>NC_044031.1:319724394-320924394 GCF_901765095.1 Microcaecilia unicolor
CACCAACAGTGGATGCAGGCACATAGGTTCGCCCTTCCCTGCCTTTCCCACTCACCTGAGCCTCCGGAGTTCTATTTACCTCTGCTTTCCTCACAGCATTAAAAAAAAAAATGTCGCGCTTTGGCGCTTAGACGCTGGAACAGAGGTTTTTCCTTGCCTTTTTCTGTGGGACCGGAGCTGTGATACTCGGTCCAGTGAGGTAAGAGTGTTTTCTGACTCCTAAGGGGTGGGCCCGCGATCGGGCGATTTTGGCGCGGACCGCCATTTTGAATTTTACCGCCATTTTTGGCGATGGCTGCGGAGACAGTAAAGCGCTGTTCCAAGTGTGGCAAGCGCAGATCAGCAGCGGGCTCTGGAAATCGTGCTGTACAGACGTTAGAGCCGGCCCGAGCATGGCGAGCGACGATTCTTCGCGCTCTGAGCTGGCAGCGGGCGCCATTTTGAATTTACCACATGGCGCGACCTCCGCTGAGACAGAGTCCTGAGCCCGGGGGAGGCCTCGGAGTGAGGCTGACATGAGAGCTACTAGCCCCGGCAGAGATCCGGGTGCCCAGGGTGAGTTTTTCTCCCCTGATTTTGTCTTATTAATGCATAAAATATACATGCTTAAAAGAGCTCTCCCACAAAGCCCGGCATGGGCCTCTTCTAATGCCCCCCCCCCCCCCGTGGATTCTAGCCTGGGTATGCCCTCTGAGGCGTTATTCCCTGATAATTGGCAGAATATGAAGCGCAGAAGGGCTCATTCCCCTTCAGAGAGTGCTGCACCTCCATTCCCCCCCCCCCCCGGTGGTCGGGCTGCGAAGTGACTCAGGAACTGGATGATCCCTTCGCGGTGAGGATTTCCACCGTGATGAGCTGCCAGCGCTTATTTCTGATGCCCTGCAGGCTCTCTCTATTGAGGACCCTGCCAGTGGCACAGCCTCCTCTGTGATCCTAGGATGGCTAGTACCAAAAAGCCTGCTCGAGCCTTTCCTTTGCATGACTCCATCCAAGAGCTTATTTCGGCTCAATGGGCTGACCCCGAGGGACCTTTGAAAGTTTCCAGGGCTATGGAGCAATTATACCCTCTGAGTGAGGAGCATATGGCTCGCTTTGCTATGCCTAAAGTGGATGCCCTAGTCACAGCTGTAACAAAGAGAACTACCCTCCCTGTTGAAGGAGGTGTTGCCCTGAAGGATATTCAAGACCGTAGACTGGAATCAGCACTTAAACGGTCATTTGAAATTGCAGGTCTCACTATTCGGGCGTCTGCATGCAGTTGTTATGCTGCTAGAGCCTGCCTGGCTTTGGTTGCAACAGGCAGTGGAACAGCCCGGTGATGGAGTGGAGCCCCTTTTCAGATGTGGCTCCACAGATGGAGTCGGCCTTGTCCTTTCTTGCTGACGCCCTTTATGATATTGTCAGAGCTTCGGCTAAACACATGGCAGTAGCAGTGGCGGCTTCGCTGTCTTCTTTGGCTACGGCATTGGGCTGCGGCCATGGCCTCTAAGCAAAGGTTGGTGAAGTTGCCCTTTCAAGGCCTTTTCCTGTTTGGTGAGGAGTTGGAGAAAATTGTGAAGGGCCTGGGTGAGGCTAAACCCCAGCACTTGCCCGAAGATAGGCCTCGGCCTTCCTCTAAGGGTGCGGCGGTCCACTCCTCTTACAGACCTCGCTTCGTGAAGCTCGAAGGTACCGCCCGGGGCGTTCTGCTGGGTTCACTTCTTGTGCCCGTTTTCAGCAGAGGAACTCCTTTTGCTCGGACAAACGTTCCACAGCCATTGGCTCAAGGCTTGGAGTTCAGGGGCGACCCTGTCAATGATGGTGCGCCAGCTCTCCTTGAGTCCTGTCATCGGAGGACGTCTTTCCGTCTTTACCGAGGAGTGGGCCAACATTTCCTCAGATCAGTGGGTCTTGGACCTGATCAGAGACGGTTACAGAATAGAATTCGATGCCCCTGTAAGAGACGTGTTTGTGGAGTCCCGATGCGGTTCTGCCGCCAAGGGGCGGGTAGAGGAGACTTTACAAGGTCTGATTCAGATAGGGGCCGTGTCCCCGGTACCTCCCGCCGAACATGGCTGCGGCCACTACTCCATCTACTTTGTGGTGCCGCGAAAAGGAGGGTCTTTTTGCCCTATTCTGGACTTAAAAGAATTAAACAAGTCCCTGAGAGTGCGGCATTTTCACATGGAAACCCTGCGCTCCGTCATTGCGGCAGTACAGCCAGGAGAGTTTCTCACGTCTCTGGACCTGAAAGAAGCTTACTTGCACATTCCAATTTGGCCCCCGCACCAGAAGTTTCTGAGGTTTGCGGTGATGGGAAAGCATTTCCAGTTCCGGGCCTTGCCTTTTGGCCTCGCCACAGCTCCCCGCACCTTTTCGAAGGTTATGGTGGTAGTAGCTGCCTTTCTAAGGTGAGAGGGTATTCGGGTTCACCCGTACCTGGACGACTGGCTCATTCGAGCAAACTCTGCTGCAGAGAGTCAGCATGTAACAGCCAGAGTGGTCTCAGTACTTCAATCTCTGGGCTGGGTCGTCAATTTGGCCAAAAGTCACTGACCCCCTCGCAGTCTCTAGAATATTTGGGGGCCAGGTTCGACACAGCCTCGGGGTATGTGTACCTACCCGAGCAAAGGCGGTGCAAGCTTCAGAATCAGGTCCGTCTGCTCCTGATGATGCCCAGCCCGCGAGCTTGGGACATTGTCCAGCTGCTTGGATCGATGATGGCCACCATGGAACTGGTGCCCTGGGCGAGAGCGCACCTGAGTCCTCTACAGTATGCTCTACTCCAAAGCTGGTCTCCAGTATCTCAGGATTACCAATGCAGACTTTCTGGCTCCCTGCGGCCCGACTCAGCATGGAGTGGTGGCTCTCAGACAGCATGCTGCGGCAAGGAATGACGCTGGCACTCCCCGATTGGTGCCTAGTGGTGACAGATGCCAGTCTGAAAGGCTGGGGCGCACATTGCAAGGGGAAGCATGCCCAGGGTCTATGGACACCCGAGGAGTCGGAGTGGTCCATCAACCGCCAAGAGTTGAAAGCGGTGTTGTCAGGCGCTTCTGGCCTTTCAAGTGACCCTGGAAGGATTGGCTGTCAGAGTGATGTCGGAACAAACACGACAGCAGTGGCCTACATAAATCGACAAGGCGGCACTCAGTGCAGAGCTCTAGCCGCGCAGGCCGAACAAATTTGCCACGGGCCGAGCCTGCATCGACAGTTTCTGTCGGCAGCTCACATTACAGGTCAGAGCAACGTGCAAGCCGAATATCTATGCAGGCATCAGATCGATCCAGCGGAGTGGGAACTTGCAGACGAAGGTTCCTGCAGATATGTGCCAAGGGGGGCAAGCCCGTGATGGATCTAATGGCGACAAGCACCAATGCCAAAGTGCCCATGCTTTTTCAGCAGACGGAGAGATCCTCGCGTGGCGGGGTTGGATGCCTTGGCTCAACCCTGGTCTCCAGGCCTACTGTATGTCTTTCCTCCGTGGCCCTTGATAGGGCGAGTGCTCCTGCGATTCGGCTGCATCCAGGAGAAGTGGTTCTCGTCACCCCGGATTGGCCCAGGAGGCCTTGGTATGCGGACCTCCGACAGATGCTCGTAGAGATCCCCCTTCAGTTACCTCTGGTTCCCAACCTGTTGTCACAGGGTCCGGTGACCATGGAGGATGCCGGTCGATTTGGTCTTATGGCCTGGCGATTGAGAGGGCGCAATTGAGAGGCAGAGGCTATTCCAATAAAGTAATTACCATTCTCCTGCAAGCCCGCAAGCGTTCCACTTCCGTGGCTTATGCCAGTATTTGGCTCCAGTTTGAAGTCTGGTGTGCTTCCAGAGAGATCACACCCCTGCGGGCTCCTGTCTCGCCGATTCTGGACTTTTTGCAGGATGGTGTACAAAAAGGCTTGGCCTATAATTCCCTGCGGCTGCAAGTGGCAGCGTTGGCCTCCCTGCGTGGCAAGGTTGAAGGCGTGTCTTTAGCTGCTCATCCGGATGTGGCACGGTTTCTTAGAGGGGTGCTTCGGCTCCGTCCTCCCGTGGCGTGCACCTTGTCCAGCTTGGAACCTGGGGCTAGTGTGAAGGCCCTTCAGGGTGCTCCCTTTGAACTGCCTTCAGCGTGCTTCAGAGAAAGATTTGACACTGAAGGCCGTCTTGTAGGTGGCCATTACTTCGGCGAGACGGGTGTAAGAGCTCCAGGTGCTGTCCTGTAGGACCGTTTTCTGCAGTTTTCAGAGTCCGGGGTCACGGTTCGGATCGTGCCTTCCTTCTTGCCTAAGGTGGTTTCAGCGTTTCACCTAAACCAACCTATGTTCTTGCCCTCCTTTGTCGAGGAGGAGTTTCCAGAATCTTTTGGGCAATTGCACCTGTTGGACGTGCGCAGGACTCCGCTGCAAGTATCTGCGAGTTACTAACTCTTTCAGGACCTCTGATCATCTGTTTGTTTTGCTATCAGGTCTCTGCAGAGGTCTCCAGCGTCTAAAGACACTATTGCCCGCTGGCTTAAAGAATCTATCTTTTCAGCTTATTTGCTTGCCGGTCCGGCCTCCACCTGATGCCTTTAAGGCGCATATCCACTAGAGGAATTTCCTCTTCTTGGGCTGAAACTGGAGCACTTCCTCTCTTCAAGAGATTTGTAGTGCAAGCAAACATGGGCTTCTAAGCTCTCTTTTGCCCGAATCATTATCAGCTGGATGTGGCTGCCAGGAGGGATGCACAATTTGGAGCGCAAGTGCTGGCCGCGTGGTGTGGCTTGTTCCCACCTATCTAGGGATTGCTTTTGATACATCCCATCTGTAATGGCTGCATCTGCTTGATGACAAGGAAGGGAAAATTTAGGTTCTTACCGTGGATAATTTCTTTCCTTTAGTCATAGCAGATGCAGCCATGATCCCTCCCTGTCTGATGCTATCTGCTGTAAATCTATTTCAGGTTCTGTTCGTGTTTCTGGAGATTCCGTCCTTGGGAGAGTGTCGGGAAACAGTCTCAGGATTCTTGTTCAATTAAAGGAGGATGACTTAATTCCTCCAGTTTCATGTTTTGGAGGATGAGTTTATACCCTCCGGGAGGATGAGTTGTATTCCCGCGAGTTATGTCTCAGTGGAGGATGAGTTTATGCCCTCCGGGAGGATGTTTCATTCCCTCCATTCTGAGTTAAGGCCCTTTGTTGTAGGGCCAGCGTTCGCTGTGAGGAAAGCTCATGTTATTCCCATTGCGGTTTGCCGTACTGCTTTGGAAGCTTCAAATACTGAAGAGAGGCAGTGGAGCAAGCTGGATGAGGCAATGAAAAAAGTGTGCTCTCGATCTCCCTGTGCTGGTTGATGGACCAACCCATCTGTAATGGCTGCACTCTGCTATTACTAAAGGAAAGAAAATTATCACGGTAAGAACCTAATTTTCTCTTTCACAGCACAGACCGTAGAAGTCTTCCCAGCACTAGCCCCGCCTCCCAACCACCAGCCCCACCCCCCACCACCGCTCTGCCACCCAATCTCCGCTAAGCTTTCTGAGGATCCATTCCTTCTGAACGGATTCCTTTATGTTTATCCCACGCATTTTTTAATTCCGTTACCGTTTTCCATCTCCACCCACCCTCCCGCAGGAGGGGCATTCCAAGCATCTACCACTCGCTCTGTGAAAAAATACTTCCTTGACATTGTTCATGAGTCTGACCCCCCCCTTCAATCTCATTTCATGTCCTGTAGTTTCTACTGCCTTTCCATCTCCGGAAAAGGTTAGTTTGCGGATTAATACCTTTCAATATTTGACGTCTGTATCATATCATCCCTGTTTCTCCTTTCCTCCAGGGTATACATGTTCAGGTCGCAAGGTCTCTCCTCATACGTCTTGTAACGCACAATCCCATACCATTCTCGTAGCTTTTCTTTGCACCGCTTCAATTCTTTTTACAGCCTTAGCAAGATAAGGCCTCCAAAACTGAACACAATACTACCAGGTGGGGCCTCACAAGTGACTTATACAAGGGCATCAACACTTCCTTTCTTCTGCTAGTCACACCTCTCTCTATACAGCCTAGCAACCTTCTAGCTAGGGCCACCGCCTTGTCACACTGTTTCGTCACCTTCAGATCCTCAGATACTATCACCCCAAGATCTCTCTCCCAGTCTGTACCTATCAGACTCTCCCCACCTAACACACTTTGCATTCTTCGCATTGAATTTTAATTGCCAAACCTTAGACCATTCTTCTAGCTTCCGCAGATCTTTTTTCATGTTTTCCACTCCCGGGTGTCCACTCTGTTACAAATCTTAGTATCATCCGCAAAAAGGCAAACTTTACCTTCTAACCCTTCGGCAATGTCACTCACAAATATATTGAACAGAATCGGCCCAGCACCGATCCCTGAGGCACTCCACTACTCACCTTTCCCTCATCTGAGCGAATTTTATTAACCACCACCCTCTGGCGTCTGTCCGTCAACCAGTTCCTAATCCAGTTCACCACGTCAGGTCCTATCTTCAGCCTGTCCAGTTTATTTAAGAGCCTCCTGTGGGGAACCGTGTCAAAAGCTTTGCTGAAATCTAAGTAGATTATGTCTATAGCACGTCTGATTCATTCTCCAGTCACCCAGTCAAAGTATTGAGATTCGTTTGGCATGATTACCTTTGGTAAAACCATGTTGTCTTGGATCCTGCAACTTATTGGCTTCCAGGAAATTCACTATCCTTTCCTTCAGCATCGCTTCCATTACTTTCCAATAACCGAAGTGAGGATTACCGGCCTGTAGTTTCCAGCTTCTTCCCTATCACCACTTTTGTGAAGAGGGACTACGTCCGCCGTTCTCCAATTCCACTGAACCTCTCCTGTCTCCAAGGATTTATTAAACAAATCTTTAAGAGGACCCGTCAGAACCTCTCTGAGCTCCCTCAATATCCTGGGGTAGATCCCATCCGGTCCCACGGCTTTGTCCACCTTTAGATTTTCAAGTTGTTCATACAAACTCTCTTCCGTGAATGGTGTTCTATCCACTCCATTCTCATTTGTACTTTTCCCAGTCAATCGCGGTCCTTCTCCAGGATTTTCTTCTGTGAAAACAGAACAAAAGTATCTATTAGCAAATTTGCCTTTTCTTCATCATTATCTACATAGCAGTTCGCAGCATCTTTCAGTCTCACAATTAATTCCCTTTTTATTCATTACCTGAAGAAATTTTTGTCACCTCTGCTTACCTTTCTAACCATTTGTTCTTCCGCTTGCGCTTTCGCCAGACGTATCTCTCTCTTGGCTTCTTTCAGTTTCATCCGGTATTCCTCTCCGTATTCCTCTTCTTCAGTTTTTCTGTATTTCAGGAACGCCAACTCTTTAGCCTTTATTTCTCAGCCATTTGCTTGGAGAACCATATCGGTTTTCCTTTTTCTCTTGCTTTTATGTACTCTCTTTACATAAAGGTTTGTGGCCCTATTTATAGTTTCTTTCAGCCTGGACCACTGCCCTTCCACTTCTCGTATGTCCTCCTAGCCCCTCAGCTCCTTCCTCAGGTATCCCCCATTTTGCTAAAGTCAGCACGCTTGAAATCCAGGACTTTGAGTTTGAGTGCCGCCCTCCACTTCAGCTGTCATATCAAACCAAAACCATTTGATGGTCACTGCTGCCCAGGTGGGCACCCACTCAGACATTTTTTTTTTATTTGTACCCCCACGCCGTCCCACTCATGGCAGGCTCAATGCGGCTTAGGTACTTATTTGTACCTGGGGCAATGGAGGGTTAAGTGACTTGCCCAGAGTCACAAGGAGCTGCCTGTGCCTGCAGTGGGAATCGAACCCAGTCCCCCAGGACCAAAGTCCACCACTCTAACCACTAGGCAACTCCTCCAACTCCTGCAAACTTTGACACACTGTCCCCATTTGTGAGCACCAGATCCAGCGTTGCTCCCTCCCTCGTGGGTTCCGTCGCCATTTGTCTGAGCAAAGCACTTTGGAAAGCATCCACGATCTCTCTACTTCTTTCCGATTCCGCAGATGGGAACCTTCCAATCTACATCCGGCAGATTGAAATCTCCCAGCAACAGCACCTCTCTCTTCTTTCCCAACTTTTGAATATCCGCGATCAGATCTTTATCTAATTCCTCCAATTGTGTCGGAGGTCTGTAGACAACACCCACGTGGACAGAGGTTCTATCATCAGAGTTGACGTCCTTTCTAAAATGTAACGCCACATGTATAGGTTTCAAAAATTAAGTACTGATGCCGTAATTCTTATTGCTTTTCATTTTAGAGATGAAATTTAAAACGTATTCCCTCATGTAAAACCCGGGCTAAAGTGAGCACTTTATTAAAATCTGTTCATGGCTCTGAGCGGGTGGCAAAATCTGACAGGGTAATTTTTTCACATAAATGTGTATTTTTTTGTAAATGGGGAATACATGTGTAGATTTTCCTTGTCCAAGCCCCCCCCCCCCCCCCCACCCCAGAATCTCTCCATGGTGTGGATCTCCTATATAAATGATACTGTTTACATGTGGAGATATTTTTAAAGTAAAGGCCCTAAGCTCTTTGGAAAAATGCCCCTTAATGAAATAAAAGTATATGAAGCATTATTGTGTCTGGGACAGAGCATTGCACTTCTGATAAGACTGCCCCTAATGTGGCATATTTTTACTTGGTTATATTGTTGTTATTCACTTTGAGCATTGTTTAAAATGGAAGGATGTTAAATTGTGATGCCAATTCAAAAGATGAGAGCAGGCACGCCATAACTACCTGTCATTAGTAATAATTCTAACAGTTATCAGTGAAATGATTATATTTTATTTAATTGATTGATTTTCTCTCCTTCTTCTGAGTGGCAGGACTGTCCTTAGTTCTTCTTACATTGATTGTTTTCTATTATTCATGTTATCTAGAACAAAGAAGACCAGTCACTGCTATCGGGATTACATACAGACATATGGAGAAGCACCTCACGCAGGACGAGGTATCTATCATTCATCATGCACTCCAGAAATCAGTAGTTGAAAACCTGGGGGTGGAAGGCAGGTTTAAATGGGAAAGAGATTCATTTACGTTCTGTGGAATCAGTTCCTCAATAAAGACAATGGGGGAGGAGGGGAGAAAGAGAGATTATATGTCATAATCCAGCTGAAAACATTTTGTTTAAGTGGGGAATTCATATAATAAAACATTACAATAAAACGCTGAATCAAAGCATCTGTGTCTTCATGGTTATTTTTTTCTATTTAAGGTTGAATAAAGCAGTAGTTTGATAATATTTTTCAAGTGCTTTTCTTGTTCTTCTATGCTGTTAATTGGTCCACGGGATCCATTAGAGCATAAATCTGTGGCATTATTTCAATATAATCAGCAATCTAATATCTTGGCAAGAAAGCAAAAAAAGTTGCTTGTACATTTTTAAAACACTGAACCTCCTCTTTTCGAAGCCATGCGGCAATGCCAACACAGCCCATTCAAGGGGACCTTTTACCAAGCTGTGGTAAAAATGGACCTTTGGTAGCGACGAAGGCTGTTTTGCTGTGCGCCCTAAAGACATAGCCATGCGGTTAAAGGCTCCCGCAGTACCTGGCATTAACCGCTGCCCAATTACCACCAGGTTAGCACCGTGCTAAGAATGTCACGCGCTCGAAGCAGAACTACCGCCGGGTTTTCATGCGCCAACCCTTTAGTAAAAGGGCCCCAAAGTGAATGGGTTTGTGTTGGCATTATTGCACGGCAGCCGCTAGCACCAGATAGTAAATGGGAGGAGGGGGGGGGGGGGCGAATGTGAGTGTTTTATTGTACAGTACCATTTCTGAAGTTCCAGTGCAAAGAGGTTATATGAGAGAGTTGGGGAAACATGCGGCCCGGCATAGTCCATATATAAGTACATAAGTGTTGCCATACTGGACAGACCAAAGGTCCATCAAGCCCAGCATCCTATTTCCAACAGTGGCCAATCCAGGTCACAAATACCTGGCAAGATCCCAAAAAAGTACAAAACATTTTATACTGCTTATCCCAGAAATAGTGGATTTTCTCCAAGTCCAATTTAATAATAGTCTATAGACTTTTTCTTTAGGAAGTCGTCCAACCTTTGTTTAAACTTGTGCTGTTGCCTCCTGTGTTCCTCCTTTGTTGTTTCAGTGATAACTATCATGACAAAAAACGATTGCAGCTCCTCCCCACTGCCCAGACTGGAGAGGATTTTCAAAATGGGAGATCTTATAAGAAAGTCTCCTCTGATTCCTGTACAAAGATTTGTGTTTTAAAGGATTATCACTATTAAAGATACATATCAAATTCACATTTAGCATAAAACTAAAATATGTACTTTTTGGCCATATTTTGATTGGTGCTTTAATTATTTTTCCTGCAGCCCTTTCCCCCAGTAAATTTTTAGTAGTGACAATTGTGTGTCATTTTTCTTATAGAAGGATGCAGAGAATTTTAACAAATCTTCCAGTCCTGATTCTCTTGATGCGCATCACTTAAGATATATGAATTTTTCTGCTACAATGGTGTACCAATGTGGTTCTACATGCCAGCAGCTCACTCCTAGGCCCCCATTATTTTTCTGAGCTATATTTTAAATGATACACTTGCACAATTGTTATGTTTTCTTCTGTTTAGGTCCCGATTTTAATCTGCAGAAGAGGCCTGATCAAATCTCTTTCATATGCTTCCAAGCTTTTGGCTTAGATCACACAGAAATATTTATTCAAAGAAGTTGTAATTGCATTACATTACAGTACATTATAAAAGGATTTATAACCCGCATATACTCCAACAGTTCAGTGCAGGTAACATCAAGAATATCTGACTAGATCTCCAAGAATTACAATCAAAATTTAAAAATACAGTTGTAATAACATGGTTAAATTATCACTTATAATGGTGTCATCATACAACTAAATCTTACCAACGTTCATACCTAAAAATGTACTTCCAGAATAAATTTTTTGAAATTTCCTAAATATGGAATAATCACCAGTCATTCTGATCATGGAAGGTAGAGAGTTCCAGATTGAGGCGGCCTGATAGGGTAACGAAGTCATCAGTGCTCTACGGGACTTAATATTATGTAGAGTTGGAAAAACTGAGTAGCAACTGATTCCTAGTATTATGTGGGGATCCGCTGTTCAACCAGATGAAAAAAACTCCAACATCTAAAAACGGTGCTAAGCCATAGAGGATTTAAAAATGAGAATGCAAATTTTAAATTGCACGCATGGCCTCTATAGGCAGCCGATGTAAATGAAGAAAATATGGAGAAATAGATTCAAACTTATGAGCAGAGAAATCAACCTAACAACAGAATTTTGAAGTAGTTGTAATCTTTTCTTCAAGGCTATAGAATATCCAACATATACAGAATTGCAGTAATCTATCTGCGACAGAAATAAAATCTGAACAAGTAGCTGAAATGTAAAAAAAAAAAAAAAGCAAAATATTTTGTAATAGCTCTAAGCTTTTTCAACAGTATAAAGAAGTTTTTGATTACTTTCTTTACTTGAACATCCATAGAAAGACAGCTATCCACCTCAACACCTTAAATACGGGATGAGAGTTCTATCTGAATTTCCCTATCTCCCAATACAAATTGGAGAAGGAATGCATTGAACTTGGGTCTCTTATAATGATGTTGGTAGTGATTAATCCTGGATAAATCTGGGCATACCATCATTTGCTTGGGTAGACTGAATTTAAGTGCCCTGAACTGCTGTCTGTATTTGCTCTGACCCTCTCTTTGATACTAGCACATGAGAAAGTCAATCCCTGCAACATTTTGGTGGCAATGCAAGCTATGCAATGGTGCTCTTTTAAGATGTCTGTTTTTGGGGGTGGAGCTGGGCAGATCCTGGGCAGGGCACACACATATGTGTAGAACTTATAGAATACTAGAAAGATACATGTATACATCCAGACTCTGGGTGGGAGCACTTATACTTGCTCTATATATGCAATTACATTAGAACTTCCTTTGTAGAGCTGGCTCCATTTAAGTGCCCCGTTATAGAATTTTTCCCAGGCCGTCTAAGGAGCCCTTTTACTAAGGTGCACTGAAAAATGGCCTGGCGCTGGTGTAGGTGCGTGTTTCGGATGTGCACAGGTTCATTTTTCAGCATGCCTGCAAAAATGGGCTTTTGGGGGGGGGGGAATGGATGTGCAGCAAAATTAAAACCAGGGCATTTCCATTTCGGCCTGAGACCTTACCGCCACCCATTGGCTTAGCAGTAAGGTCTCATACGTTAACAGGTACATTGCCAACTACCGCTGGGTATGCGCCACGTGATACAAAAATTTATACCGTGTGTTTTGGATACACATCAAAAATGGAATTATCGCCCAGGGCATGCGGTAGCTGGGCGGTAGTTCCAATTTGGTGCATATTGGACGTGTGTAGGTGCCTACACACCTTAGTAAAGGGCCCCTAAATACTTACTTACCAAGGAATACCACCTCACTAACCCTCCTGTTTACTAAGCCACACTAGCAGCTGCCATGTGCTAATGCCACTAGTGCAGCTTACTAAACAGGTGGGGGTAAGTGAGACCAGAGAATTGGGTAAAGTACAGCAGGATTAAAGGAAAGGAGTTTGATGTTTTCAGTCACTCGTGGAGCTCATATAATAATGCTTTACTAATATTCAGATCTTTGTTGGACGGCTTCCGGGAGGAAAAGGCCATAGAATGTTATGAATGGACGTGGGAAAAATCCACTATTTCTGAGATGGGCGGGACAAATTGTTTATTCTTTTGGCCACTGTCAGAGACAGGTGCTGGCTCGATGGACCCTTGGTCTGTCCCAGCATGGCAATGCTTATGTACTATGTACTAAAATCAATATGCTGCACTGCAAGTTAGAGATTGGAGCCGAAAGTGATAAACCCAACAGCCCTGCCATGGCACTGTGTAAGCTTGAGTAGTATCACTTCCCCCTGTTGAATATAGGCAGTAAGTGTTTGTGGGTTGTTTTGTGCAGTGCTGTGCCTTCTGATGGACTGTGTAAATTGTCTAAAAAATGCCGTCAGGAGCCACACAGTTTAAGAAAGAAGCGAGTCTTTGCACTCCTTTACTCTCCTGCTGCTTTATGGAATATCACTTTAATCTTATTCTGTTTCATAAAATGAACAAGTTCCTACCATGAAATAGCACCCGAGTCTGCAGAAGTTTACAAGTAGCATAATAAGTACTTGATAAGGCAATGAAGCTACACATCATGGCTTTTGTTCTTAGAGCTATTTAACACAGTTTCAGTAAAACATAAGACATGCCATGCTGGGCGCAGACTAAAGGATCAATAAGTCCAGCATCCTGGTTTCCAACAGTGGTCAATCCAGTACTCTAGGAAGTACCAAGCAGATCCCAAAGAGCAAATCCATTTCTTATTGCTCGCATCATGGTGATAAAGTTGTGGCTTCCTCTAAGTTTACGTGACAAATAATTGTTTTGTGGAATTTCCTCCAGGAACTTGTCCAAACCCTTTAAAACCCAACTGTGCTAGACGCCTAGACAACAACATCCAAACAGCAAAATTCCCAGTTTAATCAAGCAATGAATGAAAAATTTCTGCCTCCAGCTACTTGTTAGTTTTGTTGGAGGTGGGGAAGGGCAATTTCCAAACAAGTGCATATTTTATAAAGGCAAAATCCAAGAAAACTCGCCCATCTTTCTGGTTCCAATGACTACTGGATAAAATGAAAGAGCCATTCATTCAAGGCAATTCATTAAGGGCCCCACTTATTAAGCTGCAGTAAAAGAGGGGCCTGCACTAGCATCAGCCCGTGCTTTTGTCTCGCACTGAGGCCCCCTTTTTCCACAGTGGGTAAAGGCTGTCTTTTTTTTTTTTTTTTTAAAGAAATGGCCAATTCGTTAAGTGAATCACTTACCATGCAGACTTTTCAGGGGGGGAGCACTTACCACCACCCATTGAGGTTGCGGTAAGGGCTCCTTATTAATGTGGCAGTAATCGGCAGCGCCGATTACCACCAGATAAACACTGACGCTACAATTAATAATAAATATTTTTGTAGTGGCGGAAATGGTGGGGGTGGGAACTACCGCTGGGCTGCTGCGGTAGCTGGCTGTAGTTCCGGAATAATGAGTGGTAAGCCTTCATTGGGCTTACTGCCGCTTAGTTAAAGACCCCCTAAATGTTCACATTCCCATATTGGTCTCCCCATGGTGTAATTCTAATGTGTATATAGTGATCAACTTGATAAGCAAAACAAATAAATCTGTTCATATCATAATGGAGTGGAGGTGTGGCCCAATGGTTAGTACAGTGGGTTGTGGATCTGGGCAACTGGGTTTGATTCCTGCTGCTGCTTGATGGTCAGCAGTGGGTTGAGATCCGGGAAACCAGGTTCAATTCTCTCTGCAGCTCTGTTGTGACCCAGGGCATGTCACTTAACCTCTATTGCCCAAGGTACAACAGTAGTACATTATAGATTGTGAGTCCACTAGGGCAGACCCAGTACCTGTAAAAAGAAACTGTAAACCACTTAGGTCTAAGTGGTACATAAATGCTTAAGTGAATGAATAAATGAAGCATTGCAGTACACTTCATGATATTCGCAAAGTTATCTTAATTAACGCAAGGCACAATAATATCATAAACTTATCTGCCAGCAGATATAAGGGTCTGGCTCAATAAGTGTGCCTTCAACTGTTTCTGAAAACTCTGGGTATCTACTAAAGTTGCCAAGTGTACTGGCAATCAATTCTATTTGTTCAAAAGAATCATTCTTAAGGAAGGAATTGAAAGATCTCTTTGTTGTTAGGGCCATAGATTCATCATCAAGCAGGCAATATAATGCGGTGTATCATGAGCTACAGCCTTATTGAATGAGTAGTATTTTCAGTTTCACATGAAATTGAATCGGGAGCTGGTGTAAAGTCTCCAGGTGAGATGATGGTAATGTAATGCATCTGTCAGAAGACGTGTGGCCACATTTAAAACAAGCTGTAGGGGATGGATTGTGACCAATGGGAGTTCCAGAAACAATGAATTACAGTGATCTAATTTAGACAAGATCATTGCTTGTAGCCAGGACTGATCTAAAGTCATTCAGAAAAGGGGAATTTTGAATCTGTAAATTATTTAGAAAAACAAAAGCTGTCTTTTAAAACAGAGCAAATATGGGGTTTGGCTATGAATCTCTGGGAAATGTTGCTATCTACCCTGCACAGATGCTATGGCTGAATGAGAAAAACTCTTTAGTGCATCTGGCCTTAGACTGGAGTAAAGTGTACCCCAGGATTGCTTACCTCAAAGAGGCTTTGTGATGTTGTGGAACTATTGCATGTAGGCCTATGCTGCAGTTGAGCAATGCTGTTAAGACAGCATATCCCATATCTCCTTGAAAGTAAGGCATGGACAGCAGAATGGGGTGGGCCGGGCCATGGCCCCATCATTATTTTGCCCAAAACAGCATCAGCAACCTAAAGACCTTGGAGGCAAGCCTGGAGATTAGTTTGGTTCCGTCAACCAAAAATATGTTCCCCTGCAGTAAAGGGGCATGATAGAAGTCACTGGAGAAACTGGCTGTATTTTTAACAGACTGGAATTTGCTATTTGTCTTGTTTATGAAATACATTTTCATATTGGGGGTACCTATAATCTATGGTAGATTATTCAGGGAATGGATTCTTCCTGCAGTATCCAGATTTCTGATAAAGGTGGTTAAAAATTCTACTCATTTGTTAAAGTTACAGTCCAACCAGAGACCTCATTGCACTTTGCTGGCTGAATACTGAAAATGAGAGCTCCCCTTTAAACTCCTACAGTAAGACCCAAAATAATCTGTGATTGTACACTTCTATGATCTCTTATTGGCCAACAGGTTTGTCACTGTAGTCATAAAAGATACTGCCCTTAAAGATAGCTAATGACTCCATGATAATGGAAACTCTAGAAGGCGGGGGGTGGGGGGGGGGGTTGATGGAAACAGTGGGGAAAGCTATACCATTTATATTGGATTTAATTTCCCAAAAGAAATTGGAGGACATACTTAGCAGCGAAAAATCCAGCAACCTAGTAGAGTAGCGTCTGAAAAATAATTTTATTTTCTGATGCGCAGCAAAACGGTAGTAATCGGCATTTGGTGTGCATAGACCATTACTGCCTGGTTACCGTGTGAGACCATACCACTAAATGGACACTTGCCAATGTATATTTTGCAGAACATCCATTTCAGCAAAATTTTAGAAAGGCATTTTTTACAGACGGGCTGAAAAATGGACCTGCACACACCCAAACATGCGCCTACACTAGCGTAGGCCATTTTTCAGCGCACCTTAGTAAAAGAATCCCTAAATGATTTGAGCTAAATCCAAAATTCCTCCATACTGCATGTGGTCCCTGCAGGATTAACAGAGAGATCCTTTTATTGGTTCTTTACTATCTCTTGTTAATTCTTCATTACAGGAAAAATTCCTGTAAAATGGGGAAAAAAAATCAATTATTTGACTAATTGAAACGAATAGTGTACAAGATATGGTGGTCAATACTAATTATAGGCCAGCATCCCTTTTACTGTTTATACAGTAGACTCTCATTCTCTCAGCATTTATTGGTCATAATTTATTGCCTTAGGTCAGTCTGATTCTCAGGCAGTAATAGTCCTGTGCCCCTGATTATGGGTTAGCTTAACACAGTAATTGGCCAAAAAAGGAACTCCTAGATTTTGCCATCTAATTTTGTGTTTAATAACATAATTTAAGAAATCTGGGTAATTTGACTCAAAATAAACGTCAAGCAAACACTGCATAATTGACTGCCAGAACTCGCTGGTTGCTTACTTTTTCTACCATACAAAAGTGATATCAGTATGAAAATCATTGTTTACACTAACTGTGTAAATGGTTTTTACTAAAGAAGATAGAGTTATCAAGTTTTTGTGATAAATTAAACATTACAGTGCAAAAACAAATTATTCCTGACTGAATGAGAGGAACTTCATCAATGTGTGATCAATGCAGTAATAAGACAGTGGCGGACACGTCTTTGTGCTTGTATGAATGCTTGGGGAGGACATTTTGAACAATTCTGGGGTCCTTGAACTAAGCCATGGCAAAAAGTGGCAAGTCTCCTTTGTTGAAAGGAAGCTCTGGAATGAAGGGGCATAGGATGAAGGTGAAAGGGAATAGACTCAGAAGAAATCTGAGGAAATACTTCTTCACAGAATAGGTGGTTAATTCGTGGAAGTGGTGGAGTTGAAAAACAGTATCTGAATTCAAGAGAGCTTGGGGCAAGTGCATAGGATCTCTTAGGGGGTGATAGGAAGAGTTGATGGCATGGATGGGCAGACTGGATAGGCCATATGGTCTTTATCTGCGTAGCTTTTTGTGTTTCTGTGTTTCTTTATCTGTGTTACTGTAGTCAAAACACTCTCAGAGAATCCATGTGAGTGAAAGAAATCCTCTTGTCGGATGTATGCTTTATACTTGATGCAATTTTCTATTAGCTCCTTGTTGTGAGAGTTCTTCTTCCGATTTAGATATCACATGGTACATATAGTGGAGGAGTAGCCTAATGGTTAGAGCTGTCAGCTGAGAACCAGGGAAGCGCAACTCAGATCTGGCTTTTTGTGAGCTTGGACAAATCACTTAAACCATCTATTTCCTCGGGTATAAACTTAATCTTCCAGGGACAGGAAAATATAGTATTCCTCAGTGTAACTTCCCTTGATCTACAACTGAAAAAGGTGTGAGCCTTATCCAAATAAATAAGTGAATATAAATAAATGTTACCCTTTATCTCATGGCTGTACATTGGCTCCCTATTGGCTTCTGCATTCCATAGAAACTGTCATCTGCACATGCATTCCTTCCACAGTTCCATGCTGCCTTCTTCTCTCAGATCTCTGTCTACGTCCTTCCTCATGACCTCTCTTCTCTGGGCAGGCTGCCGCTCTCTATGCCTTCTCTGCTTACTGCAGACGCTGCGCTTTCTCTCTTGCTGCAATCGTGCGCCTGCAACGGCCTCCTTGAATGGGTGCATCCTGTTCCATCTGTGGCAATGTTGAAATTCAGCTTAAAGAACCACCGCTTTAAGATTGCTTTTAAATTCAAAGTCACTGACTCTTCCTGATCCTGAGGTTCCCACACTAAACACATTTTTGTTTTGTCTGTGTGCCTCAGCTAGTTGTAAGCTCCATAGAGCGGGACTGTCCCTGCTTTTGTGTCTGTAGTGCCGGAAATGTTCAGTGGTAGTAAAATGCCTGATCAGTTTATTCTTCATTACCGGATTACAACCACATCTACATTAGCAATTGTGATAAATGTTATCATTGCCCATAAGGCAATGCATTTATCTTGCTGGATACGCCTTATCACTCTTCAGTACATGCACTCCAGACAGCTGACTACCATCCCTAACATGCTTATTCACAAATTTACATGCTCAATATTTTTTATGGGTGTTCAAGTTCATTTTGGAGATGTTAGACAGGAAACAGCTGTGAATTATCTGAACAGTGTAATTGCAGTACAATTACCCTGCCCCAGTCTTGGTGACCTGTGCTGCAAGAGCATACCCAGGGATGTTAACCAGTGATACAGATCTGATAACTGTCATGTAGCAGAGAATCCATCCGTAGCCAGTGTTCATTAATTCGAAATCTGGTCATTTTCCTATCACTTAGAAAGGAAGAATGGTTTCCTTTTTGAAATGGATTAGATGGATTGTAGGCATTGCAAATCTTTTTTACGACTTTATATCTGCTTCAAAACCTGTGAAATATTATTGAAGTCTCACCAGTATTGATTATAGTTCTATGGCTGAGAAAAGAAACTGAGAAGGAAATTAAGAAAAGACCTGAGAGCAGAGCTTTGTAATGCAGTTTCCTAATGATGATAACAACAAAAGTAGGAGGCAAAGAAATTATCAAATATTATAGGTAGATATTCAAAAGCATTTTTACGGTTTGCAGCAGTGCCAACAGCCTAAGTACTAATTTTAAAAATGTTAGTGGCATACATGTAGAACTTTTGGACGTGCATCGAGGGTAATTCTGTAACAGTTTGCCTAGGATAAGAGGGTAAGCAAAGTGCCTATTTCAAGTCTAATCCGTAAAGAAAAGTAGGTGCCTACTTTTCTGTATAGAATACTAGCACAAGTGGCAGTAAGTGTGCTTACATTTACCCTGGTTTCTGTATCTGTCGCCAGGGCACGATCTCGAGATGCAATGCATCTTACTACTACTACTATTTAGCATTTCTATAGTGCTACAAAGCGTACGCAGTGCTGCACAAACATAGAAGAAAGACAGTCCCTGCTCAAAGAGCTTACAATCTAGTAGACAAAAAATAAAGCAAACAAATCAATTAATGTGTAGCGGAAAGAGGAGAGGAGGGTAGGTGGAGGCGAGTGGATACAAGTGGTTACGAGTCAAAAGCAATGTTAAAGAGGTGGGCTCGAGATTTAAAGATGGTCAAGGATGGGGCAAGACGTGGGGGCTCAGGAAGTCTATTCCAGGCATAGGGCACAGCAAGACAGAAGGAGCGAAGTCTGGAGTTGGCAGTAGGAGAAGGGAACAGATAAGAAGGATTTATCCAGGGAACGGAGTGCACGGGAAGGGGTGTAGGGAAGGACGAGTGTGGAGAGATACTGAGGAGCCAACTAATGGCAATAATTGAATGCTAATAATCAATTATTGGCAATTGGCATCAATTGGGAGTATGGCGCCATATTCGATAACACTGTGCACACAAAACTCATAGCACGCAACCTAAAAGGGGGCTTGGCTATTGGAGGGACATGGGCGGGTCAGGAGCGTTCTACTAAGATGCATACAGCATTATAGAATCCGGGGGATCCGTGCCCAACTTGCATGCCAGGATTTACACCAGATTTTAGGGGGGTCAGGAGCGTTCTCCCAAGATGCACACAGCATTATAGAATCCAGGGTATCCGTGCCCAACTTGCAAGCCAGGATTTACACCAGATTTCAGTTGGTGTAAATCCTTACAACCAAAGTTGGGTGTAGGAATCGAGACTAAGCGCTAGTCTATAAACAGCACTCATCTTGGAACACCCTTTATAGAATACTGTTGTGTTGATTTTTCTTGGTGCCCAGTATTTGGTGCCATTTATTGAATCTGGTCCAAAATGCGTAAGTGCAACTTTCTGTAAATCAGTCACCTTATTTTCTAACTGCTCTAAGTCTCTTACCTATCTATATGTTCCATCTTTGCTTATACCCTACGCTGTCAATTAAAATGTTCTATTACATATTTGTGTTGGCATTGTAACTAGTATACTATCCACCTATAATTGAAAGAGAAAAACGCCTAGATTTTGACCCAAATCGGGAGATAGACGTTTATCTCACAAAACGAATAAATCGGTATATGGAAAGCCGATTTTGGATGTTTTCAACTGCACTCCATCGCGGAAGCGTACAAAGTTGACGGGGGCATGTCAGAGGCGTGGCAAAGGTGGAACTGGGGCGTGGTTATCGGCCGAGGAGAGATGGGCACCTTTCGCCGATAATGGACAAAAAGTATGCATTTGTAGCTAGAATTTAGGGCACTTTTCCTGGACCCTGTTTTTTCACGAATAAGGCCCCAAAAAGTGCCCTAAATGACCAGATTACCACCAGAGGGAATCGGGGATGACCTCCCCTGACTCCCCCAGTGGTCACTAACCCCCTCCCACCACAAAAAATGATGTTTCACAACTTTTTATTTTCACCCTCAAATGTCATACCCACCTCCCTGGCAGCAGTATGCAGGTCCCTGGAGCAGTTGTTAGGGGGTGCAGTGGACTTCAGGCAGGTGGACCCAGGCCCATCCCCCCCTACCTGTTACAATTGTGCTGCTTAATGCTTAGTTGTCCAACCCCCCAAACCCACTGTACCCACATGTAGGTGCCCCCCTTCACCCCTTAGGGCTATAGTAATGGTGTAGACTTGTGGCAGTAGGTTTTGAGGGGGATTTGGGGGCTCAACACACAAGGGAAGGGTGCCATGCACCTGGGAGCTCTTTTACCTTTTTTTTTGTTTTTGTAAAAGTGCCCCCTAGGGTGCCCGGTTGGTGTCCTGGCATGTGAGGGGGACCAGTGCACTACGACTCCTGGCCCCTCCCACGAACAAATGCCTTGGATTTATTCGTTTTTGAGCTGGGCGCTTTCATTTTCCATTATCGCTGAAAAACAAAAACGCCCAGCTCACAAATTGTCGAATAAAACATGGATGTCTATTTTTTTTTCGAAAATACGGTTCGGCCCGCCCCTTCACGGACCCGTTCTCGGAGATAAACGCCCATGGAGATAGACGTTTTCGTTCAATTATGTCCCTCCAAGCCATATTTTGTATTGTTATTTGAATATTTTTACTGCTGTAATTGTCTATTGCTCATGTTTGTTTTATTCTTACTGTACACTACCTTGAGTGAATTCCTTCAAAAAGGCGGTAAATAAATCCTAATAAATAAGTGACTAGAATACCTCCATTAACACTTGTTCATTCTGCCTGAAACTAGTTAGCTTCTTATAGAATTGCCTCCAGTGGTGTGCTGGAGCAGGCTCTCACAGGCTCGCAAGAGCAGGTTGTTAAGCTTTTAAGAATTTTGGGAGCCGGTTGTTAAAGTAGGGCCCTCCATGGCTACTTTAACAACTGGCTCCCAAAATGTGGGCTTGGGCCCCTTGCTGAATTATTTTTACTTTGCAGGTGGGGATGCTGAGCCCTGCCAGCCAAGTAAATAGACTACTGCTGCTCCCCGCTCCTTGTTTCCAGCTCTGGGCAGCAGGCTGGGACGTCTCGAGCATGTGAGAGAAGTTCCAGCTTGCTGTTCAGAGCAAGACGTTGGGAGTGGTAGCAGTCCATTTATTGGCTGCCAGCAAAGGTATGCCTAGCGTGCCCGCACGAAGGGAGGGAGGAGAGAGAGGCAAGTGTTGCTCCCCCCCCCCCCCCCCCCACCGGCCACCCTGGCCCTTCCAACTGCAGAGCTGGCTACGTCCGGAGAAAGAGCCAGTTGTTAGAAATTTACCAGCACACCCCTGATTGCCTCCATGTATTCAACGGTATAAGTCTGAAAAAGGGCAGTGTTTTGTGACAGAGCAAAGGAGAGAGAAAAACTTTCAACCCTAGCAATTAAATTTAGCTGCTGAGCATGTCAATAATTCTATCATTGGGTGCCTGGAAGGAACCATTCTATAAACTACAGAATGTGGGTACCTACTTTTCTTTATAGAATGTTAGCTCAACACTAGTGAACAAAAGTTGGGACCAGATGGATATAGGTAACTCGTTCCATAGTTTAGTGGCTACAGAAAGAAGGCTGAATTCTAGTTGATTCATAATGGGCCTTTTTTGATGGGGAAAGAACTAGATGGTGTGCATCCATGGAATGTAGAATTTGATTTGGTGTGTACGGAATCGTCAGAGATGATAATTATAATGGTGATCCAAGATGGTGCTTTACGTGCAATACACAGAATTTTGAAGAGAGTGTGAAACTTTACTGGAAGCCAGTATCACTTAAATAGCAATGGAGAAGCATAGTTGTGTCGCCTGGCCTTACATAGGAAGTGAGCAGCAGAATTTTGTAGAGTCTGTAACTGGCATAATTGATGTATAGGAATATTACAGTATGCAGTATTGCAGTAGTCCAACCTAGAGTTTTGAAATGCGTGAACTACTGTATGCAGCAAAGAGAAATCAGTTTTTTTATATGCTCCGCCATCTCCATTCCATCAGTAAATTCCTAGACTACTCTTTGCTGCATACAGTAGTTCACGCATTTCGAAACTCTAGGTTGGACTACTGCAATACTGCATACTGTAATATTCCTATACATCAATAAATCTCATAGAGACTTAAATCAGTTTTTTTATATGCTCCGCCATCTCCATTCCATCAGTAAATTCCTAGACTAAAGTCTCTGAGATTTATTTCTCAAATGAAAGGTATGAGTCAACATCAAAATTACACCTAAGTATGGAAAAGAATCTATTGTAGGTATTGGTAAGTTGAAAAGGAGTGGAATAAAAGTCTCCTGCTTTATAGTACTATGACTAAACCTCTGGGGCGGCCCTTTAATATCATTTTATTACATATTTCAAAAGGGCGGTTATACAAAACATCCATTGGTCTTCATTCCTTTAAATACTTCCTTGTTTGCTGCAAAATCTATCCCTCTACAGTCTGATGATTGTTAGTGTTCACATCCCTTGCCTCTTATTCGTTACAAGCAACAAGCCCATTTCGTGAAAAATTAAACTGGCCCTAGGAAGGCTCTCATCTAAGCAATTTCTCCTCTCTCCCTGCCCTCCCTTTCATGTCCAGTGATTCTCCTCTCCTCTGCCCTGCCGTCCCCTCCGTGTCCCGTGATTATGGCCTCCCCTCCATGTCCAGCGATTCTCTCTGCCCTCCCCTCCATGTCCAGCAATTCTCCTCTGCCCTGCCCTCCCATCCGTGTCCCGCAATTCTCCCCTCTCCTCTCATCCCATCCATTTCCAGTGATTCCCCCCCCCCCCCCCTCCATGGCCAGTGACTCTGTCCTTCCTGGCGCCCTGCCTTTAAGCCGTTCATCTTACCTCAGGTCACAGCAGCGGCAGGCTGGGCTCACATCGCCTCCAGCCTTCCCTTGCCTTCCCTCTCAGTGTCCCTCCCTCCTCTGACATCATTTTGGCTTTCCGCGAGGGTGGGACACTGAGAGGGAAGGGAATGCTGGAGGCAAACTGACGTCACCATGCTCTTACGAACCCAGCCAGCCAGCCATCCAGGGAAGCAGAGTTACAAATTATTATATATAGATTTACTATTTATACCTTCAGGTAGTCACATTTGTATTTTCTGGTACATGTGATGCTACCAATAATTTATGTAGAAGCAAATATGCTTTTCTCATAAACTGCTTCTTTTCCTACTTTCGGGAAAAGCATAGTGTTGCCTAGGTGACTACTGTTGGCACCATAGCTGATAGCAGAAAAGACTGAGAAATGGCATGATTCCCAGGACCAGTGTTAAACATTTTGAAGTCCTGAGCAAACTTGTAGGGGGGGGAGGGCCCAAACTCAACAGTCAGCTGCATATCCTTTAGCTTTAAGCAGAATGTGAGTGCCAAGGACAACTGCCTTATTTGCACCTCCCTACTATCAATTCCTTTGTTACAGACTCAACAACATTCTGTTGCTCACTTCCTATGTAAGGCCAGGTGACACAACTATGCTTCTCCATTGGTAATTAAGTGATACTGGCTTCCAGTAAATTTTCACGCTCTCTTTAAATTCTGTGTATTGCACGTAAAGCACTCCATCTTGGATCACCATTATATATTATCTCTGACAATTCTGTATACACCAAACCAAATTCTACATTCCATGATGCACACCATCTAGTTCTTTCCCCACCAAAAAAGGCCCATTATGAATCAACTAGAATTCTGCCTTCTTTCTGTAGCCCACTAAACTAGGGAACGAGTTACCTCAGTGGTGTTCCTAGGGGGGCTGACACCCGGGCGGATTGCCGATGCAGCGCCCCCCCCCCCCCCGGATGCAGAGCGCGACACCCCCCCCCTGGCGAAGGAGCCCCCTGCGAAAGACCCTCCTCCCCGGGTGCACGCCGCTGGGGGGGCCCCCCCCCGCGTGCCGTCCTTCGTCGTTCCATGCTCCCTCTGCCCAGAACAGGACCTGTTCCGGGCAGAGGGAGCATGGAACGAACGAAAGACAGGCACGCGCGGCACCCCCCCAGCGGCGTGCACCCGGGGCGGACCGCCCCCACCCCCCCCCCCCCCCCCCCTTGGTACGCCACTGAGTTACCTATATTCCATCTGGTCCCAACTTTTGTTCACTAGTGTAGAGCTAACATTCTATAAAGAAAGTAGGTACCCACATAAGATCACTCCACCCCTTTCTCACTATAGGACTCTCAGGAACTTATGCATCTGTGTCTACAACAGGCATTATAACAAGAATGTTCTTATCTAATAAAGTTAAACTGTGTACAAAGCAAAAGAAGCTTATTGCAGTCCTACCCATATGTCTATAGTTTAATTTACTTAGGGGTCCTTTTTACTATGCTGATTAGTCTAATCTATCTATGGTATACACGCACGCAACCCAGCAGAAGGTTCGAGATGGTTTACATTATAGAAGCTGCACGGTCCGGAGGCAGTTTAGAATCGGTTTTACATCAGAGTGAAGCTGCACAGAGGCAGGAGAGAACAGGTAGCTAGGGAGGCAGTGAGAAGAGTACAAAATCACATGACTGCATGTAGATAGCTCCCTATCCGTTTTCGCATCCTGTTCAAACTTCTTCTACTAACCTATAAATGTCACTCTGCTGCTCCCCAGTATCTCTCCACACTCGTCCTTCCCTACACCCTTCCCGTGCACTCCACTCCATGGATAAATCCTTCTTATCTGTTCCCTTCTCCACTACTGCCAACTCCAGACTTCGCGCCTTCTGTCTCGCTGCCCTACGCCTGGAAAAACTTCCTGAGCCCCTACGTCTTGCCCATCCTTGGCCACCTTTAAATCTAGACTGAAAGCCCACCTCTTTAACATGCTTTGACTCATAACCACTTGTAACCACTCGCCTCCACCTACCTCCTCTCTTCCTTCCGTTCACATTAATTGATTTGATTTACTTACTTTATTTATTTTTTGTCTATTAGATTGTAAGCTCTTTGAGCAGGGACTGTCTTTCTTCTATGTTTGTGCAGCGCTGCGTATGCCTTGTAGCGCTATAGAAATGCTAAATAGTAGTAGTAGTAGTAGTAGATAGGGTCTCCTAGGAGGAGGAGAGAACAGATTAAAGTTTATCAAAAAGCAGGGTCTTCAGTTTCCTTCAAAGACTCATATAGTTGGATTCTGGTCAGCTTGTAGTTAGGTGCTAATGTTTGCCCAATACAGCTTAAAATGTTATGCATCGTCCTGTGATGACTGCAGAATTAGTGTGCACTAATCCAGGTGCTATTTTTGTAACGTTTTTATGAAGGGGGTGTATTGGGGGCAGAGGATGGCCATTGCTGTTCTAATCAGCAAGCACATCCACATTACCATGAGCTAACTGGTTAGTGCAGGATACTAATCGCCTACAAATAGGTGTCAGTAAGTGCTCACGTGGTTGCAATGTTTGTGCGCTAATGACAACATTAGCACATCGCCATTAATAAAAATAAAATGGAAAATTGGCCATCTTACTGCTGTATTAAAAATACTCAGTAACATAGTAAATGACAGTAGATAAACCCACATGGTCCATCCAGCCAGCCCAACAAGGTGGTTAGAGCCACACCCACCAGTCTGTGTGAGCACCAGTCACCAGGGGCATAGCCACACTTCGGCAGGAGGGGGGTCCAGAGCCCGAGGTGAGGGGCACATTTTAGCTCCCCCCCCCCGGTACCACCAACCTCCCCACCCACTTTTACCCCCCCCTGGCGCCACCGCTTCTCCCTCGTCCCTTTTGACACTCCTCCCGCCGCCAGGTACCTTTGCTGGTGGGGGTCCCATCGCCCGCCAGCCGAAGTCCTCTTCAGCGCCGGTCTCTGGCACGTTGCTGATCTGGATTCTGTTTCGGTGAGTCTTGACATCCTGCACGTAGGAACGTGCAGGACGTCAGGACTCACAGAAACCGAATCCAGATCAGCGAACGCGCCGGACTCGGAGACCAGCGCTGAACGGGACTTCGGCTGGGGGGTTGGGGACCTCCACCAGAAAGGTACTTGACGGTGGGACAGGAGGGGTCGAATGTGGCGGGGAAGGGTCAGCGGCGGGGGGGGGGGGTGAAAGCAGGGGGACCAGGGCTAAATCTGAGGGGGCCCATGCCCCCGTGGCCCCACCTAGCTACGCCCCTGCCAGTCACCCATGCTTAAATGCTGGTTGTCAAGTCTCCACCATGCCAACCATATAGGCAGCCAAAAATATAATCCCCAAATATTACTGACAGTATTCAACTTACAGTCAAGATGTTTTTCCCTCCTCCCTGATGTGCACAGCACCTTCACTCGCAGCACGCTACAATAAAGTGATCTATAACAATGGAGTTGCCAAAGCTTTACCTGGTTTTTTTTTTTTTGCCATTTGCAGGACACAGACTGGAGAATTCTGTCCGCCATCGGCCTCGGTTCCCCAACATAAGTGCCACAATCGGTGCTGACTCCAGATATTCAATGCTGGGCCATTTCCGGTAACTGACACTGAATTTTTTAAATTTTTGGCCGGCTCAAACTTAACCAGCTCGGTGAATATTCAGCACTGGCTGGTTAAGTTTAAAGCAGGCAAAGATAGGACTGCTATTTATGTGGTCTGATTTGCTTTCTAAACTTATCTGGACAGCGCTTGGATATTTGCAGATAGCCGGCTATATTGCATGATATAGTCAGAACCGTTCCTGGCCAGTTAAATTGTGCTGAATATCGGAGGGGGGGGGGGGGGGTATTTATAGGTGGAAATAAATCTGATTTAGATCCCCAAATTTCCTGAAAATATGTCTTAAAGACATCAATTGGTTGTTCTAAAGATCACTTAGGGAAATTGAGAACTCTCGGATTCCATTCTCTCTGTTTGTTTTCCAATGTCTTTAGTTTTCTGTGCACAGCAAACTTATCTTCTACAAGACTATTTTGCCAATTTCTCCACTTTCTGCCCCACTGCTACAACTTATGTTTTACACTCTTCTAAGCATTTCTCCTGAGACTGTAAGTTCCAGAACAAACATTCACCAATGCGGAAACAGAGGCATCTAATGATGCCGGAACAGTCCACAATGTTATCTGAGCCAGCTTTACAACAGTGGGGCACCTGCTTACCTTAGCTAGTTGTTGAACAGCCACTGAAATTTCCACAAGATTTACCCCCACTGAGTTTACATCCAGTGTGTGTATCAAGTGCTGGGGGGGTGGGAGGAAGGGGGGAGAGGAGAGATTTCTTCCATAGCTTCTGGAGTCATTTACGATGTTGTTACTGCTGGCATCGCTCCTCCCTTTGCTGCCCAAGCACCTCCTTCAGTTTAACCTACTGTAGCAGGCTCTGCAGCAATACTCTCTACTTCCAGTCAGGGCAACCTAACCCTGTCTTTCTGGGAGAGTGTTACTTCTAGCTCAGGGTGAAGGAGGCTCCCCTATCCTCCAAAACCAGTAAGCTCAATATCGGAAGGAATTGCCAGCAAAGTTAATAGTAGTCTGATGATGAGCCCTCTCTAGATTTGGCCTTCCTCCTTGGCATATTGAAGGTGGAAAAAAAGGTAAAATTTATTTTATAGAAAAATTAAATAGTCATAAAGGTGCAGCACAATGCTAAGCACTCGCACACATCTCTCATTGGGACGCCATATTGGCCCCCTGTAGGAAAGAGTTTCTTTAGCATGAATCTCCAGTGCCAAAATCATGATCTTTCTGCTCATTAGGGGCCCTTTTACTAAGCTGCAGTAAAAGGGGCACTGCGCTAGTGGCCGTTTTTGCCGCCTTCCAGGGACCCTTTTACCGCAGATGGGAGAAAATAGGCAAAAAATGAAATGGCCATTTTTTAAGTTTGCAGTTGTGCACAGCCATTTCGGGGGGGGGGGGGGGAGTACTTATCACCAACCATTGTGGTGGTTGTAAGGGCTCCTGCAGTAACTGGGCAGCACGCAACATTGCCTGATTACCGCTGGGTAACCCCCCCCCCCCCATAGAAATATTTTTTCAGTATCTCTGCTAGTGCCAGAAATGGCGCATGCTTGGGGTGGAACTACCACCGGCACCCACTTGGGCTGGCGTTAATTCCAAGTTGCCACTTGTTCACAGCTTTCATAGGGTTCTATGAAAAGAAAAGGCATCTTTTGGATTAACACTTTAATGTATTTTTTTAATAGGGTCATTTATCTAAAATGCAAGTGGCATGGAGGAAAAATATACTTCCCTATATTCATTTTGAAACGTTAGCTGCTGCCTTAGGGGCCCTTTCACTAAGCTGTGTTACACACTGACATGCGCCTAACGCAGGTTAAAATGGCGTACTGCAAAACACACTCAGGCAGTGTGTCTGGGGGGCAGAGAGTGGGTGTTCCTGTGCTAATCAGTTAGCACAGCTAGATTAGTGTATGCTAATTGGTTCACACAGGAATAGCATGTGAGCTGTTATTGCCTACAAAATGGGTGGTGGACCGCAATAAGTGCTCACATGCAAATTTTTTTATTAATGGCCCCATGCTAATGGCAACATTAGCACATAGTGATTAATACAGAAAATAGAAAAAGGACATTTTTATTGCCTTAGCGTGTGGGAAAACCCATGCTGCTGGCTGAATGTTTACTCCTAAATGTAGGAGCATAAAAAGTGTGGTGGGGGGGGGGGGGGGGGACAAGGGCAGATTTAGGGCATGATAAAATATCAAAAAACTCAGTACTGGTTTTCAGCACTAGGCTCATACATTAGCTCATAAATCTAGGCAAATGAATGGCAGGCCTGAATTTATAAACATAACTTTTAAGCCCCTAACTTAAGATGAATTTTCAGCTGGAAATTTATGCTTCTAAGACTGGATGAAGATAAAGCACAAATTTGGGAGCATAAATTTAAGAGCTCAGCTCATGCTGAGTATTTGATCCATAGATGACAGCACGAGAGATTTCAAAGATGCATGATCTGGGCTTGGTTTTTTTTGGCTTCCAGGTATATGTGTATTCTGTGTTACACCTGCAGTTCATGTATGCCTTGGAAGTTTTGTCCATTGGCATTTCCAACTGCTCAAAATCAAACATAACCCCTAAGAGGTTTGTTTTGTCAGACCTGGAACACAGAGGACTGCTTGATGGTGGTAATCACTTCTGGGACATACATTGCCTTTAAGAGAAAGACTCCTTAACTTTTGGCTCTTCTGTTTATACGTTTACAAAATCACCACCTATAGGTATAAGAAAGTGCTAGATACAGTGGTGGAAATAAGTATTTGATCCCTTGCTGATTTTGTAAGTTTGCCCACTGACAAAGACATGAGCAGCCCATAATTGAAGGGTAGGTTATTGGTAACAGTGAGAGATAGCACATCACAAATTAAATCCGGAAAATCACATTGTGGAAAGTATATGAATTTATTTGCATTCTGCAGAGGGAAATAAGTATTTGATCCCCCACCAACCAGTAAGAGATCTGGCCCCTACAGACCAGGTAGATGCTCCAAATCAACTCGTTACCTGCATGACAGACAGCTGTCGGCAATGGTCACCTGTATGAAAGACACCTGTCCACAGACTCAGTGAATCAGTCAGACTCTAACCTCTACAAAATGGCCAAGAGCAAGGAGCTGTCTAAGGATGTCAGGGACAAGATCATACACCTGCACAAGGCTGGAATGGGCTACAAAACCATCAGTAAGACGCTGGGCGAGAAGGAGACAACTGTTGGTGCCATAGTAAGAAAATGGAAGAAGTACAAAATGACTGTCAATCGACAAAGATCTGGGGCTCCACGCAAAATCTCACCTCGTGGGGTATCCTTGATCATGAGGAAGGTTAGAAATCAGCCTACAACTACAAGGGGGGAACTTGTCAATGATCTCAAGGCAGCTGGGACCACTGTCACCACGAAAACCATTGGTAACACATTACGACATAACGGATTGCAATCCTGCAGTGCCCGCAAGGTCCCCCTGCTCCGGAAGGCACATGTGACGGCCCGTCTGAAGTTTGCCAGTGAACACCTGGATGATGCCGAGAGTGATTGGGAGAAGGGCTGTGGTCAGATGAGACAAAAATTGAGCTCTTTGGCATGAACTCAACTCGCCGTGTTTGGAGGAAGAGAAATGCTGCCTATGACCCAAAGAACACCGTCCCCACTGTCAAGCATGGAGGTGGAAATGTTATGTTTTGGGGGTGTTTCTCTGCTAAGGGCACAGGACTACTTCACCGCATCAATGGGAGAATGGATGGGGCCATGTACCGTACAATTCTGAGTGACAACCTCCTTTCCTCCGCCAGGGCCTTAAAAATGGGTCGTGGCTGGGTCTTCCAGCACGACAATGACCCAAAACATACAGCCAAGGCAACAAAGGAGTGGCTCAGGAAGAAGCACATTAGGGTCATGGAGTGGCCTAGCCAGTCACCAGACCTTAATCCCATTGAAAACTTATGGAGGGAGCTGAAGCTGCGAGTTGCCAAGCGACAGCCCAGAACTCTTAATGATTTAGAGATGATCTGCAAAGAGGAGTGGACCAAAATTCCTCCTGACATGTGTGCAAACCTCATCATCAACTACAGAAGACGTCTGACCGCTGTGCTTGCCAACAAGGGTTTTGCCACCAAGTATTAGGTCTTGTTTGCCAGAGGGATTAAATACTTATTTCCCTCTGCAGAATGCAAATAAATTCATATACTTTCCACAATGTGATTTTCCGGATTTAATTTGTGATGTGCTATCTCTCACTGTTACCAATAACCACCCTTCAATTATGGGCTGCTCATGTCTTTGTCAGTGGGCAAACTTACAAAATCAGCAAGGGATCAAATACTTATTTCCACCACTGTACATTCATATGTCATGGTTGCTTGTAGAATCCTGACAGATTTATGTAGATAGCATTTCATACATGTGTATGTTCCCACTGTGACAGTAACCTTGTCAGGTTCTAGAATGACCCTAGCTGTTGTCCATGGCACCATTTCTGCAAGTAACTTTGGCATTGTATGTATTTTATACAAGGCTCAGTGCTCATCAAGCCTTTTATAAAATCCTGGCCTAGTTTTACATGGGTGAACATAAACATCTGTTTAGTCACTTAGTACAGACATAGCTTTTAAAATTGTTCACATCTCCAAAAACTGTATTTGCACAGTTTTGGGGACTCCTAATCATTTGTTTCCTTTGGGTGTATTCTTTGTATTCCACCAAAATTTGGATCCTAATCATTTTCACAAAAAGAAATATAATAAAGATGCCAAGATGGCAATTTTCAGGTGGGCCTGGTGGCTCGTGTGGTAAGTGCTGCTCACTAGTCTGCAGAAGGTCTATGGTTTAATCCTCAGGTTGTCTTCAGGTTCCTCGATTGGTTTTGGGATGATGCAGAGGCATCATTTACATTCCTGAATACATATCATTCTTTGTTATCCCTCACAAAGAATTAGAACCCATTGTACTTTTTACTGCTATCTTTGTAGGTTGTGATATTTTTCAAGGCCCGACCAAAAAGATTTTGTAGCAATGGATCTGTTGAGATTTGATCATCTTCTTCAGATGTCTGAAGAGAGTTATGAGGTCTTGAAAGCTAACATACTACTTTAAAAAGTATTGTGGCTTGGAACAACTAGCAGGTTTCTCCTGAACCAGTATGCCTAGTAGAACTCTTGGGTTTCTGCCAGGTACTTGTGACCTGGCTTGGCCACTGTTTGGGAAACAGGATACTGGGCTAGATGGACCATTGGTCTGACCCAGTATGGCTACTCTTATGTTCTAGATTATAATACTTCAAAATAATTAATAATTTGGGAATGTACAATGAACCTACAGGTGCCTGCCCTAAACTGGTAACAGATTTTCCCAGTAGAATCCAGTTCCCTAGTGTGACACTGTAAGTGATTTGCTTGGCTTGTAAAAGTGGATTTGTTTTCCCCATTACTGACTGAGAGATTTATAGTGACAGAGGCGACAAGGGCACCTTTAAAGGCTTATAGCACTGCTTTCTTCAGCAAGTATTAATTTGCTGGGCAGTGTTTCAATAATCTACAGCTAATAATGTAGACAGTCGTCTGGAGTGTCATTCTAGTCATTTTGAAGTTACTCAGTTTGCCAAATGCACTAACAGTGGCCACATTATTGTTAAATTAAAATGATGTCTTTGGTAAATTGTACATAACAAAACTCATAAGACAACACAATGAAAAAGTGCAACAGAGGTAACATAATCTCCCCAAGGAGGACTTATCTAATTTTTGTGGGTAAACAGGAATTCAGACTGTATAATTTTAAGTTGACTCATAGTATCAAACTAGTGAATTCTTCTCATATGCACAATATGCCTCTTGTAACCCCAAATAGTTCATGTGTTGTTTGCTCTGTGGAACATGCTTGCTCTAGTAGAAACACAGGGTTGAAGTGTTTGGTCCCTCACAGAAGCAACTATATTGCCATTTTAACAAAACTCCCAAACGAAAAGCACAATATTGCTGCAAAACATATTTATTCTAATAGCGCAATGACACTTCAATCAGTGTTACAAAGTGGATGTCTAGGTTATAGCTTCTTACTAATTCCTCTCTTTCTATCTCCCCTGTGTTCTGTGTCCAGCATCTCCCTTTCTATTCCCTTTCTCCTGCTCTGTGGCTCTTCTCTTCCGCACTTCCACCTGTAGTCCAGCATCTTCCCTTCTCTTCACAACCATGTCCACCATCTCCACCTTCCTGCCTATTTCCCTCTTGTCCTAACACCTCCCTTCTTCCCTTCCCTCTGCTGGGCTTGCCACTGTCACAGCCGTTCTATCTCCCCGATGCCTGCATCACTAGTTTAAAGCTCAGTGTGGCATGCACTCAAGGCCACAATGTCCTCCACAATGCAAATTTCCCATTGGAAGGGGCAGCAGCACTTGAGTGCACATGTGTGCTTAAAGGCCCCCTGCCCTTCAAACATGGTTTTTTTCTGTTGCATGAACTTGAGCACCTTGCTGCTGCCGCTATCCCCCAAATTGTGCCACCCTAGGCAGACAAGTCCAACTAATTGTAGTACTGGCCCTGGGTTTGTATGTGCAAGTGTAGAATTGCATAAGTCAGTGGTTCCCAAACCTGGTCTTGGAGGCACCCCAGCCAATCAGATTTTCAGGAGAGGGGAAGGCGGTAGAACTAGAGGACATGAAATGAGATTGAAGGGGGGCAGACTCAAGAAAAATGTCAGGAAGTATTTTTTCACAAGAGAGTAGTGGATGCTTGGAATGCCCTCCCGCGGGAGGTGGTGGAGAGGAAAACGGTAACGGAATTCAAACATGCGTGGGATAAACATAAAGGAATCCTGCTCAGAAGGAAGGGATCCCCAGAAGCTTAGCCAGTGGTGGGAGGCAGGACTGGTGGTTGGGAGGCGGGGCTAGTGCTGGGCAGACTTATACGGTCTGTGCCAGAGCCGGTGGTGGAAGGCGGGGCTGGTGGTTGGGAGGCGGGGATAGCGCTGGGCAGACTTATACGGTCTGTGCCCTGAAAAAGACAGGTACAAATCAAAGTAAGGTATACACAAAAAATGGCACATGTGAGTTTATCTTGTTGGGCAGACTGGGTGGACCGTGCAGGTCTTTTTCTGCCGTCATCTACTATGTTACCTACAGTGAATATTCATGAGAGAGATTTGCATGTACTGCTTCCACTGCATGCAAATCTATCTCATGAATATTCATTGTGGATAGACTCAAAACCTGACTGGCTGGGGTGCCTCCAGGCCCAGGTTTGGGAACCACTGGCATAAGTAGTTGCTTGGTAACAATGGGTATGTGAGTGGGTGGGTGGGTTGTGAGTGAGAGTAGTGCACTCTTTCACACTTGAATTGTCCACTTGGGATGGAATCTGTTCCTTCCCTCACAATCATTCCGTCCTCTATCCCACACCTTCTTCTTTCAACTTCCTCTTATCTTTCTTGTCCAAATCTAATATATTGAGAGCTATCTCCTCTTCAGCCAGTGGAGGTTGGGTCTCCAATGAATTGCTGGTGCCTGAGACACTGTGTTTATCTATGGGCTTGGATACATGTCAGCCCACCTATCTGTGTGTCACTTTGGGAGTAATCTGCTCTTCAGCCAGTGGTACTGGGTCCCTGCCAGCTTGCTCATCTCTAAGTCAACATGGGTATTTCATGTTTTCATGCCACTTTTGTTAAAGCACTTCCAACCCACTGTGGTTCTTACTCCAGGGCTCTACTTTTTAGCTCTATATGTACTCCTGTGACAAACTCATGTGTACAGACAGGCAGACCCTCCTTACTAGGTGCTAGGCAATGCTCGTTGGTAACATGTTAGCCGGTGTCAGTGATGTACCATATTTTTAAGGTTCATTAAGAAAGGTATTAAATAACTAAACCTGGTGTCCCAAATGCTGCCTAGAGCCTTCTCTGCCCCAAATTTACCATATTGGGTCAGACCAAAGGTCTATTAAGCTCAGTATCCTGTTTCCAACAGTGGCCAATCCTGGTCACAAGTACCTGGCATGATCCAAAACATAGCAAGATTCCTTGCTGCTTATCCCCAGAGATTTCTACCTTTTCTTCCAGGAATATTAAATCCAGCTATGGTAATTGCTTTTACCAGGTATTCTGGCAATGATTCCAGAGCTTATGTGAAAAATATTTTCTTCTATTTGTTTTACGTGTACTACTTAGCAATTGTATTGCATGTCCCCTAGTCTGTGTACTTTCTGAATGAATAAAAAATTGATTTACATTTACCTTTTCACTCCACTCAGGATTTTATAGACCTTTATAATTTGTTGTAACAGGGGCATAACTACCATTGAGCAAGCTCGGCAAAATGCCCAGGGCTGCCCAGTGGTAGGGGCCACCTGCAGTTGAACTGTCTTCTCCTGAAGCCTGGCATCCCTCCATTACTTTGCCCCCCCCCACCCCACCCCATGCAGGTCTGGTATCTCTCCAGCCTCCTCCCCTCCCCCCCAGCAGTTCACTAGCCTTTCCTCTGCCACATCCCACTACAGGAAAGTTGCATTATAGAGGCAGGACATGGCAGAGGAAAGGCTCTGGTGGAGCCAGTTGGAGGCAGCCTTTTTACAACACTGCCTCTGCTGGTGACCTGCCAGGGAAATGGGATTGGAAAGATGTCTGACCCATGCAAAAAAAAGTTGGGGTTATGGAGAGATGCTGGACTTACTGGAGGGAGAGAGAAACAGAGAAAGAGAGACACCTGGAGCAAAGAGGAGGGGAAGAAATGCTGGACCTGGGAGGGGGAAGAAGAGGGAAAAGAGCAAGAGAGAGACAGAAAAGCCTGGACCAGGAGGAGAAATGCTGGACCATGGGGAGGAAGGAAGTGGGGATTAGGTGCGGGGGGGGGGGGAGGGGGAAAAAGAAGATAGAGGGGAGAAGCTGGATATAGGGAGGGACAGGAACACAGAAAAGAGATGCTGGGCATGGATGGAGGGACAGGGACACTATCAGGCTCATTTTCGAAAGTGAAGGATGCCCATCTTTTGACACAAATCAGAAGATGGGCGTCCTCACAGGGTCGTCCAAATCGGTATAATCAAAAGCTGATTTTGGACGTCCCCAACTGCTTTCCGTCGCAGGGACGGCCAAAGTTCAAGGGAGCGTATCGGAGGCATAGCGAAGGCAGGACTTGGCTGTGACTAACACATGGACGTCCTTGACCCATAATGGAAAAAAAAAGAGGGTGTCCCTGACGAGCACTTGGACAACTTACCTGGTCCTGTTTTTCTTACGACCAAGGCACAGATGAACATCGGAGAGAATCGGGGATGACCTCCCCTTACTCCCCCAGTGGTCACTAACCCCTCCCACCCTCAAAAAACATCTTTCAAAATATTTTTTGACAGCCTCAGATGTCATACTCAGCTCATCACAGCAGTATGCAGGTCTCTGGAGCAGTTTTAGTGGGTGCAGTGCACTTCAGGCAGGTGGACCCAGGCCCATCCCCCCCCCCACCTGTTACGTTTGTGGAGGAAACAGTGAGCCCTCCAAAACCCACCACAAACCCACTGTACTCACATCTAGGTGCCCCTCCACCCATAAGTGCTATGGTAGTGGTGTACAGTTGTGGGTAGTGGATTTTAGGTTGGTGTCCTGGCATGTCAGGGGGACCAGTGCACTACGAATGCTGGCTCCTTCCATGACCAAATGTCTTGGATTTGGTGGTTTCTGAGATGGGCGTCCTCGGTTTTCATTATCGCCAAAAAATGGGGACGACCATCTCTAAGGACGACCATCTCTAAGGTCGACCTAAATGTTTAGATTTGGGTGTCCCCGACCGTATTATTGAAACAAAAGATGGATACCCATCTTGTTTTGATAATACGGGTTCCCCGCCCATTCACCGGGACGTCCTGCGAGGTCATCCTCAGGAAAACTTGGGCGCCCCATTCGATTATGCCCCTCCACGTAATATGTGACTCTCTCTGGGAAAAGGTGACTAAAATAGAGGATCCAAAATGTTGAGAGTGGCTGATTTACATATCATGGATCCATAAACTTAGGTTGTGAGTCCATAGTATATGTAAACTGCTTTGACTGTATCTACAGAAAGGCAGTATATCAAGTCTGGAATACTATTACTAAACATTTCTAAAGCGCTAACATAAGCATATGCCATCTGAAAAAGCTACATGTTTGAATTTCTGTAACTTTTCAATTTTTTCACGAAAAAGGATCGGATTTGGAACTGTTGTATTATAAATTGTTTGCTGTAACAGAATTCATTAAAACCTCATACTTCTGGTGACTTCAGCCACCTTTTCCCAGAGATGGTCACATATGTCAGCTTTGGGAAATATGAATCTCTGATGATATCTTGCATTTCAGTATCTATTTAGTTACTATGACAAGTTTTCTATATAGGTTTTTGCAGGGTTGTTTACTGGAGTTCTGAAGGATTCTCCCTCCTACCCCATCCCCACTACTTTGGAAGAGAGAGAGGGGCATGATCGAACGCGAACGCCATTTGTAAAAACGTCCATCTCTGAGAACGGTGTCCGTGAAGGGGCGGGCCGAACTGTATTTTCGAAAAAATGGACGTCCATCTTCTTTTTCGAAATACATTGGATTAGGGCGTTTTTGAGCTGGGCGTTTTGTTTTTAGCGATAATCGAAACCGAAGCATCCCAGCTCAAAAAGACCAAATCCAAGGCATTTGGTCGTGGGAGGGGCCAGCATTCGTAGTGCACTGGTCCCCCTGAGATGCCTCTATGCCAGCCTCAAATATCATACCTAGCTCCATGACAGTAGTATGCAGGTCCCCAGAGCAATTTTACTTTAGTTGGTGCTGCGCGGGACCCATGCAGAGAGGAAAAATCGGAAGAAAAAAAAAAAAAACAAGCAAGCAAGTGCAGTCAGGGACGTCCAAATTAAAAGATAGTAAAGGGGGAATTGAACCAGCAACCTTTTGATTCAAGCTCAGTGCTCTAGCCAGTGCACCACTGATTAGACATCCTTCCCTTTCCATTAAGTCTCTCCAAGTTTCTGTCAGCCAATCACAGCTCATTTAGCTGACATCTGTGTCAGCTAAACAGCGGTGATTGGCTGACAGAACCTTGAGGGACTTAATGGAAAGGGAAGGACATCTAAGCACCTGAATAATGTGGCTCACTGGCTAGAGCACTGAGCTTGTAATCAGAAGTTGCTGGTTCGATTTCCCCTTTTACTATCCTGGTAATTTAGACGTCCCTGACTGCACTTGCTTGTTTTTTTTTTTTTTCTTCCGATTTTTCCTCTCTGCATGGGTCCCGCACAGCACTAACTAAACTAAAATTACTTCGGGGACCTGCATACTGCTGTCATGGAGCTGGGGATGACATTTGAGGCTGGCTTACAAATTGGAAAAAAAGTGTTTAACATTCATTTTTTTTGGTGGGAGGGGGTTAGTGACCACTGGGGGAGGTCAGGGGAGGTCATCCCCGGTTCCCTTCGGTGGTCATCTGGTCATTTAGGGCACTTTTTGGGACCTGTTCGTGAAAAAAACGGGTCCAACAAAAGTGACCTAAATCTCCTCTGAAAACGCCTCTTCTTTTTTCCATTATCGGCCGAGCACGCACATCTCTGCTCAGCCGATAATCACGCCTCAGTCCCGCCTTCACCACACCTCCGACACGCCCCCCGTCAACTTTATGCGTTCCCGCAACGGAGTGCAGTTGGAAACGCCCAAAATCGGCTTTCGATTATACCGATTTGGGCACCCACAAGAGAAAGACGTCCATCTCCCGATTTAGGTCGGAATTTGGGCGTTTTTCTCTTTCGAAAATAAGCCTCAGAGTGTTATAGCGGGCCCATCTTAATTTTTTCATCCAAAACCCATTCAGTCCTAGCTACGTCATTGCCCCCTTCCCCCATCTTCCAGCTCTTTCAAGTACTTTTGCTAGAGAATGTTGGAGTAGCTCTATTGTACCTGATACCCAGCTGGTCACATGGAGGGGCATTTTCAACATGGCATCTAAGTGACACAAAAAATAAATCTCACAGCCATTTTCAAATAAGAAAAACATCAGGGTTTCCTGTTCAAAAATACTTGAGAATGTCCAAAATGAACAGCCATTTTCCAAAATAAACGTGCAAATTATAAATGCCAAGAAACTATGGACAAGGAAGTCTATCTGGCAGCATTTGTACTAAAATGGCCACACAGATCTCCCTAAGAGCATAGAGGCAGCCTAGTGGTCAGTGCAGTGGACTTTAATACAGGACACCCTGCTTCATATTCTACTGCAACTCTGTTATTTTAAATGGTGAGCCCTCCAGGAACAGGGAAATACCTGACTGTACACCACCTCAATAGCCTTCACGCTTGCAGGTGTCATAACTATTTAGGTACAGTAGATATATCTCTGTTTCTGCAGGGCTCACAATTTAAAGGAGGGGGGAAGAGAACTGAATTGGGAATTGAACTTGGGTTCCTTGGTTTACAGTTCACTGCACTAACCCCTAGGCTACTCCTCAGACCTGTTTTCTATTATTCTCAGAGTGTCTATAATATCTAATACTGTCATAAAGCCAGGTATTCCCTTTCAATTTCACTTTAAGGAGAGAGAGTGGGCAGCAACCATTGGAGATTCATGAGGGGTCATAGCCTAATCCCTCCTGTGGTCAGCTGCTGAATCAGAGCAACGTTTTGTAACTTGGAAGTGATTTGAAACTGAACTAGATAAAAATGTCCTCCTTTTTTGACTTGGACGTTGCTCGTCTCATTTTCACTGAAAGATGTCATAATTTTGGGCCCGCTCAAACATGCCTCCAACATGCCCCCTTGCTATTTTGTATGCTCTGCAGTATAAACGTCCACATTCTGCCTTTCCTAAATTGCTGTTTAGATGTTTTCGGCAGATTGACATTTTTTACTCTTTTTAGATGTCCATCTTTGAAAATGAGGACCTAGTATCTGGAACCTTCATGGGCCACTCCAGACTGTAGTGGCAGCTATCTAAAGTGACACCACTAGAATGGAAAAGGGCATTGGCAATATCATTTACATGGCTAGCATGTGTTAGCTCAGAGTTCTGCATTTTAATTAAAGCATTTCAGAATTAGCTCCTTGACTAAATGACCTCCTGTCCTGCCCTTGTGAGAGGACCAAAATGACATATAGAAAGCCTGAGTAATATGAGGGGCTGGAGTCTGAAAGAACATTTCCACAGAGGACAAACTCTCAGCTTTAGAAGAATAGAGTAATCTTGGATTCAGCCTAAAGTTTCAGAAGCTTCAAGTTTATGGTTTATAACAGTTTGCTTTTCCATCAAGGCTGAATCACATTTCTGAAGTTCTCCAATCTAATATTCTATGTTTTCCACCCCAAGTTTTTTTTTTTAATCCACCAGCATGCTCCTATCAAACCAACTGACTAAAATTGTTTCCATTCCAATAGAGTTCCAGACAGAGTCTAGAGTCACAAAGAAGGTTTCTCTTGAGTGGCCATTTACAAATATCAAGAGCCAGCAAGCCCCTGTCCCATGGTTAGAAACTGTGACAATGTTAGTTCAACTCCCCAGGTCTGAGCCTGAACTCTATTCACCACTACCAGCACAGATCTGGGGAACACAGGACAATTCAGTTGCTGTTGTTTCCAGTGGGCTCAGGCCCCCTCCAGAACTGCAGCATCCCTTTACTTTTGCTGGCAGCGATGTCAAGCCTCACCAAGCAAATAGATTCAGTTGCCTCCTCTCCCCTTCTCCTTGAGCTGTGTCCTTAAGGCAGGAAGTTGGCAGTGTGCCTTCAGCCCACAATGCTGAGACTTCTCACACAGGCACAAGAAGTCCCGGTGTGGGTGGCTGAAAGCACATGCCAACTTCTATCTTAAGGAAGAAGTGCAAGGAGGAGGGGAGCAGCCAGCACTGTATTATTTGAGTGGTGGGGCCTCGGCATCCCCGCCAGCAAAGGTATGTTTGACGGGGGAGGGGGGAGGGAGGGCGGATGAGGCAGCAATGTGTTGCTCTCCCAGTCCACTCCTGAGCATCCCCCCAATTGGAGGGTGGCTACACCCCTGGTTGTCTCCCTCAGGAGTTGCAGAATAGAAATACTGAGGTCTCTTCCCTCATTGGTTGTGAGATGGCAGATGACGTTAATGTGAGCAAGTGCAAGTGATGCATGTGAGAAAGAGGACCCGAATTATAGCTACGTCATGCAAGGTTTCCACGTTAGGAGTCACGGACCAAGAAAGGGATCTAGGTGTCGCCGTTGATGATACGTTGAACCTTCTGCTCAGTGTGCTGCTGTGGCTAAGAAAGCAAATAGGATGTTAGGTATTATTAGGAAAGGAATGGAAAACAAAAATGAGGATGTTATAATGCCTTTGTATCGCTCCATGGTGTGACCCGCACCTCGAATATTGTGTTCAATTCTGGTCACCCACATCTCAAAAAGATATAGTAGAATTAGAAAAGGTGCAAGAGAAGGCGACAAAAATTATAAAAGGGATGGGACGACTTCTCTATGAGGAAAGGCTAAAGTGGCTAGGGCTCTTCAGCTTGGAGAAAAGGCGGCTGAGGGGAGATATGATAGAGTCATAAAATAATGAGTGGAGTGAAACAGGTAGATGTGAAGTGTCAGTTTACGTTTTCCAAAAATACTAGGACTAGGGGGCATGCGATGAAGCTACAATGTAGTAAATTTAAAACGAATCGGAGAAGAAGAACGAAACCTTTTCTTCACTCACATGTAATTAAACTCTGGAATTCGTTGCCAGAGAATATGGTAAAGGTGGTTAGCTTAGCAGGGTTTTAAAAAGGTTTGGACGGCTTCCTAAAGAAAAAGTCCATAGTCCATTTTAAATGGACTTGCGGAAAATCCACTATTTCTGATAAGCAGTATAGAATGTTTTGTACTTTTCGGGATCTTGCCAGGTATTTGTGACCTGGATTGGCCACTATTGGAAACAGGATTGCTGGGCTTGATGGACCTTTGGTCTTTCCCAGTATGGCAATACTTATGTTACTTATGCTCTGGGCATCACGTTGCCAAATCTCTCGGCCTAAAGGGAGCCCATGTCTCTGGATCTTTGAAGCTCTTCTTCCTTGCCTGCTATAACAAATGAGTGATAGCATCTATACAAGCCACAAGAATGGAGGTAGGCTAGATTTATGACTCTGTCACTTGCAGTTGCTGCATAGAGTCCACACAGGAGGAACTATGGATTTAAAGAGAGGTGCACCCATTCAACAGTCATCTGGCCCTGGATTTCTCAAGTTATAAGGCAAAGGAGTCTTACATTTTGTTATATTGGTGTATACAGGATGCTGGGTGGGGGGGTGTTTACTTCCCCATAAGAATGTTAATATCAAGTAAGATTATTGCCAATCTTGTTTTGATTTGGTTGAGAAAGCACGCTTTAGATTTCAGATCTTAATGCTTTTATTAGGGATGCTTCAGCCTGCAGCTCGCTCTGTTGCATGAAGTACATATTTCTTAAATGAATTCAATAGATCTTGATACATCCTGTGAACATGTCTGTTTTTAAAGAGCAATTAGATTCTGCCCACAGAACATCCATTGACTAAAAAGCTTTTCACTTTCAGACTGAAAAAGTGTTTTCTTGCATCTGTTTATGAAATACATCTGAAAGGTTGCTGATAGCCTGGTACAGAACTGTATTCAGCTCGGGAAATAGCATTTCCAAATGGATATAGACAAAATAGACTCCAGAGAAGAGATGCCACAGCTACATTCTATACCATGAAGTCTATAATGAGAGACATAAGGACATTACTAGGTATAACCTCAAAGTGTGAGGGGATATATCAAGGGTTATTGTGATGCTTCACTTAAAGAAATAATACTCAAGGGGCAAGAGTGTAGTGCTGGGAAAAAAAGTTTACGTGAGGCTGAAAGTAGGCAAATTAAGGAAGCAACATAAGATAATAGGAGTGTTCAGCATTTAAGACTATTTGCCCCCCTCTCTGAGACTGACGGGTTGTGCCTGCCTATTCTGTCACTATTCTCCTGGTATCCCTTACCCTTCCTTACTTATACCAGTGTCCTCTTTATTGCCCCAAGAACAGGACCAGTGCAAGGGGGTTGGGTAGCTTAGGTGAATCCTTGTGTTCCCCCTCAATTAACTTCATTAATTCTGATCACCTCAATGCCACACCTCCAGAACAATCCTGTAAAATGAACAATTGAACATTATACAATTAAATATTAAACTTTATTTAGTATGTATGAAATGAGAGCAATTTTCAAAAGGCAAGATGGGCTATTTGGAGATTCCCATTCTCCTGGTGCAAAACAATACAGGCTGATGGGTTTTTTTTTTTGTTACATTTGTACCCCACACTTTCCCACTCATGGCAGGATCAATGTGGCTTACATGGGGCAATGGAGGGTTAAGTGACTTGCCCAGAGTCACAAGGAGCTGCCTGTGCCTGAAGTGGGAATTGAACTCAGTTCCTCAGGACCAAAGTCCACCACCCTGGCCACTGCTTCAGTCCTGATGGTTCTATTTGCTTTCACTGCAGCTACAGTGTACTTTTTTATGTCCCCCTCAAAGTTGCTGCCTTAGTCAACTGCCTAGTCTTGCCAGTGAATGCTTGTAGCCTGTTACAGTGCTGGTCATTATCTCCTCTGATGATAAGCAATTCCAGGCTTTCAATAAATCTCACATTCTCTGTCAGCCTTAGGCCATTTTTGCATTATGACTCCTTGTCCTTGAGCTTATTTTCCTGTGGAAGATGCTACACTCTTGTTTTTGTTGAAGCCTGTTAGACATTTGAATACTTCCATTATATCCTCCACTCCCTGTTCTCTTCCAGAAAGTGCATTATGTTTCTTAAGCCTCTCTGTACCATGTTGATAGCACTTATTTAAACTATTTCTATCCTCTGAATGCCCTTACTAAGGTGTGGTCTAAGAATAGATTTTAGAAGCATCCAAATATCTAACAGGCTTCAACAAAAACACAAGAGGGTAGCATCGTCTACTGAAAAATAAACTCCAGGCCAGCCCAGGGCAAGGAGTCACAATAAGAAATCAGAGAGAGGCAGCTTCTCACAGGGAATGTGATACTTCTCTATTGAAAGTGGAAGATGTCTGGAAGTGCCTATTATCAGAGAAGATGATGATCAGCAACACCTTAACAAGCAAGGTTTTTTGGACAAGCAAGGGAGGGTGAGGGATACCTGGAGGTAGTGTTTGTTGTGATAGAATAGGCAAACACAACCAGACAATTTGAGGGTGGGAGGAGGGTGCCAAACTGAACATACTACATGAGAGAGAATCTTACCAGTGACCTATACAAGGGCAAAATTCCTACCAGTAACAGCTCTGCTTACATAATCTGAGTTTATTACCATCACATTGGCAAACTTCAAGTCCTCCAAACCAATTACTCCTGTGGTAGCTGCGAAGTCCAAGTCCAGTTTATTTGACATATTGCAAATATAGCAAAAAGCTAAGCAGTTTACAAAGTAATTAAAATATAAGGGAAGGGGAAACTTGACAAAACATAAAAACAATAGCAATAAAACCCTACTGACAGTAAAAGCAAACATACACAAAAGAAAAGCAGGGGAGGGGAAGTTGTAATTCAAATATCAGGAAAGAAGGGAAAGGAAAAACACAGAAGGAAGGGATCAAATGCAACCAGAGACACTGGTCCAAAAAAGATATGACGAGGAGACTAACCTCCCTGTTTACAAAGCCGTTCTAGTGGCTGCAGCCCAGCAATGCCGACATAGCCCATTCAAAGTGAATGGGCTGTGTCAGCATTAGCATACAGCTTAGTATGGGGGGGGGGGGGGGTAAGAAATTATTCCCAGGATGCATTTGGGAAAGACAGAGATAAATAACATGCTTTCAGTTGAATTTAGCAAAGGAAGATTCAAGCTGAAGGTAAAGTGGAAGCATATTCCACAGGGTAGGAACTACTACATTGAAACATGAAATTCTGTTGGTATCCAAATGCAACTGCCTAAAAGAAGGGGCAGATAAGAGACATCGATTTAGATGAGCAAAGGACCCTGCTAGTTGAATATGGGCTAAGAAGGGAAGCCAGAAAAGTTGGACAACCAAATGATTGAAGCTGATGGCCAAGGACAAGAAGTTTGTAAGCGATCCAATACACAACTGGAGGCCAATGTTCACTTATAAGAAGTGGGGTAACATGATCGTATTTCTTCTGGTTGTAAATAGATTTAACAGCAGTGTTCTGAGCCAGTTGAAGTCTGTGTATTTGGGTATTAGAAAGCCCAGCGAGTAGTGGAATTGCAATAATCCAGTTAGATAAAACTAAGGCATGCAAAAAAAACATGCAACAAGAAGGTTCTAAGAAAGAATGGATAGAGTGTAGCTGTCTGAAATTGAAGAAAAAAAAACCAAAGAAGAAACTACTTAGAAATATGAGAAGAAAAGGACAAAGAATTGTCATGATGACGCAAGATTTAGTAGAAGACCTGTATGGAATGGGAATACCAATAATAGTTCAAAAAGGAAGAGAAACAGAAGATGAATGTGCAGAGAATAACACTGCAACAGATTAGAAGGATTCACTGCAATTTATTTTCAAAAAGCCAATCAGCAACAGTATCCAATTTGCTACTGAATACCATCTGCATAGATAAAAAAATATAAAACCTCAATGTTTGAAGAAGAAGAAGAATCAAAGGATCAAGAAAGATGCTAAATAAAATAAGACTATGAATTGAACTTTGTGGGACCACCTGAGTGTAAAGACTGTGGCGAAGAAGTTGTGCCAGAATGATAATCACAAAAGAGTGACCAGTACAATGAGTGAAACCAATGCAGGGCAAGACCTGAGTTGTTAAGGTCCCTGAGACGCTGAAGTAAAATAGAAGGATCGACCATGTCAAAAGCGGCAGACATGTCAAAGGAAAATACAATGACATCTCTATCACCGTCAAGAATTAATTTCACATAATTGACTAACCTGAGAAGTGTATGTTCAGTGGAGTGCTAAGGGTGAAAGGGATGTAAAGATTGGTTTGATCTAAAAAAATCAGACACTGACCAGCAACAAGTTTTTCTACTATTTAGATACAAAGGGAAAAAGGGGTTGTAATTAGTGACTAAAGAAGAGTCACCCTTAGGATCTTTAATGAGGGGCTGTATGACAGCTTGTTTCCATGAGGCCAGGAAGACCCCAGAGGACAAGCTTACATAAGTATTGCCATACTGGGAAAGACCAAAGGTCCATCGAGCCCAGCATCCTGTTTCCAACAGTGGCCAATCCAGGTCACAAATACCTGGCAAGATCCCAAAAAAGTACAAAACATTCTATACTGCTTACCCCAGAAATAGTGGATTTTCCCCAAGTCTATTTAACAACGGTCTATGGACTTTTCCTTTAGGAAGCTGTCCAAACCTTTTTTAAACTCCGCTAAGCTAACCACCTTTACCACATTCTCTGGCAACGAATTCCAGAGTTTAGTTACACGTTGAGTGAAGAAACATTTTCTCTGATTTGTTTTAAATTTACTACATTGTAGCTTCTTCGTATATAGACTAAAGAAAAGGTAAGAGTGGATGGATGAACTGCACTAACAGAAAAGCAGGTAGTGCGTCATTAAAAGGAGATCAAGATGAGATGCAGAAGGACAATTAAATGAAGAAAAAGAAGCTAAAGGAACCAAAGAATAAGAAATTGAAAGGGAGGAAGGGGAGGGGGAGATAGTGATGGGGACAGAAGTGGGGAAAGGTTAGAAACTTGTGAATGTTTTTTTTTTTTTTTAGAGAAGCCAACAGCAAAGTCTTCAGCAGAGAGCTGACATTGTACTGATGATGAAGATGGATTAATAAGTTGCATCTGCATACTATAAAGGTTAGACAAATATGCACATTTAGGTTTTGCAATATTTTATTTGTAAAGCGTTGATTGTGGCTTAAAGACACTTGTGTTAAAGCTGAAGGATTTTTTCGCCAAAGGCGCTCAGCTCAACAAAGATGACACTCTATTTATTTATTTCATGGATTTATATCCCGCTTTAAAAATCAAAGTGAGTTACTTTAAGAGATGAAGACCAGGGTGATACCAGGTTTGAGAACCATGACGTGTGGAATGTCAATATAAATATGGATAAAGTTTATCCAGTGATGCTCTAAGGGTGGTGTTCCATACAGAAATCTGTTCTTCTAAGGGAAAGGAAGAAAACAGTCATTCCTATGTCCCTTTTCTGTGTGGTAGTTGCTAATTTTTACTCTCCTAGTTGATAAGTGGTAAATAGATTTTTGTACCTGAAATGTATGATTTGACACCAGTTTCCACTAAAATGCAGTTTCCAAATCAGAGACTGCTTTTCCAGTTGTCCAACACACAGAAACAATTAGCACTTTTACTTTGCATCTGCTTCAGCACCTGAGATTAGCACATTGTTTCTATAAGGCCTAGAATAATTCCAATCTCACTTATTTGTTCTTAGAACTGGGAAAACAGAGTTAAAGCCCTGATAAAGGGATTTTCATTTTTGTTATAAAATTTCATAGTAAATGATGATGCATTCTAGCAGCCATCTTGGTCTTAGTGTTAAAATGAATTGTTTGCAGGTAGTGATAATTTCTGTTGGACTAACATATGTTTTATCCCGTGAATCCTTTATGATCTGAGAAGCTCATGTGCAACAGCCTGTTAAGCCAGTCCTGACGGTATACTAGTAAAATATATTGCAGCCTGTAGAAAGTCCAGAAAATAACAGCTAGCAAAAACTGCAGTGGTAAAAAAAAAACCCCAAAACAACCCATTAATGCCTAATCAATCATGCAGTTATGAGGGGTTTGATCCACCCACATTTGGAACTTTAAAAATGCTCCACTAAAGAGATCATTACCATACTGATGTTTCTTATAGTGGAATGGAGGAGTAGTCTGAGAGTGAAGGAATAGCCTAATGGTCAGTGCAGTGGGCTGAAAACCAGGGGAACCAAGGTTGATTCCCTCTGTAGCTCCTTGTGTCTCAGGGCAAGTCACTTAACCCTCCAATGTCCCAGTATAAAATAAGTACCTAGATATAAATATGTAAACCACTTTGATTGTAACCACAGAAAGACAGTATATTTCCAGTGGTGTGCTGGTAAATTTTTAACAACAGGCTCTCTCCCTGCCCTGCAATTTAGGGGAGGGGCCTGCGGGGGAGGGCGCAGAGATGGATGGGGGGGGGGGAGGGTAATGCATTACTCTCTCTCTCCTTCCCCCCTCATCTCAGAGCTCCCATTAAACAACAAATCTTTATAGCCCAAATCAAATGCCATGTTCATAATTAACTTTGTATGAACTCGTCCCAAGCATATTGAATTACCTGTAATACAAAACCTACAAAAATCACTCAGGACCTATAGAGCTAATCTAGTTCACTATAACCCCACTAGCTCACAAAAGTAACATATGCACATCCAGCCACTAGCGCAGCTTTGTAAACAGGGTTAATCCTAAATTAAAAACAAAAGTTATTTTTCTACCTTTGTTGTCTGGTTTCTGCCTTCTTCTATCTTTTCGTAACTCTTTCAAAGAATCTCCTGTCCATCTGCCATTATCACTCTCCTCCTGTCTTCTTTACCTTCTGCACTACGTCCAGCTTCAATTTTGGTTTGTTCCTTTCAGCTTTCTTCCATTTTTTGCTGCTGCTCTATCCATTCAGATTTCATTAATTTTTATTATCCAGTCTTCACTCTCCCTCTTTTTACTGTGTCCACCTACAGTTTTCCATCTTTTCCCTTCATCCCAGCCCCCCATTCCCATTCCTTATTCCTCAGTTTTTTTTTACTAAAGCTTTCCTCTCTCCTCCCTGCCAGCTAATCTCTCCTTACCTTCTAACCCCTGATATCCAGGCTCTTTGTACCTCCATGCCCCCAACATCCAGCATTTTCTCTCTCTCTACCCCCACCATCCACCATTGCCCCTGTCTATCTCTACTTCTGGCATGCAGCAATGCCACTGTCTCTCTCTCCACACCAGCATCTCTCTATCTCTCTCCTTCCTATGCATGATTGCTCTCCTTTCTCTCTCTATCCCACCCAGCATTGCCTTTCTTTCTCTCTCCTCCCATCTTTTTCTCTCTCCCACCATCTAGCATTGTTCCATCTCTCCCTTCTCTCTTATGCAGTATGCACCTATCTCTCTCTCCCCCCAATCCAGCATTTATTGTCTCTCTCCCATCCCTCATTCAGTATTGCTTCTATCTCTCTCTCTTCCATTCCATCTCTTGCACAAGTCCACTTCTTTCTCTTTCTCTCACCCCAATCAAGTATTGCCATTATCTTGAGTCTCTCCAGTCCAACATTCCTTCCCTCATTTATATCCCTTTTACCTCTCTCACCCCTCTGTCTCTCCCCTTCCCACGCATCATCATGCAGTATCTTTCCTTTCTCTTGGTGCCTTCTCCATTCGGCGGGACCCTGACTCTACATACTGCTACTTTCTCTAGCAGTTCCAGCCCCTCAAATATAAACCTCCTCGGTCCTCTCTCTCTCTGGGGTGCAGGCTGCAGCTTCCTGAGGAAGTAGCGCATGCGGTGCCGCGGGTCTTTAACTTTCCTGTCAAGATTGGAACTTTGAAAGCAAACAAAAGTTTTCCTCACTAGAGCCCCACCTCAGGAACAGGAAGTTACGCAGAGGGAAAGCTTCTAGGGCTTGCAGGATGGATGGGAGGCTACTTTGATCTCCATTGCTGCTAAGTCAGAAGATTGCAGTGCTGGAGGCGGGCACAGGAAGGTTTCAGAGACCAGATCGCGAGAGGGAAGGGAGAGAAATACCAGAATGCATGTGGAGGGAGGGAGCGGGACAGGCTGAAGAAAAGTCTCCAGGATTGGCTGAAGCAACCTGCTTTTTCTGACTGTGCCTGCAGTGCCGGCTGGCACCACTTAAAAAAAATTGCTGCAAGAAGAGGAGCAGGAACTGCATCAGGTAGCGGGGAGGTGGAGAGACATGCTGAGCGAGCCACAGGGAAGGAGGACATCAAGAAGAGGCACAACAAGCCTAAATTTTGGGAGCCAGTTGTTAAAGTAGGTACTTTAACAACCAGCTCCCAAAATTCTTAAAAAACTAACAACCGGCTCTTGCGAGCCTGTGCGAGCCAGCTCCAGTACACCACTGTATATTTCTATCTCTTTCCCTCTTTAAAAACTGTCACGGTTGTAGCCGTGCCCATGCCCTTATGTTCAGACCTACTGTTTCTTTGTATCTAGCTCTGTGACCTCTCCTGTCTGCCTTTTTTCCTGTTGTTGTTCTTCCTGTTAGCCAAGCCTCGCTATGGTCTCCCTGCTTCTGCTTCATTTCCTACTTGTGACACCATCAGCCTACTCCTTTATAAGGACCCTGGGAGCTTTCCTGTGTGGCCTTTGCAACAGTCTATTTTCCTTTTTCTTGTTGTACTGTTGTTTGATTGTGGGGGAAGTGGTCCTCTTGTTCTGCTATGCCTTTGGGCACAGCCCTGAGCAAGTGGTTTTGGTTTGCTCTCAAGCGAAGCCCTCTTCTGTTTCTCTTGTGTGTTCTGGTTTTAACCTTTATGGATTACATGTTTGTTAACTTTGCTCCTCAAGCAAAGTCCTGTTCTGTGTGTGGTTCTGGTCTGAATCTAAATAGATTCCTTTCTTGTTTCTAGGCTCTCTAGCTTAAACCTGTTTTGTTTCCTTGTGTGGTTTCCCTTCTTATCTTTCACTGTTCAGAGAGCTGGTTGTTGCCAGCCCAGCTGCATTTCTTGATTACTTTGCCTTCACAGCCTAGCTGCTTTCATTGATTACCTTGCTCCCGTGCAGCCTTTCCCTTCCCTTCCCTTCCCTACCTGGCTGTGTTTACTGGCTGAGTTCTGGTAAGAACATTGTTTGTTTTTTCCTTTGTATGCTTTATACCTTTGACTGCAGTGTAAGCCCTGCTTCTTTCTGATGTGTATGTAAAGGCAGCTTTCCCTGTTTGCTTGACCTTCCCCTTGTTTCTAGTGTCTGTTTTTTGATTCTGTGGCACAGCCTTTTGTATTCCTATAGGTGGTTTTCCTTTACCCTTTCTCTGAATGCTGTATGGTACAGCCTAGAGTATTCCTTTGAGTGGCTTCCCCTTTTCCCTGAGTGCTGTAAGGAGAGAATCGGGGATGAGCTCCCCTTACTCCCCCAGTGGTCACTAACCCCTTCCCACCCTCAAAAAAAAATCTTTCAAAATATTTTGTGCCAGCCTCAAATGTCATACTCAGCTCCATCACAGCAGTATGCAGGTCCCTGGAGCAGTTTTAGTGGGTGCAGTGCACTTCAGGCAGGCGGACCCAGGCCCATCCCTCCCTACCTGTTACACTTGTGGTGGTAAATGTGAGCCTTCCAAAACCCACCAGAAACCCACTGTACCCACATCTAGGTGCCCCCCTTCACCCGTAAGGGCTATGGTAGTGGTGTACAGTTGTGGGTAGTGGGTTTTGGGGGCTCAGCACACAAGGTAAGGGAGCTATGTACCTGGGAGCAATATATGAAGTCCACTGCAGTGTCCCCTAGGGTGCCCGGTTGGTGTTCTGGCATGTCAGGGGGACCAGTGCACTATGAATGCTGGCTCCTCCCACGACCAAAGGGCTTGCATTTGGTCGTTTCTGAGATGGGCATCCTTGGTTTCCATTATCGCCAAAAATCAGAAACGACCAAGTCTAGAGACAACCATCTGTAAGGACCACCTAAATGTCAAGATTTGGGCGTCCCCGACCGTATTATCGAAACGAAAGATGGATGTCCATCTTGTTTCGATAATACAGGTTTCCCCGCCCCTCCATTGGGATGTATTGCGAAGACGTCCTCAACAAAACTTGGGCGTCCCTTTCGATTATGCCCCTCAATGTCTTTTTTTTTCATGCTTATTTTTGTTTGCTAATGACATGCAGTGACCTGGGATATGTCATTGACATTTCCCATGTCATCAAACTAAAAAATGTGAAGACATAAATACAGCAAAATAATAAAACCAACTCGATAAAATCTCACTCAAACATAGTGTCAAAAATATGTTAAATAAGAAGGGAAAAGTGCTCACTATAAAGTGCATGTGTTCAATATATCAAACTGGTGATACATATCAACTATCATTGCACCTTAGTATCAGGATAAAACTGCAAAACTGTAACAGCATATAATAATATTCAGTAAGGGGCCCTTTTACTAAACAGTAGTAGAGCTACCGTGCAGGTAGCATGCAGCAAAACAGCACTACCACTGGTCACGTCCAGACGCCCTGCTTTTGCCATGCACCATTTCCCATGCTAGAAAATGAAAATTTCTAGCGCAGGGCAGGGAATGGGTGTGCCTGGCGGTAATCTTACATCGTATTTTTGTTGACTGGGGATCGTCAGCGTGGCATCAAATCTGATACGCTGCCTGTGACTACCCCAGTGCTGTTCCTCTGCTGCATTCCAAACAGGAAGTTGCATCAGAAGGGGGTGGAATGCGGCAGAGGAACAGCACTGGGGTAGTCACAGACAGTGTATCAGAATTGCTGCTGTGCTGACGATCCCCTGTCAACAAAAACACGATGTAAGGTAGACGGGGAAGGGAGAGAGACCTTGGATCAGGGTGGGAAGAAGGGGGAAGAAATGGCGGACTGCGGGGGACCCCTGGAGCTGGGGGGCCCAGGGCAGCTGCCCTGTCCCCCCCCCCCACAACACTGGCCCTGCTTTTCAGCTGTGGTAAAAAGTAGACGCAGCACATGGCAATTCCATGCACCAACACTACCTCAGGCCACTTTTTACTGTGGCTTTGTAAACGTACTTATTTTTTGAAGAATAAATGTTTCAACTTGAGTGTAAAGATTTTATCCATCAATAAAAATAAAAGAAAGAAGAAGAAAAGTTTTCAATCATAACTTGTTGCTACAGCACCTCTTAGACAGATTAAAGGGAGTCATGCAATAGAGGTGTGCTGGTGAAGTTGGATAGAGAGGCAGAAGGGGATAGAGAAGGCATATGAAGCACTAGTCTGGGGTACAATTTGGGTAGGTAAAAGTACCGCTATGGCATACTGAAACAAACAACCCTAGTGAACAAGCTCTGCCTTCTTTGCTATTTTAAATAAAAGGGGTTGATATTCAAAGTGATTTAACCAGTGCGTTTTTTCTAGCGAAAAAGGTGCTGGTACTCAAATGCCAGGCCACCCTTCAGGGGTGGGGTGATCACTGAGGGAACTAATACAAAACTGCAGTACTGGCTAGAGCAAATTAGTAATCTAATGCATGTAACACGGGCTCTAGCTCAAATCATTCGCAATAGCTCTAGTACTATCTGAATGCTTTTAGATTCGGAGAAAAGCCCTCAGAAACCTCAGACACTCTTTCCTAGGTTTTAAACACTGTTACTAAGTTTATAACAATGTATCCAGTGTTCAGTTTCTATCATTGGGCAAAAACTCCGTTTAGCTTACAAATCTCAGGTTTGTGAAAAGTTAACTATCGTTTCCTCAATATAAAAAAAAAGCACTTAGCTTTCAATTCAATATAAAAAAGAGCACTTAGCTTTCAATATCAAAAAAGCACTTCGCTTCAATGTTCCAGAATCAAAGATCCAGCAATGGGTTATAAAGTTCGACGGGGCCACCGTTTCACACTTTTACGGCTTCGTCAGGAACTTTGCTGGTAAATGTGAGATATTTTGAGAACAAAGTTCCGAGACTAAAAATATCGCACGGAGATTTTGCCCAATGATAGAAACTGAACACTGGATACATTGTTATAAACTTAGTAACAGTGTTTAAAACCTAAGACAGAGTGTCTGAGGTTTCTGAGGGCTTTTCTCCGAATCTAAAAGCATTCAGATAGTACTAGAGCTATTGTGAATGATTTGAGCTAGAGCCCGTGTTACGTGATCACTGAGGGACCCACCCCACAATAGCCAGTCACAGAATCTATGACAAGGCAGAATTGGTGTGTAGAGCCAGAGCTCTTTCATTAAAACTTGGGGACCATGGGTCAATTTTAGCAGACAATGGAAAAATTGCCAGTACTCAGTACCCCCCAAGTACCCCCTCAAATAAAGCCTGGATTTAACCAGCCAGCAATGGCTCATGGTTGGTTAAATCACTTGTTTAGGGCTAACCAGTCATATTCAGTGGCGCTAAACCAGATAGTGCTGCTGAAAATATCTTGGTTAGTACCCAACATGAAACCAGCTATTTTGTGGGTGTTCTGGGGGGGGGGGGGGGGTGGAGTCAGCATCAGCATTTGGCCTGTTAAGTGCCAGTATCCAGCACTTAACAGGCCAACGTAACTGCATAAATAAGTCAATCTTATCTTTATGTGGTTCACCATAGCAGGTTGTCACGGTTGTGCCCATGTTTCGTGCTGTCCTTCCTCTCACCACCTGGTGGCCAGATCTGGTGGCTGCAATGGACTGTCTGGTTATTGTCACCCGTTCCAGATTTCAGCCCAGTCCGGTCCGGATCTTCTGGGCTGCCAGACTTGCTTGCTTTGTTTGGACCTACACAGCACCCGTAGTTGCCTGGTGATTGCTGCAGTGAGCCTCAGCTGCTGCTAGGCTTATTAGCCATTTGGAACCTCTCTGCCTTTGCCTTTGCATCATCTAAGGCTCTGGTATGTTGGTGCTTGTTGCACTTCAGCCTGAGTTTGTTTCCTTGTTCTAGTTTCTTGCCTGAAGTTCTTGCCTGGTTCTAGTTAGTCTATGTTTAGTTTAGGGTTTGCTTGTTTCTTAGTTTTGCTCCTTGTTTGTAGTTCTTTGTGTAGTGCTTAGGTGTCTGTGTTGTCTGTCTTCAGTGGCTGCTTGCAGCTTTTAGTTCTTTCCCTTGTTTGTCTGTGTTTGTTTCCTGCTTTTATGGCTGCTTGCAGCTTCCAGTTTCTGTCCCCTAGCTTGTCCATTCCCTGCCTTGTGTTGTGTTGTCTATTCTGTGAGTCCTAGCCCAGTTTCCTGCCTTGCTGCCCATGTTTATTCCTTTTCCCTCTGACCCTCAGTCCCTGTGCTGCCTAGCTGTTATCCAATCCTGCCCTGTCCTATAAGTCCTGCCGGCCGCCAGCAGCCAGGGGCTCAACTCCTAGTGAAAGGTGGCCATGTGCAGGTGAAGCCTAGCTTTTTATCAGACTTCTGCCTTGCCTCTGGGGTGGGGTGGTTTTGCCTGCCACTCCTCGGCAGTGGCCCAAGGGCTCACAACCTAGTTTCCTGCTTTGAAAACGTGACACAGGTTAAGTACTGAATATCGTATTTAACCGGTTCTGTTTTTGCCGGCCCCATATACCCCGAAATTCAGTGCCAGAGCCCAGACATGGCCCAGCATTGAATTTCCTGGATAACGATGGCAGCAGTCAGCAAATTGCTGATCACCACTGGCTGAATATCAGAGCCCAAGTAAAAAAAAAACACCAAAAAAACTAAACACCCAGCCTTAAACTATTAACTATAATCTGCAATCTTATTATATAATACATAATATAAAGTAAACTATCACCTCTTGGTTTTAAGCACTGATGAGGAGGGTCAGAACAGAAATGGGACAAAATAAATTAAAAATCACCAATTACATAGGGACCTCATTATTGAAGAAGCTGGCAACCACAGCTTTCATCCAATAATGAATGCTGAGCTACAGTATGAAACAAAGTCTTAACCCTACATTTTCCTAAAAAAAACAAAACAAGAAGAAAGTCTCTCAAAGAAATCCAAATATACCTGTACGCTTTTGGGTTTTCTTAAATTGTACTTAACATGCTACTACTCATGGATAAATGAGTTTAGTAATTGCATCAGTACAATTCAGGTCCTCAGACAGCTATCATCAGAGTGTCTGAGGATTTCTTAGAGCTGTTTAACAATATGTGAAGCACTGAGAGTCATGGTGATGGCTTATAATCTGCAGGATGTACAGATGAATTCTTATCAACTATATTCAATGTAACTGAGCAGGAAAACACTTTAGACTCCTAAGTCTCAAGCATATTGGAAAGCTAAAGTCTGTGAACTAGATTTTATAGGCCCAATATTCAGTGGCTGTGGCTACTGCTGTTCTGCCCCCATATTCATGCAAGCAGGGTGCATTGTTACGTATATTTAATCAGAGTATTTTCTGTATTCAATTGCATTGTTGTGTATAGTTAGCCCTGTGTTTTAGGGCTGCTCTTACTATAGTTTGTAGTATCCCCTGTGATTGACTCCTTGTGAGCTTTCCCTGTTGTTGGCTCTGAACTAGGGTCAACCTTCCTTCTCTGCCCCTGCGGGCTGTGTGAGAGAGTCCAGTCTTGCTAGCATGCTTTGCGATCAGCAGCTGTTCTAGGGCTAATTCCTCCTTAATCTACTGTAATTCCATCAGGATTTTTCACTATTTCCTCAAGTCATGCCCCATTTATTTTCCTTGAGTGTTATAGCTTTCCTCTTAGCTGGGCTGAGGTTCTAGCTATCTCTTTGCCTCTGGGGTGGCTAGATACAGACTCTATGTGCAGAAGGCAACAATTCTCTTCTAAGCAACTGAAATGTAAATTGGATTTTCTTTGTTTATTATGAGTACTACAATGAAGAAGATTTGCTTAAGAATTGAGAGTCTACTGGTAAAGTTCTAAGGTAGCTGTTTAAGCTACACTATACTTTGCCTAGAACAGTACAACTGCATCGGTTTGAGTGCTGCTACACATATAGGTTAATAAAAACAAAAAATGGAAAGTAAGGTGATACCTTTTTTTTTTTGGGATTAACTTAATACTTTCTGAAAGCCAAAATGTTCTTCAAACAATATGAGTAATAGATGACAATATCAGAATATATAAGTGAAATATAAAGCATTCCTATGTCAGTCTCAAGAAGAAAGGCAGAAGTAGGGACAGAGAGAAATAAGTGATCAGAAGCTGATAAAGCAGTAGAATTTTGATAGGAAACTCAGATCTTTAAGTCCTTTCTTCTTGTTATCGTGAAAGTATTTTATCATTTTAACTTTAAAGGTGTTACGTTCCTTGATTGTTTTAAAATATCTTCTTAGTATTCTGACCATAAAGTCATTGGCGCAGTGCTTTGGTCCTAAAAAGTGCTCTTCTAAAGAGGTTGTCACCTTGGTTTATTTTCTGGTATTTCATCATATCTATGTGAATTGATTCTTGTCTTTAACATCTAACCTGTCTCTCCAACATGTAATATGTGCTGGCATAATTTAAATCTCAAAATAGAGTTGTCCTGGATATCCAATAATAAAGAATTACAATTAGCAGTATATGATATCCCAAGATAATCTTGATATGTGTTTATAATAGGAGGAAAAACCTCAAATTCAAAGGGAACACTCCGTTGTTAGATAACTAACATAAGGGAGGACCCTTAAATCATCATGGGTAAAAAACCTCCCTTTTTTTTTTAAATGGCTACTGCTCAATATTTTTAGAAAATGTTATATTTATGAACCGTTTGCACTTTTTGTAAAAAAACGGATCAATATGCACTTATCTTTAACTTTACAGTCATAAAGACACCGGCCACGGTCCGACTTCGGCCCAAGTTTCACATTCTGCTTCAGGGTCCTTGGTGTCAGACTGCTAAGATAAGATACTTCGTTGTCAATATGCTTCTACTTCTGCCAGTGGAAGAAGTGCAATGATATGCTTTCAGTCACAAGGGCAGGCATATCCCTTGTAATCTGCTTGGCCTTTGTGATTGAAAGCATGATATCATTGCCTGTCCTCCCAGTGGCAAGAATGCTGGTGGAAGACTCCTGCTCAAGTGAAAGCTGCTTAGCGAGCACCTTAATCCTAACAGTTGGTAGCTATGGAATCTTCAGAGATAGTTTAATCAGGAGTCAACATTTTGACTTGGGTTCTCAACTGCATCTCCTTGAATGCTCACTGACTCTAAATTTTCTTAGGCTATGTCTGATAAAAATGAGCATAACTCCTGAAGTTCACATCAATTAACATACTTATATACCTTATTTGTATTCTCCTAAAATATTATAAAGGCATTCCTAATTGTCTGAAAGTGTTCCCAGAGGCTCTATTAATTCTCCTGCTCTCAGGAATCTTTCTATTACTTGGTTCTGCAGCTCTTTATTTTCAACACATTTTTTCTTCTGCCTCTGTCCTAATGCTGCTCTTCTTTCCTCAAAGACATCTCTGGCCCCATCAGTACTATTGCCATACCTCTCCCAGTGCACAGGACTCTGGTCCTTTAAATTTGCTGGCCCAGGTGGCATCTGCCTTTTTTGGAGCTTTCCTGGGTTCAGCCCATATCACTGCTGCTTCAGGCCTGGTACATTCGCCTTTTTCCTCTCCTACTGGGGAAACTTCCATGGCTGCTTCACCAACTTGAGACCAGAACCTCAATCGACCCAACCCTAGCACCACTCCTGCCGGATCCCCAAGTAATTCATTATTCACTTATTTATACACGACAGTGTTTTCATAGAAGATTTTGTATTGAGTTCTACCTCTGTGTTTTTGGCCTTTACTTTGAAGAAATCATAGAAATAAATTATATTAAGACACTTGCTGGTACAGCAAAAGATATAGTGGAATTAGAAAAGGTGCAGAGAAGGGCGATGGAAGTGATAAAGGGGATGGGACGACTTCCCTATGAGCAAAGGCTAAAGCGGCTGGGGCTCTTCAGCTTGGAGAAAAGGCGACTGAGGAGAGATATGATAGAGGTCTATAAAATAATGAGTGGAGTGGAACGGGTAGACGTGAAGCGTTTGTTTATGCTTTCCAAAAATACTAGGACTAGGGGGCATGCGATGAAGCTACAAAGTAGTAAATTTAAAATGAATCAGAGAAAATATTTCTTCGCTCAACTTGTAATTCAACTCTGGAATTCGTTGCCAGAAAATGTGGTAAAGTTTTAAAAAGGTTTGGACAGCTTCCTAAAGGAAAAGTCCATAGACCATTATTAAATGGACTTGGGGAAAATCCACTGTTTCTGGGATAAGCAGTATAAAATGTTTTGGAATTTTTTTGGATCTTGCCAGGTATTTGTTACCTGGATTGGCCACTGTTGGAAACAGGATGCTAGGCTTGATGGACCTTTGCAAGAGGCATATTTTCAAAGCACTTTGGGAGGCTAAGTTCAATAGGTTTCTATGGAACTTTGGGAGGCTAAGTGCTTTGAAAATGAGCTTGCAAGCTTGGTCTGTCCCAGTATGGCAATACTTATGTGGACTTTTTGGCATGACTGAGAGCTAAGGTGACTGGCACAGCACAGGAAAAGTACAGGTAACACAAAAATAGAGCCATGTGGATTCATCCTCCCCTGCCCAACAAGGCCCCAATGGTTAGAAGCCTGGAGTTTTACCCTTATCCTACACAGTATGTCTGGTAAGAAGCCTCCAGCCACCCAGGCCATTATACCAGCCTTTGCATATGCAATAAAAGGGTATCAACTAAAACAATTCATTGTTTCTTAAGACATAATAATGTACAAAGTAGGAACAATAAGAATAATTCAGAATTCTTGTTTGAAATAGTAAGCGAACCCCTAGTTTCATTAACACAATTAGGGGCCTTTTTATGAAATTGCATTAAGCACTTAGCTTCCGGTTAATGCCTGGAAATGATTGTATTAACAGGTTTTGTGGTGGTTTGCCTATTACCATGTGTTATTGAAATTCTCAGAGTATTTCTGTCAGTGACGTGGCATGGGTGGCGCGTGAGTGTGGAAGTATTAGCCAGCTAGTGCATTACGCTTTCTACCTGCAGAAAGGAGCTTTTAGATTCATGCCCATCCTGTCTGTTTTAAAATATGCATTCCTTTACCACAAAGTTCTGGGGGCGTTTCTTGGATCGGGTTAGCTCAGGGATGGAGCAGTTACTATGCATGTTGTACTATATAATCAAAAGCACATGCATAGTTTTGCCTATCAAAAGTACCTATACAAAAAGCAAGTGCTAATTTGTGTGGCACTTTTTATTCCTGTTATTATGATAGACATGGGGGAAATCACTGCTTGCCCTGGGATCGGTACAATGGAATATGGCTACTATCTGGGTTTCTGCCAGGTACTTGTGACCTGGATTGGTCACTGTTGGAAGCAGGATACTGAGCTACATTGGTCTGACCCCAGCATGTCTATTCTTATGTATCTTAATAATCAAATCTACACATGGGATTTGCCTTCCCCCAGGTATTTATTTATTTTGCTCACACCTTTTCAGTAGTAGCTCAAGGTGAGTTACATTCAGGTACACTGGCTATTTCCCTGTCCCTGGAGGGCTCACAATCTAAGGGGCCCTTTTCCTAAGCCATGTAGGCGCCTACACATGCCCAGTGTGCGCCAATTTGGAACTACCATTAGGCTACCATGTGGCCCAGGCGGTAATTTCATTTTTTACACTTGTCCAGTACACGCATTCGAAAATATATTTTATTTTCCAGTGTGCAGCGCTAACCGGGCAGTAATCAGCATTGTACACGCGCTGACGAGTATCACCTGGTTAACGCATGAGATCTTACTGCTAAGTGAATGGGTGGCGGTAAGGTCTCAGGGCCAAAATGGACGCATGCCAATTTTCATTTTGCCGCACGGCCATTTTTGACCCCCAAAAAAGGTCTTTTTTGCAGGTGCGCTGAAAAATAGACCTGCGTGCGTCCAATACACACATCTATAACAGTGCTGGCCATTTTTCGGTGCACCTTAGTAAAAGGACCCCTAAGTTTGTACTTGAGGCAACAGAGGGTTAAGTGATTTGCCCAAGGTCACAAGAAGCAGCAGTGAGATTTGAACCAGCCACCTCTGGATGTTAAGACTGGTGCTCTAACCACTAGGCCACTCCTCCAGGTAGTTTGACTATTTGTACTTTTATGCCTCAAGTGTGCACAGGACTGTGTATCTATCTGATTTCTAGTGAGGCAAACCTTTGAGAAACCCTCCTCATGGCATACTGATTTTTTGACCACTCCAACAGGTTTTTTTTTCCAGATATTTTACTTTTACTGTGGTGGAATGTTAAACAATTTGTAGGAACAGGTGCATCTGTCATGAAGCAGTAAATTAATTTCCACACGCTGCTCCTAATGCCAATTTAATTAAACTCCGTTTTAATTATTTCCTGCAAGCGAAGTTTCCTCATGAAAAGATAAGTGAAATTTACTAAATTATTTATATAAATAAACCATGCCATGGTACTATAGAAGGCACAAATATAGGCATGAGGGGGTATCATCATATATGTAATTAGGGTATGGAATAAATTAGGCAAAACCAAACGTATGTGTGAAAATCTGCTTCATTGCACATCCAGGAATAGCTTAGTGCATTTATAAAACAATTTTTTTTAAGGGGAAAATATGTCTGGTGGCTTTCTATTAAGTAAGAAGCTATATTTTATCACATATATTATGGAGAAAGTGGTACATATGCAAATTAAGGTTACCTGAAGCCTCCAGGTCTTCGGAGACAGGCTCAGCCAGTCCTGGATTTGCTCTACTGTGTATAGAGATTAGCATTCTTGCAGAATTACAAGTTCACAAGCATAATCGAACAAAATTGGATTGACTCAGCTTGTCCCTGATGACCTAGAATCATCTGCTAGCCTTACAGTAAATACCAGGTATTGAAAGGTAAACACATGCTTTCACAGGTCTGGATCTCTCTGTCTATCTTAACAAGTTTCTTTCCTCAAAAGGGCAGCGGCAGTGATTCTTACATGCTGCCTGCGGCTGACACTAAAGCCTTCCTTCTGCTGCATTCCATGCAGTGGAACTAGGAAGTTGCATCAGGGGTGGGGGGGGGGGGGGGGGGGGGGACGTGGCAAAGACAAGGCTTCCGGGTCAGCCACAGGCAGCTCATTGCTGCATGTCATATGAATCAACTGTTGCTGTCATTGCCCTTTTGAGGAGAGAAGCTCATTAAGTGAGGAGGAGAGGGAGATGCAGGCCCGTGGGAGCCCAGCTTGCTTCCTTTGTGCCAGCTGTCAGATGTGCACTGCTGCTGGGTGGGCCCAGGCCTGCCCATGGCTACGCCCATGATTCCAGCTCCTGCCCTGATTTCTGGTTCCAGCTCCAGCACATTGGTATGCTGTTCCCTTCCTTAACCCCCAGCCCCTACCTATGAGTATTGGTGTATTTAGGAAATCTAACATTGTGAAATACAATAAATAATATTGTGTCAAGGGAAAGGCGACAAGAATAAAGCAAGATGCAATGCTGTTGATATATATATATATATATATCTTAAATACTTGATTATATATGGATTTAGAAAACTGAAAGACACTGGAGAACAAGTGCGTGTTCTTGTAGTCAAAGACAGAATTAATCAACGAGACAGCAGGTGCTTATGCTTGATTTTAGTAGTGGAGGATAAGTATTTACACCAAGATTGGCATTGTTGGGGAATGAAGTAGTGGGAATTTAGGAACTTAAAAAGCACAGAGCATAGAAGGGGGAATAGCAAGTAGTATGGTCAGAGCAGGATCGACCCATGAAGGATTTTGAAAGGATATACTGCAAGTTTATACTTTGATCTTAAAATAAATGGTGGAGTGAATGTTGTTCAACAAAGTCAGAGAAATGTGATTGTGTTTAATATATGAGTATAGGGATGGGTAATATGGACATATGTTCCTCTATTTTTCTATTCATTTCTGGGTGTTAACAGTTAGATAATCAGCTCCCTACCATGGTGCTTGTGACCTTTTCTTGCTTGCTATCGCCTTCAGTCTACAGTACCAGGTCCTCCCCATCTAAGTACTAGCCAGGTCTGATCCATTTAGCTTCTGAGATCGATCATGCTTAGACATCAGTGTTCCCGAGGTTTGGCTGTATTGACACCTAAAAAGTTGGGTTTTGGGGAGTCCAAAGACTAAAGAGTTGCAGTGCTCTAGTTGGGAACTCACGAAATCATTTGAAGAAGATGATGATATTACAGTCAATGGAGTCAAGAAAGGAAAGAAAAAAACACTAAATCTTCAGAGAGCAAAAGATCACTGACTACACATGGGAAAATAGTTTCAGTTTTGTGATGAAACTAAAATCCTGATTGAAATGGTCCAGAATACAGAAGCATGAAAGGAGGTTAAAGAGGCAAGAAAAGATCACTTTCTGGACACCTTGGATGAACAAATGAAATTCTAAAATGATCTAATAATTTTAGATGAGGTTGGAATCAAGGGGTAGTTTCTAAATAGAATGTTGATTATGCCACTTATAGATAATGGGTTGTAAAGTTGGAAAACAGATGTTGGATAACCAGATGATGCTCTGTGTTGCCGCCACTACAGTGTGGAGTGCAGGAGTGGCCTAATGGTTAGTGCAGTGGCTTTGATTCTGGCAACCTGGGTTTCGATTCCCACTTTAGCTCCTTGTGACTTTGGGCAAGTCCAGTGGTGTGCTGGAGCAGGCTCTCACAGGCTTACAAGAGCCAGTTGTTAAGTTTTTTAGAATTTTGGGAGCCGGTTGTTAAAGTAGGGCCCTCTATGGCTACTTTAACAACTGGTTCCCAAAATGTGGGTTTGGGCCCCCTGCTGAATTCTCTTTTACTTTGCTGGTGGGGGTGCTGAGCCCTGCCAGCCAAGTAAATAGACTACTGCTGCTCCCCACTCCTTGTTTCCAGCTCTGGGCAGCAAGCTGAGACTTCTCGAGCATGTGAGAGAAGTTCCAGCATGCTGCTCAGAGCAAGACATTGGGAGTGGTGGCTGCCAGCAAAGGTATGCCTAGCGTGCCCGCACGAAGGGAGGGAGGAGAGACAGGCAAGTGTTGCTCCCCCTCCCCCACTCCCAGCCACCCTTGGCCCTTCCAACGGCAGAGCTGGCTACGTCCGGAGAAAGAGCCTGTTGTTAAAAATTTACCAGCACACCCCTGGGCAAGTCACTTAATCTTCCACTGCCCCAGGTACAAAAACTTAGATTGTGAGGAAAAAGAAGGGATGCTGGATGGGGAGGAGGGGGAGATAGAGGAATGGGATGAGGAACAGAGAGGGCAAGGAAATGGTGGAGAGGGGTGGGGAGATTTGGGACTGCAAAGAAGAAGGAGACAAGACTGTGGGGAAATGCTGGACCACTGGGGAGGGGCACTAAGATGCTTGACTGAGGCAAAGGGGGAGGGGAAGGAGAATAGAGAGAGGGGAGATGCTGAATTTGTTGGACTATGGGGATGAAAGGGAATGGAGAAGAGATGGAGAGGCACTAGACTATGGGGGAAAAAGTAGAAGGGGGAGATGCAGGGCATGGTGAAACCGTAACAGAGACTAAGGGAGGAGGGGGTTAGCAAGGAGAAGGGGCATAACTGGTGCATAAATATTAGCATCTACCTTTTAGAACTACCCCTCCAGTCTTAATTCTATAAAAGTTAAGCACCACCTTGCGATATCAGGGTGCCCAAAACTGGGAAAGCTCTCAGCAATATTCTATAACATGAAAACAAGTATGTGTATGTAGAGCATGTCATGTACATGTATGTGTCCTGAGAGGGGGGTATTTAGGGCACAGAGTGGGTGTGCACTGTCCTCTGCCTGTTATGTGGGTCCCAGATGAATATTAGCTGGGACCCACATTAGAGAAATATGTATGCCCCCCCAACACCTGCTCTGATCACTCTCCCAACCCTCCCAGCACAAGGACCAACCCTTCTTTAGTTAGAGGAGGCCCTTCTGGACCTACCTTACTCTCTGGTGGTCCTCTGGAGTGAAAGGGTCAGGATTAAACCCCAGTCACTCCTGCCTGTAGTGGCTCCATAGTACAAATGGCTATCATGACCTCTAGTTGGAGTCTTGTGGTATTACAGTTAGTACTGTGAGACTCTCACTAAAGGTTGCAGTGCCACTTTTACAATGTACTTTATATGGTATCAGAGTTACACTTATTAGAGGGGGCTTCTCATATATCAATCTTCTAAAAATGCCCAACTCTCAGACTATTTTACAGATTTAAGAGGTATTTTTGTATAGGATCTGTCAGATAACCATATCACCACCATTCAGCCTATACTGTGAGCCAGGCACTTTTTATGGTGGGCAGGCATTCATCATTGATCCTTACTTTTATTTCTTAAACTTTTCAATCATTAACTTATTTAGTCCATTATTCAAATTAGCACTTAGCTTTAAACGCAGTGTTTTCTTCCTTCGTTTTGTATTTTTCTAAAAAGCAATCAGTCATCTCGGAGACCTCTTAATCCGACATGAACTCATGTTTCGCATTTAATGCTGTATCAAGGCATGTCTCCTTAATCAAAGCTGGAAACATTTCTGTGCTCTCTCCGTATTTCCAGAGAGGCACTAGGGGCAGGAATAAGTGGGGTCATACCCCCACTGGACCACCAGTGAGTAAGATAGGCCCTGGGGGGGGGGGGGGGCTCCTCTAACTGTGGGGGAGGGCTGGTCCTTGGGCCAGGGGATTGGAGGTGGTGTTTGGGGGGGGGGTTGTTGGGAGAGGGATGAGGGAGGGCAGGGGGGGGGTTGTTGGGAAAGGATTGAGGGAGGGCAGGATACTGTACATTGCAGACTGGATGTTATGTGGCTACTGGCTGATATTCAGTGCCAGCACCTGCATAGATAACCGGGCAGAGTTAGGAATGCTTTTGATGTGGTCCTATGTGCCTGTGCCGGCACCAACATAACTCCTGAATCCACCCCCCTGTAGTTCCCCTGACCTGCCCACTTGGAACACAGCCAGTGAGTACCGAAATTCAGTGGCAATGTCCAGTTAAAATACTGTTGCATATAGACAGGCACAAGCCTGTTCAGATTGCTTTGACTATCTGCCTGTACATGTGTACTTGTGAACTCATCTTCTACCCAAATTCTGCCCTTGTGCCTACCGGCAAATTATGCACCATCATTTCATGTCATGTACGTTTATGCCAGTTGATATTTTATAACAGGTCATTTGCCCTGTGTATTTTATTGCATTTGGATTTCTGGTGGTGTGAAAATGAATCTGGGTGACTTTCGCTACACCTTGAAGATTTTAATAAGGCTACTTTAATATATCCGAGTCTATTCTTTAAAATTTTTGATTATCTATCGGACCAATTTTGTAACTCACAGAAAACTATTCAGCCATTATATTTTTGTTGGAGAAACTTTTAAACAGTGCACCTACATGTCTGTTGTACCAGGAAACTTTACATCAGTTTTCAAAGAGAAAACTTTCACTTTGAAAATGACCTCAAGAAAGTGATGATGCACAGATCTGCTGTTTGTATCAATAGTTTTCCCTGGAAAACTTGCAAGCACGCTTTTGGAAGAGCAAACATATGATGTAAGTGCACTCTCTGGCCTAAACTGCTTACCGCAACATCTTCCTGACAGTTATGCATGTGTTAGTTATCTGCATAACTGGATTTCTGCCTTAATCTCACCTGTGATTCTCTTTAGCTTTGGTGTCATAGAGTAAAGTCTTTGTTTCTCTTCACAAGACAAAGTGCTTCATGGAATAAAAACTGTTTGCTACCTGTCTCTGCACAGCACTGTGTACATCTGGTATGTTCTGCACAATTCATGAGAATAATGCACATCCGTAGAGAATAGACATTTAAAAAAATGTGCCCAAAGCTTTGGGAAAACATCATATTGGGGGGGGGGGGGGGGGGGGGGGGAGAGAATTTTGAGTCTATCGAGAAGGTCAGGGGACCACAACAGCCATCTTGACTCTTGGGAACAGCCAGCAAATACTTCTTGCCAGGGGGTTGGGCAATCACCTGCTAAACCATGACAGGTAGCCACCGCATTAAAGAGAGGTTGATCTACTCTGAATTAATCTATAATAATGCTTTTTAACATCACGTTGTAAAATTAATGTTGGCATAATTGAAAATGACCAAATAAAACAAAGGGACATGAGAATTCTATATATGGTACTCCCAGCTATGAATGGGTTTCAGTAAGATTTGTCAGCTATTCATAGCAAAACATATTCATGTGAAAATGATGTCCTCAAACTTACAGAACCATAATATGAAAGACTATTGCCATTACTATCTTTCACTCTTTGTTTTATTCTTTCCCACTCTCCCACCTGCTATTCTCTCACTGCCTTCATAGTCCCCACAAATGATATGGCCTACTTGGCTGTTAACTGCTGCTTTCTGTAAATTTTCTGATAATCTTCTGTTCTTAAATGAGGAGAAGAAGAAAACACCCCCCCAAGTGACTCCTCCACCCCAGAAAAGAAAACCTTGGTAGAGTTTAAAAAGAGAAGAGAATGAAACAGTTTCTGTCACCCGAGGTCACCAGGCAAGAAGAACAAAGACTGCATAAGTAAAAGGAGGAACTGAAAGTGGCAGCATTGATGGGGTTACATGGCTGCAGCGACCGGTGAATTAGGCCGAGAGCAATGAAACACGGCAGCTCATGGTAATGAAATATTTATGAATGGAGAAATGACACGGCAATCTGCAGTGCAGCACAGATGAAAGTGAAGTTTCAGGAACAGTGTAATAGCAAAGGCCTCCATTAATTATTGGAAGCAATCTGTAATGCCAGTTACTATGGCAACAATGTCCCCTATGTATTTTGCACATTTTTTTTGTGTTTCCATTTACTATGGTACAAAGTACTCTCTGTTTTAGTAAGGAATCTCTCTCTCTCTCTCTATATATATATATGTGTGTGTATACACATTTGTGTGTGTATGTATGTGTGTTTGTGTGTGTTGGGGGGGGGGGGGGGAGGATCCTAAGAAAACAGACCTCAGGAATTCTAGAAATTATGGTAACTGGCTTAAAGCCTAAGCAGGTTTTCAAAGCTATCGGATCTTCCCTTGCCCTTGGAAGAGAAGAAGCTCTATAAATGTGCTCAACAAATTGTATAATTAGACATGACAGACTTTTGGGCTCATTTTCGAAAGAGAAGGGCGTCCATCTTTCGACATAAATCGGAAAATGTACGTCCTTCTACCAGGGATGTCCAAATCGGTATAATCGAAACCCGATTTAGGATGTCCCCCAACTGTACTCCGTCGCAAGGATGGCCAAAGTTCAAGGGGGCGTGTCGGAGGCGTAGCGAAGGTGGGACTTGGGCGTGCCTAACACTTGGATGTCCTTGACCCATAATAAAAAAAAACAAGGATGTCCCTGACGAACACTTGGACATTTTCACCTGGACCTGTTTTTCTTACGACTAAGGCACAAAAAGGTGCCCGAAATGACCAGATGACCACCGGAGAAAATCAGGGATGACCTCCCGTTACTCCCCCAGTGGTCACTAACCCCCTTCCACCCTCAAAAACACCTTTCAAAATATGTCGTGCCAGCCTCAGATGTCATACTCAGGTCCGTGACAGCAGTATGCAAGTCCCTGGAGCAGTTTTAGTGGGTGCAGTGCACTTCAGACAGACGGATCCAGCCCTATCCCAACTCACCTGTTATGTTTGTGGAGGAAACAGCGAGCCCTCCAAAACCCACCAGAAACCCACTGTACCCACATATAGGTGCCCCCCTTCACCTGTAGGGCTATGGTAGTGGTGTACAGTTGGGGGTAGTGGGCTGTGGGGGCTCAGCACTCAAGATAAGGGAGCTATGTACCTGGGAGCAATTTATGAAGTCTACTGCAGTGCCCCCTAGGGTGCCCGGTTGGTGTCCTGGCATGTCAGGGGGACCAGTGCACTAGAAATGCTCCTCCCATGACCAAATGGCTTGCAGTTGGTCATTTTTGACATGGACGTCTTTGGTTTCAAAAATCGCAGAAAATCAGAAACGTTCATGTCTAGGGACGTCCAAATCTAGGAATGGCGAAATTTAAGGATTTGGACGTCCATGACGGTATTTTCGAAAAGAAAGATGGACATCCATCTTGTTTCGAGAATACGAGTTTCCTCGCCCCTAGATTTTGCCATTTTGTAAGGATGTCCAAATCGTAACTTGGACGTCCCTTTCGAAAATGCCCCTCCACATATTTTTAAAACTGAATCATTTTACATTGGATGTAAAAAGGGCAATTTTATAACATGTCATCTAACTTGTAAAGCCAATATACCCTTACTTTCTCTTCAAAAATTATGCCACGCAATGCACCCACATATATTTACACCTGCTATTATGTACTAAGATGCAACATGACAAAGTGCACCTTAGGTGTAATTCTAGGAGTTGTCAACTGCAAGAAGGCATGTATCTAGTGAATATTCTAGTCATTTATGTGCATAAGTGGTCTTTTACAAAATATCAACTAGTGGAAAAGTGTGCTCCATGATTTGATTGGCAGTGGGGCATGCACACGGATGGAGTTTGGGCTATAAATTATTAATACTATAAATTACACATGGTCTAACACACAGCTAGGTGCAGCCATTTACACTAGCTGTAGGGTTGGTGCAAGTGCTTGTGCTTTCAACGTGTGCTCATATTCGGCCACTTGCACTAATCCTATATAATAATTCTCACTTCCAACATTCTAATCTTGCTGCCTCAGACAGTGGCTCCTTTGGAGTTGGTCTGCTAGGCTCCGTAGATCGCTTACATCACTGGACCTATTATGACATGCAACCAATGGATGCACAGGAAAACATCGGTGGGGAGGAGGAACAGAAAAAGAGAAATGTAAAGAAAAAACAGCCAGCCAGCCGCGGATACTATTATAACAACAACCGCGCTCCCGCTGCTTTCTTCCTTCAACACCAGCCTCTACTGTGCCGAGAAAAGAGGCTGAATCATGAAGACAGGATTTTTTGTTGCCACGTGCGCTGCTCTGAAGCCTTTTCCTGGCACCAACATCAAGTTGTCTGCGAGCCCCGTGTATAATTATTTGGAAGCCCAGGCCTGAGACTTAGGTTCAGGCTCTAAAAATGACAAGAAAAGTACAGGCCTTTAGCCAAAATTTGAACTCTGAAGTTCCAGCAAGCTCCTGAGCTAAATGAGGAAGGACCATGCAGCAGAATGAGGAAGAAGTTAGGGTGCAGAAACCTCATAAACAGGATACAGATGGCTCCTCAAACTAGGTGTAAGGTTGTGCTTAAGTTTGTGGTTAAGCAAGCTAAAGATGAGAACATGTTCTCATGTTCTCACGATAGAGCTACTCATTAGCATGAGCCAATCAGTGGTAACCATGACATTAGCATAGATCCAATCAGGTATATATACTGTCATATTATCCATATCCTGAGGGCACCTATAAAAATCAGGGTATTTCCTGGTTTAAGCTAGAGAGAAGGGTTGCCACTCACTCTCTCCAGGGGAAACCAATGTGACCAGCAGAATTGACAAATTACCTAATTGCTTTCCCTTGTAAAACCTTTTGATTGGTAAAAGAAATTATAAAAGACTAAGATTCAGATAGCACCTGTTTGCAGCTGGATTATTATATTCCTATAACTAATTGATTGTACATGCCTGTTGGTAAGTAAATAAATTGATAACTCTTGGAACTAAAATATCTCTCCTACTGTTAATTGTATAATCTGTGAGATCTCTGATATCACAGTTAATCACTGATTTGACTTGTATCTTGGCAAATAAACTCCTCATCCCAAATGATGTTCTGTGGGCTTCACTTAGAGGCAGATGCACTAAAGCTAAATGAGCCTTTAATGACTCTCCAACGAGGAAAATTTGATCCGTTGCATGCATCAAAGGGCTTTTACCGAGGAAGCCAGCAGCTAACGAAAACGGAATGGAGATGAGCAATTAGTGTGAAAACCCCATTGAAACGACATGCACTAACCTTTTCCGATTGCCTTTACGCAGGAAAAAGGCAGGAAATCTAACGAGAGGTCTGGACCTCTCGTTAGGACAGCTCTGTGCCAGGAAAAATCATTAAGTGAAAAAATAAACAAACTTTGAGCCAATCCCAGCGCATTAGCAGAGCTAAAAGCGCTGTGATTGGTCCAAAGGACGTCAGAAAACACATAAAAAAATAAAAATAAAAAAAGGATCGGGAGGGGGCAAGGGCGCTCATCAGGAGCATCCTGTATGGACGGCCTTGCCCCCCCCCCGCTGCTCCCCACTTTCCGCCGCTCCCCCCCCCGAAAAAGCAAAATTCTAGCAGCCCCGGCCCCCCTCCCTTCCTCACTACTCTGTCTCCTCTCAGCTCCGCCTCCCGACATCCTCCGCCCTGTGCCCCGCCCCCTCTTGGGGTCGTCGCCGCCATTCCCCTCCTCCATCGGGCCCCCCTCCCTCTTACCGGGCCCGTGCAGCGCCTCTCTCCTTTGTCCGAAGGTGCTGCACGGGCAAGAAGAAAGCTGATGCCTGCCTTCGCCCAGCTTCGGTCGCGCGTCTCTCTCCTCCTGCGCCCGCCCCTGTCTGACGCCCTCCCGACCCTTTTTTTTAATTTTTGTTTTGATTTGGGAGCCATGTGCTTGTGATTTGACTGTGTTTTGACTGTTTGTGGCATGCGCAAAGCAGCTAACATAACGCTTGGCTGCTCTGCGCATGATTTGGGGGCCGATTAACGATGTGTATTGTGATTCTTTGATACATTGTACGTTTCAATACCGATCTCAGCATGTGTGACTTTTTTTTTTGGTGCATTTTTCGTTATTTTAAAATCGTTAGGGACTTTAACGATTTAGATTTTTTTAAGTTTGGTTGCTGCATCTGCCTCTTAATGATCAAAGGCTGAAAGTATAAATGCTTCTGCTCTATCAGGCTTTCTTTCGCTGCATTGTATAACCTGTAGCCTAAATCCAGTTTGTCATAAGGCTGGTATCTTTTCCTTGCCAGTGCGGGTCCCTTAGACCTGATGTCTCTCTCAGTGGCAATTCCTTTTAGAACTTCACAGCTTCTTGATTACCTCAGTACTAGTGAATTATTCTATTTAGAGATGGAGTTAGATTTGAGGTCAATCCAGCCTTCTTGGAGGCTCTCTCTGCCACTGGACAGCTGAACTCCAGTACCAGAGAGAACCTATGGGTCTCTGAACCCCAAAACAAAACACCCGCCACTGCTTGCACTGGACGTGGGCTGCAACTCGGGGGGTAAGCAATAAGGAGGGTTAGCAGCAGGGGATGGGGTGAGCCCAGGTTTATTAACCCTCCTTGGGTGAGCCTATCTAGCCCATTGTAAGGGTTGAAGCCAGTAGGTGGAGCTTGCCGGCGTTGCAGCCATTCTCCTTCACCCAAAACAATAGCAAAAAGTTATTACGAATAACGGACTGTATCTATGTGTGGTCCATCTGTAAAAAGGGGGAGAGAAGGGTCGCTGGGCATGGGAGGGGGGTAAGAGACCAGAGAGGAGGGGGTGGAAGGGGGTCCTCAGACCATAAAGGGGGGGAGGGGGACCCTGAGAGAGGGGGGTGGGGGCACTCACTCATTCACTCTCTGTCTCTCACATACTCTCTCTGACACACTCTCTGTCTATCACACTCTATCTCTCTGTCACACACACACAGTCTCTACCTCTCTGTCTCACACACACTCTCACACACACATTCTGTCTCTCACACACTCTCTCTCTCTCACACACACACACTCCATCTCTCTCTCTCTCATTCTCTCTCTGACACACACACTCCATCTCTCACACACACTCTCTCTCACATACACACTCTCAAACATACACTCCGAGGAAAACCTTGCTAGCGCCCGTTTCATTTGTGCCAGAAACGAGCCTTTTTTACTAGTAGTCTATAAAGTAGGCACCTACTTTTCTTTATAGAACAGGCTTCAAATAACTGCTTTCTTAGCAACTAAATCTAAGCATCCTCTTGTAAAAGGTAAAGGGCCATGGATTTGATAAACCACATTTTTGTGGTACAACCAAAGTGGTTTACATATAAGATAAAACAAAAGTGTAGCACACAATCCAGTGGTGGAACCAGAGACTACTTTATTGCCAGTGTCAAGAATATCTGCAAGAAGACCTGACACAGCTGTGTTTCAGCACAGATACACCCAGTTTCTATATAGGAAGCCTAGAGATCCACGCCAAAATCCAAGTGGATTCTATAACAATCCATGTAACTTAACGTAACTTAACAAGCTAATGAGCTCTGATAGTAGCACTTAACAAGCAATATGAGCATTAATTGGCATTTACATTTACAACTCACTGAACGTATTCTGTAATGAAGTGCACCAAACTTTTAATGCGCAGAGGCAAAAAAGAGCGTGGTTATGGGCAGGGAAATGGGTGTTTCTTGGGCGTTCTGAAATCTACGCATGTAGTTATAGAATATGGCCCAGTGTGTGTAAATCTATGTGCCAGAATTTACACCACATTTTCATTGGTGAATATTGATGCATATAGTTTTATGTGCTGAGAGATTGTAAGCTCCTTTGAGCAGGGACTGTCCTTCTTTGTTAAACTATACAGCACTGCGTAACCCTACTAGCGCTTTAGAAATGTTAAGTAGTATATTAAGTGTATTTTATAATCGGTGCCTAAATCTAGGCACCGATTATAAAATATGCTTAGTTGGCACTGATTTTGGCACCAATTTTTTAGGCACCATAGAGTCTCCCCCATTATGTCCATAATTGATTACTGTTGGGGTAAGATAATCCCACGAGGCCTGAGAGTCTATAAGGAACCAAAAATGTTTTTAGAAAATCAAGAATTTTTAGATCAATGGTGCGTGATAATCAACAAATGTTCCTTAGATCTAATCATCTTGATTGTAGAAACAGCAAAAAAAATAAATCAGACAGTTTGAAAATAGAACTTGATGGTAAATTAAATATACTTAAGGATTGTGACAGCAATTTTATGAATATTGTTCATGATCTCAATGAACATACTCTTCATTTTACGCAAATCCTTCCTGAAATCATCAGGGATGAGGATGATTATAGCATTTATAAATGAGCTAAGGCTAGAACAGTTAACACCTTCAAAACTCTCAAAAGAAGAAAAAGTAAGGATCACCCCGCAATATCCTGCTGTATTTATGAGAAAAGTGGCCCCTTAAAGCTGGGGTGTAGCCAGTCCTCCAATTTTGGGGGCACCAGAGGTGGACTGAGGGGAGCAGCATAGTCCCCCCCCCCCCCGTGCACTAAAAATAATACCTTTGCTGGAAGGGTGTCAGGCCTCTCAAGGGGAAACAGGATTTGTGAGCCCTTGGGCCACTGCTGTAGAGTGACAGTGGCAGGCAAACCCCCCAACCAGTACTGGGTAACACACCAACACGGCAGGGAACTGCAGACATAGATAAGCAGGCAGGGATACAGGACTGGAACAGACTTCACCTACACTTGACCACCATTCCCCAGGGGTTGAGCCCCCAGGTGCAGGTGGTCGGCAGGACTTACAGGATCCAGGAACACACACAGGGGAAAGGACTCAAGAGCAAGCTTGACTAACAGGGCCAGGCATCAGGACACAGAACTGGGGAACCTCCCCAGATAACAGGACTTAGCAACAAGCTTGCACAAACAAGGACTGGAGGGAAAGGCAGAGGGAAACAAGAACACAAAATAGACAGACAAGGCTAAACTCAAGCTGGGCTACAACTACCACCTAATACCTGAACACACCAGAAAGCCCACAAACAGACAGAACACTTGAGGCAGAAGGCAGAAGCCCACAAACCGACACACAGAGGCAGAAGGCAGAAGCCCACAGACAGACACACAGAGGCAGAAGGCAAACGCCCACAGACAGACACACAGAGGCAGAAGGCAAACGCCCACAGACAGACACACAGAGGCAGAAGGCAAAAGCCCACAGACAGACACACAGAGGCAGAAGGCAAAAGCCCACAAACAGACACAAAGAAGCAGGAGGCAAAAGCCCACAGACAGACACACAGAAGCAGAAGTGCAGAAACACACCAACTGACCTATAGCGATGCAAAGGCCAAGCCTGAAAGTTCCCAGGTGCTTAATAAAGGCACTACAGGTGAGGTCACCAGCAGGGTGGGGCTCAGCAACACAAGAGCAGAGTACAGCCTGGCTGGAACAGGATCCCGGAATGGACAAGCCTGGACTGGAACGGATTTCAGGATTTCCACCCAGGCTTCAGGATTTACATGCCAACTTAGCTTGACTGGAGGAACCCCAAAGCAAGTCCGACAGGAAATATAGTCACAACCGTGACACAGGGATACTGAAGCCAGCACTGTAAACACTACAGTGGGTACTAAAATATTAGTACATAAGTATATAAATATTGCCACACTGGGACAGACCAAAGGTCCATTGAGCCCAGCATCCTGTTTCCAACAGTGGCCAATCCAGGTCATAAATACCTGGCAAGATCCCGAAAAAGTTCAATGCATTTTATGCCGCTTATCCCAGAAATAAGCAGTGGATTTTCCCCAAGTCAATTTAATAATGGTCTATGGACTTTTCCTTTAGGACGCTGGTCAGACCTTTTTTAAACTCCGCTAAACTAACCACCTTTACCACATTTTCTGGCAATGAAGTTCGGAGTTTAATTACACGTTGAGTGAAGAAAAATTTTCTCCAATTTGTATTAAATTTACTACTTTGTAGTTTCAGTGCATGCCCCATAGTCCTAGTATTTTTGGGAACAATAAACAAACGATTCACTTCTACTCATTCCACTCCACTCATTCTTTTATAGACCTCTATCATATCTCCCCTCAGCTGTCTTTTCTTCAAGCTGAAGAACCCTATGCACTTCAGCCTTTCCTCATAGGGAAGACGTCCCATCTTTTTTTTTTTCATTTTTGTTGCCCTTCTCTGTACCTTTTTTAATGCCACTATATATTTTTTGAGATGTGGTGACCAGAATTGAACACAATATTCGAGATGCGTTCGCACCATGGACCGATACAAAGGCATTATAACTTTGTTATAACCAACTCACTTTGGTTTTCCGTTCCTTTCCTAATAATGCCTAACATTCAATTTGCTTTCTTAGCCGCCACAGCACACTGAGCAGAGGGTTTCAAAGTATCATCAACAACGACGCCGAGATTCCTTTCTTGGTTGGTGACTCCTAACATGGAACCTTGCTATAGTTCGGGTTCCTCTTTCCGACATGCATCACTTTGCACTTGCTCATATTAAACGTCATCTGCCATTTAGACGCCCAGTCTCCCAGTCTCATAAGGTCCTCTTGTAATTGTTCGCAATCCTCTCACGATGTAAAACTTTGAATAACTTTCTGTCATCAGCAAATTTAATTACCTCACTAGTTACTCCCATCTCTAGATCATTTATAAATATGTTAAAAAGCAGCGGTCCCAGCACAGACCTCTGGGGAACCCCACTATCTACCCTTCTCTATTGAGAATACTGATCATTTAACTCTACTCTCTGTTTTCTATCCCCAAGAAGCCAGACACTGCACACAATGCAACAGCTAAAGAGAAGCGGTGATGCATGTCCTCCTGTATTGTGCAAAATATAAAGAGAGCAGATGTATATTTCAAAAAAAATGACATATTCTAATCACATTTCAAATTAAGAAACACAAACAAAACAAAAAAAGAAAAATAAGGTACTACCTTTTTATTGGATTAACTTATAGTATACTGTCCTTTCTTGGTGGAAGGAGGTTTAGGCCTCTGAAAGCTAGTCAAAAATATTTTTAAGTTAGACCAATAAAAAGGTTTCACTATTTTCCATTTTTTTATTTTATTTTTTAAATTTATTAACCTCTAGAGTAGATTAACGCAACTACTGCACAACTTAATCGTAAATTGAAAATATTTTTTCTACCTTTGTTGTCTGGCCATTTAATTTTTCTAATTGTTCTGTTTTCCTGTCTCCTCTGAACTCTCTTAACAGGGGTTCCTGTCCTTTTGCCATTTTTCAGTGTCTTCTGGTCTTCTTCACTTTCTCCACGACATCCATCTGCAACATTGATCTTTTCCTTTCACTTTTCTTCCCTTTGATACAGATTATTCTTAGTATCCAGTTTTCAATTTCCCTTTATTTATTTATTTATTGCATTTGAATCCCACATTTTTCCACCTATTTGCAGGCTCAATGTGGCTTACAGAGTTTTGTTATGACATAGTCATTACAGGATGTCAGATACAATTCGTAATGTACAAAGATTAAGAAAGGGTAGTGAGAAGGAGGGTGTTAGGCAGGATAGTATAGAGGTGGACTTTAATAGCTGTGTGCGCTGGTAGGTAGTTTTGTAAGGTTATGGGTTTTCTTTGTAGGCCTTGTTGAAGAGATGTGTCTTCAAAGATTTCCGAAAGTTAGTTATTTCGTCAATAGTTTTCAGGGCTGTAGGTAATGCATTCCACAACTGCATGCTCATGTAAGAGAAGGTGGTGGCGTGTACCAGCTTGTATTTTAGTCCTTTACAGCTGGGAAAGTGCAGATTGAGAAATTTGCAAACTGATCTTATGGTTTAGCATGTATATTGGGGCGTCTGCGTGAATGATTTTATGTACAATCATGCAGATCTTGAACGTAATGCATTCCTTGAGTGGGAGCCAGTGAAGCTTCTCTCTTTGGGGTTTTGCGGCAGTATTCTGGGCTGTTTGGAGTTTTTTGATGGTCTGTTCTTTGCAGCCAGCGTACAGTGCGTTGCAGTAGTCCAGATGACTTATTACCATTGACTGTACCAGGGTACAGAAGATGTGTCTCGGGAAGAAAGGTTTTACTCTTTTGAGTTTCCACATAAAGTGGAACATCTTTTTCGTTGTGTTCTTCACGTGGGCATCGAGTGTGAGGTTTCGATCAATGGTAACTCCAAGAATTTTTAGATTTTGTGAGACGGGTAGAGAACAGTATGGTGTGGTTATGGTGGAGTATTTGTTTGTGTTGTGTTGTGAGGTGAGTACAAGACATTGTGTTTTTTCTGCGTTGAGTTTTAATTGGAATGCATCCGCCCAGGAGTGCATGATTTTTCTGCGTTGAGTTTTAATTGGAATGCATCCACCCAGGAGTGCATGATTTGGAGGCTTTGGTTGATCTCATTGGTGATTTCGTTTAGATCATGTTTGAACGGGATGGAAATCGTGACATCATCTGCGTATATGTAGGGGTTGAGGTTTTGATTGGCTAGAAGTTTGGCTAAAGGTATCATCATTAGGTTGAAGAGAGTTGGTGAGAGGGGGGATCCTTGGGGGACTCCACATTCAGGTATCCATGGGGGTGATATGTCCGCGTTCGCTGTTACTTGGTATGCTCTTGTGGTCAGGAATCCTTTGTGCCATTTGAGAAATGTACCTCCTACATCGAAGTATTCTAGTATGTGTAGTAGTATTCCATGATTAACCATGTCGAAGGCGCTGGACATATCGAATTGTAGGAGTAGTATGTTGTTCATAGTTGCAATTGCTTGTTTGAATGAGTTCACTGCAGACACTAGTACAGTTTCGGGCTGTGATTTGACCGAAATCCTGATTGAGACTCATGCAGAATTGAGTGTTTATTTAGGTATTCAGTGAGTTGTTTCGTCACTATGCCCTCCATGAGTTTGGTTATGAGTGGGATAGATGCTACTGGGCGATAATTGGTTAGGTCCATTGTGTTTTTCTTAGCATCTTTTGGCAGTGGAGTAAGTAAGATGTTTCCTTTATCTGTGGGAAAGAGACCATTTTGAAGCCTGTGGTTTACATGTTTTGTGAGGTCTTTTTTGAATTGTTTGGGGGCAGATCTTATTAGACTAGTAGGGCAAATGTTTAATTTGCATTGTGACTTGGCGTATTTACCGAGCCATTGTGAGATTTCATCTAACGATATTTTGTCAAAGTTGGTCCATGATCGATCTGCTGGGCATTCCCCAGGTTTTGGGTCTAGACATTCAAGGATGCTTGTATACTCAGTGATATTGGTAGGTATCATGAGTCGGAGCTTTATGATTTTTTCATTGAAGTAGTTCGCAAGATTGGTTGCGGATGGGGTGTCTATATTATTAGAGGTAACCGGTGTAGTATTTAGGAGTTTGTTTACCAGTGAGAAGAGTTTGTGTGTATCCTTATAGTTTGGTCCTATTATGGTTTTGTAGTACGTTCTTTTAGTTTGTCTAATAGTGTATTTGTATTTTCTTTGTAGCTGTTTCCAGTCTTTGAGTGTTTGTTCGTCTTTTTTCTTGCTCCATGCTCTTTCTAGTCTTCTGACCTGTGTTTTTAGTTCTTTCAATTCTTCATTAAACCATGGTATTGAGTTTTTCCTATGTGAGGTTCTGGTTTGAAGTGGTGCTAAGTTGTCTAGTATTGTTCTGCATCTGTTATCCCATTCTTGGAGAAATTGGGGCGAGTGTGTAGGTGTTGTCCATTCGTCTGTATAGAATTGTTGCCAGAATATTAGTGAGTCTATTTTGCCTCTCGTACTGTAGGTTTTTTGCTCTTGTTTTTGTTGTGCCTTTTTTGTTCTCCAGTGGAGGGAAAGGTTTGCTTTGTAGTGATCGGACCATGGTGTGGCTGTCCATTTTGTATCTCTAAGTGTGAGATTAGGTTCTGATGAGAATTTGTGGGTGATTATATCTAATGTATGTCCTTTGTTATGGGTGGGTTGCATGTTTGGCCAGTGGAGCTCCCATAGTTGGAGGAAGTCCTTGCATTCAAGTACATTGCTTGAGTTAGTATCTTCAAGGTGAAGATTGATGTCTCCTGCTATGAGAAGGTCCTGGGTGGAAACGCAAGTATTCGATATGAAATCTATAAAGTGTGTTTATGACTCTTGCCAATTGCCCGGGGGTCTGTAAAATAGGATTAGGTTTATGTGATCATGTAAGTTGGGGTGGTTGATTCTGACTGAGGCTATTTCAAGTTGGGGAAGCATAGATTCTGCTGTTGTGACTGTGAATTGAGATTTATAGATTATTGCTATGCCTCCTCCTCTTTTTTCCTTCTCTTGTCCAGTGGGTAATTTTGTATCCTGGAGGACAGAGCTCTAGGATTATTGGGTCTTTGGAGTCATGGATCCAAGTTTCGCTAATGAGTAGGAAGTCAAGATGGTTAGCAGTGATCCAGTCAGTTATTATTGTGGTTTTATTAACTGCTGATCTGGCATTAATGTAACCTATTTGTATTAGTTGGTGGTGTTCAGTTGGGTTCGGGGTAGTGATAATGTCTATCAGATGTCTGTCTTCTTGATATGTGAGTTTAAGTTCTTTCTTTCCTTTCTGTTGATGGTGTCCGTGGATCATAGGTTTTTTGTGGCCTCTTTTGATTTTTTGGGTAGACATGTTATGTTCGTAAGTAGTTTGTGGCTCGTGAATTGTGGGACTATAGTTGTCTATGCTAGGGATTGTGAGTGCTTGTTGGATTAGGGTGAGACAGTGGATAGTTAGGAGTATTTTGCTGGTGTTCATATCAGTGTTGGTTAGTGTATTAATTTGTGTATTTAGAGCATTAGCGCATTAGAACATTAGAGCATTGGAAAATTACAGTTCTAGATGCAATATTATGCTGTGAGATGTAACTTACAGTTCTAGGTGCAATATTATGCTGTGAGGTGCAAATTACAGGCAAGTAAAGCAAATTACAGCCATTTAAAAGGCAAATTACAGTTCTAGATGCAGTATTATGCTATGAGATGTATGGTAGGCAGATTATAGTTCTAGATGCAGTAACATGTTATGAGATGCAGATTATGGATATTTACAAGCAGATCGCAATTCTGGGTGCATTATCATGCTATGAGATGTAAATTATAGGCATTTAAAGCAAATCACAATTCTGGATGTAGTATTATGCTATGAGATGCATGATATTGATAGGCATTTGGGAAGCTTTTATCAGGTTACAAATCTTGTTTCAGCATAGTGTTGTGAAATGTATAGCAAACTTTTACATTACAGTTCTAAATGCCATATAAATACATCTGTCTACAGCTTTCCATCTCTTTCCCTCTGGCTCTCCCATTCCCTTTCCTCTTCCTCTTATTTCACAGTCTTTCACTATCCTCTCCCACTTCCATTCAGCATTTCCCCTCTTCTCTCTACCCTACTTTCATTGAGCATCTCTTCTCTCCCTTCCACATCCACACTCAGCATCTTGTCACCTTCCATCCTGCATCTGCTCTCTCTCTCTTTCTACCCTCTTTCATCCAGAATTTCTCCTCTCTCTTCCCTCTTCCATCCAGCATACCTATCTCCCTTCCAGTTCAGATTGTCTCGCTCCCTTCCATTCAACATCTCCCCTCTCTATCTTCAACCCTTCTATCCAACATCTGCCTTCTCTTTCTCCCCTTTCTATTCAGTGTTTCTCCTCTCTATCTAGCATCTGCCTTCTCCACCCCCTTTCCATTCAGCATGTCCCCTTCCTACTCTCCATTTCATCCCAATCAGTAGCTTCCTCCTTTCTCTCTCTGCTCTTTCCAGTTAGTGTCTTCTCTCTCCCTCCCTTTTCCAACCAGTGCCTCTCCTTTTCCAGTCAGCACGTATTCTTTCGTCCCTCTTATATCCAACATGTCCCCTTCCTCCACCTATCCAGCCAGCGTTTCTCTCTGTTTCTGCCCCCTTCTAGCCAGCATTTACATCCAGTATGTTCTCTCTTTCTACTCTTTCTGTCCAGCGTTTCCTCCATCTTTCTTCCATCTTTCCAGCCAGCATCTTGCTCTTGCTCTCTTCCCCCCCCCCCCCCAGCAACCTGCAGAAAGAAGGATCAGCAAAAAAGTGGAAAACTTCAGTAGATATATAAAGGTTTCTTAGCAGTGCTAACTCCCAGGCCTTATGCATGAAAAGGAAGCACTGTAAATATTACACTGGGACCTAAAACACCAAAACAACTCCTAGTGAGAAAACAGAACAAACAGGTCTGCTACAAGATCTCCACACTAGCAGAATACTGCACATTGGCCACTGGTACAAAACAGAGACAGACCCTCAACAAATACGAAACAAGGGACCACAGACCAGTAATAGAGACATGGAGGCAAAACAGTGAACTGTAAACCTCAAGAAGTCAGACTTTGTATGTACAGCAATAGTAAAGAAATAGTCACTAAAATGCAAGATATCAGAGGTGTGCATTTCCAAATGCGCCCAAAACTGTACAAGGAAAGACACTTGAACTGTACTGATAATAATCCAGTTACCCTCAATATTAAAAATGGAGGAAAAACAGACCTCAGATGCCAGAGGACACCATGGGGGTCTTTTACAAAGCCATGCTAGCGACTTCTGCATGGTAGGAAGACCTTAGGAGCTGAATGGGCTTCCTCTTATTTACTGCGCAGGAATCGCTAGCTTGGCTCTGTAAAAGAGGTCCCATAAGATTAAGTGACACAAATCAGCTGTGGATATTTCTCATGGGTCACAAACCTCCATTTAATATTTTGATGTTTTTATGTTATTTTAAAATTTGTTTTGCTTTTTTGGCTTTTTCTTCAAGTACTTCCACAAATATTTCCAAAAGCTGAAATATTTCAATTAGTAAATTCAGAATAAAATACTTTTTTTCTAACTTTGTTGTCTGAGCATTTTATTTTCATAGTCACGTTGGCCCAGAGTCTATTTTTTGCTTTTTTCTGTTTTTGCAGGATCCCCTGTCCATTTAACATTTCTTTTGTTTTCATGTCCACCATTCATCTTCCCTCTGTGTCCCTATTGGTTCATTCAGCATCTCCATTCTTCTGTGTCCCTGTCCCTATCTTCCCTCCACATTCAGCATCTGCCTTCTCAGTGTCCCTAGTCTACCCTTACAATCAGCATCTTCCCTCTGTGTCTCTCTGTCTTGCCCTCTCCTGCATTTCACCCTGTTTGTCCCTCCCCACCCTACCCTACTACACCCCATTCTGTCCAGCATTGCCCCTGTGTATCCCTATCCTTTCTCCATTCAGCATTGCTCAAGTGTGTCCCTTTCCCTATGTTTCTTCATGCCCTGCATCTCCTGTCTGTCTTCCTGACAGTCCACTCTCTTCTCTTTCCTTCCTCCTGCACTTCTGCTCTGGGGCCTATATGTCTTCCTGTCTTTCTCCCACCCCCAATATCATGGTCCAGTATTGGTCCCTCTTGGGTCTTCAATATATCTCCCACTCTCTTCCACTCCTTCAATCTGATCTCTCTCTCTCTTCCTCCCCATGAATTTATCCTCTTTCCCAGCTTCAGTGGCTCTCTCTCCCTTCCTTCACAAGTCCAGCATTTCTCCCCTTTCCTTCCACCCCAACCTCGCGGTACCAGTGTCTCTGATTCTCCCTATCCTCCCTGTGGTCCGATGGTACTGCTAATTTGCCTTCATCGCTGCTGGTAGTGACATCTCAGTGATTAAGGCAGGCTATCTCTGTCTTCCCAGTGATGCCTCCTGCCCACAGAGAACAGGAATTTGCATCAGAAGAGGGTGGGAGGCATTATTGGGAAGACAGAGGCAGCCTCCCTTAATCGCTGTGGTGTCACTACTGGCAGTGATCAAGGAAAATTAGCAGCACCATCAGACCAAGGAGAGATGCCCACACCTGAAGCCAACACCCTGGGACAGTGCCTGGAGGTCATGGGGGAAGGGGGGAGACCAATCGCTGCAGTGAGAGCTGGTAGGCTGGGTTCTAGCTGCTGCCGGCTTCAAAATTGGAGGTGCCTCTTATACGGAGCACCTATGATCAGGCATCTCTTTGGCCACCAATGTAGGGGGCCTGAGAGAAGGATGGGGGGCCTGGGTCCTCAAGGCCCCCCGTAGCTATGCCACTGCCTCAAAGATGATAGCTGACAAGCCATCTTGGGATAATGAGATAGAAGAAAAGCGAAAATGTATGCCTTGCCACTGAGCAATCCCACAACCACACCTGCCCCTGAGCATGCAAAATCTTTTTTAGACAAAATTTGGGAGCAGAATGTACCCAGACAATGGTTGCACAGCACTTATATTCATCACCTGGGGAGAGGCGGCTTTCTATGGATAGGGAGGTGGTGGTGGTGGTGGTGGTGGTGGTGTGTGTGTGTGTGTGTGTGTGGGGGGGGGGGGTTTTCTAGGTTAGTTCCCATCTGGACAGTTTCCACCCACCAATACCCATCTGGACAATTCCCACTGAACCAATTTCCACCACGCCAGGGTGGGCAATTCCTACCCATAACCCAAAAAATACAAAATACAATAGGACAATTAATCTCCCTCCCTTTCCTCTTCCAGATTTTTTTTTGGGGGGGGGCAGTATCCTCTCACATCCCTCACAACATTATCGTTTAGACATCCCTTTCCTGTTCCAGACACGCAGTTCATGTGGAGGGGGGTAATTCCCCCCACACACCCTCAAACTAGGTTTTAACCTAATTTAGCCCTTCAAAATGACACATTGATTATGATTTATAACAAATTACCAGGACTTATGGGACCCAATAGAAGAAAGAAGCTACGGTCAGTAGAAAAAGAAAGGCTAGGGAGGGAGGGAAGTGTGTTTTAAGAGATATTGAAAGACTGGAAGAAATTCTTCAACACCGCTAAGGCAGAGAATATTGCTATAATAAACACTTGATAGAAATAATGAAATAGTTATTAAGCTGGCTGACAAGGATAGAGGAATTGTTGTGATGGACAGGGAGCTATATGTTAAGGAAATAGAGAGACAGATATTGGACTATGCATGCTATTTACCTCTTGAAAATGACCCTACAGAGGAATTGAAGCATGAGCTCAAAGACATAGTTGATTTTGCATTTCATGCAGGATATATCATGCCCAAAGAAAAGTCATATTTGATAATTGAACATTCAGTGATTCTAACTATATACATACCCTCATTGAACCACCAGGCAAGACCATTTCAGCAAATGGTTCCCTTCTCAAACTGCTCTCTGATTTTGTCAATTTTTTTCTCAAACCTTTTGTTCACAAAATCGAGTCAAATGTGCGCGATGCTGCCATATTATAAACCTTCTTGATGCTTTTGATGGTGACCTAGCCAGCATTTATTTGGTCACTCTAGATATTGAGTTCTTATATACAAATATTCTGCAATTAGAGGCCCTTATCACTATTGAAACATATCTGAGGCAATGTGAATCACATCAGGTTCCAAACTGTTTTATTATAACACCTGCCATCATTACTTTAACTAGGAATAATTTGAGGCAATCCTACCAATCTCTTCCTTCCCCTTTAATTTTGCTCCCTACCCGGTCCCTTCTACCTTCCCATAGCTAGCTCAGTCCCTAGACCTTTTCCGATCTCCCTCCCTGTGTCTAATCTTAGTCGTTCATCTTTTCATTTTCTTTTTCTTCTTTTCCAACTCTATTGCTGTTGTAATACCTCTCTCTCTTTGCTACCTTCTGTGCTCTCCAATCTCATTCCTTTCCCTTTCCTCAGAAGCTGAGAAGCCATCTCCTCAGTCTTCAGAAACAGCAGGATCCTCTTCTACCACTTGAAATCCCACAACTCTGTCGGAGAAAGCAAGTTTGTCTTTTTAAAACTTTTGAACTGATAGTTGTAAGCACAGACACACTTCTAGCTGTAGAGAGATCTTAAATCAAAACTTTTTTTTAAACATTCATAGCTGAGAATCAGACCAAATAGTTATTTCAGCTGGTAGAGCAGTTGGCTAGCTCTCAGGACAGTTACCAGTTTGCATGTTGCTCTCCTCCAGTTTCTGGAGATTGAGGGTTGGTCAGATGAAAGGCCCAAAGAAACCAAAAGAACAATATTGCCGACATCCCCCCGCAAAAATGAAGCTCACTGATAAGGGCTGTAATGGTAGTCTCAGTACTATGATGAGAGCGAAAGTCTATCTGTCGGGGATGCAAAATTGACAGCCTGGCAACACGACTAAGAAGTTGCTCAAAAACAATATGTTCTGTGATGCCTGTAAAGGTAGATCTTATATTTAGTCTGCATCTTGTTAAGTCATTGCAGGAGTTATTCGAGGAGATTCAGTGTCTAAATGAAACTTTTATTGACAATGTATTCCTGTGTACTTCTCTTTGTATTGGATTTATTAATTAGTCCTTGAGAGATGCCTGAATAGTATTCTTGGCTCGAGTCACAATTAGCAAATATAGATGTCTTTTCTAGTTGTTTGGCTTTTCTCTAATTATATTTGTATTTATCTTCAAGTCTGGAGCTTTACCAGATTTCATTTTGGTCCTGATAGGTGTTGGTAGATTTTTTGCATGGTAGCTTGAGAATGTTATACTTTTCTGATTGTATATGAGCAGTTTGCCTGTTTAGTTTGGGGGAGCAAGATATAAAGAAGTCAGAATGACAGGGGAGAATTAACTTTCTCTCTTTGCCTCTCACATTGGCATGGATTGGGGGGGGGGGGGGGGTGAGAAGGGACAGGATGCAAACTTTATCACCCGTATCACCCTCCACTGGCTGACACTTTTTTTGATACACACAAATTCTCTAGGCTGAACCCTACCAGCTTCAACACTTCCTGTTTGTCAACTGCAGCTGTTCATGAGGGTCTGGTGGCCAGGATAATGGGCTGAGAACCAGGGATGTCAAGTTCAAATCCTGCTTCTGCTACTGAAAAACTGTGTGATCATGGGCAAGTAACTTTCTCTTCTATTTTTTTTCAGGTATCCACTTAGAATGTATATACTTCAGGATAGGATTGTACTTCAATATTTATCACCACTGTACAGTGCTGTGTAAGTCTAGTAGCACTATAAAAATGATAAGAATGTATGTTTATGATGTTTCGTGAACTGCAGGTGGGAAGACAGGGTGGTGACATTTTGATTCTTGCTTGAAAAGTATTGGGTTTTAAATACATTCTGGTCAATATTCAAAGCAATTTAACCAGCCAGTTAAATTGCCTGTTCGGGGCTAATTTTCAGTGGCACTAACTGGAAAATAACCGGTTAGCAACAAACTGCAAACTGGCTATTTTGAGTGCATTCTGGGAGCGGAGCTGGCCCTTGGCTGGTTAGCTATAGAAATGGGACGCATAAAAGACTGTCATGTATTTATGTGGTAACTCATAGCCGGTTAAGTGCTGAATATTGGACTTAACAGAGTATGCATTAGCCAGTTCTGCAAAATCGGATATTCAATGCCAAAGCCCAGACAGGGCCCAGCATTGAATATTTGGGAATATCGCCAGCAGCAGTCAAGAAAATGCTGTGCATCCCCTGCTGAATGTTGACCCCATCGATTTTGAGAAGGAAGGATGGATGATCTGCAAATAATCAGGAATGGGTAGTGCTTGGTTTGTTTGTTAGGACCATCCTGTTTGAAACAATATTGAGGTCTCTAAGCTGCTTATTTTGGGTAATTCTAATCTGGACATTTCTTGCCAGAACTCAGAAAAGGGAAGAAAGAAAGTGGCACTGGACAAAGGATAGCTCAGACATATCAATTACTTGGGTCTCTTAGCTGCATACAGACTGATGATTGCTGAGAGGAAAAAGCAATATTATGGTGAAAAAATGTAATTCTTACTGCAACATTGACCCAAGAATCTCCTGCCCCTATCCAAAATGAGGAATTACACTCAAATTTGTTAGCTGACTATTTGTTTTTTGTTACATTTGTACCCTGCGCTTTCCCACTCATGGCAGGCTCAATGCGGCTTACATGGGGCAATGGAGGGTTAAGTGACTTGCCCAGAGTCACAAGGAGCTGCCTGTGCCTGAAGTGGGAATCGAACTCAGTTCCTCAGTTCCCCAGGACCAAAGTCCACCACCCTAACCACTAGGCCACTCCTTGCAATGGGTCTTGCAATGGCATGAGTGTGGTTGTACCTAGTCCTTGTGAAGTTGCATGCCAATGGAAATTTCAGCCGGTGGGAAATGATAAACTAACTAGAATGCTTACCTTATTGAATTCTACTACATCCCCTATGGACTCATTCCTTATTAGTTGGACAAAGTAGTTAAAGTCAGAAGTGATTGACATTCTCTTGAGGATTGTACAGCTCTCCTTATCGAGAGGCATGTTACTGTCAGTCCTCAAGCAGCTATGTATTCGCCCTTTATGAAAGAAGTGCTCCTTAGGCCTGTCTTTACCTAGCTCATATCATCTAATTTCAAGCTTTCCCGTCTTGACTACACTGATTGAATGTTCTGTATTAACTCAGCTGCAGACTTATTGATATATATCATCCATTGAATTTACTTCAACAAACATTTCAGAGAATACATAGGGTGGAGACCTTAAGGGTCTCTTTGTTTGATAGGCTATTGTGTGGCCTTGAAGATAGAGGTACTAGCATTGCAGGGCTTTTTTTGAGGGGGTACTTGGGGGTACTGAGTACCGGCACCTTTTCCATTGTCTGTTAAAATTGACTCATGGACTCCAAGCTTTAATGAAAGAGCTCAGGCTCTACATAACAATTCTGCCTTGTCATAGATTCTGTGACTGGTTGCAGGAGGCCTGGCTATTGTGGATGGGTTCCTCAGTGATCACCCCCACCCTTGAAGGCTGGCCTGGCATTTGAGTATCGGCACCTTTTTTGCTAGACAAGATGCACTGTAGCATTGTATTGATATTAGTCAGTGTTCATTTCTGTTTAGCATCACCCCTCCCCTAATTCAGTCTCACTTCCCTGCAGTGTTCATTCAGGCCCCATTCATAACTTCTCATCTACACAAACACACACACATTCCGACCACTCCCTCAATTTGCAGAACATCTTTGTGCAATGTTTAGAGCAGGGTTTTTCAACCCAATCTTCGGGGCACCCAGCCAGTCAGGGATTTTAGGATATCCCCGACTGGCTGGGTGTGGCCTGAGAACTAGGTTGAAAACTTCTGGCTTCAGCCAAAGAGAGGGTGTACAAAACAGAGATTAATGATTTTTACCGGACACATATGACTCCAAACTCTCGCTGAGATACTGAGGTTCAGAATTTAATATGTCTAGTTAGTTTAATGTAGTTTAATAATTTGATTAACCGCCTTTCTAGGCTACAACAAAGCAGTGTATAGAAATTAACCCACAATAAAGAAATGGAGTTAGTGTGAACACACATGAAGTGAAAAACACATTACGTTTGCCTCTAATATATATATATATATATATATATACAGTGGGGGAAATAAGTATTTGATCCCTTGCTGATTTTGTAAGTTTGCCCACTGACAAAGACATGAGCAGCCCATAATTGAAGGGTAGGTTATTGGTAACAGTGAGAGATAGCACATCACAAATTAAATCCGGAAAATCACATTGTGGAAAGTATATGAATTTATTTGCATTCTGCAGAGGGAAATAAGTATTTAATCCCTCTGGCAAACAAGACCTAATACTTGGTGGCAAAACCCTTGTTGGCAAGCACAGCGGTCAGACGTCTTCTGTAGTTGATGATGAGGTTTGCACACATGTCAGGAGGAATTTTGGTCCACTCCTCTTTGCAGATCATCTCTAAATCATTAAGAGTTCTGGGCTGTCGCTTGGCAACTCGCAGCTTCAGCTCCCTCCATAAGTTTTCAATGGGATTAAGGTCTGGTGACTGGCTAGGCCACTCCATGACCCTAATGTGCTTCTTCCTGAGCCACTCCTTTGTTGCCTTGGCTGTATGTTTTGGGTCATTGTCGTGCTGGAAGACCCAGCCACGACCCATTTTTAAGGCCCTGGCGGAGGGAAGGAGGTTGTCACTCAGAATTGTACGGTACATGGCCCCATCCATTCTCCCATTGATGCGGTGAAGTAGTCCTGTGCCCTTAGCAGAGAAACACTCCCAAAACATAACATTTCCACCTCCATGCTTGACAGTGGGGACGGTGTTCTTTGGGTCATAGGCAGCATTTCTCTTCCTCCAAATACGGCGAGTTGAGTTCATGCCAAAGAGCTCAATTTTTGTCTCATCTGACCACAGCACCTTCTCCCAATCACTCTCGGCATCATCCAGGTGTTCACTGGCAAACTTCAGACGGGCCGTCACATGTGCCTTCCGGAGCAGGGGGACCTTGCGGGCACTGCAGGATTGCAATCCGTTATGTCGTAATGTGTTACCAATGGTTTTCGTGGTGACAGTGGTCCCAGCTGCCTTGAGATCATTGACAAGTTCCCCCCTTGTAGTTGTAGGCTGATTTCTAACCTTCCTCATGATCAAGGATACCCCACGAGGTGAGATTTTGCGTGGAGCCCCAGATCTTTGTCGATTGACAGTCATTTTGTACTTCTTCCATTTTCTTACTATGGCACCAACAGTTGTCTCCTTCTCGCCCAGCGTCTTACTGATGGTTTTGTAGCCCATTCCAGCCTTGTGCAGGTGTATGATCTTGTCCCTGACATCCTTAGACAGCTCCTTGCTCTTGGCCATTTTGTAGAGGTTAGAGTCTGACTGATTCACTGAGTCTGTGGACAGGTGTCTTTCATACAGGTGACCATTGCCGACAGCTGTCTGTCATGCAGGTAACGAGTTGATTTGGAGCATCTACCTGGTCTGTAGGGGCCAGATCTCTTACTGGTTGGTGGGGGATCAAATACTTATTTCCCTCTGCAGAATGCAAATAAATTCATATACTTTCCACAATGTGATTTTCCGGATTTAATTTGTGATGTGCTATCTCTCACTGTTACCAATAACCTACCCTTCAATTATGGGCTGCTCATGTCTTTGTCAGTGGGCAAACTTACAAAATCAGCAAGGGATCAAATACTTATTTCCCCCACTGTATATATATATATATATGGATGCATTTTTTGAGAAAATCTCAGTTTTCCTTTAGATTTAGGTGAATCAAAGTTTATGAATTATATTTTGCTATAGTAGAGATTAGAGAAACAAAAATTGACTTTTGTGCGTTATTTACATCAAGGAAACCAGATGTGCTATGCAGTATCCTGCCTTATTAATACCAATAGATCCTATTTATAAAGCATGATAGTTAGGTAATAGTAGTATAGAATGACATTATAGAAAGGATGTATACTTCAGAGGAAGGACGTTCATGCCCCCCTTTGTATTCAAATGCAACTGTAGAAGGCAGAATGTTGAGTTTAATCAAGTGTAGCTTGATAAACTGATGGGATATGTAAATGATGAAAGGCAAAAAACCGCCCCCCAAAGCTAGAAGAACAAGAACACCACTACGAAACGTTACAAGGTAGCACACAGGAGTAGGGTGTAGAATGATGCTTCCAACAGACAACCAAGAACTCATGAAGTCCAAATCATCAGAAGTTTATTAAATAGAAGGCACTTATAAAGCTCAGCACAGTGCCATGTTCTAGCACTGCCTCTTGCGTCAGGAGTCTCAAGTTCTTTAATCTTCTCCTCGGCCATTTCTGCTTTTCTAAAAGCTGAAAATGAATTTCTGACTTAGAATGAAAAATATACATTCGTCCTACTCCTTCATACATGCAAGTATCACCTGACAAGGCCAGAATTTCAGAATCTGTAAGATGAACAATTAAATAGGACCATAAAACATGCTCAATTTGTATATCTGCGAGTTTCACCTTCTGCTGGATATCAATAACTTTTGACTGAAGTTCAGTAAAGACCACCTTTAGCTCGAGGTCTACCTCAGGGCTGCTGGTCATAAAGGAAGACAATCCCAAACTAAGAACAGGAGATAGAACAATGATTAACGTTGGTGACAGATCAAAATACAGCAAGGGCTTGCAAGTGGTATATAAGAAATTAATTAAAAATAAATTAGTACTGTGAACGTCTTTAGTTCCTGAAGCTGTCATAGAGCCCAGTATCCCTTGCCAGTTTCAAATTTGGGGAGCGGGCAGCAACCATTGGGGGATTAAGGGGGTTATATCTTTTAATCCCTTCAGTGGACAGCTGCTCAATCAGAGCACCTTTCTGTAACCTGGACATGTTGGGTACCAGGTCTAAATACCAACCTTCATATTTTTGGACATAGATGTCCCTTCCCTACTGAAAATTGAGTTGAATGTCCATGTTTTGCCCCTTCCCTAGTCCCACCCAAAACATACCCAGACCACACCCCTTTGCCATAAGGACGTACTGAGGTTTTAGACATCCGTATTCCATCTTTATAAAAGTGAGATTTGGATACCCATGCAATATGAATGACAGTACTTACTGGTTTTCAGACATTCGAAACATGAATAGAGCTTCTAAAATAAGGGTCATAGTATTGTATTTTGTAGTTAATGGTAATTTTGTTGAAAGAAAGAATGCTTTACAACACTGTCATTAAGATCTCTCTCTTCTTTTTGACACAGGATACATAATTACATAGAAAAGACTCAGTCCTTGTAACCTTAAAAGCAGTTTCTTGTCTGGTACTAACTGTACTTTGTGGATAATGCCCAGCTTTATCTTCTAGACTGTCAACTCTCTCAAATGAACAGCTAGGAACAGAACCATCTTGTTGAAGAATGGATGCTCATTTCATACACTATTCTAATAGAAATAAGACAAATTTGTTAAAAGTTTGTTCATTGTTAAGCTATTGGCTGGCATATTGTGTTAAAATGTGGAGGTCTAGGATCATATTCGTCCTGAAGAAAACTGAAATCTCTCTTTAGAAGCAAGCATTTTATACCTTTTCCACAGGTCACTTTGTTGGCACCTCTCCAGCTTTTTGTTCTCATTAAACATTGTTGGGGGGAAGAAGCAAAGTACAAAAAGAGCCTGGATCACTTTTGTGACTTCTATGACACTGACCATGCTAATCACTTGAATTGATGGGACGGTGAAATATGATCTTGGTTTGCTTATGCGGCAGATCTGACGTGTTTGATCATCTGTAATGTGGTTATGTTCCTTGCATATTTAATAAAAATATTATTAAAAATAATAATACCTTTTATAGACTCAGCAAAAAAAAAAAAAAATCCCTTATTCAGATGTGATACTGAAGTAGGGACCTCTGGTGTCCTGAAATCTAATGTATTGCACCATCTTTTTAAAAGTACCTCAACCTATAAAGATTCCAGTGTTTAAATCTAGAAGAATATATGTTCCCATTGTAAAGATAGGATGATGTGAAAGAGTCATTTGTTAGTTATTGTATAACATTAAAAACCCTGTGAACCTTGAAAACAGCTATGAAGAACATTTCCTAACTAATCAAGAGCAACAATCAGAATTAATATGTCCTTGGTCTAAGTATTTTGTTATGAAAAGAGAAAATGACAATGAATAACAATGTTTATCTAATACAATGTGTAATGAAATACAAATCTTCAGATTCAATAGCAGGAGCTTATAGGAGAAAAAAGAGAAAAAAATGAGAATTTAACACAAAGAATGCTTCATGCATATATCACAAATACAAGATAATCTGCAAATTTGATCACCCCAATTGTCGTTCCAATTTCCATATCATTTATAAATATGTTAAATAGTACCAGTCCCAGTACAGATCCCTGTGGCATTCCACTGTTCACTCTCCTCCACTGAGAGAAATTACCATTTAACTTTCTCAAGTGTCCCCTAGTCTTTGTACTTTTGGAATGAGTAAAAAATTGATTTACTTCTACTCGTTCTACACCACTCAGGATTTTATAGACCTCAATCATATCTCTCCTCATCCGTCTCTTTTCCAAGCTGAAGAGCCTTAACCTCTTTAGCCTTTCCTCATACAAGTGGAGTTCCATTCCCGTTAATCATTTTGGTCGCTGTTCTTTGAACCTTTTCTAATTCTGCCATATCTTTTTTGAGATACAGCGACCAGAACTGAATGCAATACGCAAAGTGTGGATGCACCATGGAGTGATACCAATCTCTCTTTCTCCCCAATCTGGGAGAGGCAGAAAGGAGCTGTAAAAGGAAGAGAGGCCTAGTGATGGGAAAAGGAACTAAAAGTGGAGCTGTGGGGGAGGAGTAGAAACAGGATGTGAGGGTGAGAGAAATTCAAGAAGAGAGCATGGACTGTGTGGGGGAAGGTTGCTAGAAGAAGGAGACACGATTTGGGAGAGAAGAAGAGCAGGCAGAGGGGGCACAAGCTGCAAACAGAAAAAGATGGAGAGTAGCTACACAATGACGTGAATTGCCATTGGGTGGGCCTGAAGTGGAACTGGGTGGGGTCTTGCCCACCCGGACCCACCCAAGGCTACAGCACTGGCTAGGCTACAAAAGCACTTCCTTCCTGTGTTTTGCTGTATCTTTGCAGCATGGAGCTTGCTGCTCCAGATCTACAGATTTATAGGGAAAAATGTTAGGGGTGCTTAGGCACTCACAGAGCTGGCGTCTACAATGTTATCTACCATTTGGTTGCCCAGTTTTCCAGTCTTGAAGGTCTTCCTGCAATTTCACACAGTCTGCAAATCTGTTCACCTCACTCATTATTCCCATTTCCAGTTCATTTATAGTTATGTTAAAAAGCACTGGTCTTAGTAGAGATTCCTGTGGCATTCCACTATTCACCTTCTTCCACTGGGAGAACTAGACATTTAAACCTACTTTCTGTTTTCTCTCTTTTAACCAGTTCCCAAACCCTAACAGAACCTTGCCTCCTATCCCATGGTTTTTTAATTTTCTCAGGAGTCTCTCATGAGGAACTTTGTCAAATGTTTTCTGAAAATCTAGATTCACTGCATCAGTTGATTCACCTTTATCCAGAGGTTTATGCACACCTTCCAGAAAATGTGGCAGATTGGTGAGGCAGGATTTCCCTCGACCACGTCCATGTCGACTCTATCCTATTAAACTATGTCTATGTGTTCTGTAGTTTTATCATTTTTCCCTGCACTGACGTCAGGCTTACTCTTCAAAAGTAATTAATTACAGTTACTAGTTACTTAACTTAAAGTAAATGGTTACAGTAATTACGTTACTCATTTAGGAAAGTAATTGATTACTGATTACAGTTACCTGTTTAGAGTAACTAATTGCTTTTCCTTTACCGATTTAGCATGTGCTAATGCGCTTTTTAGCGTGACAAATGAAAGGAAAGGCTGTTTGGATTCTGCAGCTGTGTCTTGCTAAAAATGAGGTTTGCTTGTTTGCTGGTGAGTTTCTTTGATTTTTTTGTTATATATATATTTTGTATTATGGATAATATTGTGGTAGGATGAATTTGTGGGTAAATTGCAACACTTTGTATGCACAGATTGACAGCTCCTGATGACGCCCTTGGGGCGAAACATGAATTTGTGTCGGGCTGGATGATCTCTATTATAACTGTAGTTGTAGGATGTAGGTGTGCGGATGTTAAAATGCCGTTGTATCGCTCCATGGTGCGACCGCACCTGGAGTATTGTGTTCAGTACTGGTCTCCGTATCACAAAAAAGATATAGTAGAATTGGAAAAGGTACAGCGAAGGGCGACGAAAATGATAGTGAGGATGGGACGACTTTCCTATGAAGAGAGGCTGAGAAGGCTAGGGCTTTTTAGCTTGGAGAAGAGACGGCTGAGGGGAGATATGATAGAAGTGTATAAAATAATGAGTGGAATGGATCGGGTGGATGTGAAGCGACTGTTCACGCTATCCAAAAATACTAGGACTAGAGGGCATGAGTTGAAGCTACAGTGTGGTAAATTTAAAACGAATCGGAGAAAATTTTTCTTCACCCAACGTGTAATTAGACTCTGGAATTCGTTGCCGGAGAACGTGGTACGGGCGGTTAGCTTGACGGAGTTTAAAAAGGGGTTAGATAGATTCCTAAAGGACAAGTCCATAGACCGCTATTAAATGGACTTGGAAAAATTCCGCATTTTTAGGTATAACTTGTCTGGAATGTTTTTACGTTTGGGGAGCGTGCCAGGTGCCCTTGACCTGGATTGGCCACTGTCGGTGACAGGATGCTGGGCTAGATGGACCTTTGGTCTTTCCCAGTATGGCACTACTTATGTACTTATGTACTTATGATGTCACAATGGGCCTATACTGATATGAAAATTTGAACTGAAGAGTCTGTGATTGAAGTTCCATGGGAGAACAGTGATTTTTTTCAACTCCAACGGACTACACAGATGGACTTATTATTAAACATCTAGTGATTATATTGGTACGGTTGGATATATTTCCCATGGACTGGCTCTTCTGATCCAAAAAAAAGAAAAAACTCTTTTTAAATATATAATATATTTTAGAAATATGTTATAAAGGAAGGATGGAATGAGTGTTGTGCCTTATTTGATATTGAGATAATTTGTCTTATTTAACTTAATAAAATTGTATTTTCTTATACTTAAACATTTTATAGTTATAGTTTAAAAACTTTCTATTATTGAAGTTCATTTCCTTTACCGATACCACATCCAAGATTACTTATAGTAAAAGCCTTATGGTACATGAAGAGGTAAAATATCCATCTTATACACAACCCCAATGTGAATATTGCATAACTTCATCTCTTGATACTTATTTCAAGGAGGTTTGACGAACTCATGCTAACCACATCCTCTGTCAAGTCATGTCATGGCATGTCATGTTCTGCTAGTTACTCTTCAAAAGTAATTAATGACAGTTACTGAGATAGTGAATAAGTAGTTAGCTACTCTATTGATTACTGCAATGAAGTAATTAACTACAGTAACTAATTACTAGTAACTCAATATTGCAAGCACTTCAGGTCTGTAGTTTCCTGTATCATTCCTGGAACCCTTTCTAAAAATTTGTGGCACATTGGCCATCTTCCAATCTTTAGGTATCATGGGCAACTTTAATGATAGGTTATACACTAATAATAGTAGATCTGCAATTTCATTTTTGAGTTCTTTCATCACTCTGGAGTGTATACCATCTGGTCCAGATGATTTGCTGCTCTTCAACTTGTCAATATGGCTTTTTACATCTTCTAGGTTCACTAAGATTTCTTTCAGTTTCTTTATACTGTCACCCTTAAATACCATTTCTGGCACAGGTAGCTCCCTTACTTCCTCTTCAGTAAAGATCAAAGCAAAGAATGCATTTATCGGCCGATGATCAGAAGCAAACGCAGGCGCTAGAGGCTGTTAGTGCAATACTAGCGCCTGCGTTTGCTACCGCCCCATGATCAGAACTCCCGAGCATGTGAAACAACGTGCTGGCGGGCTCTGAATGCAACTAGCATGCAAATGCATGCAAAACAGGGCTCATAGCGCAAGTAGCATGCAAATGCATGCTAAACCTATTCATCCCCAATGATCAGCGACCAGCATACCAAAGATTGACTCACAGGCCACAGCAAACCCTACATCAGCTTGGAGCTGGCGTTAGGGTTTGCAGACCATTGGGGAGGAATGGTGAGCCCTGTCCAGCATGCATTTGCATGCTAGCAGGCCCCAATTCCCCCAATGCAGCAATCCACTGCAGGAACCAATGACCTGACTGATGACCCCCCCACACACACATGAACCAATGACCCGACCGACGACCCCCCCCAGCATCAGGGGTCTGGAGGTCTGGCGGACTTCCGGTCCCCCCGACACAGGTTCAGGGGAGCTGGAGATCTGGTGGGTCTCTAGCCCCCATAACCCCTTCCCCAGCATTGGCAAGAAGTCCCTGGTGGCCCAGTGGGACATGATCAATCCCCTCACCCCCCCTTAGGTTGGAGGTGGACTCCCTCCTCTTCCTTTGGCACTGCCTGCAAAATGGCGGTGCCCAACCCCGCCCAGTGTATCCTGGGATGCGCTGGGCAGGGTTTCACACCATATAAGGGAGTTTTCTCCCTTATATAGTGTGAAGCCTTACCTAGCACATCCCGGGCAGGGCTGGGCGCCACCATTTTTCAGGCAGCGCCGAAGGAAGAGGAGGGATGCCACCTCCCTCCTCCAACCTAAGGTAGAGGGTGGGGGGATTGACCATGGCCCACTGGGCCACCAGGGACTTCCTACCAATGCTGGGGGGGGGGGGGTTAGGGGGCTGTAGACCCACCGGATCTCCAGTCTCTCTGAACCTGTGTCAGGAGGGTCGAGGGGACCGGAGGTCTATCGGACCTCCAGCCCACTGTCGCTGGTGGGGTGTCATTGGTCACCCACTGGCGCCCATTCGTCGCCCACTTCTTATGAATGCTGGAGGGGGGGGTTGGGGGGGTTGGAGACCCATTGGATCTCCAACCCTCCCTGAACCTGTATTGGGGGGAGGTCGGGGAGGGGGACAGATGTCCACCGGACCTCCTGCTCCCATTTCGCCTTGCTCAGGGCAGGGGTAGTTGCGGTCTGGTGGTCCCATTGACCTCCAGCCCCTGTGTTTGACAGGTCTGGGCTTTTGACAGCCCAGATCTGTCAAACAAGTGTGGGAGGATCGCTTAGGCACAATCCTCCCGCACTTCTACCCCATGATCAGAGAGAATTGTGTGCTTAAATTTGCATGCAGTTATCTCTGATCATTGGTGCGGTAAAGCCCCGCCCTGTTCAGCACTATTTTTAGAGTGCTGTTTGGAACAGCACAGGGCTTTTGATCATCTGTCTGTATGTCTCTCTGCTATGGCCTGACTGCTCCTTTTACTCCTTCATGTTCTGATAGTCCAAATCAGGGGCGTATCTGCGTGGGGCCTCAGGGGCCTGGGCCCCCGCAGATTTCGCCCTGGACCCCCCTACCGCTGCCAACCCTCCCCCTCCGTTGCTCGCCTACCTTCGCTGGCGGGGGACCCCAACCCCCGCCAGCCGAGGTCCGCGTCCTCCTGCCGCTGCCGGCTGCCTTTGGTCCTTTCATTTTTTCATTGAAGCTGGCGCCGACGAAATTGTTTCTGAGTCTGACGTCCTGCACGTACAACGTGCAACGTGCAGCGACGTCAGATTCAAAAGAAACTTTTTCGTCGGCGCCAGCTTCAGTGAAAAAATGAAAGGACCAAAGGCAGCCGGCAGCGGCAGGAGGACGCGGACCTCGGCTGGCGGGGGTTGGGGTCCCCCGCCAGCGAAGGTAGGCGAGCAACGGAGGGGGAGGGTTAGCAATGGCAGCGGCTTGGGGGAGGGGGATCGGCAATGGCGGCGGGGGGGGGGGGGGGGCTATAATGTGCCCCCCCTCTCTGGCCCTGGCCCCCCCTACCGCCGCAGTTCAGATACGCCCCTGGTCCAAATAAGTCCCTTAAGGGCTTTCTGCTTCTAAAGTACCTGAAAAAATACTAAAAATACTTTGTTGTATGGATAGCTTCTCCTGGGGTTTGATCCCTTTTGATATTGTATTAGTATTGAACTTTTTTGTTATAATTCATTTTGTGCTATATATGGGAAGATGAAAAATAAAATTGAATAACTATATTTAATCTTTTTTTAACATGATCTATGTTTAAGATTGTGTAGTTCAAAATGACCTTATATGCACATGGAAAGCACCATTTTTTACAAGATCTGACAATTGACAGAGGAATCCAGGGACCTAATTATCACTTCTATTTGGCAACTAATGTGTACATTTTTCAGTTTTTTTCCCTTGTATATAATTATGGCTAACATTATGAATGCAGAAAGCATGAACAGTTTCTTAACTAGGAATAAAAATACATAATCTCTGGCTCCTTTAATCTCTTCTTCAGTTTGTAACTGTTAAAACCATTTGAAGTTCACACTGGTATTTATGAACAATTAGTTACTTTAGAAGCATCCGTTTAATAGGTAATCACTTTCTCTGAATTCTCCTCTCAGTAAATATAAACTGAATATGACTCAGCTCTGTGCAGCCTGCTTCTATAACCAAAGGCTGGAAATTGATCACAGATATTTCTCTGTTTAAATGTATTTAATGTAAATGTACTTGTAACCCGGGTCTCACCGCCAAATCTCCCACTAGCTCAGTTCCAACACCTCTCAACCTGGGTCACAGGGAAATAGTTTATTTTTTTCCTCTCTACTCTCCATGCCACACTCCACTCACTTCTCCTACTCCACTCAGCACAGTCAGCACAGAAGAAGGCGGAACACAGCGAAGGGAAGTCTAGAGACGTCGGGAGCACCGCCTCCTTCCCTGACGCTGCGCTGCCGGAACCGCCACCATGGAGGTAAATTTAAAAAGAAAAAAAAAGAAAAGGGATGTTGCGGGAGGGCGAGCGAGGTGAGCATGGTGCGGCGGCGCCCCCCAGAGGGAAGCGCCCCCCTGCCATGCTTACCTCGTTTACCGTGTTAGCACGGCCCTGCCCAAATTCATGTGGAATTTGCAGTCCCTGATTCTACCCATCAAAATCTGTGCTGCAGTAGATCCAAAATGGTGGCTGGTCTGATGCCATATAAAAAAAATGGCTCAATCAGGTGACCCAAGAAGGGTCAATCAGAAAAGTCCAATCACAGAGGAACATTGAACTAGCTGTCATCCATTCAGTCTCAAAGTTTAAGCCATACAGCTCAATAGTATTCAGAAGAAAAATCCATTTTTGCTTCTTGTAGTTTAAGAAAAGCACTGAATCTCCACCCTCTCTCCCCATTGCAATCTTATCTAGAATTCGCCAACAAATATTCACAATCTCATGCTTCTTGTCAACCCAGTGTTGAACCAAAGGATCAGACATGTCTTCATTAAACTACAACGAGCAGCAATGGATTTTTCTTGTGAATACTATTGAGCCATATTGCTTAAACCTTGAGATTGAATGGATGACAGCAAGTTCAATGTTCCTCTGTGATTGCCTCCTGATGGACCTTTTCAATTCCTGTATTTGGGACCTTGAAACCATAGAATAAAAGACAAAACCCCATTTCTACAATTTTAACCAAAGATAAGGCCACAGCTATCAAATAATAATACCTCCAGTTGGATAATCATGTGCACCTGGTCTCCAAAAGAATGTTTAATGCTATGTGGAGGCTCCGGCGCATAAGATGTTTCCTTACCAGAGATCTGTTCCGTACACTTGTGCATTGGCTAGTCCTCTCCCACCTGGATTATTGCAGCGGAATTTATGTGGGCTGCAACGTCTCTTTACTGAAAAAGTTCCAAACAGTCCAGAACACTGCCGCGAGACTGATTCTGGGAGAACATCGTTTTGCGCATGCTGAGCCCCTGCGCTTCAGACTCCATTGGCTACCTGTACAGGAGCGTATTATTTTTAAGCTCTGCTTCTTAGCCCACAAAATCATCTATGGGCTTGCTCCGGACTATATGCTCCCCTTGATCAACCTTCCACCCAGGAATGCCACTCCTGCAGCACGGTCTTATCTCCATCTACACTTCCCAAACTGCAAGGGTGTCAAGTATAAGAAGATCTTCACCACTTCTTTCTGCTACTGGTGCCCTAAATACTGGAATGCTCTCCCGCAGCACCTCAAAACGCAAGTGGACCACATCCTCTTCAAGAAGTTGCTGAAGACTTACTTCTTTGCTAAAACTTACTCCCAGATTTACTCTGGTGATTGATGTACCCTTCATGATCCTCACCCTGCTTAGTTTCCCATTGTCAGCTACTGCTCCCTCTGTCTATTCTTTGTCCTCTTTGCAATATTTTCATACATTGTAAATTTTTCCTAATTTTTTGTGAGCCACATTGTGCCTGCATGAGTGGGAAAATGTGGGTTACAAATGATCCTTAAATAAATAAATAAATCCTTGGCTACCAATTTGGATATTGTTATTAAACCAGCAGAAAAAGGAGTCGGCATAGTAGTACTCAACCAAGAAGATTATATTAAAGAAATCTAACAACAACTGAATGATCTTCATTATTACGTACAATTGCCATTGGATCCTGCTCCAGGTCTGCAAAAAGAGATTCAAACTATTATCAATATTGTATCAAGAGCTGGTTACTTGACAAATAAGGCATGTCAGTTTCTCTAAGTTAAAGATCCTGTCACTCCTACAATTTATATATATTACCAAAAGTTCACAAGTCCTTGACTAATCCTCCAGGAAGACCCATCATTTCTGGAAATGGATCTTTTCTAGAGCCACTTTCAATTTTGTCCCATTGATTCCTTCCTTCCTTCATCGGGGACTCATCACATATGGTCCAATTGCCACAAGAAATTGATGGTGACTTTACACACACCATCATGGTCACATTAGACATTGAGACTCTATACATTAATATCCCACAACTAGAAGCACTAACAATCATTGAAGAAGCATTAAGAGAATACAGATGTATCCCAAACAGGCTCATCCTTACTTTGTCCAGCATTGCACTAGAAAATTATGTTTCCTTCCAGAACACCTATTATCAACAAATCAAGGGCACCACCATGGGGTTTTCCATGGCCCCTGATTTGGCCAATCTATATGTAGCCCATTTAAAAAAAAAAAAAATCTATTTAGAAGATCATCCTTTTAAGGCCAATGTCACTTTCTATAAAAGATATCTAGATGATATCTTTCTGATATGGAAAGGCGAGATGCATACTCTCCAGCAGTCTTTCGAGTGGCTCAATATTAGATGCCAATTTAAAATTCAAAATGAATTATGACACTAAGGAAATCAATTCTTTTTGGATCTCTTAATTATGAAGGATGACCATATATTTAAGACTTCACTGTATAGGAAATTGATAGACTGTAACACCTAACACATTAGCAGTTATCATCCATATGCTTTGAAGAAGAATCTGCCACTATGTCAATTTTTAAGGTTGAGACGAATTTGCACAGATCTCGAAGATTTTGATTACCAAGCCAAGGTTTTGAGCAAAAGATTTCAAAACAGAGGCTACTCTGTGTCACATACAGTATAAAATCAGGCTATGACAAGGCCAAAGAGAAAGATAGAAAACTACTCCATACATATAACTGGAAGGCTCAACCTGACATTGTCTGCATGCTTAAATATTCACGTTTGGTAAGTCAGATCCAAAAGAGTATTAGATGTCACTGGCATATACTTGAGGGTCATAACTGCTTTAAAAACAAATGTCTTGTAGCGTACTCTAGAGAAAGAAACATCAATGAAAAACATGTCCTTTATACCTCCCTTAACTACCTATCTAGAACGCTGATGAAGATTCCCATGGACACTTTAGGTGCGGATCATGTAGTGTCTGTAAGCATGCTCTTGAGATTACTTGTTAAACACATCCAGTCACCCATAAGACATATAAGCTCAATCATAGATCAAACTGTACAATTAGCAATGTAACCAATCAATTATCTTGCCAGTGTTTTTTCCTCCATCACACGAGAATGAGAGTCAAATCAAATTCCATACTTTGGACTGTGCTAGAGCAATACGAATATACCTACAGCGTACAGCTTTCACAAACTCTTTCTTTCCCTTCATCAATTGCAAAACCAGCAACCAGTTATGAAGCGAACCTTGTCTTTTTGGATAGCCGCATGCATACATTATTGTATTGTCAAGACAGAAGTGCATGATCCTTCTGATATCCCTCATATTACGGCCCACCATTTACTTGCTATGGCTAGCACAAAGGTCCATCTGCAGAGAGCTTCACCATTGTACATATGTAAAGCAGCAACATGGACATCTCTTAGTAGCTTCACCAAGCATTACTACCTGGATGCTGCGTTTTCAGGGGATGCCTGTTTTGGTCAGACTATCTTATCCTCCATCATCTGAGACGACAATGCTCCTTTTCCACCACATCCAGGTACCAGTCTTTTACACTTATTCTCTTAGGATGCAAATATTCTAATTGTTCACATGACTGTTACCTCTTTGAAGCTTGGGAGTCTTCAGTTGTGTGGCTACAAGATCTTGCTGTCCATAGAGAAAAAAAGAGTTGCCTACTTGTAATGGTAGTTCTCCGTGGACAGAAGATCTTCTAGCCACACAAACCCACCCTTCCACCCAGAGTTACAGTCAGCTTCAGAATGAACTGAGGTTATGGGCAGGATTTATAATAGGTACAGTTAGTGTAGAGTCGCTGGAAACTAGGGACATGCGCAGAAGATTGTTTCTAGAGCTTTCTGAGCTTTGAAAAGGCTGGGTCAGTAACATGACCATGACATCACTTCAGTTGTGCGGATAGAAGATCTTCTGTCCACGGAGAACTAGCGTTACAGGTAAGCAACTATTTTTTCCACCCCTGTGGAAATCGGAAGCTGTGTCAGAGGGGAGGCTGTGGAGCAGGCCACAGACAGCATCTTCCGGAGATGGGAAGGCGGTAGAACGAGAGGGCATGAAATGAGATTGAAGGGGGGCAGACTCAAGAAGAATGTCAGAAAGTATTTTGTCACGGAGAGGGTGGTGGATGCTTGGAATGCCCTCCCGCGGGAGGTGGTGGAGATGAAAACGGTAACGGAATTCAAACATGCGTGGGATAAACATAAAGGAATCCTGTGCAGAAGGAAGGGATCCTCAGGAGCTTAGCCTAGAATGGGTGGCAGAGCTGGTGGTTGGGAGGCGGGGCTAGTGCTGGGCAGATTTATACGGTCTGTGCCGGGGCTGGTGGTTGGGCGGCAGGGATAGTGCTGGGCAGACTTATACGGTCTGTGCCGGGGCTGGTGGTTGGGCGGCGGGGATAGTGCTGGGCAGACTTATACGGTCTGTGCCAGAGCTGGTGGTGGGAGGCGGGACTGGTAGTTGGGAGGCGGGGATAGTGCTGGGCAGACTTGTAGGGTCTGTGCCGGAGGCGGGGTTGGTGGTTGGGAGGCGGGGATAGGGCTGGCCAGACTTATATGGTCTGTGCACTGAAGAGGACAGTACAAATAAAAAGGTAGCACATATGAATTTATCTTCTTGGGCAGACTGGATGGACCGTGCAGGTCTTTTTCTGCCGTCATCTACTATGTTTACTATATGTTTACTATGTTGATTGCTGCTGCTGCGACATCTAAAGATAGAGAGAAACAACTTTTAAGGTGGACAGGGGATTTTGGGGGGGGGGGGGATGCAGATGCCAAACCATGTGGCTGGGAAGAGGAGCAGATGGAGACATGCCTTTAGGGTGAGGAGACTATCAGAAGTGGCTAAGAATTCCAGTAGGGGAATGTCTCCTCTTGCCCCCTCCTTATGCTCATGGGGGTCCCAAGGAAACATGGGGCCCTTTGTGACTGCCCCCGTTTCCCCTGCTAAAGGCTAGCCCTGGATATAAGTAATTGCCAAAGCACAAATAAGTCAAGGGACATAACTGGTTAAAAAAGCTTTCTCAGTCCAGAACTTTTTTGCAAAATTATTACCATCTACTACTGTTCATGTATTTCACCATATTAACATGTGATATAAATTCTACTCATGAAATTCAATATAAAAACCATCACCAGATGAATATAAAAAAAGCACAATATAATTTCAGCCAATTATTCATAAAGGTCAGTCCAAAAACTCAAATGTAAAAATATCATCTGTGTTATATTTCTCCTAAAACAATCATTGTTCAATAACTAAGTAGAATACAACAATCACACCTGCACAATCTTCACTGGGCTTAGACAAATCAGGATCTAAAAACTTTTTGTAAATGTGACAGCACTGTATCCACATGTTTATTAATGCCAGAAGGCAAAATTAAACCGCTTCAGTAGATGGTTTCAAACAGTCTGACACCATATGTCAAGGGCTGCAAGTGTTTCAGCATCTTCAATGTCTGGTTCAGGGATAGATAACATTCTCTAGAATAATAAAGCAATAAGGGGCCCTTTACTAAGCCACGTAGGCGCCTACGAGCGACCAACGTGTGCCAATTTGGAACCAGGGGCGTAGCTATGTGGGGCCATGGGGGCATGGACCCCCATAGATTTGGCCCTGGCCCCCCTGCCGCCAACCCCTTCGGCCCCCCTCCCACCACCAAACCTCCTCCGCTGCCGTCAGGTACCTTTGCTGGTGGGGGTCCCCAACCCCCGCCAGCCGAAGTCCTTTTCTCCCTTGCAGATCAGCAATGCGGCCGTGCTGGAGAAGAGGACTTCGGCTGGTGGGGGTTGGGGACCCCTGCCAGCAAAGGTACCCGACATCAGGGGAGGGTTTCTAGCAGTGGGAAGAGGGGGTCACAAGGGTTGGTGGTGGGGGGGTCAAAGGTGGTGGTGGCAGCGGGGAGGTTAAAAATGGTGGTGGGGGGTCGGCGGCACCGAGGGGGGCTACAATGTGCCCCCTCACCTTGGGCTCTGGACCCCCTCCCGCCGAATTCTGGCTACGCCCCTGTTTGGAACTACTGCCTGGTTACCATGTGACCCGTGTGGCAATTTCATTTTGTATGCATGTCCAGTAGGTACACTGGAAATGTTCCAGCGCATGGTGCTAACCGGACAGTAATCAACATTGTACACACGCTGACGATTACTGCCTAGTTAATGCATGAGACCTTACTGCTAAGTCAATGGGTGACAGTAAGGTCTCCAGCTCAAAATGGACGCGCGCTAATTTTTATTTGGTCACATGGCCATTTTCGGCCACAAAAAAAAGAAGACTTGTTTTGCAGGTGTGCTGAAAAATGATCCTGTGCACGTCCAATACACGTGTCTACACCAGAGCAGACCACTTTTCAGCGCACCTTAGTAAAAGGACCCCTAAGTACACTGGTGTGCTAAGACTTCAGCAAATGTTAAATTAAAAACTGTTCATACATTCGTATCTTCATTGCCATGTTCACATCAGTGTAGAAGCCATAATATGAGGGGTGTTTTTTAAAACCAAAATTCGTACAGACCTGCCTATATATCATCATGTATTGTGCATGACAGATCACTGAGCATAATAAAGAATGTAGGACAGTGGGCTCCAACAAAGCGGCCCCGCAGTCCATTTTTGCGGCCCTCATATTCAGCGACCTTTGCCACTACTATGGGTAGAGAAAAGTCCCCTTGAAGCTCTGCTGGGTCATGTGTGCTTGTCTGGTCACATTGACGTGTATGTGCTCACACGCAAATGCTGGTTGATTCGCCTCTCCCTGTGTGTGCGCATTTGCATTAATATGACCACGCAGTCACACGCGACCCAGTGGAGCTTCATGGAGTCTTTTCTCTACCCACAGTAATGGCAAGACCTTCCGATGGTGCACCTCTGCTCTAATTCAGTCCCAAATGGCCGCATCCATCAGGTGAGCAAACATTGCTTTCTGTTTTGGTGTGTGAAGTATTAAGCATGAAGATGTGAAAATATCATTAGCAGCAAACATAAATGTGCCCCTGACAGCACCTCCTGTCAACTTGACCTCAAGTTTTCATGTCATAGTGGCCAATTTTCAGACAACACTTTACCTACATAATTCACTTTGAAAACAGATATTACATTTGTAAGACCCCCTTCCCCCAGTACATTCTTTTCCTTTTATATCTAGAAGTCTATTAAGGATAAAAATCATTTCTTTCCTTTGGGCATATGTGGGATTGGGATGATTAATAGTATCACGGAAACAGGGTCTCATTTAAGATTTTTGTAACTGTTAACAAGCCAAAATAAAGTGAGCTTTATAAAACAAAATCCTTGAAGAATTGAAATTAGTATTTAAAATTACATTTGTAAGCCTAAAATCTTTTGGTGGCCTCTGGATCTTTCTCGTATCTACTTTGTGGCCTTTTACATGGAAAAACTTGGGGACCTCTGTTTTAGGCTAAGCTCAACTCATTAAGCAAAACGCTTGACAGAATTTGACTGAAAAATCCAACACTGTTCCTAATGCAACAGCACAGTGTTCATATTGCCACCTCGAGCACATGGTTCTACGGCTTCTAAAGCACAAACACAAAAATCAATAAAACAGTATAAACTTTCAAAACAATGGGAGACTAGCAATTTACATCCAGCAATTCAGCCTGACTTCTATGTTCTACAGTATAAGATGTGTTTTCATTTATGCAATGTCTTCCCTACATACAATAAAAACAGAGCCACCAAATTAAATAGACCATGCCCACAGTTTGGCAAGAGGAAAATTTGAAACAATTCCTGCTAAGGATATTATGGGGCCCTTTTACTAAGCGGCGGTAAGCCCACAGTGGGCTTACCATGCACCAATCTGGAGCTACCACCGGCCCAACGCGGACGTTGGTGGTAGTTCCATCCTCAATGTGTGGCATTTCTGGCGTTAGCAAAAATATTCAAAAAATAGTTTCACAGGGGGTTACCTGGTGGTAATTGGGCAACTCCATGTGCTTCCTGGTTACCACTGGGATAGCGCGGGAGTCCTTACTACCACCTCAGTGAGTGGTGGTAAGTGCCCCCCCCCCCCCGCATAGCTCGGCGGTAGGATCAATCTTACCACATGGTCATGTCTTTTTTTCAGCCTTCTTACCCACTGTGGTAAAAAGGGCCTCAGCCACTAGCGCAGTGCCCTTTTTACTGCACATTATTACAAGGGCCCCTATATTACTGACCACAACCCAACAAAAATTTCTGAAAAAATGTGTAGTTTGTACGCTCAGAAAAACAGAATGTGCCCAATGTTGTTATAACATGTAGGCACCCAGTTTTCTATCACTGCACGCTGAGAAACAATTCAAAAATATTCATAATAGCAACAATACTAGAGAAAAAGCCAGTTTACTTAAAGTGGATAATTATTTAATCCTTCTGAGCAAGGCGGTATCAGTCCTTATCTGAAATCCTCACAAGTTAACTCAAAGCCCAGAAATTTTTGATAGATCAACATTGTGTTGAATAATATAATAGCCTAGTCAGGAATTGTTGAGTAATTGATTATTTAGGGTTTGGGGTTATAATATTTTTATACTCCCAATTATAGTAATTTGACGAAGAGGAAAAATGCAAGAAATGTCAAACTCACACCTTGTAAGGATTTGAGGACAGAATGAGTAATGCCTACAAGGGTAATCTCCAATTTGTAGAAGAACCTCAGTTGAGGCAGGATTGCAGTCTGATAAAAAGAATGAACTACCAGATCTCTAATAGTTCTTCGCCAGTTTAAAGTAAATACTGGAGGTGTTTGAAATACTGAATTCCACTGCAAATTATGCCATATTTTGCAGTTTCTCTTCATCACTAAATAGACAGCTGGTGAATATGGCAGCTTACATACCATTCTGTTAGACTTCTGCTTACTGACAGATAACAAGAAATGACCCCTCTTGGCCCAGCTATCCTCTGTGTATGTCTTCTTAATGACTTCATCTAGGTATCCTCTTTCCTGAAAATGCTGTATCATGAATTTCGATTGGTGTTAAATTCTTAAATGGTAGAACAAATATTGCATAAGTGTACAATTTGATCCACTGGGATATTCTTCTTTAACATGCTCGGATGGCAGCTATCAAACCTAGGTAAGATGTTTTGTCAGTTTCCTTATAGAATAATTGTAAGCTGAAAACTACTCTCTGTTCATGTGAATCCACAAATCCAAAAAAAAGAATCTGACAATGATGGCAAGTATAAACAAACTTCAGATTAGGATTATACCCATTTGACCATATGAGCAAAACATGTCAATAAATCTCTTTCACAACGTCACATATGGAATATATAGGGCATCCAATAAAAAGAGCTTTTCAAACTGAACCACATATAGGGGCTCTTTTACTAAGGGACTTTCCCACATACTAAAGTTATTTCTAGTGTGGCCATAAAATCAGCATTTTTATATTATATATACATTTTTTGGTCATGTGATAATGTTAGCATTAGCGCCTGACCATGAAATAAAATTAACACGGGAGCCTTTACCATCTCCTTCTGCATTAAGTCTAGGCATATGCTATAAAATCTGCCTACATTTAGTTGTGTTTTATAGACTAAGCCTAAATTTCTGCATGGTTTATAGAATATGCCGAGCACCCATCCATGTGACTAAATTTAGTCACGGGCAGTTATGCTAAGTAAAACATCTACATTAGGCGCAGACTGGGTGTGTTCGATAACAATGTGCATACATTTTAGAAATGCCCACGATCTGACTAGTTCACGCTTTTACTGCGGTTCTTTTGATGTTTTTACTCTGAGCTTGCAGACAGGTCAGTAAAAGAGTTTTATCTGATTTTTTCATTTGTTTTTCTATACATACATGTTAATCATCAATCCTAGTATATTAACCATACTTTAGTGAACACATTATCTTATGGTATTTGTTCACCATGATTCAGTTTTTATTTATGTTATTTTATTAATGTATATTTTGTTTTCTTTTATATAGATTTGGACTGGATACTGTATCATTTTCAATATTATGGTCATAAGCTATATATCTTAATGTATATTATATATATTGTTTCAGATTCCTGATGCAGGCCCTCAGGCCGAAACACAACATTGTGTTGCGTCATTTTTTATTTTTAATAAGCCTTTTTTTAATACAAGATATTGAGTGCTCCAGTCTCTGGAACCCATGGTCTCTGTTCCTACTTTTCTTCTCGTTGTGAGCTACTCTGTGGGACCTTTTGAGTTCTCCACATATGTGGATTCTTTTTGGACTTCGAATTTACGCACATCACGTTATAGAATATGTTTAGATAGTTCTGCATATACATTCTAATTAATGCCAATTAGTATCACTAATTGCTTTTTAAGTGGCAATTATCAGCACTGATTGGCTGGATTTCCACACATAACTTAAGTCACACTATATAGAATCCGGGAATTAGAGTGTACTACTGTCAGTGTTCTAGCTGAATAGTGAATCAATGCCAATTTTGTAACCCTAAAAGCACAACAACACAGCGGAGATAGCAAAAACAGGACGTAATTAGTGCCAACTTTTCTTTATTCAACTTCTGAGTGACTCAACATGGGCCATGTTTCAGCTACAATGTCTGCCTCAGGAGTCTGAAGATTCGAAAAGCCGAGTTCGCCAAATGGCATCCAGTGCTCAGAGACACACCAGTACAAGCAGAAACCAAAAGTACAATGCGCCACGCACACAGCTGATGTAAACTGCTCCCACAGTTTCATAACAACATTCTAGAAGTTGAATAAAGAGATTTTGGCACCAATTACATCCTGTTTTTACTATCTACATTGTGCTGTTGTGCTTTGCACTACTTATGGAGCTTTGTTCTCCAATTTTGTATCCCTGACCCATCCCCTCCAAAAAAGTTTTTAAAAAATCATTACCACGTGGTTAATGTGCGTAGATGGCAAACCTAATGCTTGTTGTCTAAGATCTTTATGTTCCATCACATCTACTGATATAACATCTTCTGGCTCAGGACTGATATCCATTTCTTCAAGCCTGGGGTCCAAGAGGGCCTCTGAGGCAATTGGGAACAACTGTCCTCCTCTGTGCTCTCTCTAACTCTGTGTTAAACAGATGGCTGAACCTGAGAAAGTTCTCAACTTTATTCTCACATTGGTTACTGGAGTAACTGATGAGCTTTCCTGCTCACCTGTAGAAGGATAGGGCCTTAGACTATGTTTTCCAAGAGCCAGGGGCCCCTCCCACTTTTGCTTGCTGTGCTAGCCCCTGGTGCTTTGCCTAGCCTTGTACTTTCTCCAAGTATTAGGCCTGTTCTTCCTATAGAGAATTCCACAAACTTTCGGCTGCATGTCCTCCAGGTAAGTGTCAATATGGTTTCCCTGTCTTTCCCTAGGCTCTGGAGGCTTTTGGGGTTTCATGAAAGTTGGATCCTATCTCCCTGCTTCTCATAGTTCTGGACCAGCTGTACAGGCCATAATCGCTCTCTCTCTGTATATATATGAGGAATAGAGATCTGTATCTGTATATCTATATATGACTGAATGACAGAAAGATAGAGAGATATAGATAGATTCATATCTTGTTCTCTTGTTTGCTGTTGGACAGGTTCCCTTCAGCCAAGAAGGCTGTAATTTTCTCTGGATGCCATACAGGTTGCCCATTTGTGCTCTGGTTGCATTATGGCCACATATGCACACAAGTGCTAATTCATATAGATGGAGTGACAGACAGACAGACAGACAGATGAACACTTTGTCAATAACAAGAGTTCCTATTTAAACAAAGCATACCTAAAAACGACTCTATGAGCCATTTCAGGAGAAGCTACCTAAAGAAAGATAAGGGAAAGAGGAAAAGATTAGGATAGGGAAGCAAGAGACAAGAGAAGAGGTATCTGTGTTGGGTGGAGGGGGCGACAGGAGATGGGCAGGTGTATAGATGAGTTGTAGTGAAAAAAAGGGGTAAGGTGAGAGCGAGAGGTGGAAGAAACATCAAAAACAGGACAACAGCTGAAGTAGAGAAACAATAAAATCAAATCAAAAGAAATAACACAGATACAAAGGAAGTGACTACAATTTTTGTTTTGATTTTACTAAAGAAAGATTTTCCAAGTAAAAATTTTAGGGTAAAATCATTTTATACATATTTAGGAATGTACAGAGTGTGCAAAATTATGCAATCTTGCAATGTTCAGCATGGAGTATAAACAATGAGCTGCCACAGGATAGCAGTGTAAAAAATCCTTAGAAAGAAAATGTCCAAAACTTCACAAAATGATAAATGTTGACCATTAAAGCCATCAGTGTAGCTTCACAGCTAGGTGACTGCTACATGGTGAATTATAATCACTGAGCTTTCTCCTTGTGCCACCTTAGCCTATAATCTGTGGCGTTTTTTCCTCAACCCCCAAAGCAGTCACTTGTTATCAAAATGCATTGAGTCAGGCTCTGGGGATCGCATAGTGCACAGACCCCCTTTACCTATTATAAAGATCAGTTTTGACTTTCTCCTATTCAAGATTTGATAGTTCTTCATTGAAATGTGACTTGTGGTATTTGTGAGAGCAGTGGCGTAGCTACGTGGGGCCATGGGGGCCTGGACCCCGCAAATTTCCTCTGGGCCCCTGTGGGGGTCCCCAACACCCGCCAGCTGAAGCTTTCATCCAGCGCCAGTCTCCGGCGCCGCCACGTTACCTGCCCTGCTCTCTCTCTCCCCCTCACATCCAGCATACTCCTTTTAGTGAAGCTGAGCATGCTCAATTTCATTAAAAGGAGCATGCAGGACATGAGGGGAAGAGAGAGCAGGACAGGCAACGTGGCAGTGCTGGAGACCGGCGCTGGATGAAGGCTTCAGTTGGCGAGGGTTGAGGACCACTGCCAGCCAAGGTATTTGCAGCGGCAGTGGGTGGGGAGTGGCAGCGGCAGTGGGTGGGGAGTGGCAGGGTGGAGAGTCTGCAGGGGGGGCAGCGGCAGGGTGGCAGACCAAAATGTGCCCTCCCTACCTCAGGCTCTGGCCCCCTCCCACCGTGAGGTTTGGCTATGCTCCTGTGTGAGAGACGTTGATCTTTTGACATTTATCCCCCAGATTCAATGTAGTGTGACTTGAGTTGCTTGTGCAATTCAGGTCGTATTCTGTATTACACGCGCATCTTAATTATCTTAACAAATCAATCAGCACTGATAATTGCCAATTAACAGGCAATTCTTGACACTGTCTTTAATTAGAATTTATGCGCACAACTTGCTAAGCATATTCTATAAAGTGATGCACATAAATTCTAATGCGTGTTGCCATGGGCATGGAATGAGTTACTAAAAATGATACGCGCTGTTTCATATTACATCCACTCCACGCCTAACTTAGCTGCCGGCATTTACACCAAGTTTTACTTGGTGTAAATTCCCATGACTAGATTTAGTCACTTGGATGAGCCGTTGGCGTATTCTGTAAACCACACCTAAGTTAGGCGCGGTTTATAGAATACGCCTAGGTGCATTTTTTTCAGTGACAATTTTTACAGTGCCATATATAGAATGTAGCCCTATATGGTAGCGAATATATGATTTTTCACCTGTTCACTAAAGTCTGTACGCTAAGGTGGCACATTGGCACATTATTGCACAAGGAGAAAGCTCAGTGATTATAGCTGACCATGTTGCAGTCACATAGCTGTGAAGCTACACTGATGGCTTTAATGGCATTTATGAGAGCCTCTCCAAAATTTAAATATCATTAAATCATTTTGTGATATATATCCTGTTTTTGGTTTGGTCATGCACAGAGCTTTCTTTTCATTCTCTGTTCTCAAAGATAATCTATCATATATTATTTGAATGAATACTTCATTGAATTTCTTCCTTCCCAGGCATTATCAATTCAGTGAATGACAAACAGATCAGCCAATAAAATTACAGCAGTGAAGGAGCAGAAATTGCCATCACTTTACCTTACAAATGCTTTAATGCTAGAAGATTCACTGTTATTTTTCTTTCTTTGGTGTCCTTATCCTTTGCCAGTTCTTTTTGATCAGGTCTGTTCTGCTGTTGCTTCTCCTTGAAAGCATTTTGTGTCTGCGACAGACCTATACACAGAGCTATTTGTAAAGTATCTATAAAGATGCCAGCAAATGCACATATTTGCAGACATGTACTTTAGGAAGAAAGACTTCACAAAAGAACATGTTGGAAAGAAGAGCAACATCAGTTAGGGCTTTACATGCATAAGTGCTGATTTAGCAACCTACACGACTGCATGTACAAGAAGAGCCAATTAAGGAGAATAATGACCTCTCTTTTGGAATAGTTCAGGTGTGTTAGACAGCACTGAGATTAACACAATTACCTCCTTAATCACTGGTGGAGACTCCAGGTATAGATGAGCAAGTACTTGACAGCTGGAGAAGGGGTAAATGCTGCTGGGGAATTTTTAAACTGCAGGCATGTATTGCTACACATATAGGACTAGATTCTATATATCATGCCTAAAAAACTGGTGCTGAAATGAAATACGTCTAAGCGTTTTCTATAAAGTATGTCTTCATTTAGGTAAACTTTATGTAATAAGCCTAATTTTCAGCACAGTCTATAAAATACGCCGTGTGCCCGTCCGTGGGACTAAATTTAGTCACAGGCGGTTACATCAAGTGAAACTTAGTGTAAATCCCGATCCCTAAATTAGGCGCAAACTGGGTGTATTCTATAACAATGCACATAGATTTTAGAAATGCCTACATGCCCATTCCATGCCCCCTTTCAACTATATGACGTGGAGGGGCATTTTCGATATGACATCTAAGTCTGACTTTGGACATTTAGTAAAAAAACGTCCAAAATCTGAATAGGAAAGAAGGTCAGTTTCAAAAAAGAAAAATCTATTGTTTTGTAATTTGGATGTTTTGTTTTTTGGTCCATTTTCAAACCAAAAACGTCCAACTTCAAAATGCACGAAATCAAGCCATTCGGATATAGGAGGAGCTATAAGTTTTAGTAGGCTGGTCCCTCAGACATCCCAGAAAAGCAATAGGGCACCCTAGGGGGCACTGCAGTGGACGTCACAAAATGCACCCAGGTACACATCTCACCATTGATCCTTTATCTTGTCTGCTGAGCCCCCCAAAACCCACCCAAAACCCACTACCCCAACTGTATACCACTACCACAGCCCTTATGGGTGAAGGGGGCACCTATATGTGGATAAAGTGGGTTTCTGGTGAATTAAGGAGGGCTAACAGTTTCCTCCACAAGTGTAACTGGTAGGGGGAGATATGGGCCTGGGTCCTCCTGTCTGCAGTGCACTGCACCCACCACTAGACTACTCCAGGGACCTGCATGCTGTTCTAATGGACCTGAGTAAAGCATCAGAGCCTGGCAAGTAATGTTTTAAATCACATTTCTTAGGGGTGGGAGGGAGTTAGTAACCACTGGGGGAGTAAGGGGAGGTCACCCCTGATTCCCTCCAGTGATCATCTGGTCCTTTAGGGCACCTTTTTATGCCTTATTCATTATAAAACAGGTCTACCTCAAAAGGTCTTAGTTTTAGTCTTGGACTGCTTTGTTTTGTTCCATTATGCCTGAAAAACGTCCAGGAACACCCAGATCCTGCCCTTAACATGCCCCTGACACACCCCCTTGTGATTTGAACGCACTTCTGACGGACTTCATAGAAAATGCCAATTTGGATGTTTCTGTGAGAAAACTGTCCAAATGCATATTTATGCCACCTTTTGGATGTTTTTCTCCTTTGAAAATGAGCTCCTTAGAAAACAGACAGTAGGTATAAACAGTCAGAATTCTCAATGGAGAAGGGTAGATAGTGGGGTTCCACAGGGGTCTGTGCTGGGTCCGCTGCTTTTTAACATATTTATAAATGATCTAGATATGGTAAGAACTAGTGAGGTAATTAAATTTGCTGATGAGACAAAGGAATTCAAAGTTGTTAAATCGCAAGAGGATTGTGAAAAAGTACAAGAGGACCTTACGAGACTGGAAGACTGGGCATCCAAACGGCACATGACTTTTAATGTGAGCAAGTGCAAAGTGATGAATGTGGGAAAGAGGAACCCAAACCATAGTTACATGATGCAAGGTTCCACATTAGGAGTCACCGACCAGGAAAAGGATCTAGGTGTCATCGTTCATGATAAGTTGAAACCCTCTGCTTAATGTGCAGCGGTGACTAAGAAAGCAAATAAAATGTTAGGAATTATTAGGAAAGGAATGGAAAACAAAATTGAGGATGCTATAATGCCTTGGTATTGCTTCATGGTGTGACCACACCTCAAATACTGCTGCATCTCAAAAAAGATATAGTGGAATTAGAAAAGGTACAGAGAAGGGCAACGAAAATGATAAAGGGCATGGGATGACTTCCCTATGAGGAAAGGCTAAAGCGACTAGGGCTCTTCAGCTTGGAGAAGAGATGGCTGAGGGGAGATATGATAGAGGTTTATAAAATACTGAATAGAGTGGAACAGGTGAATCGCTTGTTTACCCTTTCCAAAAATACTAGGACTAGGGGGCATGCAAAGAAGCTACTAAGTAGTAAATTTAAAATTAATTGGAGAAAATATTTCTTCACTCAACCTGTAATTAAACCCTGAAATTTGTTGTCAGAGAATGTGGTAAAAGCAGTTAGCTTAGCAGGGTTTAGAAAAGGTTTGGATACTTTACTAAAAGAAAAATCCATAAGCCATTATTAAGATGGACTTGGAAAAATCCACTGCATATTCTAGGATAAGCAGCATAAAATCTGTTTTATTGTTCTGGGATCTTGCCTGGTACTTGTGACCTGAATTGGCCACTGTTGGAAACAGGATACTGGGCTTGATGCACCTTCAGTCTGTCCCAGTATGGAAATGCTTATGTTCTTAGTGCTTTTTTTGTAGGAACAAAGATACCGGTACTCATTATGGGTGGGACCACTACCTATGGCCCCACCCCTATGATAACCACACCCATGTTAGCCACATCCCTTATATCAACCATGGCGCATATAAACAGGCATCACTGAAAATATTATACCAGTATAGGAGAAAAAAAAATAACTTGAATTTTGTCATTATAAATAATTTATATAAAATGTTACAGCTCCAGTATACCCAGAGCAAAATAAGACAGCAGATGTAAATTCTCAAATTGGACATATTCCAAACACTAAAATGAAAATAAAATGATTTTTTTCTACCTTTGTAGACTTTCCCAGTCTCTGATTCTGTTGCTGTCTATCAACCCTTAACTCTGTTTCCAGGAATTCCTTTCTATTTATTTCTTTACTTTCCTCCTTTCCATGTCCAGCATTTCAACTCTATCCCTTCCCCACCATCCATGTGCATCTCCTTCCTCTGTCTTCCCTCTCCTCCATCCAAGTCCAACATTTCTCCTCTCTCCCTTCCCCTCCATCCGTGTGCACAGTGCCGTAGCGAGGGTGCCTGACACCCGGGGCGGGTCGCCGCTGCGCACCCCCCTTCCGGAGCGCACCCCCCGAAACGCACCCTACCTTTCAGCGGTGGGCAGGCGGGAGGGCCGATCCGCCCCCAGTGCACGTCACTGGGAGCTGCGTCGGCTCTGCTGCTTCCCTGCTTTCTCTGCCCCGGAACAGGAAGTAACCTGTTCCGGGGCAGAAAGAGCAGGGAACCAGCGAGCTGACACCCCCCCCCAGCGCGTGCACCCGGGGCGGACCGCCCCACTGCCCCCCTTCCTACGCCACTGCGTGTGCATCTCCTTCCTCTGTCTTTCCTTCCCCCCCAACATTTCTCTTCCCTGCCCTCCACTCCATCCATGTCCAGCATTTCTCATCTCTCCGCTCCACTCCATCCATGTGCATCTCCTTCCTGTCTTCCCTCTCCTCCATCCATGTCCAGCATTTCTCCTGCCCTCCCCTCCATCCAGGCATGTCCAGCAAATCTCCTCTCTCCCCTCCCATCCTTATCCAGCGATTCTCCTTTGCCCCTATTCTTCCCTCCCATCTATGTCTAGCGATTCTCCTCTCTCCCCTTCCCTCCCCTCACATCCATGTCCAGCGATTCTCCTCTCCCCTGCCCTCCGATCCCATCCATGTCCAGCATTTCTCCTCTCTCCCCTCCATCCATGTGCATCTCCTTCCTGTCTTCCCTCTCCTCCATGTCCAACATTTCTCCTGCCCTCCCCTCCATCCATTCATGTCCAGCAACTCTCCTCTCTCCCCTGCCCTCCCATCCCATCCATGTCCAGGATTCTCCTCTGCCCTCCCCTCCCATCCACGTCCAGCGATTCTCCTCTCTCTCCTCTGCCCTCCCCTCCATGCCCAGCGATTCTCCTTTGCCCCTATCCTTCCCTCCCATCCATGTTCACCGATTCTCTGTCCTCCCCTCCATGTCCAGTGATTCTCCTTTCCCCCCATCCTCCCCCTTTCTTCCATGTCCAGTGACTCGCCCCAGCCTCCACCTGCCCCCGAGATCGTTCCAACCCCATCCCCACCTGCCTGCCCTCAGCTCACCAACTTTCCGTTCTGCCCCCTGCAAATCTAATATTTACCGAAGTCGCAGCGCGAACTGGCAGCAGTGAAACCAGCAAGCAGGCAGGCTCACCTCCTCATGATTTCCCTGCCCTCTCAGCACAATGTCCTGCCTTTGTCGCTTCCCTGCCCTCTCAGCGTCCCACCTTCATCTGATGTAATTTCCTTTCCGCAAGGGTGGGACGCTGAAAGGGCAGGGAAGCGACGAAGGCAGGACACTGTGCTGAGAGGGCAGGGAAGCAACGAGGAGGCGAGCCTGCCTGCTTGCTGGTTTCACCACCGCCGGTTTGCACTGCGACTTTGGTAAATATTAGATTTGCAGGGGGAAGAACGGAAAGTTGGTGAGTTGAGGGCTGGCAGGTGAGCTGGCCCTCAGAAAAAAGGTGCCGGTACACCGTACCGGTGTGTACCGGCACAAAAAACACTGGTTCTTAGAGTTTACACAAATCATGTTGTAGAATACGCTTAGACAGTTCTGTGTGTAAATTCTAACTAATTCCAATTAATATCAATTGCTTGTTAATTGACAATTATCAGCACTGATTGGCTTGTTAACTAATTAAGTTGTGAATGCAAATACAGAATACAACTGTATTTGCACTTGCAACTTAGGTTGTGTTTTATAGAATCTGGGAGATGCCACCCTAATTCTATCAAATGCACAAAAAAATATGCGCACAAATTTGGGCATTTACTCAATTTGTGTATGCATTTTAATTGAATAACAAGGTAATTAGCACCAATAATTGGCTTTTTAACAAATTATTGGCACTAATTAGAATCAATTAACATATACATGTGTAAAATAGGCATGTGATCCACGGCTAAATTTTACGCAGGAGTCAGAAAAAGAGGCATGGAAATGGGAGGGTCATGGTAGATTGGAGCAGATCAGGGACATGACTTTCAGCTAGAAGTGTAATTATAGAACAAGGGGTCTTCGCACCTAAATATAGGTGCAGGCATTTGCATCATGTTTTCATTGGTGCAAATGGCCCTGCTGAAATGTAAGCTCGATCCTGGGCTTGAGTGCTATGCTATAAACCACATCTAACTTTAGGCACAGTTTATGGAATACCATTACATGCTTTTCTTCAGTGCAATTTATAGAATTCCCCCTTTAAAGCTTGATATGCAAAAGCACATATCCCGGTAGCAGCACTTCCTACTTGGATAAATGCCACTGACTGTGGCCAGTCAGCAATTTTCATTGGCAATGTCCAGATAATGCTGCTGAAATTTATTACAGACGACCCCGATGCTATGTGGATTGCACTGGGGCAGAGTGAGGACAGTTTCTTATTTACTTGCTCACAGATGCTTGATATATCGCCAATCACAAATGGGTGTTGCTAAGTGGTTGACAGTAAAATTGTAAGAGATGAAGAAATTATAGAAAGAAGATGTGTAGGTACATAAGAAAGAATGGGAAGAAAATAGGGGCAAGGCCATGGACAAGAGGAAGAAAAGGACAGTAGCAACTTAGGAATGAGAGTTGAAGGAAAGGTAGGGATGCTAGGTATAATGCCCTAAAAAAATCCATATCTTGTCTGCTTTGGACATAAATGATATTGTGTATTATGTATTAGACTTCTACAAATCTGAATTTTGTAACTGCCTTTTTAGCAATATGTAAGCCACATTGAACCTGCCATATGGTGGGAAAATGTGGGATACAAATGCAATAAATAATAATAATACATAGTGGCATTGTAAAATCACTATTTGCATATGTATGCCAGGCTTCCAAAATGAACTCCATCATGTAACAGCTCTTTAGAATAATGTCCCGTGAAGGGGTGTCCTTGAGTCTTCAGAGTATGTAACCATACAGCTATATTTAGAAGAACCTCCTGAGGTGCAGGTCACTCTTCTGGCATTAGAAGGGCACGCTCAGCTTAATGCCAAATATTTTATCCAGTGCTAATATCTATGAGGCCATGTTAATTTTTTTCTTTTGGTACTTTTGGGCATTTGCCAAAATACAGTATTGCACCAGTAATGTCAATTTTCCTGAAAATAACCTACGTAACCCTTCAGTGCATTATTTTCAGCTAATGCTTTTGTTAACATGCATTTTACGTGGTCCTCAGTGCTAACACATTGAGCCACATTGAGCCTGCAAATAGGTGGGGGAATGTGGGATACAAATGCAATAAATAAATAAATAACAGTTATTGACACAGAGGTGTGTTTTCAAAGCACTTAGACTTAAAAGTTAAATAATAATCTATGGAGCTCTGTAAGTCTAAGTGCTTTGAAAATGAGCCCCTTGGAGGGGCATAATTGAACAGGGACGACCATCTCTAAGGGCGTTCATATCTAAGGACGTTCCGGCGAAGGGGCTGGAAAACCCGTATTATCGAAACAAGATGGACGTCCATCTTTTGTTTTGATAATACGGTAGGGGACACCCAATTCTAAACATTTAGGTCAACCTTAGAGATGGTTGATCTAAATGTTGAGATGGTCGACCTTAGAGATGGTCGTCCCTGGTTTTCGGCCATAATGGAAACCGAGGACGCCCATCTCAGAAATGACCAAATCCAAGCCATTTGGTCATGGGAGGAGCCAGCATTCGTAGTGCACTGGTCCCCTTCAAATGCCAGGACACCAACCGGGCACCCTAGGGGGCACTGCAGTGGACTTCACAAATTGCTTCCAGGTGCATAGCTCCCTTACCTTTGGTGCTGAGCCCCCCAACCCCACTCTCCACAACTGTACACCACTACCATAGAGCCTAAGGGATGAAGGGGGGCACCTACATGTGGGTACAGTGGGTTTCGGGTGGGTTTTGGAGGGCTCACATTTACCACCACAAGTGTAACAGGTGGGGGGGGGGAGATGGGCCTGGGTCCGCCTGCCTGAAGTGCACTGCACCCACTAAAAACTGCTCCAGGGACCTGCATACTGCTGTGATGGAGCTGGGTATGACATTTGAGCCTGGCATAGAGGCTGGAAAAAATGTTTTTAAATTTTTTTTTTTTTTAGGGTGGGAGGCGGTTGGTGACCACTGGGGGGGGGGGGTACGGGGAGGTCATCCCTGATTCCCTCCGATTGTCATCTGGTCAGTTCGGGCACCTTTTCGAGGCTTGGTCGTGAAAAAAAAGGGACCAAGTAAAGTCGACCAAATGCTCATCAGGGACGCCCTTCTTTTTTCCATTATCGGCCGAGGACGCCCATCTCTTAAGCACGCCCCTGTCCCGCCTTCAATACACTGCTGACACACCCCCTTGAACTTTGGTCGTCCCCGCGACGCAAAGCAGTTGAGGACGCAAAAAATCAGCTTTCGATTATGCCGATTTGGGCGACCTCGGGAGAAGGACGACCATCTCCCGATTTGTGTCGGAAGATGGGCATCCTTCCCTTTTGAAAATAAGCTAGATAGTCTCCTCGGTCAACAGTTTACAGTGCAGTGGACGTGTGTTTTGCTTGGCCCCTATAATGTGGTTTTTAAAAGGACAATAACAGTTATGATGAATTCTAATGGTCTCCATGTCACAGTGATTAGGTAGCTAACGAATAACTGCCTCACTCTGGCTTGAAGAATCAGGATTAACTCAGCTCTGTTTTGAAAAACTGCACTTTATCATAATATCATAAGACAGGTACAAAAAAAATCAATGGTTGAGGATCTACATCTATCACAACTTCCAGAACCCCCTCTGCAAATATCAGCCTGAGGAAGCGATTCTAATTGCCTGTCCTCCTCATATGGCTCCTCTCAGCACCTTGACACTGCTCAGTGACATTAAAATAGATTTTTTAGCCTCTGCTCAATGCATCTTCTATGGGTGAGAAAATAAATCAACCCATTCGCCTGATGATATTCAAGCAATTGAGGTGAGCCCACAGAGAGGTCAGATCTATGTACCGTCATTCCGGCTAGCTCGGTGCTCTCTGGTTCTCTGGTCTGAAGAATTCTGCAAACGGAAGAATATGCCATGTGCCACAAGGAACAGATTTATTACAGTATTTAATAAACACACACTAAATAAAAACAGTTCAGGTAATTGTTAACTATTTGCTCACAGTATCAAACATTTGAGTTATTGTAATGCTATCACTGAAAGAGAAAACAGGAAAACTCCAACCTGGAAAGCTTTTCATTTGAGCTATGTATAAATAGCATATGCAAATCTCACCAAATGTAGTACTGTATGAATATGATTTGCCTTGCATAATTGTAGCAGATTATTTAGAAAGTATAATACATTGTGAGGTTAAGGTAGCAATATGCACCCTGCAAAGAAAGCCTGAGTGGTAAGTGATGTTACTGGTACCCAACATATGCAATTTCCTCCTTGTTTCCTGGTTTCTCCATCAGCCTGATTTTACATACATACATTACCTAGGGTAGATTCCAGGATGGACTGACAGTGTGCTGGCAGTTGCCTTTAAAGACGTATTCGAAGAAACTAAACTCAAAGATTAGAATCACTCTTTTCAAAGACCAGAGCTCTGAGTCCTCTGAATGTTTCATCTAAGACAATCTAAGACAGTTTGAGGATGGCCATACTTGTTTTTGCTTCCTGGGCGTTGATGGGATATGAAGTTGAACAAAGCCTTTTCAATTTGTGTTTGGTTGCAATGCCATTGCTCATTAGTTTCACATTCTCTTGGTCCGTACCAATTACTCATGATTACAAAATCAATGGGCCCTTTTGCTAAAAGGTGGTAAGGTATGTCAGTTATTGCACAGTACGTGCTAAGACTATGGAGAGGTAACTGCAATGTCTCTGTGGTAATTGTTTGGGGCATGCCCAAGATATGCCCACTCCAGAGAAAAAAATCTTTACCATGCAGTAAGTGCACTGACAGATAGCAGGAATGTACTAGGCTATTCTACAAGAGCTCGTCAATGGAAGACAGTAAGTATAAAACAGGCACTAACATTTATGCACAGATTATGCATGTAAATGATTAACATAATAGCATATATGCGCTAATGTGTGTATATATGTATGTGAATGCCAAAAACCTACACTATTCTGTAAATATGCTCATAGGCTCTGATATTGAGACAGGAGGAGTTAGACCAGCTAACTTCCACTGTTGCCAACGAACCCTGAAATTCAATGCCGGTGCATATCCGGCCACCAACATTGAATTTACAGGGTTTTTTTTCGGTGCTGCAAACATAGCTGGTTAAGTCAATATTCATCGGCTGACTGGCCAGGTTCTAGCAGCCAAAGATAGGTCTCTTTGACCGCTAAACTTAACCAGTCAACCGCTGAAAATCAGTAGTAACCAGCTATGTCATGCAATATAGCCAGTGAGCGGGCTAGCCACTTAACAGGATATTCGGCAGGAGATAGCCAGTAATCTCCCGCTGGATATCGGTAGATAGCCGGCTTGAGGGTATTTAACTGGCCAGGTGCCATTCCTGGTCGGTTAAATACTTCTAAATATTGGGTGGATTATCTTATCATAGCATATATTTTAAAGGCAGGTTTACACATAGAGCCTGATATTCAGCATTATTTAACTGGCCAGGAACAGCTCCTGGCCATTAAATAATGCTTAGCCAGCTAAGCGATCACAGCACAACAAAAAAATATATTTTGTGTGCTACTGGGCAAAAACCATTTGTCCTATACTAAATTCAGTGTGCGTATTCCAAATCCGAAGTCAGAATTGTTGTAACAAGTCAGGAAATTTTGTTATGTATAAGTTTGCCCAAATGAATTAAGCACTTGGAAAGCATTGAATAATTTTTTACAGAACGAGTTTTACTCCAACAATTACCTGATCTACATCAAAGTTTTCGTAGTAAACAGTATATGAAATGTAATGGAATAACAAAATTTTAAAAAAGTCTCGTATTCCAGTTTAAAAGTCTTACTTCAGCAAGGCCCAGGACTGTTAAAAGTGCTTCAGGCAACTGCTTTGCGTTTGTGACCAGTCATATTTTCCGGTTGCAAAAACCAGCAGTAGTCCCCCATCATGTTGGGATTCCAGTGGCCTTGATATCTGTTCTCCATTGTAGAAATGTCTTTATGGAACCTCTCTCCATGTTCGTCACTTACGTGTCCCAAATTGGGTGGGAAAAAGTCAAGATGGGAATGTAAGAAATGCATTTTCAATGACATTCGGCAGCCAAGTTGTTCATATGCTTTAAGCACGTTGTCTACTAGTTCAGCATAGTTTTCAGCTCGTCTGTTCCTAAGGAAGCTCTGCACTACTAGCACAAATGCATCCCAAGCTGCAAGTTCCAGAGGGTTGAGTTTTGTTCTGAATGTGTCATCATGCATTAGTTTGTTGATTTCGGGGCCAATAAAAATTCCGGCCTTTATTTTAGCCTCAGTTTTCATTGTGCTAAACCATTTCCATCACGATCAAGTGCAATTACAAAATTTTTTATTAAACCAAGTTTAATGTGAAGTGGTGGAAGATAAACTTGAAGTGGATCGACCAGTGATTTGTGTTGTACATTGTACCGACCAACTGTGTGCTCGACTCTGAGAGGCCACTGTCTCATTTTGTAATGATTTTTGTCATCATGACTGTTCCATAGGCACAAGAAACACATATTTATTTATTTATTTATTATTTGTTACATTTGTATCCCACATTTTCCCACCTATTTGCAGGCTCAATGTGGCTTACATAGTGCTGGAGATGCGATTGCAGACTCCGGTGTAGACAAATACAGAGTGATGTAGAGATAAGATAAAGTTCATGTGGTATTGCCACGTGAAATACGGTATGGTTCATGTGGTATAGCCACATAGGGGAGTCATACATGGAAGAGTTGTGTTGTGTCCATACCGTATTTTGGTTTTCTTGTGTTCCAGCGGTCAGGCATTTATGTTGGGTTGGTAGGGTATGCCTTTTTGAGCAAATAAGTTTTATGTGTTCTCCGGAAGTGTAGGTGGTTGTACGTGGTTTTCATGGCTTTTGGGAGTGTGTTCCAGAGTTGTTTGCTTATGTAGGAAAAACTGGATGCTTAAGTTGATTTGTATTTGAGTCCTTTACAGCTTGGGAAGTGCAGGTTTTGGTACTTTCGTGATGATTTTGAAGTATTTCTAGTTGGTAGGTCAATCAGGTCATGTATCCCGGGGCTTCATCGTAGATAATTTTGTTGACCATTGTGCAGATTTTGAAAGTAATACGTTCTTTGATTGGAAGCCAATGTAGTTTTTCGCAGAGGGGGTTAGCGCTATCAAATCTGGTTTTTCCGAAGATAAGTCTTGCTGCCGTATTCTGAGCGGTCTGAAGTTTCTTTAATGTTTGTTCTTTACATCCCGCATAAATTCCATTGCAGTAATCTATGTGACTTACCTACACAAATCGGGAGATGGCCGGCCAACTCTCAAGTCCGGCGAAATTGGCATAATCGAAAGCCAATTTTGGCTGGCCTCAACTGCAGTCCGTCACAGGAGCAGCTAAAATTTAAGGGGGTGTGTTGGAGGCGTAGTGAAGGCATGGCGGGGGCTTGGTTAACACATGACCACCCTCGGCTGATAATGGAAAAAAGAAGGCCGGCTATGATGAGCATTTGGCCGGTTTTACTTGGTCCACTTATTTTTTGGACCAAGGCTCAAAAAGGTGCCCCAACTCACCAGATGACCACCGGAGGGAATCGGGGATGATCTCCCTGTACTCCCCCAGTGGTCACTAACCCCCTCCCACCCTAAAAAGAAACCCCAAAACATTTTTTTGCCAGCCTCTATGCCAGCCTCAAATGTCATACCCAGCTCCATGACAGTAGTATGCAGGTCCCTGGAGCAGTTTTAGGGGGTACTGCAGTGCACTTCAGGCAGGCGGACCCAGGCCCCCCCACCTGTTACACTTGTGGTGGTAAATGTGAGACCTCCAAAACCCACCCAAAACCCACTGTACCCACATGTAGGTGCCCCCCTTCACCCATAAGAGCTATGGTAGTGGTGTACAGTTGTGGGGAGTGGGTTTGGGGGGTGATTTGGGGGGCTCAGCACTCAAGGGAAGGGAACTATGTACCTGGGAGCTATTAATGAAGTCCCCTAGGGTGCCCAGTTGGTGTCCTGGCATGTGAGGGGGACCAGTGCACTATGAATGCTGGCCCCTCCCATGACCAAATGCCTTGGATTTGGCTGGGTTTGAGATGGCCGGTATCGGTTTCCATTATCGGCGAAAAACAATGCCGGCCATCTCAAACCCGGCCATCTCTGACATTTGGCCGGCCCCAACCGTATTATCGAAACAAAAGATGCTTCAGTTTCCACATGGATTTTCAGGTGCCATATATAGAATCTGGGGGTTAGCCTTGTGTGGTAAGTTTCCCTGTGCTAACTGCAAGGCACAATCCACGCCCATTTCCCACCCATAACCCTCCCTTATCCTGCCCCATGATAGGCTCTTTTTGTGGGAATTATTGCATGCTGTCATGCCAGTATAACGGTAACCATGGCCATATGCTAATTCACACAGGGCCTGATAATCAGCCGGTGGCAGGCAGTGTGTTTGCTGTCCGCCGTTGTTGTTAAATCCGGATATTCAATGCCAGGCTGTTTCCAGCGACTAGCATTGAATATCTGGGTTTATTTTGGCTGCTAAAAGGTTAATTGGCTTCGCCAATATTCAGCGCTAACTGGTTAACGTTTTAGCGGTTTGATGTGGAATGTTTGCGCCTAACCAGCTAGCCACTAACTGGGATATTCAGTGGGAGATACCTGGTTATCTCCCACTGAATATCCGCGGTTAGGTGCTTAAATGCTATGTAACCGGTCAGGAGCCGTTCCTGGCCCATTAAATAGTTTTGAATATCGGGGAGATAGTAACTGCTTAACATACTTTAGAAACAGGGCCACTGTACTTGCCTAATTTAGGCATCTATTTGCAACCAATATTAAGTTCCTAAATTTGAGGCTACAAACATTCTAGTACCTTTGTCAGGATGACTTTTGAAGTTGGTTTATGTAGTAATATTGGTAGTATACACATTAGTAATGAGCTGCTAACAAACCCATAGCTCCTTAAACCTTCCAGCCCTCTGACTCACTAATTGGGGAAATGTAATATTTTACAGGGGGTTTCTGAAATCTCATTCAGATTTTCCTAGTAAAATAGTTCTGTTAATGTTTAAATAGCTAGCATTAATTCAGAAGGAAGGTGGTTTATTTAACATGAGATTTGGAAGAGATGATTCTTGGTTTTAACCATTATCCTATAGAGCCATTTCTCATTTAAAAAAGGAGGATAATTGTATATGAAACTTGATCATGTAGAACAGCATTTTAGATGCTCCAATAGCCACTCATTAAATTGCTCCAGTGTAGAAACACATGACAGTAGCACGTAATTTTATGTGACAGATCTATTCCTTTGTGTATTTTGTTTGTTGTTTATTTTATGTATGTTTTTATTGTAATTTGCTCTATCAATTTAATCTGTAGACATTCCCATATTACATCATACATATGTCCACAAACTTACATCTGTTTCGAAGCAGGACTTTGTACTGGAGCTTTCAGATAAGCTATATAAAGGCAACATATGTACATGTTTTGCTTTTATAAAATAGTCACAAGATGTTCCTTCTTGCCAAAATGTCAGTTATAAATTTACCTTCTAACATTTCTTCATGGAAATGAACAATTGGGACATTATTCTCACAGTTCAAGGAGAAGTGAGCCCTTGGACCGCAGCTGGGAACCGACTATGGCAGGCGAGCCAGTCAGGCTAGGCATAGCACTAGGCAAAGTACTAGGCAAGGCTTGGCAGAAGACAAGACAGGCAGGTCTTGGACTGGACAAGGCAAACAAGGCTATAACTGGATCCAGACAAGGCAAGGGACAAGGCAGGAGCTAGAGTCAGACAAGACATGGCTGGACAAGACAAGCAGGAGAATGACTGGAACAAATGACAAGGCAAGGCAAGAACTCAGAGACAAGACAGGACTGGAGTTTGGCAGGAACTAGGAGACAAGACAGGACTGGAGCATGACAGGAGCTCAGAGACAAAGCAAGACAAGGCAGGACCTGGATCAAGCAGGAACACATATGAGACCAGAAGACCTCTTGTGAAGGCACTGGAGGAGGGCAGGCACCATCCTCTAATACCCTCAAGGCCGGATGTCATGCTCTGCAGACATCCTGGAACTCCAGCATGCTGTCCCTTTAAGGGTAGCTCTTTGGCACATGTGCACCCTAGAGACCAGATACCTGGGAGCCACACCAGGACTGATGCACAGCACTGGATGCTGGGGAACCTCATTGGTGGCCCAACAGGCCTGACCGCCTGTAGCAGGACCTGCCAAAAGGGACAAAAGATGCATCAGGATGGGAGGCATGGCGACAACCATGACAATTACTTTGTTCTTTCTCTGAGGGCTCTGGAAGGTTTTTATTGAAATGAGAAACCAAAGTCCATCCAGTCATGTATGAGAGTGGACAAATGTAACAGGTGGCAAAAACAATTTAGAACTGAGGATCAACCATTCTGTATTTGGCTGGGGGGAAGAGGGGAGGGAGAAGGACAGTGTACTTTCCAGACTCTACTGGTTTCTCTTTTTATCTTGAAGAGAGCAGAGGAAGAAAAATCATGAAGTTATGCCACTTAGTCTTAAAATACATTTTCTTTTCTAATAATATTCAGTAGTTGGACAGCAGGGTACTCATTGTCTACTGCAAATTTGGTATTGGGTTCCTCCCGATTATGGTGGGTATTCTTTTTCAAGATGGTCAGTCAGGTGACGCAGTTAACAAGCTGGAAACTCTCACTTAAACTAAGACTAGACAAGTGTTTCTTTAAAGTGGTTTATGCTGAGCTACTATGGCTCAGAAATAAGTTCACACAACTTCTTGTGCTTGGGTTTCAAAAGAGGCCTGTTTTATGTATACTAGAATCTATTCACAGAAATGAGTGGCACAATTCTCAGTTCCTGTGCATAACAAATCAGAAGTTTGGTTTGTAAATCCAATAAAGTGTAGTTGGGTTTCACATAATTTACTTTTTAATACAACAGCTCAGGAGTTCAAGCATGTTTCTTTTCCCTACTTTCTGGAGGTGACAAAAATTCCTCCCTACTTGCCATTAAAAACTTCTATTATAATTAAACTGGAGCATTTAGGGGATCCTCATTTAAAATGCAATAGACAAATCATTGATTATCTTACTTTTCAGAAAAGAGAATAAGAAGGTCATTTCAGAAGGCTTCTGTGTATTTACACGTTTAAGTACTGACTTTCCAATGCTGCTATTTACATGTATAGATACCATAGGATGCATAGGTTTGAAAGATGCATGTTTTGGGTATAGTTTGGGCAGTGGAAGGAAAGTGGGAAGTAGACTGATGACTCAAGAGACCAGGACAACAGACTGGAATTCACAAAGGTCTCGACACAGATCTGTGTTTCGGCCACAAGCCTGCCTCAGGTGTCTGGAAAAAATGTATATAAGATACATGTATATAAAAGACTATATCAATATAGATAAAAATAAAAATAAATAAAAAAATATATATGATAATTTAAAAACATATACAATAAATGTAAAAACATATAACGCAAGTACTTATAGACAATGGTATTCAAAAGTGAATTGTAAAAAAAATAATGTAAGAAATGCAAGTAAAAATGTGAAAAACTGCTTGTGTGAACCAACTATAATTTGTTAAGATGTCCAGAAAATATATCTACGTTATAAAATGAGATATTAAAAATATGCATATATGTACTGTAATAACAAACATATAAATGTAAAGGCATATAAAACAATGGTTTACAAATGTAAATTGTAAAGTAAATACATTTAAAAATTAAAATGTGTATACAAATTTAAATCATTAAGATATAAAATAAGATGTCAAAAATATATGTTTGAAATATGATAACAAATATATCTATGGTATAGGGTATCCATAGATCAAATAATAAAAAAATGTAGTGTGTATCATACAGTGTACACATACAGAGCCTCATGTGTCAGTATATTTTACATATATGTACCTGGTGTTCTCATGTACACATTTTTTCAGTACATGCTTCTATGTACACCTTCAGTGTATGTGTATACTGTATGATACACATTTTTAAATTATTTGATTTATATATATACACAGTGCAATCCGCTTAAGTGCAAGGGTCTGGGACCAAAGAAATACATGCAGTTAACCGGAGCGTGCACTTAACCGTTGTGACCCAAAAAAGAAGCTTGACATCTGATAAACATATGTACAGTACTGTTTGTTATACGTACAGTATACAGTCTCCGTTAACTGACGTTAGGCTTACTTGAAGTAATCAGTCATTGTCCTCTGTACACTCGTGTCTGTGAGTTTCAAAGACTACGTCTGCCAGATGGTAAAAACTGTCATAGCACTGACATCCAGTGGCCTCCAGATAGGCCCGCACGGTGTTGAGACTCTCCAGCGCTCTTGCAAAAGTGACAGGAGGTTGTTGAATTTCGTCAGCATGTGCCTCGCTTGCTCATTTCATCATCTGTTTCATCATCAGTCGTTGCCTGTGTGTAGGCGCATATCTGGACATCAGTGCTGTCATCAGCTGTTTGTAGATTGTAATCAACAGCTACATAGTGATGAAACTCCTCTTCAGTAACACCGGCTGGGATGTCAATAGCCTGTTCATCTGACGCGTTTGCAACAGCTGCATCTGTTTCGTCCCTCTCCACATACTACTACTACTACTTAACACTTCTAAAGTGCTACTAGGGTTATGCAGCGCTGTACAGTTAAACAAAGAAGGCCAGTCCCTGCTCATAGCAGCTTACAATCTAATGGACAAAATGTGCAGACAATCACATTGGGCAGTCTAGATTTCCTGAATAGAGGTATAATGGTTAGGTGCCGAAGGCGACATTGAAGAGGTGGGCTTTGAGCAAGGATTTGAAGATGGGCAGGGAGGGGGCTTGGCGTATGGACTCAGGAAGTTTATTCTAAGCATAGGGAGAGGCGAGGCAGAAAGGGCGGAGCCTGGAATTGGCGGTGGTGGAGAAGGGTACAGAGAGGAAGGATTTGTCTTGTGAGCGGAGGTTTCGGGTAGGAGCGTAAGGGGAGATGAGGGTAGAGAGGTAATGAGGGGCAGCAGATTGAGTGCATTTGTAGGTTAGTATGAGAAGCTTGAACTGTATGCGGTACCTGATCGGAAGCCAGTGAAGTGATTGATCGGAAGCCAGTGAAGTGACTAACAAAGCTTGCCCGCTTATAGCAGTTCACAATGGTTGCCTGTGTAACATGATTCCAGGCTTCTTTCTGCATATGTAGGGAATCCAACAGTGATAGATTACGAGCCAGTTCAACAGCACGTTTATCCTTGCCAGTCTGGTCATCCATAACGCTCATCAGACGGCGTAGTACAAGAGCCCAATAATGCTGTTTGAAATTGGCTATTATGCCCTGATCCATAAGTTGGATCAGAGAGGTAGTGTTTGGTGGCAGGAAGACCACCTTGACGTTAGACAGCCTGACATCATCACTGTGTGCAGCACAATTATCACAAAGCAACAAAATCTGACGTTTTTGTGCCCGCATTCTAGTGTCTAACTTCTTTAGTTACTGCTTCCAAATTTCCACAGTCATCCATGAATTTGCGTTAGCCTCGTATGACACAGGAAGTCGCTTAACATTCTTGAAGCAAAGGGGCTGTTTGCGCTTTTCAATGACGAGTGGTTCCAACTTCTCACTCCCATCCATATTGCAGCAAAGGAGGATCGTCAGTCGGTCTTTCGACGTTGTACTTCCTGTAGTTTCGGCTTGTTTGAATGCAGGTGTTCCATCAGGAATCACTCACCAGTAGAGTCCGTTTTCATCAGCATTGAAAATGTTACGAGGTGCAAACTCGTTCAAGATGGTAGGAAGAACTGAAACAACCCAATTTTCAGCACCAAAGTTATCAGCGTCTTGTTTTTCACCATGCTGTTTCTTGAATTTTATGTTGTTCCTCTCCTTCCATCTTTCCAACCATCCAACAGTGGCTTTGAATTCAGTTATTCCAAGACTTTCAGCTAGCTGATTAGCTTTCTCCATAAGCAGTGGACCACTGACAGGAAACTGTCTGCTTCTGACTTGAGAAAACCACCGAAGAAGAGCATCTTCTACCTCCTCAGCTTTTCCGTTCCATTTTCATTTTCGGTGTGGATTTGTATTGTTTTGCCGGTCTTCCAGAAGCTGGTCTTTCTGCTTCAAGATACGTGAAATTTGACTGGGATTGGCACCATATTCTTTAGCAATAGATGCTTAACTCTGTTTGTTTTCTAATTTTTTAAGAACTTCTATTCGTTCAGCCAGTGTTAAAGTCCTTACAGTTGCGCGACGACGACCCCAGTGTACACTCTAACAACATTCTTTCGCTTATTCTGCCTGTGGCAGTTAACCAACAAGATTTCAAATTTACCGCCCCTTTGTCACGTGCCAATCGGCTTCCATATTCCATACGCGCGCTTATGCGGAGTCTTTCCTGCAGAGGAGCGGTCTTAAACCATGCATATAAGCGAATTTGCACTTATCAGTGGTGTGCTAAACCAAAGTTTGTCCCCATAGAAATTGATGGTGCCAAAAACGGGACTGAAGTACAGCATGCAGTTAAACAGAGCATGTGCTTATCCGATGTGCACTTAAATCCTACTATCTATTCACCCAAGCTCTGAGGCAGGCAAAAGTGTCAGCTAGCTGCTTATTTGGATCTGGGGTTACCAGCACTGATTGAGGAGGAACTGTGCTCATCTCTGTGGTGTCTAACACCATTTCAAAAAAATGAAAAAAAAAAACCCCCACCCTAAGGGCCTTTTTACAGAGTGGCGGTAAGTTCAACGTGGGCTTACCACTCGTTCTTCCAGGACTACTGCCGGCCCAACGTGGCCACCGGTGGTAGTCCTACTCTGAGTGTGCACCATTTCTGGGGAAAAAGAAAACCCACAGAAATGGCTTGCACAGTAATATCCCGGCAGTAATAGGGCATTGCCATGTGCTGCCCGGTTACTGCCGAGTTAGCGCTGGAGCCCTTATCGCCACCTCAATGTGTGGCAGTAAGGGCTCTCCATCGTATGGCCATGTGGTAAGAGTTCTCTGTGTGTCTGGGGGCTTTTTTTACCTGCTGCACTAAAAAGGGCTCTGGCGTGCGGGAAAAACAGCCCCTGCCGGTAGCGCAGGGCCTTTTTCTCACAGCTTGGTAAAACGATATCCCAGTTATTTCAATCAGCTCAGATCCCCATATTGTGCAGTTCTTTTTTTTTTTTTCAATATGCTTCTATATAAAATGGTGTCTGACATTGGATGTTCTGGTAAATACACATGTGTTTTCTGATTGACATCCTTACGTATTTTACAAAAGGATCCATGATCAGCACAGCTTAGTGTGAAATCCCTATCTATAGAAACTTAGGCTATAAAGCTCCTGGATTTTAAAGCATGCTGCTTCTCCCCATCTTTCAGACTCATTTCTTATAAAATGCTCTTTCCTCCTCCTGTACTACAACACATTGGATTCTTTACGTACCAAGATTATAATATGGGCAGGTGTTTCATTCAAACTCACAGTTCCACTTTTTACATAGTAGTGAAGATTTTATTAGTGTTGGAGATGCCCTCGAGTTATACTTCATAGTTTTCACAGGGGTTGCTGAAGGAGTTCTGTACTCGCTCCTTCTGCCATGAATTCAGGAGTTTCTACCTTCAATTCTCATATTGCTCTTTTCACTTAACGCTCAAAGAAAAAGGACCATCTCCCCCAGGACATCCTTACAAACATCTTGGACTCTTCTACAGGGGCCACACTAGTAACACACACTAATAACACCTCTTTCATAATATTCAGCATAGCATTCAGAGACTTACTAACACAATGAGCCTGTTTCTCTTAGGTCTTACCCCCTCTTCTAATCTCTCAACTTGTTTAAGATAGCATTAAAGTTGGCTCCCTCTATAAGGGATCCCTTCCATTCTCCAGAGCAAACCATTTTTTGAATCAGAGCAAACCATTTTTTGAAAATATCTTTTCAAAGATTTGCTAAGTGCATACCTGTTCACCAGTATCACCTGCTCATCTACCCCACTGAGTTTTGGATCTCCCTCTGGTAAATAAAGTTCAGCACTCTACAATCCACTTTGCTCTCATATTTTGTGCTTGCTGTCTACAGTCCCAGTGTGTTTCCTACAAAGACACTGATCGTTATTGTACTACTCCAATCAAATCTTCTTCATACTCAGCTGTGAGTCATTACTGGAAGCTCCTACTTTGGATCTAAATGTCAAGGCAGCGACGTTCTGCGCCGAAGAAGTGTGACCAAGGAGTAAGCAATTCTCTTTGGGGTGAACTCTGGGGGTGACTCCAGGAGTTAGTATCATAGCCCCTGGTCTTAGTAGTTTTTGTTTGGCCTTTTTTTTAACATTTCATGATGACTGTTTCACAGTTTGGACTTCGCGCAATTTCCTACCTCTCAGACTATCCTGGTAGTCTGGGGCCGGAGATTTCAGGAAATCGGTCATCATCTATCCAATCGAGCATCCAGCTGATGTCTGGTTTACTCTTTGTTTAGCGAATCTTCTCGTACTGTGAATCAGATGACCCTCTTGCACCTTGGATTACTCAATTTCAGGTCCATCCGTTCGAAGATGACTCAGGTACATGAGTTTTTTCTTTCTCATAGCTTTGATATCTTGCTCAGGGAAGGGGAAGCAGCTTTACTTTTTTTTTTTGTTACATTTGTACCCCGCACTTTCCCACTCATGGCAGGCTCAATGCTGCTTACATGGGGCAATGGAGGGTTAAGTGACTTGCCCAGAGTCACAAGGAGCTCTGCCTGTGCCTGAAGTGGGAATCGAACTCAATTCCTCAGTTCCCCAGGACCAAAGTCCACCACCCTAACCACTAGGCCACTCCTCCACTCCACTCCACTTTATCAGGCACTCCCCCTGGCTTTGTTGCCTATCACTCAACTAGACATTCTAAGAAGGGGAGTGGTCTGGCTATTTGTCTCCCAGCACATTTTGTAGTATTTGAAATCCTGTCTATTGAGTTCTCTTACTCTGAGCTGTTAGCTCTGAAAATGACCTCTCCTATATCTCTTACTATTCTATGTTGCTATATGCCTCCAGCTGTCTCAGGGCGTAGCCAGACAACAGATTTTGGGTGGGCCTAGACAAGAAGTGGGTGGGCACCAAGTGTTCTCCTCCCCCCACCACCAAAAAAATATCTCAGCTAGTGAGAAAATGCTTCTTTCCACCTTGGCAGTCTGCAGCAGGCATGCATTGAAAACTGAGCATGTGCAGGTGCCAGTATCGTGGAGAGTAGCATTTTCATTAACATCAGGGGAAACTCTTCAGCTGGTGGAGCTTGGGATCCCCATCAGCTACCGCTAAATGTGTGCTACTGTTGGGTGGGCTTGAGCCCTAAGAGGGTGGGCCCTGGCCCACCCAGGCCCACCTCACAGTCTTCTTGGAAAACCTTTCTCCAATCTTTGGCGGATACGTTTATTCGATATAAGAACCTGTTGTGGTGCCAGGTGACTTTAACATCCATGTAGATATTTTATTGCATCCTCGTTCTAAGGCGTTTCTTTCATTGATGATATTAATCTTGTACAATACGTGCAAATACCACCCATAAAGATGGATATATTCTTGATTTACTTCTTCTTCAGCAGTCTTCCTCTCTCTTGCTCTTTCTAATCTCTGCACTCTATCTCTCCCTTGAACATAACAATGTCTGCTTTTGGCTTCACTGTTCTGTCACCCACATTTTACGCAGCCCCACTAGTCAATCTAGTAATTTATTGCATCTGCAATGTTTTTCAGGCTTGAATCCGACTACCTATACTCCTCTGTTTTCTTTACTTCCTAAAACGTTTTTGGACATGGATCTTGAATCTACAGCTTTCTGTTGGAATTCTGCGGCACCCCCCCAGCGGCATGCACCCGGGGCGGACCGCCCCACCGCCCCCCCTTGGTATGCCACTGGTTTTCATCTTTCCTAGTTGATTGGAAATATGCTGTTGTTACGGATTCCTTAATGTGATCTCCTAAATCTATGCACTGTGTTGTGCCCCAAGGTTCCATTTTATCCACTCTGCTGTTTAACATTTTCCTTAGCCTATTGGCTACTTTAATCCAGGACCACAACATTAAATTCTATATGTATGCCAATGACATCTTACTTATTTTTCCTCTTTCTCCTTTTTCTCCTGATATTTCTTGTCTTCAACATGTTTGACAGCAAGTGTAATATGTCTATCGAATCAAAAGATGGTACTTAATCCATCAAAAACCTCAGCATGCTGGAACACTGAGGGGCATTTTCGAAAAAAACATCTATGTCGGAATTTGGACATTCAGAGGCGAAGAGAAAGGTCATTTTCAAAAAAAGATGGACGTCCATCTTTCGTTTCGAAAATACCAAGGAGTAGATATAGCACCGTTCATGGAAGAGAGTGTGTATGAACAACTTCAAAATCTAAAGGTGGACAAAGCCATGGGACCGGACGGGATTCACCCCAGGATATTGAGGGAGCTCAGAGAGGTTCTGCCGGGTCCTCTTAAAGATTTGTTTAATAAATCTTTAGAGAAGGGAGAGGTGCCGTGGGAGTGGAGAATGGCGGATGTGGTCCCTCTTCACAAAAGTGGTGATAGGGAAGAAGCTGGAAACTACAGGCTGGTAAGCTTCACTTTGGTTATTGGAAAAGTAATGGAAGCGATGCTGAAGGAAAGGATAGTGAATTTCCTGGAAGCCAATAAGTTGCAAGATCTGAGACAACATGGTTTTACCAAAGGGAAATCATATCAAACGAATTTTATTGAATTATTTGACTGGGTGACTGGAGAATTGAATCAGGGATGTGCTATAGATGTAATCTACTTAGATTTCAGCAAAGCTTTTTACATGGTTCCCCGCAGGAGGCTCTTGAACAAACTAGACAGGCTGAAGATAGGACCCGAAGTGGTGAACTGGATTAGGAACTGGTTGACGGACAGATGCCAGAGGGTGGTGGTAAATGGAATTCGCTCGGATGAGGGAAAGGTGAGTAGTGGAGTGCCTCAGGGATCGGTGCTGGGGCCGATTCTGTTCAATATATTTGTGAGTGACATTGCCGAAGGGTTAGAAGGTAAAGTTTGCCTTTTTGCGGATGATACTAAGATTTGTAACAGAGTGGACACCCGGGAGGGAGTGGAAAACATGAAAAAGGATCTGCGGAAGCTAGAAGAATGGTCCAATGTTTGGCAATTAAAATTTAATGTGAAGAAATGCAAAGTGATGCATTTCTTCGCATTAAATCCACGGGAGACGTATGTGTTAGGTGGGGAGAGACTGATATGTACGGATGGGGAGAGGGATCTTGGGGTGATAGTATCTGAGGATCTGAAGGCAACAAAACAGTGTGACAAGGCAGTGGCCATAGCGAGAAGGTTGCTAGGCTGTATAGAGAGAGGTGTGACCAGCAGAAAAAAGAAGGTGCTGATGCCCCCATATAAGTCGTTGGTGAGGCCCCATCTGGAGTATTGTGTTCAGTTTTGGAGGCCATATCTTGCGAAGGATGTAAAAATAATTGAAGCGTTGCAAAGGAAAGCAACAAAAATGGTATGGGATTTGCGTTACAAGACGTATGAGGAGAGACTTGTGGACCTGAACATGCATACCTTGGAGGAAAGGAGAAACAGGGGTGATATGATACAGACGTTCAAATATTTGAAAGGTATAAATCTGCAAATGAACCTTTTTCGTAGATGGGAAGGCGGTAGAACTAGAGGGCATGAAATGAGATTGAAGGAAGGCAGACTCAAGAAAAATGTTAGGAAGTATTTTTTCATGGAGAGAGTGGTGGATACTTGGAATGCCCTCCTGTGGGAGGTGGGTGAGATGAAAATGGTAACGGAATTCAAACATGCGTGGGATAAACATAAAGGGATCCTGTTTGGAAAAAATGGATCCTCAGAAGCTTAGCCGAGATTGGGTGGCAGAGCCGGTGGGGGGAGGTGGGGCTAGTGCTGGGCAAGACTTCTACGGTCTGTGCCCTGAAAAAATGAAGATACATACCTGTCCTTGGAGAATGGCAGATACAAATCAAGGTAAGGTATACACAAAAAGTAGCACATATGAGTTTATCTTGTTGGGCAGACTGGATGGACCGTGCAGGTCTTTTTCTGCCATCATCTACTATGTTACTATCAGGCTTATTTTCGAAAGTGATCGCCGGCCATCTTCCGACCCAAATCGGGAGATGATCGGCGATCTCCTGATCCCGGTCAAATCAGTATTATCGAAAGCCGATTTTGGCCGCCTCAACTGTTGTTTCATCGCGGCGTCGGCCAACCTTCAAGGGGGCGTGTTGGTAGGGTAGTGAAGGCGGGACGAAAGGCGGGGCGGAGGCATGGGTACGAGATGGCCGGCTTCGCCTTATAATGGAAAAAAAGAGGCCGGCTTGAACGAGCATTTCGCCGGCCGGACTTGGTCCATTTATTTTTAGGAACAAGTCTGGAAAAAGTGCCCCAACTGACCAGATGACCATCGGAGGGAAGCGGGAATCACCTTCCCTTACTCCCCCAGTGGTCACCAACCCCCTCCCACACAAAAAAAAATAAAGAAAACTTTTTTTTGCCAGCCTGTATGCCAACCTGAAATGTCAAACCCAGCTCCTTACCAGCAGTATGCAGGTCCCTAGAGCAGTTTTTAGTGGGTGCAAGTGGATCCAGGCCCCCCACCTGTTACATTTGTGGTGGTTAATGTAGTGCCCTCCAAAACCCCCCAAACCCACTGTACCCACATATAGGTGCCCCCTTCACCCCTTAGGGCTATGGTAATGGTGTAGAGTTGTGATGAGTGGGTTTTGGGGGACTCAGCACCCAAGGTAAGGGTGCTATGCACCTGGAAGCTATTTTGAGTTAACAAAAAATTTTAAGTGCCCCTTAGGGTGCCCGGTTGGTGTCCTGGTGTCACGTCTGTGGTCGTGACCCCTCTCAGGCTTAACTTATTTCTGGCGGTCAGCTTCTAAGCTGGCTTCTGTCTGGTCTTTCTGAGTTAGTTCTGTCTCTGTCTCTGTCTCTGTGTGCTGGCTGCTTCCAGCATGGCTCTGATTACTCCACTATACTGCACCTGTCTGTGTTAAGCCTCTCTGTGCTTCAGTGTCACGTTTGTGACATTCAGTTTGCTTTCTGCCTGTGTTTTGGTTTGTGTTCCTCTTGCCCTCTGGTGGCCAGACCTGGTGGCTGCATTGGACTGTCTGTGTGCTGTTTCCTGTTCCAGACTTCAGCCCAGCCCAGTCCGGATCTTCCGGCCTGCCAGACTTGCTTGTCTTGTTTGAGCCTGCACAGCACCCGAAGCTGCCTGGTGATTCCTGCAGCTAAATCTCAGCTGCTGCTGGGCTTATTACCCATTTGGAAACTCTCTGCTTTGCCTTTGCATCGCCTAAGGCCCTGGTTTTTTGGTGCTTGCTGCACTTCTGCCTAGTCCAGTTTATAGTCTGTATTTTTGCCTGATTCTAGTTTAGTCTTTGTGTAGCTTCTTGTACTTTATTGCTTGTTTCCCAGTCTTGTTTCTTGTTTGTATGTCTTTGTCTAGTTCTAGGTTGTCTGTGTTTTTTGTTCAGTGGCTGCCTGGCAGCTTTCAGTTCTGTCTTATCTATCAGTGTTTTTTTCCTGTTTCAGTGGCTGCTTGCAGCTTTCAGTTCTGTCTCTTGTCTACCAGTGTTTGTTCCGTTTCAGTGGCTGCTTGCAGCTTTCAGTTCTGTCCCTTGTCTGTCTGAGAGTCCTAGTCTAGTATTCTGCCTAGCCTCTCTGTGTGCTCTAGTCCCTGAGTGTATCCTGCTGGTATCCAGTTCCGGCCCTGTCCGGCAAGTCCTGCCGGCCACCTGAACCCAGGGGCTCAACTCCTGAGGAACGATGGTCAAGTGCAGGTGAAGTCTAGCTGGCCCTGTCAGAGTTCTGCCTTATCCCTGTGTGGGGTGGTTTTGCCTGCCACTGTCGCTCCTCGGCAGTGGCCCAAGGGCTCACAAACCTAGTTCCTGCTTTTTGAAAACCTGACACCTGGCATGTGAGGGGGGCCAGTGCACTACAAATGCTGGCTCCTCCCATGCCCAAATGCCTTGCATTTCGCTGGGTTTGAGATGGTCGGGTCCAGTTTCTATTTTGGCTGAAAACCTAAGCTGACCATCTCATATAAACCCGGCGATCCACCTGCAATCCTGCTCTAAACCCGGTGAGCGATTTGGCCGGCGCCAAGCATATTTCGAAAATATGCTTGGCTCCCCCAGCTCATGGAGCCGGCCCCGAAGATAGCCGGCCATCAATTTGGCCGGCGCCATTCGATTATGCCCCTCTATGTTGTGTTACTATGTCCTGTGATTTGGACGTCTTTGTGATTTGGATGTCCTTTTTTTGGTCCATTTTCGAACAAAAAATGTCCAAATGCAAGACATCCAAAGCAGAGGAGGAGTGGCTTAATGGTTAGTGCAGCGGGCTTTGATCCTGGCAACATGGGTTCAATTCCCCCTGCTGCTCCTTGAGACTTTGGGCAAGTCAAATGCACAAGGGGCATTTTTGGATTTGACATCTAAGTTTGAATTTGGATGTTTTTTGTAAAACATCCAAAATCAGAACAGGAAAGGTCATTTTCTACAAAAAAGTCTCTCTTTTCCTTTTGAAAATGCTGTTCAGAAAAATGTTTTGTGATTTGGGGGCGTAAGGGGAGGTGATCCCCGATTCCCCCCAGTGGTCATCTTGTTATTTGGGGCACATCTTGTGTGGAGTAGAGGTGCAGCCTAGTGGTTAGTGCAGCAGAGCTTAATGCTGGGGAAGTGGGCTCAATTCCTACTGCAGCTATTTGTAATAAAAACAGGTCTAGCTCAAAATGTCTAAGTTTTAGTCTTGGACGTCTTTATTTTGTTCCATTATTACTGAAAGATGTCCATGTCTTAGGAACACCCAAGTCCCACCTTGAACACGCCCCTGACATGCCCCCTTGAGATTTGGACGTTCTTCTGACGGACTTCAGAGAAAGACGTCCAAAAAGAGGTTTTGATAATTCTGATTTGGACATTTCTGTGAGATAAATGTCCAAATGCTGACATGTCACTTTTTGGACCTCTATCTATTTTGAAAATGAGCTTGACTGAATCCTTACCGATGCCTTCTATACCACTCACCTTATTTAATTCTGTCATTACTCCGGTGAGTTCCTTCTGTTATTTAGGTGGTAAAAAAAGGGTTTCTTTTGGCTTTGTCTTTTTTATTCTATTAGTCATTTCTTAATCATTACATACATTAATACATGCCTTTGTTGTCACACGTATTGATTATTGTAAAATGGTGTTATGTGGGATTTTTGCCTTCTTTCTTCTTTAGGTCCAAACTTTACAAAATTCAGCTGCTCATTTTTTAAGCCATGCCAAACATTATGACCATGTCACTCCTCTATTTATCCAACTATATTGGTTTCCAGTTCACTACAGATGTTCAATTAAAATTCTCTGCTTGGTACATAAAACCCTTCATCTTGCAGCAGTTACAATTCCGTACACTCCAACTTGATCACTTCACTCCCTTGATTCTCATAGACTGATTCTCCCACCACCAAAAAAAGCTCACTATGAATCCATGTGGCACTCTGCATATTTCTTTGTGGAATAGTCTACCAGCCTATTTACATAATGAGCTTTTGTTTGTAAAATTTAAATCTTAAAGCTTACTTTTTCGAATTGGCTTTCTGTACTACTTTATCTGTTGTGGAGCCATGACGCATCTGCTCTTCACCTAGCATACTGGTCCTAGTAGCTCTACTGTGTTTTGTTTTTATTTTTTATGAAAGAATGGCTATATATGTGTTATATGTTCTGTCCTATCACCAAATGGAGTTCCTCATTAATTTGTTTTAAACTGTTTTATTTATTGTAAACCGCTTTGACCAAGTTTGGAATATGGTGGGCTATTAAGTTTTAAATAAACATAAACATTCATTGACTTTCAGTCTCTGCAGTTCCAACAGTGCCATGTTTCTGCTTAATGGAATGGTTTGGAACCTTAACATTCCAGGTCAACGTACTTCGGATATCAGGTCCTCCAAGGTCCACCCCTCCCTGCCCTCCCATTACCTCTTCTCCCTGGCTTTAAATTGTCCCTCATGGAACATTATCAAGATGCAAACTCCAACAATCCAAAAATACTCCCCCACTCTCTTGGAGCTGGCAAACCTTAGGCTCCCTCCTTGACCCTCTCATATATCCCAGCACATATCATGGATTCTTCATATATATCTACACTTAACATATCTTGAATCATCTAATCCACATCACTTCAGACAAACAGCCACAGGAAAGCATCAGTCCACCAAGTCAATAGAGAGGTCTGTCTCACCTCCTCAATATGTCAGAATAACATAAGTCAGATCATGTTCTGAACACTCTTATCATTGCACCTTCATCGCTGCTGTCATCTGGCTCAGCTCTAGGACTCTCAGAGTGCCTTCTTGTGGGTGGATCCAGCCCTTCTCCATTCACCCTCATGGTCTGCATCAGCAGCCTTCAGGAGGGCTTCATCTGAAGACTGCCACCCAAGACTGCGCAGGAGACTATGCAATGACCTCCTGCACAGCATCAAGAGTACCATCTGTCTCCAGGTGTTCCCACTCCTTACTATTGCTTCTGTACTGAATCCCCGGAGAGCCCCTACTGCAGTCCAATTGAGTTCCTTGGCATACAGCCAGTGATTCAAAGGCCTACAAGCTTTCTGCCTCTATCAAGAAGATCATCAGTTTCTTAAATTTAATCTGTAAAAATTAGCACCCTCCTGTTCTGTAAAGTCAGCTGAGGCTTCTCATGAGCACAGTGCAAAATCTCTTCTTTGGTCTGAAAGCACTACAGCTTTATCAACATTTCCCTTGGCTTCCCACTGTTGTGGGGGAACCTACCCAGTGTTCGATGTGCAAAGTGAATTTAAAAATCTGGGGCAGTATTGCCTGACTGTAAGATCCCCTGAAGAGCAATTGCAATGAACCTACAGATATCTGAGCCTTATGATTTCTTTGGGATCACTAAGGGCCCTTTTACTGAGCTTCGGTAAGCATTAGCATGCCCTACTGCAGCTTAAATGGCTTACTGCAAGATGCGCTTTCTGTTGTGATCTAGTAAAGATCATAGATTGATACTTCCCTTGCCTGCCCAAGCATGCTGGGAATCTACAAGATCTGCTTTTTTTTTTTAGCACCTTATTACTGGAACAATCTACCTCTAAATGTTCAATCTGAATCCTCTTTTAAACATATAAAAAACCTCCCAAAAAACTTAGACTGATCTTTTTACTCTTGCTTTTAATTCATACTAGTGCTGTCGGACATGGCAGCAACAGCAGTCAGAACACCAATTATTATTATTATTATTATCATTTTTGTATAGATGCTCTATTATGCAGGATGGTTGCATTGTTTTCTTAGTAATTGTGCTCTGTCTTAATTTACTTTTGGCATTCCTTTTTCTTTCTGTTTTATAATTTTTATAAATTGCTGAGATTTGGTTTTTCCATGATTTGGCGATCAACAAACCCCAGAATAAACATAAACATCCTGTAGTAAGTTCCAAATCAGTGCATGCTAACTGCGTGCTAAAAAATATTTAAAAGTTTTTGTTGGATGGGGTGTGTCTGGGATGAGTGGAGGGTGGTGGAGGCTCTGCATTCTTGTGTTACTCAGCACAGCTACATTACCTTGTGTTAATTGGTTTGCCAAGGATTAGCATGTGAACTCTTAATGCCTATAAAATAGATGTCGGTAAGTACGTATGCACTAATTTTTTTCTAATGGCCATGCACTATTAATTTAACAAATTGAAATTCAGCCATTTTACTGTTGTGGTAATAATGGATGTGAGGGAGTGAGTGGTATAGCGGCAGGTGCCCATGGGAGCACTCCCTCACTGTGATTGCAGTTCAGCCACCTTACAGCAGAGGCTAAAGCAGAGCCAGTGTAAACATAGGCAGGTTAAGCTGTTTGGCTAGAAGGGCAGGGCTCAGCAGTGAGCAGGAAGTAAAAGCCCTCTAACAGAACAGAGAGGCCATGGGAGGAGAGTAGCTGCCCCAGAGTGTAGGTCTCCACTGCTTCTGTGTAAGCTACCAGAACCTGGCTAATGTAGACTAAGCTTTAGTTTTACAAGAATGCTGTCCTTGACATCTGGCTGGAGCTGTGTTGTGAAACCCTGCAAGTAGCTGTGTGTGTGTACTGTGGACTTAAGGCTGTCAGCTACAGGCCTGTGTAAAGTTTGCCTCTGAACCTAAAGAGACTTTATTCTTTACTTTGATGTACCTGTGAGGTAATAGGATTCAGTGCTTGGTTAGTAAAGGGGTTTTTGTTCATTTCTCCCTTGACTGGCTGTATTTCTTGAAGGCCTGCACCAACTCGGCTCACACAATCACAATAGACTTAGCATGAGGGAAAACACACGTGAGGGTCCACTAAGGCCACTTTTTACTGTAGCTTAGTAAAGGGACCCCAAATATCTTTATATTGCAATGGCAGGAGCAATCCTCCAAATCTGCTATTTGTTCTAGAGGGTCCAGAGTGCTGGCTGCCCCTATCTCTCATTCCTCAAGGTTGGCCACCTGCTGTTTCAGCTCCTCAGCCCTAAGAGTCATTAATTCATTGAGTTGTGAATGTTTAGCAATTCTTTATTCCTTTATTCTTTATTCAGACAAAAAAAGCACAACTGGGCCTTCAAGACTGAGACAACAGGAGTCCTTTATTGAAAAGAGACCCAACATGGGCCGTGTTTCGGCGTCGAACGACGCCTGCCTCAGGGGTCCAATTCAAGTTGCAAAATACGTAAAGTTTGGGAATTCAGTTCCCCAATTAGAAGAAATAAAAGCGTTGTCTCAGCTGCAACAGTCAAGTACTTCTTTTAGCTCCTGTGAAAACGCCGTCAGTCAGAAAAAACCCCGCCAAATTTGGATAAGGATTGTTCAGCTCTGATTTCTAATGGAAAACTGTTCCAGAAGGCCGGGGCGAGAAAATAAAAGGCACTATGTCTAGTGCTGTGATACTGGGCTAATCTAGGACTGGGTAGAACCATGCGACGGTCATTCAAGGAATGCATTATACGGGAAGAGGAATTTACGGGTGAGGGCAGAAGAGTAAGGAGGTAAACCTATATGAAAGGCCTTAAAAGCTAACAAAAAGATCTTATATTGAACCCAATAAGTGACTTGTAGCCAGTGGTGATCTCTGAGCAAATGGGAAACGCTATCAAACTTTCCGGCATGGCAAAGTATTCTGATGGCAGTGTTTTGCAATGTTTGAAGTTTCTTAATGGAAATCTGAGCAATCCCGGCAAAAAATGATATTATAGTAGTCAATGTTTGACATGAATAAAGAGAGAATGAGACTATGAAAAGCATCACGACTGAAAAATTTGTGGACTGTCTAAGGGTGAAAATACAGGATTTAACAAGGGAGGATATGTTGGCTAAAAAAGTGAGCTGAGAATCGATTACCACCCCTAAATAGTGGAAGGAACTGACAGGTTTAATAACTGTACCTAGAAACAGAAGATCAATAGTGGGACAAGTAAGGTGACCCTTAATCCAACAAGCGACAATTAAGAGCCATGCAATGTGAAGAAAGCCAGTGAGACACTACATCAATACAAGGCTGCAAAGGAGCAATATTTGGCAAAAAAAGAGCCTGTATAATAAAGCAATAGAATGTTGTCAATGTAAATGTAAACTGAAATACATAAACTCTGAATAAGAGAGGCCAAATGGCTCAGGAAAAGATTAAACAAAAGAGGGGGAAGTGCTGAGCCTTGTGGGATGCCACAGTGAAGCAGCTGAGGAGAAGATTCAGTGGGAGAAGCTGAAACCTTGAAAGAATGGGATGAAAGAAAAGAAGAAAACCAATGGAGGACAGTTCCCAAAATCCTAAGTGTGAGATAAAGAGGGTGTGATCAATAAGGTCGAAGGCTGTGGAAAGATCAAGCTAGTCTGCCAAGGCACAGCATCCCTTGTCTAATTGGGCATGAACTTTACTTAAGACATTCACCGTTACCATTTCTCTGCTGTAATGGGCTCTACAGCCTGATTATTTAGTATGTAAAGGAAGGATTTTTCCTTTGAATGACAATAATGGTTGAAAGACAGGTTTTTCCAGAACCTTAGATTGAAAACACAAATTGGACACCAGGTGGTAGTGCTTGGGAAGGGAGGGATCAAGGGATGACTTCTTCAAGACTGGGTAGACCAGGGCTGTTTTCCAAGTGGAAGAAAAATCACCAGAGGAAAGACTAGCATTAAGCAAACTAAGGACTGATGGAAGAAGATTCAAATTGGACAATTTGAACCATGACGATGGAATAGGATCGAGTGCACATGTAGTGAGTTTCAACTGTTCTGAAAAGACGATCAGGCAGAAGAAAAGCAGACATTAGAGGAGGGGGCCTCCAGAAAAGAGGGAAAACAGCTGGGTGCGGGAGTAAGTTGTTGGATTATTTGTAGTAAATAATTAGCAGATTTTAGTACACACAGCTTCAGCTTTAGAAATGTTAATTTCTTTCTTCATCTCTCTCTCATTCACCCCTGAATAATTCACTGCTGAGTCACTTTAAAGTTGAAGTAACAAAACATCTGTTTACTCACAGTTTGCAGTTAGATTATAATCAGACAGGCTTATATATACATATTACTATACATTTGTCTTATCAGCTCCTTCCATGTGCTTAGATGGTAATGGATGCTCACACCACCATAGATCCTCTCAGGTTAGGAGAGATCATGAGCTCCATGTGCTCCATGTGCTGCATGTGCTGTATCTGCTGTGTCTAACCCCCAACAGGAAGTTGCATAGCTGTGTGACCTCTCTAAGTAATTCACATCAGAGGTCACAGAGTAATCACAGAGAAATAATAGGTGACAGGCAATGCATGTAAAAATACAATTACATTCCAACAAACCCCTTCTCATGCATAACTGTCATGCAATTATTTATTCATACAAAGTCCAAGCTTTATACGCAGATTCACAAAATGTTCTCTGGGTAACGGTTTGGTCATGATGTCAGCTGTCATCTCACTTGTGTGACAATAGTGTAGACTGATGACCCCTTCTTTCGCCAACTCTCGCACGTTGTGGTATTTCGTTGCGATGTGCTTGGTGCGTGACTGAACCTTGTCATTCTGTGACAGTCGGATGCAGCTCTGATTATCTTCCATTATCTGGATTGGTCTCTTTTCAGCTATTCCAAAATCCAGCAAAAGTTTTTCAATCCACATCAGTTCTCTGCACGCTTCCGATACAGCCACGTATTCAGCTTCTGTAGAAGACAAACTCACAATACTTTGTTTATGACTGGCCCATGAAATTTGTACATTTCCATACATAAACACATATCCACTTGTGGATTTATAATCAGAATGATCCCCTGCCCAATCTGAATCACAGTAACATATTAGTTTTGGATTACTATTGGCTGAAATCTTTAATTTACAATCAATGGTACCCTTTAAATACCTTACCATCCTTTTAACTGCAGTCCAATCTGATTTGGTAGGTGAGCTGACCCTTCTGCTCAAAATTCCTACTGCATTTGCTATATCAGCCCTGTATGTGGTAGCTAGATATAAAAGCTTACCTATGGCTGATCTATATTGGATGTTATCTGGTAAAGGTTCTCTTACTGTTTCATCCTTCAGAAAATCAGTGATCATGGGAGTGCTTACAACTTGGGCATCTTGCATACCTAAACTTTCAATAAGCTCATTTATTTTCTGCTTCTGGCTTAGAAGATAAGAACCATCATTTTGTTTCTCAATTTCTATACCAAGATAGTATGACACATTACCAAGTTCTTTTATCTCAACATTCTGGTTTAAACTCTTTACAATGTCCTTGTACTCTTGCTCACTTTCGCTTGCAATGAGCAGATCATCAACAAAAGCTAAAATGTATGCATATTGTCCATTTGTGCACCTAGTGTACAAGCATTTATCTGCTTCACCTTGCTTAAATCCTAAATTTGTCAATATTTCATGCAATTTATCATTCCAACATTTTGCACTTTGCTTTAATCCATAAAGACCTTTGTTTAATTTACACACTAGCTGTCTTTGTTTTGTATTTATGAAACCTGTTGGCTGTTCCATGTACAAGTCTTCAGTTATATCTCCGTGAAGAAACGCTGTTTTCACATCAATGTGGTTGACTTGCATGCCTTTTGAGACTGCAATGCTCAGAAGTGTTCTAATTGTCGTGTGTTTCACTACAGGTGCAAACACTTCATCAAAATCTTCTCCATATTTTTGAAGATATCCCTTTGCCACTAATCTTGCTTTATACCTTTCCACTTTTCCTTGTGCATTCCTTTTTAACTTGAATACCCATTTGCATCCTATAGCTTTCTTGCCAGGAGGTAATTCTGTAAGAATCCAAGTATTATTTTTATCCAATGCATCAATTTCTTCTTGTGCAGCTTTATGCCATTCAGCAGCTTCTTCTGCTGGCATTTTCTCAATCTCATCCCATGTTAAGGGCTCTTGAGCTTCTGCTGACTTTGTTAGGTAAGACAGTCTTGGGGGTGGAAGACCTTTGTTTTCCCTGGATGAGCGTCTGACAACAGGTTGGTCTGACCTTTCCGCATCCTCTAAATCTGAGAGTCCTTCTCCAATTGATTCCCCTTCTCCAACTGTACTGTCTTCTTCAATGATCCTTTCTGTGTCTGCTTCCTCTGCCTGTTCCTCGTTAGATACAGATGAGTTGCTTTCAGACATCTGCCTTGGTATGGCATTTATATACACTGGCATGTCTATTATGGTTCTAGTTTCATATTCTGGATGATAAGGCTCATCTGGGATAATCCAGCCTTTATCAACCCTTTTGTTTTCATCAAAATATGTAACATGTCTTATGCCAACAATGCCAGTTTTCAGATTCAAAATTCTATATCCTTTGTGTCCTGGAGTATAGCCAACTAAAATGCCCCTTTCTGTTGTGGAATCCAGCTTATGCCTTCTTTGCTTTGGTACATGAGCATATGCTGTACTTCCAAATGTTCTTATGTGTGACAGGTTTGGCTTCCTACCATGCCATGTCTCATGTGGTGTGCGCTCAGCGCCTTTAGTTGGCATTCTATTTTGTAGGTACACTGCTGTGAGAATGGCTTCCCCCCATAGTCTTTTAGGGAGATTGCTATCTGACAGCATACATCTGGTCATTTCCACAAGTGACCTAAATTTTCTCTCTGCAACAGAATTTTGTTCTGGTGTATAAGCTACTGTTGTGATATGTTGAATGCCTTCTTGTTCTAGAAATGTGCGCATGCTTTGTGAAGTGAACTCACCACCATTGTCGGTCTGAAGAACCTTTGGTTTTCTTTCAAATTTATTGCTCACCATGGCTACGTATTTCTTCAGCATGTCTGTGACTTGACTTTTTTCTTTCAGCAAATAGGCCACACAATATCTAGAGAAATCATCCAAGAATATTAGCACAAATCTGTTATTTCCCAATGATGGGATATTAAACGGTCCACATAAGTCACTGTGTATTAAGTCCAGTACTTTATTACTCCTATTTCCTGTGTATGCAGGAAATGAGGGTCTCACACCTTTTTGAGTAACACAGTCTATGCATTTCTCCATTTTACCAGCATCTGCACTTATCTGAATGCCGGTGGCCAGTTGCTTACTGTAAAGATCCTGGATCACCTTAAAATCACGATGTCCCAGGCAGCGGTGCCAGATTTCCAGACTACATTTACCATCATTCTTCCTTACTTGCACCATATGTGAGGCTTCACCTGAAATGTTCAGCTTATAAACATCATTATGCATAAAAGCTTCAGCATACACTTCATCATTTTTAGAGATTGTGCACTTACTGTTTTCAAAATGAATCGCAAATCCCTTCTTATCTAATGTAGATACACTAAGCATATTGCAAACTGCTTGGGGAATATACAAGACATCACTTACAGGAATCTCTTTAACTTCATTAGACACTTTGCATTTTAAGAATCCAATACCTTTTGCTTGGATCTTAGCAGTCCCTGCGTTTGCAGTTTTAAGAATACCTTCCTCTGGACACATTTCCTGAAAGAAATCCTTACAATTGGTTAAATGGCATGTGCTCCCTGAATCCAAAATCCAAGTACTTTCATTTGAATTATTATTTACCATAGTCAAAGATTTTTCTGCCATTAGAAAGCCCTTGTGTTTATCTTTGTCCTTCATACATTTCCTGGTTTGAAAATTCTTTAGTTCCATTGGCTTAGGTGAGCTAGAGGGAGTGTTTTGTGTTTCCTTACACCATTTAGATACATGTCCCTCCTTTCCACATGAGTAGCAAATCAGCTTGCCCTTGGGTGGAGTTTTCCCATAGCTCCGCCTTCCTCTGTTCTTTGCCAAGAAATTTGTTTCATTTCTCTCTGACTTGCTTTGAGAACACATCTCCTCAGAATCATTTATTATGCATTCCTGCCTTAGTTTTGATGTTGCCTGTTCAAAAGATTGCCCTTCAATGGCCTCATTTACAGACCTAAAAACATCAAACTTCTTTGATAGTGAGGTAAAAAGAAATGCTCTTTTCAATGCATCACACATGGGAATTCCAGAAAGTTCTAACTTTTGAAATGAAGACATAAGATGCATAATGTGATCATTACATTTACTTTTATCCCTTAATTTGGTTTCATTTAACTCTGCCAACCAAATTGGTTGCTGCTTTGCATATGTAGTTGCATACATAGTTCTCAGCTTATGTAAAATGTCCTTTGGTGTATCTTTTCCCTCCACTAATATGGCTTGTTTCTCTGAGAGAGCTTCCAAAAGCATGCACTTCACATAATAGTTTGCATTGTCCCATTCAGCCATATTTTCAGCTGTTCTGTCTTGGTCTAAGCATATATTTAATCCTTTTGCTCGAAGGAGACATATAAATCTTAGTTCCCACTGCCGATAATTAAACTCAGTTAATCTAGGCACCTTGAGAGAATAGAAAAATGGTGAATTTCTTCCCTCAGCCATTTTCTTAGCCTTCTGTCTGCTGTGTGGGGGGAGAGAGAGACAGACTGAATCTTTCCTTTAAAACTTAAGAGAAAAATGTGGCCTTTTTTTTTCTGCCTGGTAATATTTCTCTTCTTTTTCAATTCCTGGGCCCTGGGCCCATAACCCTTTTGTTGGATTATTTGTAGTAAATAATTAGCAGATTTTAGTACACACAGCTTCAGCTTTAGAAATGTTAATTTCTTTCTTCATCTCTCTCTCATTCACCCCTGAATAATTCACTGCTGAGTCACTTTAAAGTTGAAGTAACAAAACATCTGTTTACTCACAGTTTGCAGTTAGATTATAATCAGACAGGCTTATATATACATATTACTATACATTTGTCTTATCAGCTCCTTCCATGTGCTTAGATGGTAATGGATGCTCACACCACCATAGATCCTCTCAGGTTAGGAGAGATCATGAGCTCCATGTGCTCCATGTGCTGCATGTGCTGTATCTGCTGTGTCTAACCCCCAACAGGAAGTTGCATAGCTGTGTGACCTCTCTAAGTAATTCACATCAGAGGTCACAGAGTAATCACAGAGAAATAATAGGTGACAGGCAATGCATGTAAAAATACAATTACATTCCAACATAAGTGAGATGGATGAAAGGGGAGTAGATGGGGCAGTGGAAATTACTGTTTGAGGCAGGGTAAGTACTGAGGCCCTAAGAGAGGATACTTTGGAGCTGAAAAACTGGGCAAGAGCTTCTGCCGTGGGCCTGGCTGACAGCGTTTGAAATACAGAATATAATTCCTTAGAAGAGCACTTGGAAACCTTTAAGTCAGCTAATATTTGGAAGTTAGTGTCAGTACTATCTTCACCCACCAGGCCCCCTTTTACTTTCTTATTAGTATCTGTCACATTTTCACCAGGTTCAGATATTTCTCGATAATAATCTATGATCTGGCCTGTTTTCTCCACTGTATTTATTGTCCTCCTTTATTTCATAATGTTAAAGGTGAGAAATCAATATCACACACTATATTATAAGTGGTAAATCTCTTAATAAAGGTGATTAATAAATCTTACTAAGGGCCCTGTTTACAAAGGTGTGCTAGCACTTTTAGTGCATGCTAAAAATTAGAGCGTGCTAACTGTGTAGATGCCCATAATATTCCTATGGGCATCTATATGGTAAACGCATACTAAAAATGCTAGTGCACCTTTGTAAACAGGGCCTGAAATAAATAAGTGGCTCTAACTTGCTGAATCAGGTGTCAGTTTGGAGAAACCAAAGGAGTCTTAGCAAGAAGCATCTGTTATTCCTGCTTGCTAGTTGCCCCACTTTTCCCAAATTTTAACTCAGTTACCCTGCCCATCTAGCAATGACAGCTCTAATTCAGGGGGCTACTGGCCCTCCAGAACACAGTATATATGCCCTTTATTCACTGTTGTTTCCATGGCACCCATTCAAAAAAAAAAAAAATGGCCGGAAGAACAGACGTCAGGTTTGGAAAACAATTGAGGGAAATTTAAAGGAGAAATGTACTGTATATTGCCTTAGTAGTACTATATACCAGGGAGAGAATATTTTATCAAAACTATATTAAAAAAAAATCCTATTTCTAATTGGTTATTTTCACGGGAAGGCAGTGGATATCTGCTAGAATCATTACATTCCAAGTTATAGCTCTGTATTTGCAACAAATCACAAAGAATTTTCATATTATATAGTTTTGTATCTCTTAAAAGTATGTACTCAGCTTAACTAATGCTTCAAGAGAAGCGAAATTACAATGAGACTGCAGGGGAACTGCAGCAGTGCCTCAATGCCAGTAAATGACTCTATTACACTCAGCATATTAGAATGAGATTTTAATAGCGGGCCACTTATAACAAACAGATATATCCACTTCACTGTAAGTGCTCCATTCTATGATACTCATTCGTATTCTTCAATAACTCTCCAGGAGTATCACCAGCTATAATGAGTTCATCTTTATTTCAGATTCTGTAAGCTATACCTACACAGTCATACACTTTGGAAAATGTGCAGTGAAAAGGAAGCATTCACTTCAATGGTCACTTCATGTAAAGTGGAAAAGAACATTTAACGTGCCTATTGAAAACAGCCATATGGATAGTTCAGGCATTTATTTTTACAATCTACTCTTTGTAACCTTTAAAGATATTTTTTATTTTCTAAAATACTAAAATTTAGAATTACATTGCAAGCTGGATCCTTCCCTTCTAATCTTTGCTCTTCACTTTGCTCTCTGAGGTAATTTCCTTACCTAGAAGCAACTTTCCTATACAGATTTGAAAATCTGTGACTCTGCCACTTTGCCCACTTAAGGAGTTGTCACTCTTTCTTTCTTGTAAGCTGAAAAGCACCAAGGGTACTAAAACAAACCCCCTTAATTAATCAGATTTGGGAGGTAATTCAATACTTTGCACTCCAGCCCATGTTAGGTATTAGGGTATAGAATTATTCCAGCAAGTTTCATTCATTTTTCCTACATTTCATCTCCTCTTCCCAGATAAGCTACTATTTCTCCAGGTAAGTTTATTCTCTCAAATATATTTCTATTCTTCGCCAGAAGTCACAGTTTTTTTTCTGACGATTGCTCATTGGAATTTTCCAAAACACAGGTCACATGATTGGTTGCCCCATTCTAAAGAAGGAGGGGAGAAAGTCCCTCTTTTTGGCTGATACTAATGTCCAGATAACTGAGTGACTGCGAGGATCTGGGCAACAAGACTAAGAGATGCCAATCGGTGCCAAATTCTTTCTCACATCTCACTTGTTGCTTTTATTATTATTTACTTATATCCCAACTTTTCTCCAATGCGCTCAAGGTGGTATATGTTGGTGTCCCCTATGAGTTAGGTTAAGCTGCATTTTCTTGTTTTCCAGTTGACAGTAGCAGTAAAGAGAAAACTGTGTTGTTAAAGCTATTCAGGTATTATGCAAATCTGATAATGAGGTTTCACATGCATCTGATGGCTGTGATAATGAAGATTTTGTACTCAGAGCACAAAGCGGGTCAAAGATGAGTTTTTATTGTCTTCAGGGTCTATGAAAAGGCAGGTCCAGAGTTGATGAGAGAACCACAAGGATGAAGAAGACCTGTATCTGTGGCAGATAAGGAAGTGGTAGGCGAAGAGGCAGAAGTACAAACTAAAAATGGAAAAAAAAATTCCACAAAAAGTCAAAAACAAAAAAGAGTGGAAGCCATCAAGACAACTTTACAATCTTCACATGCAGTATATAGGATGCACTTGACATAAGCCCCTTAGGCGAAGAGGCAGAACATTTGGAACTGTATATGAGGCTCAGTTGCACCAAAGTGGTACAGAAAACAATGGGGATGCAGATATTTTGGGAGAGAAGAGTGTAAGATTTGGAGCAAACATCCACAACCAGCCTTCGGCAGATAAACAGCAGACATTATCCACAAACCAGCAGGGCTACAATGTACACCAGTATCATGAATTCTCTGAGTGAAACATTTCTGTTTTTTTTTTTAAATCATCATAATGATGATGATGGTAATAATAATAACTACAAATATCTGGGCATCCTACATGTGGATAGCATCAAACATACCATGGTAAAGAGCAAAATCGCCAAAAAATACATCAGAAGGGTTAGAAAATTCCAGAAAACTAACTGAATGGTGGACATACCATCAAGGCTATCAACATCTGGACCGTATCTTTCACTGTATACTGGACTAAGGCAGAGTTAGGAACTCTGATTTGAAAAACTTGAAAAATCATGACCATCAACCATGCTTTGCACCCCTGCAATGATGTTGAAAGGCTTTATCTTCCTCAGAGCGTAAGTGGAAGCGGACTGCTGCAGCTGCTACAAAAACTAGAAGAGGAGAAGCCAAAGAAACCAAACAGGCCTACAAACTAGAACAAACAAGAAAGCAAAGAGAAAAGTTGCACAATAAACTACTGTATGGACGATATATGAAAGACATTGAAGGAAAAGTTGATAAATCTAGCGGATAAAAAAAGGAAGCCTGAAGAAGGAAACCAAAGGACTTATCATGAAATAAGCACTCCGAACAAATGCAATAAAAGCAAAATGGATAAAACATCCAATAAATACAAGTGCCACTTGTGCAAAGAAGCTGAAGAGACACTGGACTACTGGATACTGGGCTAGATGGACCCTTGGTCTGACCCAGTACAGCAACTCTTATGTAGTCACTGGCAACTAGACTGATTAGAAAGAAAGACAAGACAAAGTAGCAACCATTATATGCTGGAATATCTGCTGAAATTATCGTTTACCTATAACCTCAAACTATATTGCTGTGGTTGAAAATAAGCAAGTGTGGATCATAGGTGTAGCAATATCAGGGTACAGCCATGTTGAAGACAAACTGAGAAGATCATAAAATATCAAGTCTTGAAGTTGAGCAAAACTTTGCAGTTGTGATCCCTGTAGTAATTGGCACCCTGGAGCAATATCAAAAGATCTGGAACAACATTTGAACACACTGGGCATTGACAAAGTCACCATCTGCCAACTACAGAAGGCTCCCCTGCTAGGAACTGCCCACATCCTGCACAAATACCTCTGAATTCCTTAGGGTTTTGGGAAGATTACCAAAATCAGCCAAGAGCATAATAATCAGCCACAATAATATTAAGAGATACCACTTTGTGATGGTGGAGGGGCTTGCATGCTTCAATCAGACAAGCCTCTAGGGAACAGCCAGACTAATAGTGTTCCTCACCCATCGAAACATAGTGTGATTAACAATAACAAAGAAACATATACCAGATTGACTGTTGCCTGGGACAACGAGGATTGTATCCGATGCATCTTGCTTGCTGTTCCTCTCTCACTGCAGTTCATCTCTCTTTATATTTTTCTTTCCCTGGGTTTTCCTGTCTGTTGATTGTATCTTCCTTCCCCTTTTCCTGTTTTGCAGACTGTCAATTTATTGTTTGTCCTATTGATTTGTAGTCTTTGGTCATCTACTTTTTCTTCTATTTTTTTTTATTTATTATGTTAACAGCTTAGATTTTAATTATATTTGTGGTATATCAGATAAACTGAACTTGAACTTGAACTTACAGTACCTGGACATCTGGCGGCAAATGGACTGCAGGACACAAGATCTTCAGCTAGGCAACTAGGGCTGGATCCTGCAGAGCTACTAAAAGAATAAGTACAAAATTGATGAAAATATAGGGACATCATGATTCACCATTATAAATCAGATTCATCAAAACACAGCTACATAAAATGAATGTATGAATTACGGTGAGAAAACATCCAGCTATAGAAAGAAATGAATAGCACCTAGCAGATAAGAGATGATTTAGAATCAGAAAAAAATTGTTATGGATGCGGAATGAGAAGAAATGCAGAGGAACTTCCAAGAAGAAGCAGTTCATGAACAAGTAGCACTTTACAATCAGCATGAGACAAGTGAAACAGCTGTAGAGGAAATTGAAATTGAAGAAATTGCTCATCATCATCCCCAGGCAGCCTTTCAACCAATAGCACAAAGAGCACAGAATCAGCAGATGACTCAAGAACAAGAGAAACTAAAATGAAAGATCCTAGAACACATGAAGGAACAAAATCAATGTTGAAGACTGCCTGCACTGTAACTTGTTGCAAAAAGACCTGGTACGAGCACTGGGAAAAATGAACAAAGTGGTTGAATTTATAGAAACAACAACTTTGGAACAAATCAACCAGCTCATGTATAGTACAGCAATTGGGGTCACAGAAGAATTAGGATAAGGTGTAAAAAGACCTGCTAAAACAAACTCCAGTACATCACCGAAATGGAAACTTCAGCTAGAAAATAAGATCAAAAATTTGAGATCAGATTGGATGCCAACAAACTGAATGATATGAAAAAAAACCCTGAAAAACAAGAAAAGAAAATCAAGGAAGGTGTGGTTAGAAACTACCAGGAAGATGAGTGAAACTTTGGTAATTGTAAAGCAGCAAATGACTACAACATTGAGGAAATTGCCAGATATGAGGCCAGAATCATCCAATACAGGCAGAATAAACTCAGTCAAATCAGAGGCACTTCTACCAGGACATCAGTGGAGCTGCTAACAGAAACTGTGAAAAGCTTGATAAAGCAGAAATAGTCCAATTTTGGAAGGACTTGTAGGACAAAAACAAGAAAGTTGCATGGTTAAAAGACATGGAAACTGAAATGGCTGGAAATCGCACAGAAGGGCTAGTAATAACACCTAGTGTAGATGAAAAAGATCAAAAAAGTTCAGGAACTGGACAGCATCTGGTTTCTGGCTCAAATATCTGACAAGTTTACATTCAAGAATAGCTGGACAGTTCCATTACATATTTTAGGGAGGGCAGATTGAAGACTGGTTGACAACTGAGAAGTATCTCCTGCAAAAAGACCCAGCAAAAAGGATATTCCTAAGCAACTTTAGGGCAATAACCTGTCTACTAACCATGGGCTAGTTTGACTGTTTCATTTGGGGGGAGGGGAGAGTGTGACTTTTGGCACATTTGCATATTCATTTGCATATATACATATACATTATGGCTATTTAAAAAACAACTAACACACACATGCACCAGACTAAAATGCTGAATATGAAGCCAGCATATCAAAAACAATAGGGCACTTTATGAAATAACATAAAACCCTACAAAAAGACACTCAAAACCTATACAGAAAACTTAACACACAACAGCTCTAACCCACCTATGAAAAGGCAGTGCTATAAATATTACACTGGACCCTAGAGCACCAGTATACCTGCTCCTGGAAAATGGAACAAGCTGGACTGTTACACTTTCCTACACAAACATTTTAACACTACATGCTAGCAGAATTCATCACCTCAGTCACATATGCAGAACATAGATAGACCCTCATGTGATACAAAATAGGGAACCACAAAAAACATGCCCACAAAAATGGAGATATAGATCTCTTCAAGAAAGCCAGACTCTGTAAGCAGTGCAAATACTGGTAAAAGAGAAACAGAAATGTATTTTCTTCTGTACTCTACAAATTACAACAATAGAAAAAAAATGTACATTTCACAAAGCAGGCACATCTTAGTCCTTAAAAAGCAATAAATAAAAAGAATGCTTTCTTTTCTACCTTTGTTGTCTGAGCATTCTATTTTTTAGTTGGGCTGGTCCCACTCTCTTTTCCACTTTCCATGTGTCAGTCTTCTCCTAAATTCCTTTCCAGGTTGACTTTTCCATTTCTTCGCTCTTCTCTTGTCTTCTTCCTGTCCTTCTCTGCATCTGTCTGGCACTGATCTTTCATTTTACATCCCCCCCCCCCCCCACACTTTTCTTTCACCCTTTAGTCCTTAGTATCAGGGGTGTGCTGGTAAATTTTTAACAACAGGCTCTTTCTCCGGACGTAGCCAGCTCTGCAGTTGGAAAAGCCAAGGGTGGCCGGGGGTGGGGGAGGGGGAGCAACATTTGCCTCTCTCTCCTCCCTCCCTTCGTGCGGGCACACTAGGCATACCTTTGCTGGCAGCCAATAAATGGACTGCCACCACTTCCAACGTCTTGCTCTGAGCAGCATGCTGAAACTTCTCACACATGCTCGAGAAGTCCCAGCCTGCTGCTCAGAGCTGGAAACAAGGAGTGGGGAACAGCAGCAGTCTATTTACTTGGCTGACAGGGCTCAGCATCCCCACCAGCAAAGTAAAAGAGAATTCAGCAGGGGGCCCAAGCCCACATTTTGGGAACCAGTTGTTAAAGTAGCCATGGAGGGCCCTACTTTAACAACTGGCTCCCAAAATTCTTAAAAACTTAACAACCGGCTCTTGCGAGCCTGTGAGAGCCTGCTCCAGCACACCACTGCTTAGTATCCATTTACCTACTGGCTTTGACCATCTCCCTCTCATTCCCTCTCCAGCACTCCCGTTCCCCCCTCTGTCTTTCCCTTACCCAGTCTCCTAAATTCCTCCCCCATCTTTCACCCACTTCATTAGTCCTCCATTCCCATACTCTGTGCTCACCCTCTTTGCCCTTATCTATCCTCCACGGCATCTCATCACCCTATCAGTCCCAGCTCCATCCATGTCTTTCTTTGCTTCCCTTGCCTCCAAGGCCACTCTTCTGTCTGTTACTTTATACCCCATGCCCAATAGCTTCACTTTCACCATCTTTTTAACCACTTTTTACCCTAACTCAACCCCCTTCAGAGACTCATCCCCTTTTCCTATACCCCTCACTGGTACCCCAATCCCTTTTCAATGCCTCTTATCCTCTCTTCAGTCTTCCATGTCATTCACATTGAGGGGCATAATCGAACGTCGCCGGCCAAATAGATTGCCGGCGATCTATGTTGGCGGCGGCGCTACAGCTGGCCGGAACCGTATTATCGAAAAAGATGGCCGGCCATCTTTTTTTTCGATAATACGGTTTAGCCCAGCCAAATGCCGTGGAGTTCGCCGGGTTTGAGATGGCCGGGTTTGTTTTTCAGCGATAATGGAAAGTTATGTCGGCCATCTCAAACCCCGGCCAAATTCAAGGCATTTGGCCATGGGAGGACCCAGCATTTTAGTGCACTGGCCCCCCTGACATGCCAGGACACCAACCAGCCACCCTAGGGGTCACTGCGGTGGACTTCAGAAAAGCTCCCACGTGCATAGCTCCCTTACTTTGGGATCTGAGCCCCCCAAACCCACTACCCACAAATGTACTGCACCCACTAAAATTGCTCCAGGGACCTGCATACAGCTTCTAGGACTTATTGCTGCTGTATAACTTTGGCACACCAGTTCACACCTGAAGACTAATCTCTCTGAAAAAGTCCTTTCTTGAAATAACCACGTTTACTCACAGTTAACTGCAGATCAGAGGTTGTGCCCCACTGGCAAAGAGTCCCTTGGTACTAAGATTAGCAGTAGGTCAGAGCTGGCACAATGGTGTACAATGCCCTCTTTCAGCACCATGCAAGGTAAGAACTACGTTCTCTAACGTGGGTAACACAGGAAAGGGAACTAAAACTGGCTTACAAAAATGGCCACTACCGCATGGACTACAACAGGAAACAAAACAGGGCACACTCTGACCCAGTTAGCATGGGGGAAAAGCACCATGGGAGTAGAGCCCAGTACCCTACACCCACCACAATGCGTTGCTAATGTGACTCTGCAGGGCACCTAACAGAAAAGGTGTCACACTCACCCGAGAGCCACATCGCAACCAGGGAAAGGCTGTCGGAGGATACAACACATTCTGCTGTCATGGAGGTGGGTATGGCATTTGAGGCTGGCATACAGGCTGACAAAAAAGGTTTTTAGCTTTATTTTTTTAGTTTGGAAGGGGATTGGTGACCACTGGGGGAGTATGGGGAGGTCATACCCCATTCCCTCTAGTGGTCATTTGGTCAGTTGGGGCACCTTTTTGAGGCTCGGTCGTGAAAATAAAAGGACCAAGTAAAGCTGGCGAAATACTGCTTAACGCCGCTTTTTTTCCATTATCGGCGAAAGCCGGCCATCTGGTAGCCACACCCATGTCCGCCTATGTCCCACCTTCGCTAATCTACCGACACGCCCCCTTGAACTTTCGCTGGCAAAGCTGTCAAAAATGCCACTTTCAATTATACCAATTTCACTGCTTTTAAGACATCGCCAGCCATCTCCCGATTTGTGTCGGAAGATGGCCGGCGATCACTTTCGATTATAAGCTGGATTATGTCTCAACCTTTCCCCATATCATCCCCTTTTCTTGACCTTCTTCTCATATCCCTAATTTCACATCCTGCTTCTTCCCCTCTCCCACTCCCCAGTCCCATCCATCTCCTGCTCCTTCCCTCTGTCCCACCTCTCCCAGTCCCATCCATCTTCTGCTTCTTCCCTTTGCTCACCACTTCTCCCCATCCCATCCATCTTCTGCTCCTTCCCTTTTCCCCACCTCTCCCAATCTAACCTGAGAACAGGAGACAGGGTGAGCCTATCTAGCCCACTATATGGGCTTAAGCCAATAGGCAGAGCTTGCCACCATTTTCTCTCACCCCAAACAATAGCAAATGCTATTGAAAACAATACCAAAAGATTATTATAAACTAGTAAAAAAGGCCTGTTTCTCAAACCGATGAAACGGGCGCTAGCAAGGTTATCATCTAATGGTGATTATGTTCTTTAGGGAACTGTTAGGAAGAATGTGCTGTGATGATAAAGAATAAATGGGAAGGGTATATAATGAGTAACATGGTCCAGGGGTATGACATGTGGATTGTTTTCTGTTTTTTTTAAATCTTTGTGTTTTGTTTTAATTTTTATTTATAGTACTAGCTCTACCCGGCCACTCGTTGCTGTGGCTCAGTCTGGTTAAATGGAAAAGAAAGAAAAGAAAAGAGGAAGCGCACATTTCTAATATGTTTAATTTCACAATGCTTGTGGGTATACAATATTTTTTGTTGTTTCATTGTGTGTGCAGAGATAGAGATTGTCTGGTTTGCCGACTGTAAAACATGCAACATATAATTGTCCATGTGAGAAGCAATCCGTGTGTAGATGTAAACGGGTGAATGCTAAAGATTGGCCCTGAGCTTTGTTGATGGTGATTGCAAACGCCAACCGAATTGGGAATTGCAATCTGTTAAATTGAAATGGCATATCTGTTGGAATCATAGGAATGCGAGGAATGAGGAATGAAAGGTCCTGTCAAGATTGTTGCTTGTACGACATTGCTCATTAATTTTTTTACTGCAAGTCGCGTGCGGTTGCAAAGCTTTGGCTGGTTGATATTTCGCAACATGATAATTGGCACGGCAATTTTCAATTGCAGTACGTGCGGTGGCATACCTGGCAGATCGAGTGAATTGAAAAAGTCTGTTGGATAATTAAGCGCTTCATCTGCTTCCAGAACAGTGTCGACGGACTTGTATGTGAGTGGCTCGCTTTGAATGTTAGACTGAATAATATTGTTCAGTTCGTAGACGTCTTTGTTCTTGGCCGCAAGAATAGCTTGTTCACTCAGCGAATTGTGATTCTTATAATTGGTTTGAATATTGGGAAATACTTTTTCAACCAATTGTTCTTTTGAGGTCACTAAATTGCAGAAGTTATGAGGCAATGAAATTCGTCCTGAGGTCAGATCAACCGGCACCTTTCCGTTCCCAATTTTCAGCAATTGATGTGAGAATATCTGAGCTGATTGATTGTTTTGCAGCTGGACATGCATATTTGTAGTTAGGTTTAACGTCTTTACGTGTTGCCACAAAGTAGAGTATTTTAGGCAAGCATTTATTTTGTCCGCTGGTGTCGATCGAGGAACTACAGGTAATGTTTGCCTGAAATCTCCTGCAAGCAATATTAACGTGTTCCCAAATGGTCTGATGTTTCCACGCAAATATTGCAATGATCGATCAAGAGCCTCGAGCGATGTTTTTCGCTGTGCTGTTTCCTTGGCACGTATTTGAGCCATTCTTTGTCTGTTTCGCTCATTTGCTGATGCCCGTTCTTCTTGAGTTTGATTTCCAATTGTAGGTATATAAAAACACGCGGGTATTCGAATGCAACATTGTATTGAAATTTCAAAGCAATCGGTGAAGAACTTTCGGAGATTTAAGCCACTCTCAGCCTGTCGCGTTGATTCTGTTGAGAACGAAGCAGATCTGAAGCTGCAGAACGCGATCGCCATGCTCGCAACCGTGCATCGTCAAGTCTGGCTGCACGTCACTCTGCTGCTTCCTCGGCACATATTTGAGCCATTCTTTGTGTGTTTCACTCGTTCGGTGATGGCCGTTCTTCCTCAGTTTGATTTGCAATTACTCGTTGCACTGTTTCCACTCCGCGAGTACAACAGCTGTGACATCTAAATAATAGTAGGTATATAAAAACATGCGCGTAATTTCAAAGCAATCGGTGAAGAACTTTCGGAGATTTAAGCCACTCTCAGCCTGTCGCGTTGATTCTGTAGAGAACGAAGCAGATCTGAAGCTGCAGAACGCGATCGCTGTGCTCACAACCATGCATCGTCAAGTCTGGCTGCATGTCGCTCTGCTGCTTCCTCGACATGTATTTGAGTCATTCTTTGTCTGTTTCGTTTGTTCGGTGATGGCCGTTCTTCCTTAGTTTGATTTGCAATTACTCATCGCACTGCTTGCGTTCCGCGAGTATGACAGCTGTGCCATCTATATAATAGTAGGTTTATAAAAACATGTGCGTATTCAAATGCAACGTTGTGTCCAAATTTGAAAGCAATCGGTGAAGAACTTTCGGAGATTTAAGATTTTGAACAAACGAACATTTACATTTTTATTTATATAGATATTTCCAAAAAGCTAAAGAGTATGCAGAAATTTAAAACTTTTTATTAGAAATATAATGCTTGTTTACATTTGCAAGATTTCTTTATAAACAATATTTTTAGTGAAAACTTTGTTACATTGAGGGAAAAGCTTTCCTTGTTCAGGACCATCTATGACTTTTACAATTGCATCAGAAGAGTTTCAAACTCTTGAAAATGCTACATACAGTTGCCGATGTGTGAACACTGGTTCTGGGAGGAAAATGCCAACTTTTTCAAATGTTTGTCCTTGTGACTTGCTAATTGTCATTGCAAAAGCCAATTTCTCAGGAAATTGTTTTTGATGTAATGTAAATGGGAGGTCGGTGTTAGATGGTGTTAGTTCAATACTTGGGATAAAAAACAGTACTCCCTGCAGATGACACAGTGATTACTTGACTAATAATGAGGTTAGTTTTCAAGTCTTTCACTATTAAGCGAGTTCCATTACATAAACCATGCTTGGTATTTAAATTCCTGAGTAGGATAATTATGGCTCCAATTTTTAAATGGAGTTTATGGCAAGGCATACCAGTTGGAGTCTGTTCATGAAGGAATTCTATAGGATATAACTGATATTCCTCATCATTGGAGTCTAATGTGTGCACTAAAAAAGGGGCATGTTTATGGGCAGGGATAGGCTCTTCAAAATTTATGTGCACTGTCATAGAATATGGCCCTCTGAGCTTAAATCCACGTGCCTTTCTACTACACTCCCATCCCAGGATCAGCATCTCTCCCCTGCACCATCCCCATGGTACTGGATTTCACTCTCCCCCTCCCCAGATTCAGCATTTCCCCAGTCTCCCCTCCCCATGCATCCCATCTTTTCACCCCCATGGGTCCAGGTTCTCTCCCCCTCTCTTCCCCAATTCCTCATCATTGCTCTCTCTTTCCCCTCCCCTCCCCCTGTGGTCTGGCATCTGTCCCTACCCTTGTGACGTGGCATGTGGCATTGTTTTTACCCTTTTTACCTCCCCATCCGTGGATACAACATCTCTCTCTCCCCTTCTATATCCCTGCGGGGACCTCCGGAATCGCTCTCCCTCCTCTCTCCACCCACTCCCCCCGTGCTGCAGGCCTCCAAAGTTCCAGGTTGCAGGCAGCATCAGCGATGTAAGTACTGCCTTCAGCCTTCCTTGGAACCCTTCTCTGTACAGCCACTTTCTGTTTCCATGTAGGTGGGATGCTGTACAGAGAAGGATCTGGGGTAGACCGATGGCAGCGCTTACATTGCTGATGCTGCTGGTGGCCTGTAAGTTTGGAGGCTTCGGCATGGGGTGAGGGGAAAAGGAGGGAGAGTGATACCAGATCCCACGGAGGAGTGGAACGAGACAGAAAGGTGCTGCACCACTCGTGGAGGGGGGGGGGGGGAATACCAGAAAAAAAATGAGGCGGCAAGCCATTGGGGGGGGGGGGGCAATGCCCATAGCAGTACCCCTTATGATCTGTGTCTGGGAAGGGCCACTCCCACAACCCCGACTTTGGTATGCCACTGGTCCCAAGGACTGGCTTGAGAAACACTGCTTTATGCCATCTTTAACATATTGATCCCTCTCACCATCCATTTTGTGTACTCTGTCATTTCATTCTACTTTATAGCTTGGTATAACAGTTGAGTCCCTTCCAGACACTACATTCAGATTTATTCATTTTTTATATATGTATAACTAACTGAGGACTTCAAGACTGGTCTCTTGACATTTTAACCAAAAATCTGTTATCATTCAAACTGTTAATAAAGTTTTTAAAAATTACTCTCCATTCCCTGCAAAAATTTCACAGCAATATGTATCCCACAGGGAATATTATTGTTGCAGATTTGCTAAAACAGGTCTACAGATGGAGGTCTCAGTGCACTTCCCAAGTTTATGTAAAGCCACACAGTATGAGCTCAATAAGCTGCTTTCAAATAGATCTATAAAGTCTCTCACATCTGGTCTAGATCAATGCTAGACTCAGGAGGGTTCCAGAATTAAAATCCTCTCTATAAATAGCATTTTAGTAGAGATTTTGCACAATTTTAGATATGTTGGTTAGTAAGAAGTTAATATAGAATATCTATGTTTTTTAAAGAATCATAGAGGCCCTTTTACTCAACTGCAGTAAGGGGTTTTGCAGTAATTTAGTAGTTACCATGTAGTAAACTGTGCATTAAGGGATAGATTCTATATATGGTGCCTGAAAATTCCACGTGGAAAAAAATATGCCTAGGCGTATTCTCTACAGTATGAATAAATTTTATAGAATAGGCCAGTGGTTTCCACACCTGGTCCTGGAGGCACCCCGGCCAGGCAGATTTTCAGGATCCCCACAATGAATATTCCTGAGAGAGATCTATCTCATGAATATTCATTGTGGATTTACTGAAAACCTGACTGGCTGGGGTGCCTCCAGGACCGGGTTTGGGAATCATTGCAATAGGCTTAAATTTCCACGCAGTATAAAGAATACACTGAGTGCCTCTCCACACGACCACATTTAGTCGTAGCCATTTACAGCATGTTTTACTAGAAGTAAATCCCAATGCCTAAATTAGGCGCAGAGCGGGTGTGTTCTATAACAATGCGCATAGATTTTAGAAATGCCCATGTCCATGCCCCCTTTTCAACTATGTGACTTCAAATTTAAGCATACCATGTTACAAAATACATTAATGCCCAGATTTTATATATCGCACCATGGGGTCCTTTTACTAAGCCGCGTAAGCGTCTACGTGTGCCCAACTCGCGCCAAAATGGAGTTACCGCCCGACTACCGCATGGCTCCTGCGGTAATTTCATTTTTGGTGCACATCTGATTTGCATGTCTGAAAAATATTTTTTATTTTTGGGTGTGTGTAACGGACGTGCGCAGGTTATTACCGCCCGGATTCTTTATACCAGTAGGTCAATGGCTGGTGGTAAGTTCTCAGACCCAAAATGGATGCGTAATAATTTTGCCGCAAGTCCATTTTTGGGCCTTTTTACAGGTGCGCTAAAAAATGGATTGGCACGCGCCCAAAACCCACGCCTACACTATTGCAATCCATTTTTCAGGCCTAACCTGGTATAGAATACTAGCCTAAGTCCACAGTTAATCACTTACACCATGTCTATGGCTGGCATAAATGCTGGTGACTAAAATTCGCAGTTGGACACTAAATGCATCTATTCTATAAAGTGTGCGCAGGAAGGGTTGGAATGCCCCTGGCACACCTGTGCCCCTCCCACATTAATGCCCCCTTTCCAGTTGCACAAGAAAAGTCAGGAGCTCAGTTTAGAGCATACGGGCATAAGTCAGTTATGTGCGCAACTGCTAATTAGTGTCAATTAGTGCTTGTTGATGCTAATTTTTGGTGCCTATCTCCAATTACATGCCAATGTAATGCCAATTATCTAATTAAGGGACCTTTTTACTAACCTGTGGTAAAAGGAGCCCTGCACTAGCAGCGGTGGCTGTTTTTGACATGCGCCAGGGCCCCCGCTTAGTGCAGTGGGTGAAAATAGCCAAAAATGAAATAGCTATGTGGTAAGTTCGCACTTGCCGTGCAGCTATTTGGGGGGGGGGGGGGGGGAGAGCACTTACCACCTCCCATTGAGGTGGTGTTAAGGGCTCCCTCATTAACCTGATGGTAGCCGGGCATAGTGCAACGCTGCCCGATTACTGCCGGGCAACCTCCTGTGGAAATATTTTTTCAATATTTCCACTAGCGCTGGAAGTGGCGCACGCTGGGGGCGGAACTACGACCATCACCCGTGTTGTGCCAGAAGTATTTCCGGGTTGCTGCACGGCAACCCTTTAGTAAAAGGGCCCCAAACTTAAATGCGTAACTACCCTATTCTATAACTAGGCACACCTTTGTGTGCCCAATTTTAGGCAACATTTATAAAAATTGGGGATAACTGACTAACATGGAGTCCTTGTGGGACCACTTACCGCCTCCTAATGTGTTTCTGCAGGAGCCTGTTTTTAGAAAAAGAGCCCCTTAATCCAACAATAATTGGAATCCTTTACCCAGCAGTTTTTCAATCAGGGTCACTAGTTTAGCCTCATGGTAGATTATTTTTATCCCACATATGAATTTCAACGATAGTAAAGTTTTACACATGAGGGTCCATTTTGCATAGAAATTTGAGATCAGAATTCAGATGCCCAGGTTGGGATGTGCAGTATTTTACAAAAGCCCCTGGAACCTTTTGTAAAATGCCTATAAGGACACGCAGGAGTGCATGTGTATTTGGTGGCACACAGAGCAGGAGCAGCCATTTTACCAAATTACACATGGAAAACATGAGCAGTACAAACCTGGCACGTGGAAGTGGTGATTTCAGAACTTCCACATGTACGTGGCAACTGCTTCCACATCTAGCTGTCTCACCAACTAAATAGTGAAGCTGCAATTTTTATTTTTCTTCATTTTGGAGTTGGAAACAAACCACAGAGGAATAAGGAGAATTGCTCTCAATCCTTTGTGTAAAGTCTTGTCTAAAATAAGCACTTTTTAAAAATCTGCATGCCTCTGAGCTGGTGCAAAACCAAATGGGGAAATGTTTCCCTTTTATGCACAGTCCCCAGGATTCTATATATTGTGCTGAGATTTCTGTGTGGAAATTGAAGCATATTCTATAACAATGTGCACAACCTAATTGGTTAACAAGCTAATCAGAGCACTGATAATTGGATGTTAAACAATTATCAGCATTAATTGGTATTAATTAGAATTTAGGCAAACTACTTGCTAAGCGTATTCTGTAACATGCGCGTAAATTCTAAGTCTCATAGTTGGAAAGTAGACGTGGTTATGGACGTGGAATGGGCGGGTCATGGGTGTTTCTAAAATCTATGCTCATTGTTATACAATACACCCACTCTGCACCTAATTTTGGCATTGGGATTTACACCAGGTTTTAGTTGACGTAATGGACTGTGATTAAATGTAGTCATGTGGACCAATGCTCAACATATTCTATAAAGTACCCCTAAATTAAAGTGTACTCTGAGATTTCCACGTGGAAATCTCGGTGCGATATACAGAATCTAGCCCAGTATGTATTCCCTTTGTAAAATGGAGATTGTCATCCCACCCAAGCCATGTTTAAACTACAGCCCCACCATGCCCTCTTGAAATCTCTATATGGTGTGGATGTTTATGTTTATTCCAGATTTGACATACCATCTTTCTGTAGATTTTCTCGCATCTTGTTCAAACTTCTTCTACTAACCTATAAATGTACTCACTCTGCTGCTCCCCAGTATCTCTCCACACTCGTCCTTCCCTACACCCCTTCCCGTGCACTCCGCTCCATGGATAAATCCTTCTTATCTGTTCCCTTCTCCACTACTGCCAATTCCAGACTTCGCGCCTTCTGTCTCGCTGCACCCTACGCCTGGAATAAACTTCCTGAGCCCCTACATCTTGCCCCATCCTTGGCCACCTTTAAATCTAGACTGAAAGCCCACCTCTTTAACATTGCTTTTGACTCGTAACCACTTGTATCCACACCTCCACCTACCCTCCTCTCCTCCTTCCTGTACACATTAATTGATTTGATTTGCTTACTTTATTTTTTGTCTATTAGATTGTAAGCTCTTTGAGCAGGGACTGTCTTTCTTCTATGTTTGTGCAGCGCTGCGTACGCCTTGTAGCACTATAGAAATGCTAAGTAGTAGTAGTAGTAGTAGTAGTAGTAGATACAGTCAAAGCAGTTTACATATACTTTTTTATGCAGGTATTTTTCTGTCCCTAATGGGTTCACAATCTAAGGTTATTTCTACCTGGGGCAATGAAGAGTTAAGTGACATGCCCAGGGTCACAAAGAGCTGCAGTGGGAATCGAACCCTGTCCCCCAGGATCTATACTTGTAAATATTGGCTTTCTGAAAGTACCATTTGCACATGTTATGTGATCTACATGTGTAAATACCACTGATTACAGGTGGGATTGCATTTTACTGTGGTTTGCAAATGGCTTTTCCTCTCTCTGTTTCTCTGACGTATCTTTCCTTAAGACATATGCTAGGAAAATCTGACAGAAACTATGTTGTCTATTCCCTTGATTCTCCTGTATAAGTCAAGTATCAAAGCACTCTTTATTTTGTTTCGTGTGCCCATTGCTGCAGAACTGCTATTGCTAATCCTCTCTCCTTCCTAAGGGGTCCTTTTACAAAGCGCATGCTAAGGCTACTTTCTACCACAGCAGTACAATGGCCAATTTTCTATTTTTATTAATAGCCACTCATTAATTTACTGTTGCACAACTATTATCACTAGCTATACTTGTTACTTTGAAAATATCACTCTAAAATACTTAACAAGTAATCTATGAATTTGCTGTGAATAGTATATATGGAGGAAAAAGAACATCAGTGGCTCAGGTCACGTCTATATTAAAGCTTTAGACTAATGACCCATTTACTTCTTCATTAGTTATTTAAAAACTTCCAGTTATTTATTTCATTTTTTATTTTTCTTTAAAAAATTTTTTTTTCAATTTTCTAAAGTCCATCAATGTTCAAATTTTCCAGGTACTTATCTGAAAGAACTCTAATTTGCTGCTTCGCTCTACCGCACGGTTGTTTCACCCTGACTTCATCAGGAGCGTTATTGTTATGCAGCTCTTTTAGTACCTGTCCTTTTAGATCTCTGTACCTAAAAGTACAGAGATCTAAAAGGACGGGTACTAAAAGAAAGAGAAATATGAAGACCAAAATTGAACTGGGAAACCCAAGAAATTAAACTCAGAAAGTACTGAAACACTGGAGAAATAAAGACAGGAATGCACTTCATTTAGTATTGAACACAATCAGTGGTGCAACCATGGGGGCAGGGGACTAGGCCACCCCCCAAAATTAGCCATCTCCCTTGTTGTGGCTGGTGGGGATCCCCAAGCCCTGCCAGCTGAAGACCATCTCTTCCAGTCTGGCAATCAGAACTCTCCAGGCTCTGCAGCAAGCAGAAGTATTCCTGAGATGCTGTTGCCATCCCCTCCCCACCCACACCCATGCTTGAATTTCACACATACATGAAAAGCAAGCATGGTTTTGGAGGAGGAGTATTTTTCCATCATACTGGTATCAGTTTCTCTTTTCTGCTTTCTTATCTGTCTTCTGCTAATTCTCTTTCCAGTGTCTATTCCTTTTTCTTTTCTCCTTTCTCCTGTCTAACATATTTTTTTATTTGCTAAACACCATCCCTTGTTTGTTCTGTTTGTCTCAAATAGATTAGAAGTTCTGTCCAGCAGGGACTATCTCATACGTTTTTAGTGTACAGCGCTGCATACATCCAGTAGCATTATAGAAATGATAAGCAGTAGTATAGTGAAGGGGGAGGTTATCAACATGGGCTACTGTTAAGATGTGCGATTCTTCTGTTAACACTAGTTATTAGTTTCATTGAATAAAATGGGGCCTGTGGTAAAATAGCATTTATTAATGGTAGCCCACATCTATCTCCTGCCAGTTGCTATTATTTTCTTCATTCGCCCTCTAGAGGCCAAAAAGAATCTAGCAGAATAAATCTCTAGACTTGTATATACTGTGCAGTGTGCATTTTACACTTAACAATCAAGAAGTCATTCATAGATAAATGCATTTAGCAATAGACTCAAACCACTAGAATCCCTACTTTTATGCTGTAGTCCCAAATCCCCAGAACACATCATGTCAATTCTTTTTTTTTTCATTTCATGAACAATCTTTTTTTTTTTTTTTTCGTTTTTATCTCTGATGGATTCCCATAAGACAGATGACTCAATAAAGAATACAATAAGACAACAGCTAAGACTCTGTATATTGGCTAAAACTCCCATTTCCAGTTTCTTTTTTCTAGGCTCTGTGGAGGTTTCATAATTCATATAAAGGCAAATAGGCTTGGAAATTGGAGGGGGCCTTTTATAGGTGACAGGCATTAAACGTTGACAGCAGTGTTACAATGCTGCCACATTACCACATAGCTATGGCTTTTTCTTGCCTTTGTTACAAACTGTATTAAAGTGTAGGTGTGTGGGTGTTGCGGGGGGGGGGGGGGGGGGGGATGAAGGGGTACCAGCTGTTTTTTTCAGTAATGTCAGTAATAGTTTACTGATCATTTGTAACTGACTAGTTGTACTATCGTTTATTAATTTAATATACCGTCTGCCTTGTAGACAAAGGGAGGTGGTTTACAAGAATAAAAACAAAAATTAAAAGATGGAAAAGAATTCCAATTAAAGATAGGAGAGATCAGTCAAGCAGAACACCACACGAATTGAGAATAAGATTTAAACCAAGGCCGTCGCACCCATCACAGAGACAGCCCACCATCATGTGCTGAATGGTAGTTGAAAAGAGAGGTATGAAAAGACAGGTAGGAGGGTTCTAGCCGGAGGTAATGTGGGAGAGAATTCCATAAAGCCAGGGAGAGAAAGTAGAAGGCACCGGTCCTTGTGAAGCTCACCTTGCTTTCGAGGGGTGCAGAAGGACCAGTCTAATATTATTAAGCATGCAAAGGGCACGGGGAGGGACATATGGAATTACCAGGGAGGCAAGAGAGGCAAGAATATTAGTGTGAAGGACCTTATGAGACCTAATGTTTGCACCGATATGTTGTTTTTTGGTAGGGTGGAGGCCTTTTGTCTTCAGCCTTGCCCTTGTGTATTTCATATACCAAGATGGAAGCCATAAAACAGTATATGACACAGAAGGTACAATTTGATTATTTAACCTTATACCTAGGTGTTTGTTTGGAATTTTAGGAGTTTATTTTTGAAGTGATTAGATACTTTCCCAAGGTCATAAAATTAGGGTTTTTTGGTGTATGTGTGCTATTCTGTCAGCCTCCTTCTTTCACTATGGGGGACAGGAAGTTAAAGCAGTAATACATCTAAAAAGTTAGGCATACAAAAATATATTAGGTTAGTCCAAGAAAAGGGATCCTCATATATTTTTTTAGTTCTTGATTTTTGCTTTTCAGTGGACTAACATGTCAAGCGCACACTACTTTATTGCTCCTGCACCACCCCAGGCATCCTTAAAGACTATGGGGTCGGGCTTTCAAGATGTTGGGGGTGGAAGAGAGGGGGATTGGGATCACAGGGGAGGAAGGGCAGCCAGCACATGTATAATTAGCTCTGAATATTCAATGCTGGTGCCCAGATGTGGCCTGGCACTGAATGTCTAGGGTTAATTTTGCCCACAGTAGTCAACATTTGCCATGGGCTGAATATTGACTGGTGAGTTCTTTATTGAGTCTTTTTGGTAAGGGAAAAGGGAAGAGAAGTGGGGGAATTGATATGGGGATGGAAAGAAGAAGTAGAGGGAATCTTAGAGATGGAGGAGGTAAAGGATAGGGGATGTAGAAAGGATGGGGTGGGGAATCCAGGGATGGAGGAGGGAGAGATTTGGAGGATTCCATCTTTCACATGCACATAGCCCACTGCCAGTCCCTATCATCTCTTTCACCTATTTCTCTGTACCAATCACTTTTCAATTCTTTGCCCTGAAACTAGTCCCAACACACAATCATCCCCCCCCCATGTACCTTCTCTTACTTTCATATTGTCCCTCAACCCATCGCTAATTCTTGTTGCATCCTCCCTCAAGACACCATTGATTCACATTCATCATTCTCCTCCATCCTCTTCAGATTACTGTGCCTTTCACTCTCCCCTGCCCCATCCAGTTATCACATCATACCCTTTTTCCAGACCTTGCCAAGCATCTCGCCATCTCTCTGCCCCATGAAAACCTTCACTTCTTTCACCCTTCCATCACTCCTGCTGATTCCCACCTTTCCTTTCCATCTGTCAATTCTTAAGAATGTAAGAACATAAGAATAGCTATACTGGGTCAGACCAATGGTCCATGTAGCCCAGTATCCTGCATCCAACAGTGGCCAATCTAGGTCACAAATACCTGGCAGAAACCCAATTAGTAGCAGCATTCCATGCTACCAATCCCAGGGCAAGAAGTGGCTTCCTCCATATCCATTTCAATAACAGACTACGGACTTTCCTCCAGGAAGTTGTCCAAACCTTTTTTAAACTCAGATATGCTAACTGCTGTTACCACATCCTCCGGCAGTGAGTTCCAGAGCTTAACTATATTTTGATTGAAAAATATTTCTTCCTGTTTGATTTATATGTATTTCCATGCAATTCCATTGAGTGCCCCCTGGTCTTTGTACTTTTTCAGTGAGTGAAAAATTGATTCACTTTTACCCATTCTACACCACTCAGGATTTTATAGACCTCAATTATATCCCCCCCCTCAGCCGTCTCTTTTCCTAACCTCTTTAGCCTTTCCTCATATGGGAAGAGTTCCATCCCCTTTATTATTTTAGTTGTGACCAGAATTGAATGCAATACTGCCCTGCCCTAATTGCACTACTACTGATTATCATTTTCCTCATGCTTCCAGCATACTACACTGCTTGCCAGTTCTTGCCCCTCCCACCTATCCATACTATTCTTTACCCCTTCTTCTGACTACACTCCTCTCATCCTCCCACTTGCCATGATAATTCCCTTGATACCAATCTATATCAACAAGAACCGGAGATGAACAGTGGTGCACAGAAGTAAATAAGTACACAATACTGAGTGGAGTAGAATGGGTAGACGTAAATTACTTGTTTACTCTTTCCAAAAATACTAAGCCTAGGGGCCACATAATGAAGCTACTAAGTAGGAAATTTAAAACAAACTGGAGAAAATATTTCTTCACTCAATGTGTAATTAAACTCTGGAATTTGTTATCAGAGAATGTGGTAAAAGCATTTAGCTTAGCAGGGTTAAGAAACGTTTGGATAATTTATTTATTTATTTTTATTTTGCTGTATTTATATCCCACATTTTCCCACCTATTTGCAGGCTCAATGTGGCCTACAATATAATACAACTACAATCACATTGATGGAATAGAGAATCAGAGTATATATAAGGTGCATAGGAATATTATGACAATCATATTAACGGAGAATAATTTCAGAATTATTGCTATTAAGGTTCATATGAAAATTATGTTGATTAAGAAGTGGGTAAGTGTTACACTCTGTTCCACTCCTCCAGAGGTGAGCTTGCTTGCTCAGGGTATGGGCATTCGAGGATGTGGCGGCCATCTTGGATGTGGTATCTCCAGGATAGGACAGAGATGGGCATCTCAGGTCGTGGCAGCCATCTTGGAGATGGGCAGCTTCAGGAAGGAAGCCCATATTTGGGTGTAGGGCATCTCTTCTGATGGAGGCAGCCATCTTGAATCAGCTGCACATGTTTAAACCTAATTTCCTACATTATTTAAAGCCCTGCCTCCAGTCCTTCCTTGCTTCGGCTTCTATTGTTGTAGAGGTCTCGGTCCTCATCTGTGTTCTACTGCCGGTTACCTTGCTCCTGTGTTTTGACCCTTGGATTGTTTCCTGACTACTCTGCTGTGTTGCTGCCTGCCCAGACCTTGGACTGTTTCCTGACTACTCTGCTGTGTTGCTGCCTGCCCAGACTTTGGACTGACTCCTGACTACTCTGCTGTGTTGCTTCCTCCCTGGTCCCTGGACTTTGTCAGCTTCCCCACCTGTCTGGTTGGTGGCCGTACACCCCACCGGTTCCGGAAGTCCTGGTGGCCGCCTGCACCTGGGGGCTCAACTCTCGGGGAATGGCGGTCGCTTCCCAGGTGAAGCTAGGGGTTGTCTGGCTGCCTGATCGAGTGCGGTGCTGCTCTGTCTTTGCCGTGCTCAGCCGGGGCACAAGGGCTCACTTCCCCAGACGTAACAGTAAGTGGATAACAACATAATATAATGATATCAGGACAGGGTATGATTATCAGTAATTAGGGTGTAAATAAAAGCAGCATTGAGCCTGCCATGAGTGGGAAAGCGCGGGGTACAAATGTAACAACAACAAAAAAAGAGTTCCAATATAAAGTTGTGTCTGGTGTAGTTTAGGAGTCAGATCGTTATGAGGGATCCATTTTGTATGCTTTTTTGAACAAGTAACTCTTCAGTAGTTTCCGGAAAGTCATCAAGTCGCGTGTTTTTCTTATAGTGGTTGGTAATTCATTCCATCGTTGTGTACAGATGTATGAAAAGCTAGATGTATGTATTGATTTGTATTTAAGTTCTCTGCAATTGGGATAATGGAGGTTTAAGAAAGTAGAGTGATGAACTTTTGTTGTTTCTCTCTGGTAGATCTATAAGGTCTGACATGTAAGATGGGGCATCTCCATAAATAATTTTATGAACTAAGGTGCATATTTTGAATGTAACTCGATCCTTTAGTGGAAGCCAGTGTAATTTTTCTCTAAGGGGTTTAGCACTATAGTATTTCGCCTTTCCGAATATCAGTCTGGCTGCGGTGTTCTGGGCAGTCTGGAGTTTCTTAATGGTTTGAGCTTTGCATCCCGCATATAAGGAATTGCAGTAATCCAAATGGCTCAATATCAGTGATTGCACTAGTTTGTGGAATGTCTCTCTTGGGAAGAAAGGTTTTATTCTTCTAAGCCTCCACATTGCATAAAACATTTTCTTTATAACATTTTTCACGTGGTTATCTAGACTAAGGTTACAATTGATTGTTACACCTAAGAGTTTCAGGTTGTCCGCAAGAGTATGATTTAGTATATTTATATTGGTATCATTGATTTTATTATACTGCGATGATAATATAAGGCATTGTGTTTTTTCTGCGTTGAGTTTCAGTTGGAATGCATCCACCCATGAATTCATAACTTTGAAGCTGAGATTAATTTTATCTACAATTTCAGACAAGTCATTTTTATATGAGATACATATCGTCACATCGTCAGCATAAATATAAGGGTTTAGGTTGGATAAAGATCTGGCTAGTGATAACATCATTAAATTAAAGAGGATCGGGGAAAGCGGAGATCCTTGTGGCACACCACATTCAGGTCTCCATGGCGATGATATGATCGATTCAGATATTACCCGGTATGTTCTTGCCGTTAGGAAACTTTGAAACTATGAAACCAATAATTCCTAAAAGAGAAGTCCATAAGCATAGGTGGTCGGTGGCCCAACTGTTTGGGGAGGCTAAAGGGGGCGGGGTTATGGGTGGGGCCAGGGGTGGAGCTTAAATCCATAATTGTCTGATAACACGCACAAAAAATAAATAAAAATAAAAGTCACAATTAATACCTTTTATTAAATTTAGATATTAGATATGTATCATATGTCAAAGAATAAAGTGGTTGCTCAAAGCATATTCTAACCACAATCGCTCAACTGCAAAACACTATGCACAACTTTGTCCAAAAACACGCTCAGAACCTTACTGTACCATAAATATTACACTGGGCAGACCTAATACACCAATATACCACCCATACGGAAAATGCAGACCGTCAACAATATGAAACAAGGGATCATATCATCACAATTCTCATGTAGAGCCACAAAACACCCTAATTCATGTTTAATGTGGGATAAAATGCCATAAATAAGTAAATAAATATAAACTTTTAATGTTGAGCACCTGATTCTCAAAGTGGACATATTCCAAACACTATAATGAAAATAAAATGATCTTTTCTACCTTTGTTGTCTGGTGACTTTTTATGATCATGCTGGCCCAGTATCCATTCTGCTGCTATCTGTCCTCAGTGCAGGTCAGGAAGTCATCCTCCTTAAATATCTCCCTGGCAACCCAGGACACCTCCAGCCAACCCCCCCTGCTTTCCTAGCAGTAAGGTAAACAAACCATAAACCAATTTCTACAACTGCTAGAGGGCTTTCACTGTAGCTTCTGCTGTGAGGATGGAGGTAAATCAACAATTTAATCCCCTCAGAGCAGCTGGACTCCACAGCTGATCCATTCTGCTGCAGCAGGGGGGAGGCTTAGCCTCTCCAAGCCTCTTATACCGGGCGCCTATGTCCATAAGTCATTATTAGGATGGACTTGGGAAAATCCTCTGTTTATTTCTAGGACAAGCAGCACAAAATCTGTTTTACTGTTCTAGGATTTGCCAGGTACTTGTGACCTGGATTGGCCACTGTTGGAAACAGGATACTGGGGTTGATAGATCTTTGGTCTGTCCCAGTATTGCAATACTAAAGACAAAGAAAAGGAATACTAGTTAGAGCAGTGATTTTCAATCTTTTTAATCTCGTGGCACACTTACAAGGTGCAAACATTGTCAAGACATACCACTGTAATCTAACCCATACCTGCCTATCCCTGCTAAGATCTATTCCATCCCCACCCATACCTGTAACCTTCAGAAGTAATTTCATTTAACTATGTTACTGAAATACACTACAGCATCAATATACATGTTACTGAGAAACTGAAACAAGATGGACTGTTACAGAGTCCTACACAAACACCACATGCCAGCAGAATCATTTACCTCAGCTGCAAGTACAGAACATGACTCACACCTGATACAAAATACGGAACCGCAAACAAACATGCAGTCACAAACTGAAAGCAGAGATACATATTGGGCAACACCAGAGAAACAAAGAAATGTGTGTCCTCCTATACAGTGCAAAATAAAACAGACACATGCAAATTCTCAACACTGACATAATTTGATCACTAAACTGAAAATAAAATCATTATTCCAGTCATCTTGTTCCCAGTCTATGGTTCTGCTTTCCTCCTTCTGTGCTTTTAACTCTGTTTCCAGGGCCTCCTTTCCATTTGCAATTTCTTTTCTCACCTCCTGCCCTATGTCTGTTTGGCACTGATCTTCATGTTCAGCTTTCTTCAATTTCTCTGCCTCCTTCTCAAATTTAGCTTGTCTCCCCTCTTCCCTTCCCCTCTTGTGCATCCTGTCTCCCCTTTTCTCTGCCCTTTATGTGCAGCCTGTCTCCCCTCTTCTCTATCCTTCCCTATATGTGAAGCCTGTCTCCCCTCTTCTTTCATATCCATTATCCATCTTTCCTCTGTGTCCCTGTCCTGCCCCATGTTCAGCATCTCACTTCCCCTGCACAACATCTCCATTCTGTATCTCTACCCCCTTTTTTCAGCATCACCTCTCTGTGTCCCTGTCCCCCCATATCTAACATCACCATAGGCTCCCTTTCTGTGTCCCTAACCACCCCATCCTCTCTCTATCCGGCATTGATCCTCTCTGTCCCTGTTCCTATGCTCCTCCATGCCCACTATCTCTCTTCTGTGTCCCTATCCCTCCCCATGTCCAGCGTCTTCTTTCTCTCTACCCTCCATGCCCAACATGGCCCAGCATGCCCCTCTTCCCTCCATCTCTCACAGATCATAGTCCCACATCTCTCCCCACTACGGCATCTCATCTCCCCCTCTCTTTTTGGGTCCCCCTGGGTAGTTTTGCATCTCCACCTCTCTGCCCGGTTGCCCCCTGGTAGTTAATCACAACCCCTCTGGGTAGCCAAGCAGGGGCATAGCCAGACTTTGGCAGGAGGGGAGTCCAGAGCCCGAGGTGAGGGGGCACATTTTAGCCGCCCCCCGTGCCGCCGCCAACTTTGACGACCCTTGCCGATGACCCTTTTGACACCCCCTCCCTCGGCCAACCCTCCCCCGCCATTGCCGTGGGCTACCTTTGCTGGCGGGGGACCCCAATCCCCGCCAGCCGAGGAGGTCCTCTTCTTCCCGCGAAGGCTTCGTTCTGGTTCTGATGTCCTGCACGTTGTACATGCAGGACATCAGACTCACAGAAACAGAATGAAGCCTGGCTGATCTGCAAGGCTTCGTTCTGTTTCTGTGAGTCTGACGTCCTGCATGTACAACGTGCAGGACGTCAGAAACAGAACGAAGCCTTCAGAGGAAGAAGAGGACCTCCTCGGCTGGCGGGGATTGGGGTCCCCCGCCAGCAAAGGTAGCCCACGGTGACGGCGGGGGACGGGTTGGCGGCAGGAGGGGGGGTCAAGAGGGTCATCAACAGGGGGGGTCCAGGGCCAAATCTACGGGGGCCCAGGCCCCACGTATCTACGCCACTATAGCCAAGGCATCTCCCCTCCCCAGCCCCCCTATAGTTCATCATCTTCCCCTCCCATGCAGGTCCACATCTTCTTTTGCCCCTTCCCCTGCCAGTCTAGCATGTCTCCTGCCCTCTTTCCACAAATCCAGAAGCTCTCCCTCCCCCGCTTAGCCCCGTGGCGCTTCTAACCTGTATTCTTACTCTCTTCTCCTCGATTGCAAGTCAGTAGTTCTCCTGATGCTCCCCATGTGCCCAAACACCTCTCCCGTTTCTTCCTATGCCCCCACAGCACTTCAAACTTTTCTATTTATTACAACAGTGTCTGCAACTGGTGCTGCAACCTTTCCTCTGCACGTCCTGGCCCCTGTGTAAACAGGAAATTGCATCAGTAGGGAGCGGGACGTGCTGAGGAAATGTTCCAGCGCCAGCTGCAGACAGCATGTGTTGATCGCTGCTGGAGAAAAGTTTGAAGTGCCACGGGCATCGGAAGAAAAGAGAGAGGTGTTTGGACCTGGGGAGGAGGGGGAGTGTCAGGAGAGCTGCTGCCTCGCACTTACGGAGGAGGGAGGGAGAAATGCATCATGAGGGAAAAAAGAAGCGGCTGCAAACAAAAGAGAAATCAGGCAATATCGTGGGGATTCCCAAACTCTCGCGGCACACCTGGGGAGCAGCCGCAGCACACCGGTTGAAAAACACTGACTTAGAAAACACTGTAAAAGTACGGGGGTGATTCTTTAAGTGGGCATCTCCTTTTAGGCACCCTGATGCTGCATAGATTTCATTATGGAATACTAATTCAATGCGGTATCAGTGCACCTACAGTTAGACATCTGCAATCACACCAGCCATAGAGCTGGTATAGCTGTGGGCACCTAAATGCGACAAGAGCCCATGTAACATACTGTATTCTATAATCTGTACACATAAATGGCAGCCCCGTCCAATCTCTTTTCATGTTCCACTCTTATGAATGCCCCCTTGCATTTATATGTTATGCCACTTGCATACATGCATAAGTGCTGGTTTCTGTACATTTATACATGCGAGTAGCACATAACTGTAAGCACCATTCACATGACCAGGGGTGGCTCCCCACCCCCTGGGTAGTGGCTCAGAGTGTCCTTTTCTCTGTGCAGGGGCACCGACAGCTACATTGGAAGTCTGCTGCTGATGCTGGAACTTCTCTCTGCCACAGCCCACCCCTTTTCTGATGTAACTTCCTTCTTCCACAAGGGCATGCTGCAACTGGCCAATGTAGCTGGCGGTGCCCTGTATGGCGAAAAGGAGGCTTTAAGGTACCCAGAGTCCATCTAGATGTGTGAAAATGTTTTCATTTCTGACAGCTAAGAAGTTGTTTCTGCTTCTGAATTTATCGTCATCAGAAGGCCATTTCCCATCACAATTAAAATTGGCTGTGGTCGTTCTATTTTAGAAAAGGGGAAGGTTCTGTGAGCTAGCCTGGCAGACTATTGGCCTCTTTCAAAATTGGCATTCTTGGGAATGATACTGGAAAATTATTTCATCAGCTACAAGATATCTTAGAGAATTTCTCTGCACTACACCCATTTTGATGAATTTTAGAAGGGATGCTGGTCTCCATAATTGATTGGTTATATCAGGATATGGATGGTGGGAGGAAGTTTGATATTACTTAATTGTAAAGTTGGATACACAATTAAAAAGAATTGAGGGAAATTGTGTACTGATTATGATTACGAGCTGCTTTGAGTCCCTGGGAAAAAGAGTCTTTTAAATCCAAACTAGAGCCAAATAGAATTTGAACCAAAAATCACATTGCTCCATGTGGTTCTTTTGGGAGATTGTACTGGTACATGATCTAAGAATTGATTAAAATGATCTGTAAAAACCAAGAATTTTGTTTATTTTCTATGAGTTTCCTAGATCATATTACTTGGATCCTGGTTTGCAAACTGTACCAAGCTATAGTTATGCCCTGTGCAACTTGCTCACTGGTGCCCCCCCCCCCCCCCCCCCCGCTGCCCTGTCTGCTTCACCCCTGCCGAGAGGAGACAGTAGCTGGGAGCAATTTTTGCAGACCTCCATATGTACACCCTCTTCAGCTGCACAGCTCACACAGCCCTTGGCATGGCGCTGAGTGAGAGGTTTCTTAGATAACTAAGGCAGAAATAGTTTGCTTCTCACAAAATTGTGGTTGCCCTGCTTGTCTTAATGCTTCATTGTTACATGGGCTACTTTTAAAACAAACAGGAGGAAATGTTTTTCACTCAATGAATAGTTAAGCTCTGAAACTTGTTGCCTGAGAATATGAAATCAGCGATTGGTGTATCTGGGTTTAAAAAAGATTTATACAAGTTCCTGGAGGAAAAGTCCATATTCTGCTATTGAGATAGACATTTTATTTTTTTATTGGTATTTATTAACTGCCTTTATGAAGAGATTCACCCAAGGTGGTAAACAGTAGGTACACTTTAACATCAGACTTACAATTTTGTTAACAGCAAAACAACAGTAAAATGAACACGTGTAGACAGACGGAATGAAAGAGGAAAACTTGAAAGCAGCAAATTGAGACCTAATAATAGGACTACCATAAAACAGGTTCAAAAATATACACATTTAACAGAACTGAAATTCAAATAATAGAGATATCAAACATATAAACGGCAAGTGACCGACTCACCTGCAAATGTGCAGTAGAGTCGGAACGCTGAGAGTGTAGAAGTCCAAGCCCCGCCTCCAGCAGCAGTACAGCCCAATAGGGAGGAGGGCTTGGACATGGGCGTGGAAATCGGAGGAGGAGGGAGCAGGGAGGGAAGGAGGGGGCGGAACTGAGGGAAACAGATGCAGCGATGGAGAACTGATGACACAACGACGGCGGAAAGAGGGGGGGGGGGACAGCAAAATGGCGGCGGCGGGGACGGCAGGGCACAGGAGGTCACAATCGCGGTGGATGGGAGCCCGAGGATGGAGGGTAGGGGAGAGAACAGTTGATGGACACGGGTGGATGGAGCGGATGGGAGGGGGGAGAGGAGGGTTGCTGGACATGGGGGGTAGGGTTACCATATGGCTCCAGAAAAAGGAGGACGGATTGAGCCAGCCGGGTTTTACTTCCATTGCTTTCAATGGAAGTAATTGAGCTTGCAGGGTTTTACTTCCATTGCTTTAAAACCCGGCTGGCTCAATCCGTCCTCCTTTTTCTGGAGCCATATGGTAACCCTACTAGGGTTACCATATGGCTCCAGAAAAAGGAGGACGGATTGAGCCAGCCGGGTTTTACTTCCATTGCTTGAAAGCAATGGAAGTAAAACCCGGCTGGCTCAATTAACTTTCCATTGAAAGCAATGGAAGTAAAACCCGGCTGGCTCAATCCGTCCTCCTTTTTCTGGAGCCATATGGTAACCCTATCTCTACCACCTCTGCCTCCTTGCACCCAGCATGCCCTGCTGTAGCCTACAGAGTAGGAGAAGCCGCATGACAAAGACTGGACAGGTCTGAAACACATCACGTCCATTCAGCTGAGCAGAAAAATCAAAATTGAGGAGCTGAGGAGACCACTGTTTGTTGATGAAAAGGCACATTTACTCCTGCCTTGAAGAAAGCCTAAATTTGTGCAGGAGCATTTTTCTGCTACTGGGATTAGGTTGGGAAGTCTATTTTACTATAAAAAGTCATATAGGTACCTATGTTGCCTTTAAGAAATACTAAATAAAGACTAAAATAAGGAGTTTTTGAAAGTTCTTTAGTAATCTATTACAAAATTGCTCCCAACATGGCCATCTGCTTATCCTCCACCTAAATGGTGAATTATTATTTTCAGTTTGCTTCTTGTCCTGAATACCTCTTTGCCCCAAATTGGGTGAATCAAACCCTGGATAAGTACCTGAAACTTTCATTTGAAGCACTAATTGGAACAGATAAGTGTTGAAGCAAATGCTACATCTTAGTGTCTACAACATTAAACTAAAGTTGCTGGGCTGAAGTTATGGAACTAGACATCAAGGTTACTTGCCAGAAAATAGAACTTCTAAATGAAATTAAACTTGACATAGTTCTCAATCAGTTGGGATTCCATTCAGAAACCATTCCAAATATTTATTTGTTTCACTTGTTTATACAAATCTATTTACTGATATGCGACAGACAAATTCTTCAGAAAGCTTAAGGAGCATCAGGAGAACTACTGACTTGCAATCAAGGAGAAGGGAGCAAGGATACAGGTTAGAAGTGCCACGGGGCTAGGCAGGGGAGGGAGAGCTTCTGGATTTGTGGGGAGAGGGCAGGAGAGATACTAGACTGGCAATTGAAGGGGCAAAAGAAAATCTGGACCTGCAGGGGAGGGGAAGATGATTCAGTAGATGAAGGACAAAGGTTTGGAAGTTTTCTCTGTTAAATATACTCAGCTAAACACTGCTAAGGAATTGTAACTAATTGTACATAAAATATAAATGTTAGAGGAGGGCTTTAACAGGTGGCTTGTCTTGTACAATGAGCAGGGCTGCCGAGAGACTGGGCCGGGCCCGGGGCCCCGCCTCCTGAGGTCGTCGTTGTCGCTGCCCCCCTCCGTCCACCACCGGGCCGAGCCCCCTGAATTCAAATCATAGCGCCTCAGCTCAAACTTGCTCCATGTGAAAGAAGTGCAGCAGTGGTAGTCTGCAGATTGCCTTCCTTTGGGCCTTCCCTCCCTGTGTCCCGCCCTCATCTTACGTAACTTGCGCGAGGGCGGGACACAGGAAGGGAAGGCGCGAAGAGAGGCGATCTGCAGGCTGCCGCTGCTGCACTTCTTTCACACGGAGGTCGAGGTGAGGCGCTATGATTTGAATTCATGGGGGCCTGGCCCGTGGTGGATGGAGGCTCGGGGAAGTTTGTCCCCCTTGTCCCCCCTCTCGGCGGCCCTGACAATGAGTTTGCTCATGCCTTGCGCATAGACAGCAGAGCTTTCCATCTTGTCCATGTCACACTGTAGGTTCGCAGCCTGGCTCTTACCTGGATTGTGCATCAAAAATTCATTGCTCAGTGGTCCAGCTCTGTACTGAGTCTCTGCTATCTTCCACTAAATAGTCCCAGGACAAAACCATTTCTTCCTTCTCTGTGCAGTACCACCAGTTTCAAAACAGAAAAGGTCTATCTTTTTTTTTTTTTTTTTGAAAATGGTTATTTGCTAGATATTTTTATGCTCTGTGTGTTTATCTTTTTGGTCCATTTTCGGGAAAAAAAAATTAATAATAAGACCAAGTGAAAAACACACAAAATCAAGCCATTGGGATGTAGGAGGAGCCAACATTCTTAGTAGACTGGCCACATAGACATCCCAGGAGAGCAATGGGGCACTGCAGTGGACCTCAAATAAATGCTCCCAGATACTCATCTCATCACTGCTCCATTATCTTGTCTGCTGAGCCCCCCAAACCCACTACCCCCAACTGTACACCACTTCAATAGCCCTTATGGGTGAAGGGGACACCTATATGTGGGTACAGTGGGTTGCTGGTGAGTTTTGGAGGGCTCACAGTTTCCACCACGTGTAACAGGTAGGAGGAGGTTTGGGCCTGGGTCTACCTGTCTACAGTGCACTGCACCCACCACTAGACTACTCCAAGGACCTGCATGCTGATCTAATGCACCTGAATATAACATCTGAGGCTGTCATAAAGGTTGGTAAGTAATGTATTTAATTTTTATTTAATGCATTTGTATCCCACATTTCCCCACCTTTTTGCGGGCTCAATGTGGCTTACATTTTTGGGGGGTGGAGGGGGTCAGTAACCACTGGGGGAGTAAGGGGAGGTCATCCCTGATTCCCTCCAGTGGTCATCTGGTCATTTAGGTTTTGTGCCTTATTCATTCTATAAACAGGTCTATATTTATTTATTTATTTATTTATTTGTAACATTTATATCCCACATTTCCCCACCCATTAGCAGGCTCAATTGCCAAGTCCAGTAGATGTTAAAAAAATACAATTTAAAATAAGGGTTAGATAAGGTTAAACAGGTACAAAAAGGGACAAGGAAATAAAGGAATATATAATGTCCAATGCGATGTAAGGTATAGATGCACTGCAGAGTTGAGGCATTTAAGTAGGGCCGGTAGGCCTTGCAAAACAGATAGGTCTTTAATGATCGCCTGAAGTTTTGATGGTCGTGAATCGCTTTCACACTCTTTGGTAGTGCATTCCACATTTGTGTACTTAAGTAAGAAAAATTGAATGCATAGGTTGATTTGTATCTGAGTCCAATGCAACTTGGATAGTAGAGGTTCAAATAAGTACGTGATGCTCTGGTTCTGTTTCTGGTCGGAAGATCTATCAAGTCCATCATGTATCCTAGGGCATCACCGTAGACAATCTTGTGGACCAAAGAGCAGATTTTGAAGGTAATGCGTTCCTTGATTGGGAGCCAGTGCAGTTTTAATCGGAGAGATTTAGCGCTATCGAATCATGTTTTATCGAATATCAGCCTTAGTTTAGACGTTTTTGTTTTGTTCCATTATGACTGAAAAACGTCCTAAGAATACCCAAATCCCACCCTTAACACACCCAGACACACCCCTTTGGGATTTGAATGCACTGCAGATGAAAAGCACAGAAAAATGTCTGAAAAATAGGTTTTGAAAATACAAATTTGGACGTTTTTGTGAGAAAAATGTCCAAATGCTGCTTTATGCCATTTTTTTAGACTTTTTTCTCTTTCAAAAATAAGTCCCAGTGTCGGCTTGCTAATGCTCATGGTCTCTCTCTCACTGTTTTAAAAATACTAATACTGAATAGTATGATAGAATGCATGGTGGTATAGATCAAGGGTTCTCAGCTCATTCTTCAGAACACATCTAAACAGCCAGGTTCTCAGGATATCCACAATGAATAGGCATGAGAAAGATTTGCATAGAATGGAGGTAGTGCATGAAATTTTATCTCATGCCTATTCATTGTGGATATTCTGAAAGCCTGTCTGGCTAGATATGTGCGGAAGACTGGTTTGAGAACCCCTGTTCTAGATGAATTAGAAGTTTGCATGAAAAACAAACAGAGATGAAGTGATTGAATGAGGGAGTGAATTGTGGAATACAAAAAGGTGAAGGAGACCGCAATACCTCTGCTTTTTTTAGCATAAATTATTTGCACTATTTTCATAGTGGTATTCAATTGGGTGTAGTGATATTTAGGGATGGATTGTCATTTTATTTTTTATTATTACAGTAGTTTTGTGTATTTCTAGATTCCTGACACATGCCCTGTCACCAAATGATAAGCTAATGTATATTGTTGATGAACGTAAACTTTATTCCTGTAGGTCCTGAGTTAAGCCGACGATCCTGAGCAGAAGTATCCCTTGAAAAAGCATCAAGGAGCGAAACAGGCACCTGTTGGGATTACACGTTTGGGACTACGAGCTAAACAACGTCACTACAGATAAGTGCGGTTCTATAATCACTTGAGTGGTATAAGTTCAGCCACCTCAGTTATGATATATTCTACACCGCCAGACACTCAGACTCACAAGGGAGTACATCTTAACTAGAAGCACCATGGAGATGTAATAATTAAAAAAAGAAAATTTTTTTAAAAAAGAAGGATTAATAGATTTAATTAATATAAGATCTCAAACATTGGAAGGAGGGGGTCAGTCTATGATTATAAGCGTCACTAGATAGGGGCTCACCTGAATTGGTGTTAAAAATTACCCTAGTGACTGTGAGACTTTCTCAACATATGACAAAAGTTAATAGTTTTATTTTGTCCTCCCACCTTTACCTCTACTAAGGAGTTATTGTAAGTTGTAGACGATATAGTAGAGTATAGCCAATAGTATTTGACAGTTCAACTGAACAAGATGGCAACAAGCTCTTGGCGAATGGGATTCAGCTTCAGTGCAGACGTAGCATCCGAGTAATTACAAAATACTTCGGATTTTACATCTTTAGAAGGAGATAGTTTAGATGCTGAATGGGACTCTCTTCTCACAAACTTCAAATCCTCGATGCGGTTGGAGATCAACAGCTCTGCATTCATTGAGTATTGTAAAACAGAACAAATCCCTCATGGTCTGAGGATATACAAAGCTCCACAGATATTTAAGGATCATGAAGATTTCATACAAAAATGGAACCTGATCCTAAATAAATGTTCTTTGTATCTTATGCTGTTGGTCATCGAACAGTCCAGAATAGCCTTACAGCAAGAAAGAGAAATATTGGACAAAGAACTCACTAGACTCAAAGAAGGAATATCAGCACAACGCTTTGAACAGAAACACCTGCAATTAAAAGAATCCCTAGATCAATTTAAAGACCAGCTACGTAAATTGAAGATAAAGATGTTGGCCAGAGACAAGAAAAATTATGCGCAAAACAATGTATACCCATGGATGAAGGATAAATCCATGAAGGAGGACCACAGGACAGAACCTGCAGCATCAGGTTCAACTGACACAACAGCTAAGAAAGTAACATTTAAAGCGTTTTAGTTTTCGGACAGTTCATCCGGTAGCAGCGATGGCGAGGATTTTTTAGGAGACCGTCCACCACGAGGCACAAGAAATCATGGCGGCAGACGAGGAGGGAGCAGAGGACCATCCAGAGCCCGGTCCCGTACGCGTTCACAGTTCTAAATGATACGAATGACACGAATGTCATCAACCTATCCAGCACGAGTCTTACACCTGCACAGACGTCTTTGTTGTCTTAAGGATTATCGTATGTACCGGCAAAGCCTTTCAACCCATTCCAGTTCAAGATAGATTTAGAGAAATTCATTAGATCCCTACAATTAAAGGTATATTTCGGAGGAATGGAGGTAGAAGAATCAAGGTCCCAGATACATGTGAAATCCCAATGGATCCCTACAATCCCTTTAGATCCTGTAGTTGCAGTTTTCAAACAACTGGTATTGCGTGACATACATAAAATGTACACCACTGAATGCCATAAAACCCAAGACAACTAGACAAAATTGGAGCATAAGGCATTACATGATCTCAAGTCTGACAGTAATATAGTCATTAAACGTGCGGATAAGGGTGGAGCTGTAGTCGTACAGGACACGGTTAAATATGTTCAGGAGATAGAATCGCAACTATCAGATGCCACTGTGTATCGAGAAGTGACAGAAGATTTCACAAAAGACATATTGAAGTTAATAGGAGAAGTAACCCAAGAAGGCACAGAGCTAGGATACCTGAATATCAAAGAATACTGATTCTTAAACAATAAGACACCAGTGCTTCCGGTGTTATACGCACTAACCAAAATACATAAAGATCCAAACAATCCCCCTGGTAGACCGATTATATCAGCTAGGGGATCCTTGTTAGAACCCCTATCTATGTATGTGGACATGTTTTTGAAAGAGTTCGTGACCAACGGTGCATCATTCATTAAAGACACTATGCATTTTTTAAATATTCTGCAGAACTTCCACATACCTGATTTTCCGGTTCTAATGGTAACACTGGATATTATATCACTCTATACGATGATACCACAAGATGAGTTATTAGAGGTAGTCAAAAGTGTGTTGGACAAATGACCGAGGCCACGTGACGTCCCTTCAGAATTTTTATACAAATTGACCAAAATCGCATTATGTAACAATTTTTTTGGTTTCCGAAAAAGATATTATTTACAGATGTCGGGAGTTGCAATGGGGGGCTTCATTTGCACCCACCCTGGCCAACATATTCATGACAGCTTTTGAAGAGAAAATGGCTCAAGGGGTCCCCATTTCGCCCTAAAATTCTGCTGTGGAGACGTTACATTGACGACGTGTTTGCAATATGGAATGGCAGCACAGACGAGTTGAACATGTTCCTGGGTTGGCTGAACAATTGCCACCCAAGGATACAATTGAACTCCAGTATAGTATTCCTGTCAGTAGGTTTTATGAATACTTTCGTTGAGAATGCTCCTTGGGATAAAAGCACCTCAACGTCCAAAAAGTGTATCCTAGTTTGCGAACATGTTGAGGTAAATTGGAGAGTAGCAAATAAAGAATTTGCAATAGAAGTTAACATTTGTGGGAATTCTACAGGACCTACACCTAGGATGTCTTCACTTGGGGTCAGTAGATAACTGCTCTGTTTAAAATCATCTTGAGTAAAGTGTTATGATTGCCATTGACTAATGACTGCATTTATGGGCAGCCAGGGAGTGTCTGATTTTAAAAATGTAGAAATAAAGGTCACCCAGAACTGAATGTTGTAGGTGATATCTTTTTAATTAGACTAAGGTAATTCTTTAATTCATTCATTTAAGTATTTCTATACTGCTTAGACCTAAGTGGTTTACAGTTTCATTTTACAGGTACTGGGTCTGCCCCAGGTACTGTTGTACCTGGGGCAATGGAGGGTCAAGGAATTGAACCTGGCTCCCCAGGATCTCAACCCACTGCTGACAGCAGTGGGAATCAAACCCAGCTCCCCAGGTCTGCAACCTGCTACACTAACCATTAGGCCACTCCTCCATTCCAAGTGATTGCTTAGAGCTCCTGAAGAATAGCTTAGTGGTTAGTGCAGTGGACTTTGATCCTGTGGAACTGAGTTCAATTCCCACTGCAGCTCCTTGTGATTCTGGGCAAGTCACTTAACCCTCCATTGCCCCTGGTACAAAATAAGTACCTGAATATATGTAAACCACTTTGAATATAGCTGCAAAAACCTCAGGAAGGCAGTATATCAAGTCCCATTTCCCCTTTCCCTTTTACTAAGCCACAGCAAAAAGTGGCCTGCAGTAGTGTGAGCGTGTGATTTTGGTGCGTGCCGGGCCACTTTTTACCGCATTTGGGGAAAAAGGGTTTTTTTTTTTTCATTAGGCTGGGAAAAGGGCCTGCGATAAAACTGAAACCAGTGTGCACCTATTTACGGCCTGAGCCCTTAATGCCACCCATTGATCTGGCAGTAAAGACTCACGTGATACATGCGTGGTGACCGGTTGGCACGTGCTAACTGCTGATTAATGTCGGAAACGCCACGTGTGGTAGGAAATAAAAAAATAATTTGTCCCAGCGGTATGGGCGCATGCCAAATCCAAAATTACTGCCGGGGTGGCGCATTAGCCTGGTGATAATCTTGTTTTGGTGCATGATGCATGCGCGTAGAGCCTAGTGCGCCTTTGTTAAAAGAGCCCCTTAAATTTATTGGCTGCTTCTCTGACAACTTGAAGTAATGCAGTGATAATAAAACATAGCTGTGACTGGCTTGGGGGAATTATCCTCCCTTCATTAGGTCAGTGAGTAAATAGCTTTTTGTGTGAAGTATTGCGATTGCCATGTGGTAGATGGGAGGGGATTGTAGTTAATTGTTCCACCATTCTGGTACTGTGATCTCATTGAAATAATAACACCAAAACACCAAAAAATCAGAGCCAAAATTTTTAACATACTGAGCACCATTCTATAAAGGGTACACATCCTTTATAGAACAGTGCTTAGGACATAAACTGGCATAAACTGGCAAGGAGTGGAGGAGTGGCCTAGTGGTTAGGGTGGTGGACTTTGGTCTTGGGGAACTGAGGAACTGAGTTCGATTCCCACTTCAGGCACAGGCAGCTCCTTGTGACTCTGGGCAAGTCACTTAACTCTCCATTGTCCCATGTAAGCCGCACTGAGCCTGCCATGAGTGGGAAAGCGCGGGGTACAAATGTAACTAAAATAAATAAATAAATAAAATAAAAAATTACACCTGCTAAAATCCAGTGTAGATGCTGGAGCCTAAATTAGGGACAGTTCAGCCAAATTCTATATTTACGTTGTGATAAACACAGTGTCTGCCCTTACTTGAGGAGGCCGCCAGAGGGCGCTCTCCCACCGAAAACCGGGAAAATGCCCATTCTGCTCACTAGAGGGAGCTCCAGTGATCTAGCTGAGTATTGACTTGCATGGGCCAGTAGAGGGAGCTCTAGGGAGATAGCTGGGGGAGTGAGAAGAGACTTCTAGACCTAGATCATTCTGGAACCAGAGGGGCGAGGTCTTAAGAGGTGGGGAGGTTTATTGGACACCTCATAAATAGCTTCCTCTCAGTGGAGGAGGGAGTTTGGCCCTCAGGAGAAGAAATGGAGACCTGAAGCATAACCTAGGAGATGCCCTAGAGGGAGAGAAGCAGGCTGAAAATCCTGGGGTAAGAAAAGACCCCAAAGTATTGATGGTGGAACTGTGAAGTGTTTAAAATGAAAAAAACATCCGTGGGGTGGAGGATAGGACCGTAAGGTTAATGAGAGTAAAGAAGGTCCTATCCAGGGGTGGTGGCTGTTATACCCTGAGATCCAGGTGTCCCACAGTAAATGGGCTCAGGGAGTGAATTTGTAGTGAACGAATAATAGTTGGAAAGGAAGGTTCCCACAAGACTGAAGCACAGCTCTAATAAATGGAATTTACATTTACTCAGCTAATTTGCATATTTCTGAAAGCAGTGGAATCCCTGCTATCTTCCAGAGAAGGGTGACCAGGGGGCCCCACCAGAAGAACTGGAAAGGGGGGCGGTTACCGGGAGATACAACGGGGAGGCAGGTCCAGGACCGGAGGTTAATGAAGAGGTCACCCTGAGGGAAAGAGGAGGCCCAAACATAGAGGCCTGAGTCACAGAGAAGTTTAGCTTTAAGATTGTTCCCTGAAGCAAAGGGCTGGTGAGGCTGGGCAGGAGCCACTAGAGGGTCTCTGCCCACCTGAGAGCATCTCTGCAGGCTTACAACATGCGTAAATTTTTGGAATGCCCCTAGAACACCCCTGGCTATGTTCTCCCCCCAAATTTATTCGCATTAAGATTTATACGTAGATCATTATAGAATATGATCTGCGTGCAAATCCTAATTAAGGGCAATTAACACCAATAATTGGTTGTTAGCCAATTATTGGTGCTGATTGGCTTAAGTTGCACATGCAAATCGGCTACCCACGCTGATTTGCGTGCACGACTTTAGTCACTGTTTATAGAATCTAGGGGTTAAAGTCCACCATAGCCAGTGCTTTCTTCTTTGCTATCCCTTTTCACTGTGTCCATTCCTATCTGAGCCAAACTCTCTTTTAAGTTTAAAATTGATTTGAAGACGTGGCTCTTCCATAAGGCTTTCGACTCTACCTAGGTTTTCATTTGTTCCCCTATTATCTTTACCTTACCCAGTTCATGTCGTCCCATTTTTAAAAATTCCCTTCCTTTTGCTTTCTGAACTTTATTTTTTTTGGTTTGAATGCTGACTTTCTTATTTAAAATTGTAGCTCCTTTCCTTTTCTGATTTTGTGTGAATTTTTAGCATTGTACACCGCTGTGATCTGCAAGTTAGTTAACGGTGGTATAGCAAATCTAAATAAGTAATAATAAATAAATAATTGCAGACTAGGGAGAGGTATGGTTAATGCTGAAGCTTTTATGAAGGGAGCAGAATTGGTTTCTACTGAGTCTAACAAAGGTTTGCTGGAAAAGATATAGGTACAGTGGCAAGTAATGCCCTTTAGAAAGTTGTGCCATTGAAGCAGATGACCTATATAATTCGAGTAAAACAACCTTAGTTCTCTGAAGTCCTGAGGGCTCCAAGAAAAGATCATTTGATGGATAAAATGAGTACAGCATATATCAAAGGATGAGGCCTTTAAGGGAGGAATGGAAGATTAAATTTAGGGTCTACAAAAAAAAAGCCATTATTGAGGGAAAAAGATTCCACTTTGCTAAACAGATTTTAGACAATAATAACGGTTCCAGAGAAATGTTTGAAAAGGAAAATACGTTTCCCATTTTCCAGCAAAGACTGCCTTAGCACAGCAGCTGGCAAAGCTTTTTTCAGAAGAGAATCCTTTTGATAAGAAATGATATAGTTGCTTAAACTAATGTGAGTATGTACAGTGGTTAAAGGTTGTTGACCCTCTTCTCACTTACACTGATAGTTTGAACAGGTGCTGTCTCTAATGAGGAAGTAAAGAGGATGGGTGTATTTGGGTCACATATAGGAAACACAGCCAGCTTTCATCTTGAAGATTGGACTCCTAGTAGGCCACTATAGCAAGAGTTTTTAGTTGCAACACAACTTTGAGATATATAAGTTAGTGGCTAAGCTTAGTTGAGGGTCTTGCATTTAGATTCTTCCCTTTATTTTTTTTCTGCAAGATGCCTTAGGTGTGATGGCATATTGGTTCACTGGGCCCTTTTACAAAGTGGCGGTAAGCCCACCAATCCAGAGCTACCACTGGCCCAATGCAGGCACCATGGTAGTTGCAGGCCCCAGCACATGCCATTTGCAACACTTGGGAAAATAGATCCCTATTTTTTACCACAGCAGCTACCTGGCAGAAATCGGGCAGTCAATATCAAACATATAAATTGCGAGTGACCGTACTTATCCGCAAATGCACAGTAGAGACTTCCCTCTCTGTCCCACCCCCGCATCAATACGTGATGACGGGGGTGGGACAGAGAGGGAAACTGCGCGAAGGGGAGGGAGGGAACTGCCGAGGTTGCTACCGCTCCCCCCCGAGGTCGCCGCTACCGCTCCCCCCACCCGGAGTTGCCGCCGCTGCCCCCCTCCACCCGGCCCGGGCCCTCTCTTCGCTATTGAACTTACAGTGCCGAAAACGCAGCAGGCAGATCAGCTGAGCTCCCATTGGCTTTCCTTCCCTGCCTGTGTCCCACCCTCGCCGACGTTACATCACACGAGGGCGGGACACAGGCAGAGAAGGAAGGCCTATGGCAGCTCAGCTGATCTGCCTGCTGCGGTTTCGGTGCTGTTAGTTCAGTGGCGAACAGAGGGCCCGCCCGGGTGGAGGGGTGGTGGCGGCGACTCCGGGGGGGGGGGACCGGTAGCGGTGACCTTGGGGGGGAGGGGCGGCGACCTTGTGGGGGGGAGGGAGGGGAGGGGAGGGCAGGAGAAATGCTGAACATGGGAGGTATCAGAAGGAGGGGGGCCTTGGAGCTGGGAGGGAGGGACATGGGGGGCCTTCGAGCTGGGAGGGGGAGGGACAGAGGGCCCTTGGAGCTGGGAGGGAGGGACAGAGGGCCTTGCAGCTGGCAGGGAAGGAGGGAGGATGCTGGACATGGGAGGTCAAAAGGAGCGGGGCCTTGGAGCTGGGAGGGAGGGACAGAAGGGGGCCTTCGAGCTGACTGGGAGGGAGGGACGGAGAGGGGCCCTTGGAGCTGGGAGGGAATGGGGCCTTGGAACTGGGAGGGCAGGCAGGGGGCCTTAGAGCTGGGAGAGGGGCCCCTTGGAGCTGGGAGGGAGGGGGGCCCCTTGGAGCTGGGAGGGCAGGGGGCCTTGGAGCTGGGGGGGGGGAGGGACTGGGTCCTTGGAGCTGGGCGGGAGGGACGGAGGGGGGCCCTGGAGCTGGCAGGGAAGGAGGGAGGGCAGGGGGCCTTACAGCGGTGAGGTGGGGGGAGGGGGCCTTGGAACCCCCCCATACCAATACTCGCCCGTTTTAACGGGCTTAACGGCTAGTATATAAATAAATCTTGAGAGTTCTCTTATGGTCTAACACTAGCCAGTCTTCACTACAGGAGGAAAAAGCCTCACGAAGCTCAAAAGTTGCAAAAAGCAACACGAGCAGGGCTGCCTCATCATTGGCATAAAAAACCTCCTGATAAACCAGAACTAATTTTCTCTACGTTGTGGGAGAGTGGTAAGCTGTACAACTGCAAAAATATATAAATTCCTCAAAAATATATTTCACAGTAGTAGTCGTATGAAGAGTTACTTAGCTTCAAAACAGTCTTCCTTGTTCTCTCCTCTTATTCAAACTAACGGACCATGACCAACGATGGCTAGCATTTCGTCGCCTGCTTCAGGGTTCAACGGTCAATTTAGAGTATAGAGAAAGCATTGCATATCTCTTCTCAAAGGGAAGACCATAAGAGAACTCAAGATTGATTTATATATATTGACTGTACACCATTGAGGGTTCTACCCTACTTTTTTTGGTTTAGTAATTAGGCAGCTCCATGCCTTGCCTGGTTACTGCAGGGTTAGCATGGAAGCCCTTTCCGCCACCTCAATGAGTGGTGGTAAGTGTTTCCCCTTGCATGACCCTGCAGTAAGTAAAACCTTACCACATGGCCATTTCTTTTTTTCAGCCTTTTTACCCACTGTGGTAAAAAGGGCCTCAGCATATGGCAAAAATGACCCCCGCCAGTAGCTCAGGGCCTCTTTTACCGCAGTTTAGTAAATAGGCCCCTGAGATCGTAAATAGTTTTGTTAGGTCAGGGGTGTCATCCAATAACTCTGAAGTCCATTATTTTAAATCTAGTATTAAAACTGTTCTCTCGGTGGGTCCTTATGCAGTAACGACAGAGGACTAGCGCTATTTACCATTGTTGGTCAGATTGTTGGAGGCAGTAGTAGAAGCTGCAGTTGTACAACTTTGTAGTCACTCGTACTCTTTTGGATGATTCTTAATCAGGCTTTAGAAAAGCTTACAGTACTGAAATGGCTCTAGTAGTTTTGTTAGAGCAACTTCATCTATGGCTAGATAGAGGAATGGAAGGCCTGGTTATGCCATTAGATTTATCAGCCGTCTTCAACTTGGCATTATTATTATTATTATTAATAAAAATGCATATCCCACATCATCGACAATGAGCAGGTAACAACTTCACGTACATAATAAAAATGACCAAACATTGGTAGATCATTCTCTTTTACTGAGTAACGTGGAAGGGCATAATCGAATGGGGCCGACCATCTCTAAGGGCGCCCATCTCTAAGGACGTCCCGGTGAAGGGGCGGGGAAATCTGTATTATCAAAACATCTTTTGTTTCGATAATACGGTTGGGGATGCCCAAATCTCAACATTTAGGTCGACCTTAGAAATGGTCATCCCCGGTTTTCGGCGATAATGGAAACCGAGGACGCCCATCTCAAAAATTACCAAATCCAAGTCATTTGGTCGTGGGAGGAGCCAGCATTTGTAGTGCACTGGTCCCCCTGACATGCCAGGACACCAACCGGGCACCCTAGGAGGCACTGCAGTGGACTAACTGATGCACTAACTAAATGGAAAAAGGCATGCAGTGGTCACTAACCACCTCCCACCCGAAAAAAAAACTTTAAAAACTTGTGCAGTATGCTGGGCTAATCTCCTCCACAGGTTCCTCCCAAACTGCACCAGCTTTGCTTCCCCATTCTTACACAATTCAGGTAGTATTGCAGCCAGGAAACCTTTCACCTTGCCATCTAGAGTCTGTGCTAGAGCCGAAACCTCCATGCTCTCCTTCTCCATCTCCTCCACCGCCCCCATTTTATCACATTCCATAGCCTCCTCCCCACCTAGTTCCCCCAGCTGCTCCCATCTCCATGATCAGAAACCATCTCCCAGTCATGCTGCTCCCTATCTATTTCCTGAGAGTCCTACCTAGGGTCAGGTGGGTTCTGGGGATGGTAGTTTCTACCCTTAGTTAGCATTCTGGTCGGTCTTTTAGCCACTAGGGGGCAAATTCCATGTTTATAAGGAATCTGTGAACGAAATTTGTTCTTCCTCAAGTGCACACTTTCCTTCTGCCTCTGCCTTAGCCCTCCTTGAAGCAGATTTCTCTCAAACCCCTTACAATGACTAAATTTCATTGAGGATAACCTGTTTACTAATGGGTTCATCTTAACTGTTGTTGTAATCTACCTTGGGAAGCCTGGTGTTATAAAGAAGGAATATACTGAAATTAAATTGAATTAAAATTAAACTCTCCTTTCATTAGGGCACATGGAATCACATTTTCACCTCATCTATTTTGTACAAATGGATTATTCTGTTTTGAGCATGTTTCAGGGACAACTGGTTTTCATAAGTCAAAATAATAAAAATAAATGTTTTCTTTCATGCAGAGCTCTCATTTGTTTAAATGTAACTAAATGGGCTATAAGCCCCTAATGTAGTCCATTGGTTTTCATATATTTTGTCATTGTGATGACTTATACTGTGCCAAAACTGGAAATACAGTGAGACAGAATAATTGATTTGCTCCTTCTTGGTTTGTTTTTTTTTTTAAGTTAAGAAACAATGTACTCTGGTCTTACAACATGGAGATCTATCAAGCTATGCATCACCACTTGGAAAACACAAATGTCGTTCAGCTCCAACTGTTCTATTGCTGCTTTCACTTAGCCATCATTATTCCTGGGACTCATCTATATGCAAACACACAGCCGGGTGACAAAGATTAACCCCCCCCCCCCAAAAAAAAAAAAAAAACATGCCTTTTATAACCAGACTTGAAGAAGAAATAAATATATACCACAGAACTGGAAAATGTAGGCACATTTAGACTGACTCTGGACTTCTGCATGATGGTAGCTCTGCTCTCATTATTCAATACCACTCTATTAAATAGTAGTAGTAAAAAAAGGAAAGTGCGTTTTTATAATATAACACTGCAATCCACAAATAAAAGGAGCAAGTTCTCACAAGCCACCTTTTTCTTTTAATGTAGGCACAGGACAAAAAAAAAAAAGATTTTAAATACTCTCAGGTTTCAACCTAATTCATGTTTAATGTGGGATATAAAAATGTCATAAATAGATAGATAGACACTCTGAATGTTGAGCACCTGATTCTCATAATATGATGTCTGTTTTAGTGGCTCTTTACCAGGAGAAAAAAAATCTCTGCATGAATATAACACGTGGTAGGGTGTCCCTATAACTAGCCCCTCCAAATGACACACTGATTACGATTTATAAGAAATTACTACTCTATCTATGAAAAGTTATTCCGTTATTATACTTCCTCTGTGTACATCCATATGCTACACAAGTTGTCATGTTTGAAAATATAAGTGAGATTAAATAAAAATGCTACCAACAATACATGCCATCTCCTGTTCTCAATCTTACCTCCTTAATTAGCCCCATTGTTCTCACCCTCTCCCTTTCTATCCACTCCTGGTCACTCACTGACAGGTCTTAGGAAGGCATGGAAGAAAGAACTGCAAGCTTAGCTTAGTTTCCCTGCCCTATCCCTCATTTACTAGTTCACCCCGCTGCCTGCCCGGTGCCTTGGTGACAACAAAATGAAGCTGTGCGCAAGGTCATCATAACTCTATGTATGCCACTGCCAGTTTCCCTCTTCTTCTGCCCTCCCATGATGTAACTTCCTGTTTCATAGAGGGCGGAGGAGGCGGGAAACTAGCAGCTGGGCACATAGAGCTATGATGACCCTGTGAACGACCTCATTTTGATCTTAACTAAGCGCTGGGCAGGCACGGGGCGAACTAGTGAGTGAGGGACAGGATTCAGTTTCAGCTGAAAATGCACTGGCATATACAGCCACAGGGGCAGACTGACCATTCGGGCAACTGGGCAGTGCACGAGGGCCCAGAAGCTCTAGGAGGCCCAGAGGCTTGGCCCAGATGCCCGCTGCTCTCCCCACTCTCACCCAATGCCCCCCTGCCCCGGCCATCACTGCTGCTGCTGCTGTTTCAGTAGTGGTGGCAAAAACAGAGAAAAAGATCGCGGATCCTCGCTGTTCCTGCTCACGGCTGCTGGTCCCGCCTTCCTCTGACATAATTTCCTGTTCCAGGGCAGAGCCGGTAAGCCGTGAGCGGGAACAGTGCGGCCCCATGATCTTTTTCAATGTTTTTGCTGCCACTGATGAAACAGCTGCAGCAGCAGTGCTCGTGGTAGGGGGGGTATTGGGTGGGAGTGGGGAGAGCCTGGTGCACCAGTGGCAGTAGGGGTGTCTGGTAGGAGGGGGAGGAGAGAGGGGTAGGGTGTTGGGGCTGAAAAAAAGACAGACTGAGACACTGGATGGAGGGGGAGGGGGAGGGGGACACATGCTGGATGGAGAATGGAGGGTGGAGGATGAACAGATGCCAGATGGAAGGGAGGGGGAACAGATGCTGGATGGAGGGGGGAGAGAGGACAGATGCTAGATGAGAAGGAGAGAGGGGACAGATGTCAGATGGAAAGAGGGAGAGGAGGGACATACACTGGATGAGGGGGCAAGAGGGGATAGATGCTGGATGGAAGGGGGAGAAAGATGCAGAGTTTGGATGCAATTGGGGAGAGAGAGGGGCCTGAGTGGATGAAAGTGAGGAGAGAGAGGGGCCTGATGCTGGATGAAGGAGGGAGAAAAAGAGGAGAGACTGGATGGAAGTGAGGAGAGAGAGAAGGGTCAGAAGCTGGATAGAAAGGGGGAAAGAGAGAGGGGACAGATGCTTGATGGAACAGGGGGAGAGAGGGGGCAGATGCTGGATGAAAAGGGGGAGAGAGGGGGCAGATGCTGACTGGAAAGGAGGGAGAGAGGGGCAGATGTTAGATGGAAAGTGGAGAGAGAGGGAACAGATGCTGGATGGCAAGGGGGGAGAGAGAGGGGCAGACACTGGCGAGAGTTAAGAGACTGAGGAAAGAAGAAACGAGACTGGGACCAACACAATTAGAAAAAGTAAATGGCCAGACAACAAAGGTAGGAATAAATGAATTTTATTTTTAGTTTGGGATAAAGTAGTGTGGTAGCTCTGTTAATAAATACAGAAAATGGAAATAAGGTGATATCTCTATTGGACTAATTTTAATACATTTTTGACTAATTTTGGGGGACCCAACCCTCCTTTCTCATGTCAGAACTGAATACCTTAACAGCAGTATACTGTCCTGACCTGAGGAAAGAGGTTTTGGCCGCTGAAAGCTAACTGAAAAATGTATTTAGTCCAATAAAATGGTGTCATCACATTTTCTACTTTTTGTTTTATTTGTATTTGTTAACCTATAGTATAATGATTGAAATATGTCAGTTTTTAAAATTCGTATCTGCTGTTCAAATCTACAAGACTACCACAGGAAGTCTCGGCTACCATTTTGAAAACACGGTGGTGCCAGCGGGCGGGGGAATAGTGGAAGCGCAGTGGGCAGGAAAGAACATACTCACCCCCGCACAGGCCACTAGACCACCAGGGCCCTTCAGGTTGGACCGGGATGGCAGGGTCGTCAGCTGCAGCAGTAGGGGGGACGTTGGGCAGTGCCCGGGCAGGGGGCCCAGACCACTCTCAGTCCATCCCTGTACAGCCGACACTAAAACAAGGCAGAATCAGGTTTTGGGCCAGTTTCTGGCTCTAGTGTTTAGGCTGCAGAAGGAAAATAGTGAATGCACATTCACTTCTTAAATGTATATATATTATTTAATGCCAAATTGACCTCCTATATGAACAAGAGGTGAAAAGCACATGGATGCTGAAAAGGAAGGTGCCTCAGTAGTTTTCTTTTTTAGAATTAGGAACAAAGTTTGAGTGATAGAAAAGTGCTTGGATTTTCTATCTCCAAGGGCTATTGAAACTGCCGCCCATAGTGGGAAAAAACCCCTTAGTGCTAGGGTGCAGACACTGCAACATTTGGGTAACCCTCCTCTGTATTGTCTAGACAGTGTGCAAGACAAAGGGCAGACATTTTTTGTTTATTTACTTACTGCATTTGTATCCCACATTTTCCCACCTATTTGCAGGCTCAATGTGGCTTACATTGTACCATAGTGGCGATCGCCATTTCCAGATTAAGAAATACAGAGTGGTATTGCAGTAAGTTCATACATGACAGAGTAAATTAAGCAGTAAGTGTTAAAGATTGTTTCCAGAATGAGAAATCAAGGGATATTGCGTTAAAGTTCAGTGATTGACAAAGGAGGAGAAGTGGTCAAGTATTGAGAGTTCATTTTTGTCTGTTTCTAGTATCGGTTTCATTGTCTGGTAAATAGTTTTTACAGCTGGATCAATTGTGGTATGCCTTTTTGAACAGGTTGGTTTTTTAATAATTTTCAGAAGTTTGTTAGGTCATGCATTGTTCTTATGGCGTTTGGTAGTGCATTCCATAATTGCGTACTTATGAATCTGGATGAATATGTTGATTTATATTTTAGTCCTTTGCAGCTAGGGTAGTGGAGGTTCAGGAATGTTCGTGCTGATCTTTTTGTGTTCCTGGTTGGTAAGTCTATGAGGTCTGTCATGTAAATCGGGGCTTCGCCATGAATGATTTTGTGGACCAGGGTGCAGATTTTGAACGTAATACGTTCTTTAAGTGGGAGCCAGTGTAATTTTTCTCTTAGGGGTTTGGTGCTTTCGTATTTTGTTTTTCCAAAGATGAGTCTGGCTGCTGTGTTTTGTGCAGTTTGGAGTTTCTTAATGATTTGTTCTTTGCATCCGGCATAGATTGCATTGCAGTAATCTAGATGGCTTAGTACCATTGATTGTACCAGGCTGCGGAATATTTCCCTTGGGAAGAAAGGTTTTACTCTTTTGAGTTTCCACATTGAATTATATTGTATTTTGTTTACTTCCCCATGTTCTTTATGGAATTTTTCACTTCATTCAGGTTTTTAAAATGTTTTTCCATATCAGAGGCAGTGTTGTCAATAGTGCATATTATCGCACAATAGAGTTCACTATTGTCCACTAGTGTGAACTATTTTTCAATAGTGCACCCATTGATAAATAGTGCACGTTATTGAGCCATAGTGTGCTCCAGTGTGCAGTAATGCACACTTATAATGCACAGAGGCTAAAACAAAATGTTTTTTCCCTGTCATTTCAGATGAAAAATGACATGAAAGTATATGAGAAATATTATTTCAAATGAGTGTACATCCCCAGTAGTGTCTCTAATCTGGCTCTATTATTTTGGAGATGTGATTTCAAGAGCTGTACATAGCACTTCAGATGAGATCTCACTAGTGATTTGTACAGAGGCACCTTTCCTCTGATGCTAGAACATGATTTCTTATGCAGCAGAGCATCATACATTTAGATGGCTTAGCAGCAATCATTTTCCCTTTCTAACGCAGAAAGATAAATGGTCTGTGAAATTTGCATTCTTACTTATAGTTTAATTGATTGATTCCGTTCATCTTTTCCTATTCCCTCAACCAAAAAAATGATCCTTTGGTTACAGAACATGACGCAAGTTTTGCAGTGAGTGATTTAATAGCACAATATGATTCATATCAAGAGAGTCTTTGTAAGAAGATAAATGTTTCCAAGCAATAGAATTCAAAATGGCACTAAAGAATAAATATAAGGAGGCCAGCCTGACAGCTCAGTAGCATGGCTTTGCACTGAGCTGTGGAAGAATGTGTTGGATTTCCACGATTGGCCTGCTGAGGCTAGGGAAGCTCTTTTGGGGAGCCTTCGGTTGTCATTAACTATTCAGATAAGTGACTTTTTTTAAAAGTAGTTTTTACAGCTCACCGGTTTTGGTAAAGAGTAAATGTCTGGAGTGGATGGGTCTTGATCATTATATATAAACTAGTAAAAAAGGCCCGTTTGTGTAAGAAATGAAACGGGCGCTAGCAAGGTTTTCCTTTGAGTATGTATGTTTGACAGAGTGTGTTTGACAGTGACTGTGTGTGAGAGAGAGAGAGTGAATGTGCTAGTGTGTGTGTGTGTGTGTGTCAGAGTGTATGTATGTGTGTGAGTGTGTGTGAGACCATAGGCGGTCGGTGGCCCAACTGTTTGGGGAGGCTAAAGGGGGCGGGGTTAGGGGTGGGGCCAGGGGTGGAGCTTAAATCCATAATTGTCTGATAACACACACAAAAAATAAATAAATAAAAATAAAAGTCACAATACCTTTTTATTAAATTTAGATATTAGATATGTATCATATGTCAAAGAATAAAGTGGTTGCTCAAAGCATATTCTAAGCACAAACGCTCAACTGCAAAACACTATGCACAATTTTGTGCAAAAACATACTCAGAACCTTACTGTACCATAAATATTACACTGGGCAGAACCTAATACACCAATATACCACCCATACGGAAAATGCAGACCATCAACAATATGAAACAAGGGATCATATCATCACAATTCTCATGTAGAGCCACAAAACACCCTAATTCATGTTTAATGTGGGATAAAATGCCATAAATAAGTAAATAAATATAAACTTTTAATGTTGAGCACCTGATTCTCAAAGTGGACATATTCCAAACACTATAATGAAAATAAAATGATCTTTTCTACCTTTGTTTGGTGACTTTTTCTGATCATGCTGGCCCAGTATATGCTGCTATATGTCCTCAGTGCAGGTCAGGAAGTCATCCTCGTTAAATATCTCCCTGGCAACCCAGGACACCTCCAGCCAACCCCCCCCACTCTCCCAGCAGTAAGGTAAACAAACCATAAACCAATTTCTACAACTGATTACACACAAGGCTAGAGGGCTTTCACTGCAGCTCCTGCTGTGAGGATGGAGGTAAATCAACAATTTAAACCCCTCAGAGCACAGCAGGGGAGGCTTAGCCTGTCCAAGCCTCTTATACCGGGGCGCCTATGTGTGAGACTGTGTGAGAGAGAGAGACTGTGTGTGTGTGAGTGAGAGATAGACTGTGACAGAGTGTGTGTGTGTGGGTCGACTTAAAGGCATATTTTCAAAGCACTTAGCCTCCCAAAGTTCCATAGAAACCTATGGAACTTATCCTCCCAAAGTGCTTTGAAAATATGCCTCTTAGTGTATGGGAGAGAGAAAGAGAGAATGTTGATTGATTGTGTGTGTGTGTCACAGACAGAGAGACACAACGAGGCTGTGTGTGAGAGAGAGTGATTCACTGTGAGTGTGAGATACCGACAGAGTGTGTGTGTGTGTTAGAGAGTGTGTCTGTGAGTCAGAGAGAGGGTGGGGTGCGGGGTAGGTGATTTTCGAGGAGGGGGGGGGCGACGTGCACAGAGGGGGATCGGTGGGGCCAGTCAGGGGTGAGGAGGGTAGAAGCATGGGTATAGGCATCGCAAGGAAGTTTGAGTGTGTGTGTGACAGACATTGTGTGTGTGTGCGACAGAGGGATAGGGGCGGGTGTGGCGATTTTGGTGGGGTGTGGGTCGACATGCACAGAGGGGGATCGGAGGGGGGGAGTGTGAGAGATGGAGTGTGTGTGTTAAACACCGTAGCAATGTGTGTGCGTGAGAGAGAGAGAGAGAGAGAGAGTGTGTGTGTGTGGGAGAGAGAAACTCCTCAGTCAGCAGCTGGAGGCAGCAGCAGTGGAATAGGTCCGGAGTTCGTCAGTGTGAGTGCTGCTTGAGTAGGGATTAGGTGCCCGGACGGAAGCACGACATTTGCTCCATGGCGCTGGGCCACTTCTACACCCTGTCTGCGGGGCTCCAGCTTTTTCCCTGTGTGCTCCTACCGCGACCTCTGTAGTCAGGGTGGTGGTGCGACGTCGGTCTCTCCCTGGCCAAGCTCTCACGTACTGGTTGGTGTTTCATCGGGTTGCTCCTCCCGGATGCCTCTTCTCAGCTGCTGGCTCAGTCAGATCCAGTCTCTCCCTGCAGTCTCCCGAAGAGCCCAGGGCCAGAACCAGCAGTGAGAAGCGTGGTTGTAATCCATGCAAAGGCTCTCTCTTTGGTGTGGTTCGTGTCGAGGTATGCTCAGGTCTTTTGTGTGGGTGTTCCACTGTTTTCCTTCGGCTCCCCTTGCAGCCGTCAGTTTCAGCCTTCGAATATGGAGTGGGGGCGATGTGCACGGAGGGGGATTGGCGGGTCCAGACTTGGAGGGGGGGGGGGAGGGTAGCGGCATGGGTGGAGGCATCGCCAGGAAGTTTGTAATTGAGCGTGGTGTCCTGCAGTGAGTGACGTCAGCCTGGCTATGGAGCCTAGCTCAGCAACGCTGAAGGTGGCACGGACACAGGCAGCTACTTTAGAACGTTGGAGGTGAGAATTATTATATAGGATATGGACATTGTATTAATATAGGGGATTCATTTATATAATTACACTTTCACTGATCACACTCATATGGAAGAAGATCAATGATGGAAGGAGAGCTGTTATGTTTGGCCAGTTATAGTGGCAGTTTCATATTTATTTATTTATTTATTTATTGCATTTGTATCCCACTTTTTCCCCACCTATTTGTAGGCTCAAAGTGGCTTACAGAGTGTGGTTATGACATCATCATTTCATGTTAATAGGTACATTTCTTATAGATTGAATGCTGGTAAGAGAAGATAAGCATAGTGATTTCATGATGACAAGTACAATTCTTGCTATTTGAAGATTGGGTAGGGGAGGATAGACGGGAAGTGTTAGGTAAGTTAGAGGTGAGCTGTGGTAATTGTGTGATTTGTTGAAGTCGTTTGTAGGCTATGTATTTTTCTTGTAGGCCTTTTGGAAGAGATGAGTTTTCAGAGATTTGGGGACGCTAGTCAATTCGTCAATAGCTTTCAGGTCCACGGGCGTGGCCTTTATAACTGATTTTTTTTTGCGTTTGAAGAGGCTAGGGAGGCACCATTCATAGATCCTGGGGGGCGTGAATTTCAGCCAGTGACCAAACTACTTGATTATGGGCTGGTTTCCAGAGGGAGCTGCGGTTTGATGGTTATGGAGGTACAATCTCAGGATCTCAAAGTTATTGCTAGCGCTCACCTTGATACTCACATTGCTTCAAAAATAGCTTAGTTCTGGAGATCATAGCATGTAGGACTAGAATCTATATATCATGCCTAAAAATTCGGCACTAATATGCCTAAGCGTATTCTATGTAGTACATCTTAATTTAGGCATACTTTTTAGAATAAGCCTAAATTTATTGCAGTTTACAGGATATGCTGAGCACCCGTCTGTGTGACTAAATAATGACTGCCTGGGTTAGGAACTGGTTGATTGGAAGGCGACAGATGGTAGTGATATTGGAGCTCACTCTGAGGAAAACTATATTACCAGTGGTGTACCACAAAGTTTGGTTCTTGGGCCACTTCTTTTTAACATTTTTGTGATATTGCCAAAGGGCTGTCTGGTAAGGTTTGCCTCTTTGTGGATGCTAGACTATGGAATGCTTTGAAGTCCCCATACACATCTCCTACCCACCCTGCTAGACCATCTATGAGGGACTGTTATATACACTGTCAGCTAACACATTTGCTTATTTCTGATCTGATGAAGAAGGGCAACCTTCGAAAGCTAATCAAGAAATGTATTATGTCCAATAAAAAAGGTATCATCTTATTTTCTTTTCCATGTTTTAATTTTGTTTGATTTCTATTGATTACCTTTAAGAGTGGACTAACACGGCTAACACACCTCTTTACTTTGGATGTTACTAAAATCTGCAATATGGTAGATATCCCTGATAGTGTGGATAACATGAGGAAGGACCTAGTGAAGCTTGAAGAATGGTCCGGAATTTGGCAGCTAAAATTTAATGCTAAAAAATGTAAGGTCATGCATTTGACTTCAAAACCCCGAGAGAATGGTACAGTTTAAGGGGTGAAGAATGTTTGTGCTTGAAAGAGGAGCGAGACTTGGGTGTGATTGTATGTGACGATCTTAAGGTGGCCAAACAGGTAGAAAAAAGTGCTGGCGAAAGCTAGAAGGGTGCTTGGGTGCAGAGGGAGAAGAATGGCTTTTTGCTGTTGTTTGTTAGCTTACACAAGTAGACAATTATGGATGGGGAGCAGTGTAATTGTCCTTCAGCCAACATGTTACTTGACTATTTCATAGCTAAAACTACCACGTTGTGCGATTTGGTAGAACCAGCATTATCTGTAATTAGATAGAATTTTGACACTGTGGTTTTAGGGGACACCTTTCCTTCCATTTCAGAGAAAGGGATTGCAGAAACTGTGAATAAATAACCACTGAAACAGAGTGATCTTGATCCCTGCTCTTTTAATTCTGGGTAAAAAATCAAGGGAGATAACTTTGCCGCTTGTTCTCTCTCTGTACAAGAAAAGCACAAATGGTACTGTGGGGCCTGCTAATTATTGACCAGTGCCAAATTTGCCAGTTTTGATAAAAATTATTGAGAAAATTGTATTACAATAACTGAGCATCTATGCTGGAGATAAATCAATGTGGATATCACAGATCTCATAGTACTGAAATTCTCTTGCTTTCTGTGTTTGATCAGATGAATATTACAAGCCTTGCTTATAATGCTTGATAGTTGGTTAGCATTTGACATAATTATCTAATTTTACTAGAACATTTAGGAGGCAAATATGGGCACTTATATTTATGTATGCATCACACACACAAATGTACAGAACAGTGATACTGGCGCACGCATGAGTGTACATATGCACACAAATGTCAATATTCCCCTTAAACACTATTGTAAGGGCACCCCTAAGTGGCATGGTGCCTAAAGGTGAGGGGGGGGGGGGAGCATACACGGCGATGAAGCATAAGCAGGGATGGGTGGAGCTGGTCCTTAAGCACACAAGTTACATGCACCCTTGTCAAATTTGGGCACTTGCAGTTACACCAGGTCTTTGGCTGGTATAACTGTGGGTACCTAGATTTCAGGTGCCCTGAAATCTAGTATTCTGTAATGGCATCCGGGCACCTAAATGGAGGCAACCACTTCTAGAATAGCCTCTGTAAAGGTTTTGGGCATTAGTAGTGGTGTTTTTCAATGGTTTCAGAACTTTTTGGGAGTCAATAGAAAATTGTATGGCAAAGAGTTAGATGTATCTGGAGGACATCAAAGTCAGGAGTCTCCCAGGGTTCCTCATTATCAGCTATGGAGCTCATTTTCAAAGCAGAAAAAGAAGTCTGAAAGAGCCCAGATAGACATTTTTCTCATGAAAACATACAAATCACCATAATAAAAGTGAAACTTAGAAAATGTCTAAGGGGTTTGTGCGTGCCCAAGAAGACGATTTGAGAAGGGAAGTTTCGGAGCATGTCATGGCCGGTGTTACAAGGTGGATGTTTGTCAGCGACAAGGGATCGCGGGGAGACGTTTTGTGGCTGAAATGAAAAAGGCTCAATTTAGACCTGCTATAAAAGTGAATAACTCAAGCCACAACTTGTCTTTGGACCCATTTGTGCTTTTTGCTGAGTTGGAGAGTAGAGAGGTGGATTTGGTCATGTTCTGAAGGAGAGTAGAGAGTTGCTGAGTGTTTTTTAAACTTTGTTCTGCCCCCATATTCATGGAGGCTGAGTGTATTGTGATGTATATTTAATATGAGTATTATTTGTATTTGATTGCATTGTTTGTGTATAGATAGCACTGTGTATTAGGGCTGCTTTCCTTTAGTTTGCTGTTCCTGTGATTGACTCCTTGTGAGCTTTCCATATTGGTTGTTAGCTTTGAGCTAGGACCAGCCCTCCCCCTCTGCCCTAGCTGGCTGATGTGAGAGAGTCCAGTCTTCCTAGCATGCCTTTGTAATCAGCAGATGTTCTGGGGGCTGATCCCTCCTTAATCTACTGTAATTCCATCAACAGTTTCCACCAGTTCCCAGGGCTTTTCTCAAAGTTTTCCCCAAGTCCTTCCCCATTTATTTTCTCTGAGTTCTCCCCCTTATTTTCCTTGAGTGTTACAGCTTTTCTTCTCAGCTGGGCTGAACTGTAAGTTGGATTTTCTTTGTTGATTCTGAGTACTACAATAAAGAAGATTTGCTGACGAATTAAGAGAGTCTACTGGTAAAGCTTCTACTTGGGGATGGTTTATGCTGTCTGTTTAAGCTACACAGTACTTTGCCTACAATAGTATAGGTGCCTAGAAAAGTAAAAGCTTTATTTGTCTACCCCAGTCTGAAACCTTTGTCCCTCACATTTCCTGCTGTGCATCCTTTGTATCTCATCTCCTGCACTCCTTGCCCACACCTGCTAGCCCCACAGCCACACTCACCCCTTCTGTTCTATCAGGCCCCTCCCACTGCTGTATCCTTGCCCCACCAACCCTTCAGTATCCCCACTCACATCTCCCTTTGTACCTCCTTACCTGCTTGTACTTGACATTTCGTTCTTTAGATTGTAAGCTCCTTTGAGCAGGGACCGTCTTTCTTTGTTTATTTTGTACAGCGCTGCGTAACCCTAGTAGCGCTCTAGAAATGTTAAGTAGTAGTAGTAGTACTGTGTCTCTCCTTGTGCCTTTCTGTCTGTCCAGTCCCAGTCTCTCAGTGTGCTGTGTTACTGAGTGCTGTGTGCTGCGGCAGTGTTTATAAGTAAATCTTGTGTGCTGGTGGTGGGAGAGTGAATGCTATATGCTAGTGGGGAGAGACTGTGTGGTGGGGAAAGAGTGAGTGCTGTGTGCTGATACTGGTGGTAGTTCAGTGTCTCATTAGGTGAAGTAGGTAGAGGTGTGCACAGTGGTATCACTGGTGTTAGTGGGTTGCCCCATAGTGGTGGGACACCTGTATATTAATCATGGATGTACTGAATGCTTTTATGGGTGATGCTTTGTTGGATGTGGTGACAGTCTGGATGATTTCAACTATTTACGAAAATGAATATAGGAAGGACATAATTTAACTTCTACTGAGAGAAGTTTTGCTGTTTGAAATTTAATAGACTTTTAGTCACATGGAAACTGATATTGTAACATTTGCAGTATGACATACATTTACAAAGGAGTACAGGTGCCCTGTTTATAATACTTACGTTGAGCCCTGAGGCGCCGTCTTGCCGCCCTAATCATGTGAGGGCTCTGCAGCCGGACGCGGCGGTACCTCCGCCGGAGGGACTCTAAGTCCCTCCTGATGCCAAATCTTCTGCAAGATATAAGTTTGTACACCAGGAGTCAGGGGATGGGAGCACCCAAATTCATTTGTAAATCAAATAGAAGAGATTCAGAACACTGGAGGGGGGGGGGGGGGGGGGGGATGTGAGGACAGAAAGAACCTTTGTGTGCATGTAGGGATATGGCAATGGTTTTAATATCTACTACCATTATATTAATGAATGTGCATGTACACATATCATTGATTACCCTTTAATGGAGACTCCAGTTTGTGCTTACATACTGAGGGAGCTGTTATATATGTAGCTACAGGAGGGGGGGGGGGCTGAAACACTTACCTGTGTAACCTGTCCCTGATCTCAGTCCAGGTTCTAAGGCAGATAGCCCTGGGGGGCAGATGGTGGTGGTAGGGGAAGAGGGCATACCTGTGCTTGACACAGAGGTACACTAACAGGAGATTCTCTGCAACGGAGAAGTTTGGCTCTCTTCGCATCAACATATTGGAAAATGAAACTGAGGCCACGTGCGTCGCCTTATATGGCCGGCCATGGCAATGGCCACCTTCACACGCAAACCTCCATATATGGGTGGCCATTCCATATATGGATAGATCAGCACGTGCACGTCTCACCATGTACAATGGCTCCACACGTGGCCGGCTATGACACATGGCCGTCTGTGACGCATTCCCGTCATGCATGTGGAGTTGCCCTCATATGGGAGTTTCCATATATAGTTAATTATCAGATCTGCGAATTTCATATGCAATATATTTCCTGTAACTGCATGTTCCGCAAATACAATGCAGTTGCGGACATCGAGATACAGGGAAAATATCAAGTACAGTAACATATTTCTCAAGTACCGTATTCTTGGTATGCTATGGCCGGCTTGATTTGGCCGGTTGGAACCGCGAAAATCGAATGTTAATGGCGGCATTTTTATTGCGCTTTGGCTGCATCAGATTTGGCCGGCCTCAGTCGCGATAATGGTACGGTTATGGCCGGCCATATTATTTTTCGATTATTCCTGCCTATGTTTGCCCGCTTATATGAAGCCGGCCAAATTCAGAGTTCGCCGGCGTTTCGATTATTCCCCTCTTTGTCTCAAAACTTTTCAATTTAACACCTCTAAAGGAGGGAATTGTAACATGAGATACGTACAAGATCATTGATCACTAATGTCACCCAACAAAGTAATTAATAATGTCAGATCAGTTGGACAGTAACTGTCTAAAATTTTAAAAACAAGACAACAAATTTTGAAAGCTATTTGTGCTTTCACTGGGAACCAGTGCAGATCAAGCAACAACGGAGACACATGAGCAGATCTGGCTTTATGAAACATAAGCCTAGCTGCTGTGTCCTGAATCAACTGCAATCTCTGTAATGGCTTTTGATTAATTCCAATATAGAAGGAATTACAGTAGTCCAAATTGTGATAGAATTAATAACTGCACTAGCACCTTAAAGTGATTAGGAATAAAATAAGAACAAACTAATTGAAGTTATTTCAACTTGAAGAAAACCATCTGAAATAAATTTTTAATCTGAGCATTCATTGTTAAAGCAGATCTAGAGTAATCCTTAAAGCTCAAAGTTCTATCCATCATCAACTGAGAATCATCTAAATAAATAATATAGCTGGGAATATTATCTACCTTTACACTGAAGCAAATAACTTTTATCTTATTGCCCCAGGTACAAAATAAGTACCTGTATATAATATGTAAACTGCTTTGATTGTAACCACAGAAAGGCAGTATATAAAGTTCTATCCCTTTTCCCATTCCCTTTCCCCTTAATTTAAGCATAAATGAAGAGGATCAATGTCTAATTTTCTCCATACAGTAGCTGAGTCTAGAAAAAGTAATATTTTGGGGAAAGTTCACCCGAATCTGCATATGACAAGAGTTTCACACCAGTCTCCAGTTTAACATTTCCAAGTGAGCTCATATAGATATTATATAACAGCAGAGAAATAAGGGACCCATGTGGGATTCAAGGGAGTTCACCAAAGAAAAGAAAATATACCTTTCTTAATAACCGAATATTACCTGTTTTACTAAAAGAGCTGAACCTTTGAAGCACAATAGCAGTGAAACCTAATTCTGATAATATAACAATTAGCTTATGACTGATTGCGTCAAAGGCAACAGATATATCAAATTGTAGTAGCACCCTATCTCTACTTCTTAGCATACGCTTAACTTCAGTTGTTAAAGATAAGAGTGTCTCAGTACTATGATATATCCTACAGCCGTGTTGAGATAGTCTCTGAATGAACTTGGCTAATTGAGAACTTACCACAAATTCAACCAATTTGGTAAAAAAAGGTATATTTGCAATTAGTCTAAAATTAGCAACCTGAGATAAATAAGCAAATTAGCTTTGACGAATGCTATGGAGGTACACTCCTTTTATATAATATTGGGCCAGGAATGTAACATGAGTGCATCGCCATTACTAGATGAAAATGGAAGCAAGCCATAGGTAGCACTGTGTTAACAATGGCCCCAAAGGCCCCTTTGCCCTATAGTTTGATAAGTGGGTCCCACAACTTTAGAACTTTAATCTCTACAATATAGGTGCAAAGGTTGTATATTCATATCGTTAGTTCACTCAGAAATACAAGACATGAGAGACAGAGAAGTACCAAACTTTTAAAAAATATATTTGGCAACAAAAATGAAAAGTAAACTACAAAAAATCAGGCATCCAGCCATTCCAAAAAGATATAAAATATATAAATAGAAGGTACAAAAAACATGTTTACAATATAATTCTAAACCAGACATTAGGAGGGTAGGAAAATAATCATTATGAACTGAACATTAACTAAGATTGGGGGGACTGAGGGAAGGTGAGTGGAGAAGAGGGTGCTGCCTGGTGCTGCGCCACCATGATCAGCCCTTCAGTGGTGGTCCTCAATGCCCACACCTCTGTGACCAGCTTCCTGGCAATGGAGGGCTGGCCTTGAGGGCCACCATGAGGGGTTGGATGCGGTGGCTGCTGGGGATCCCTTGCATCTGCCTCATTCTCCCCTTTCAGATTGTGAATAGGGGGATTAAACAAACGCAAGTGGCTCCATATCCTGTCCCAGAAACTGCTGTGGTCGTGGTGCTGGGGCAGCTCCGGCAGGCTGTGATGGTGGTTGCGACAGCGGCAGCAGCAGCGGTGCTGTGGTTCCTGCTGAGGGTGGTGGGGACAGTACTTTTCTTCTTCCAGCTGGCTGGACCCCAAGCTGGTCCACCACTTCTGCTGCTGCACACTGACCTGTGTGCTCTGCAGATAGATATTGAAGACAAAATGTAAGCCTTTTGACATGACATATTGCCATTGTGTGCTACAAGCAAAGGCAACTGAAAAGTACAATTTCTGCATGTTCCTTTTCCATCAAAATATATTTGGATGGTACCTGAGGCAATGGAGGGTTCATTCAATTGGTCACAATGACACAGAGCCCTAGTAGGAATTGAACCCAGATCCCCCACAGTCTAAGCCCACTCCACAAACCATTACACTACACTTCAACTCACAGCACACATTTTGTGGTGGGGACATTCATTGCGGTATATGAATTGGTGCTACTACATGGACCAATTACAATGAGATATAGGCATGTCATACATAGGGTATGCTGTGACGTCATGCTGTAGTTAGCTCATTTGACAATCCCCATAGTATTTAGCCATTTACACATGTTTATTATTATTTTTCTAACTTGTTTTTTTTTAGTTTATTTAGGGGGCCCTTTTACAAAGGTGCAGTAGGGTTACTGAGTGGGTAGAATGCACCAAATCAGCCCTACTTCCGGGGTAGCGTGGGAGCCTGGTGGTAGATTCGAAGTTGGTATGTGCAGTTTCCGGCGGTAGAAAATAATTTTCTATTGTCTGCTGTGGGGGCATTCCTGGCGGTAATTGGCAGTGCAGCCATATTGTCACATGCTGCCCGATTACCGCAGAATTAGTGTGTGAGCCCTTACTGCCTGTAAACAACTTCATGCACCAAAACTAATGCTGGACACTTTTTACCGTGGCTTAGTAGGGCCCCTTAGTTTCTGTAATAAAATAAAACTTAAGAAGTATTTTTTTTGGAGCTCATTTTCTGCTCATTTTCTGTTTTTAAAATATTTTTGTAGTATTGCAATCCTTCCTTCCTTGTGAAGAAGCTTTTTGGGAAACACAATTTCGTATCGAGAAGATAAGTTTAACAGTCTTTCATTTTGGAGCATACTGGATGGATATAATCTTGAGGAGAGGAGAGAGGTTTAAAATCTCCTTGTTTTGGAGCATACTGAATGGATATCATTTTGTGATATGTATGCGAGCTATCTAGCCCTTATTGACTTTGCAGTTTCAATTTCACAGAAGCAGCATCTTCAGACTTCAGTGTTCAGTTTTACACAGAATCAAGAGCAAGATAAGTACTGTAGTTTGTGAAATTCTTTATTTGATCTTGACATTGACTGTCTATGCAGTTTTGTATTTATCTGCATTTGGTGAATACAGGTACTGTTATTGAACTAGGGCACTTTTTACCTGACTCCTTTATACAAAAAGGCACTCATCAAATCAATTAAACCGCATCTATCGTCTTCGATAGCCAGCCCACCGTGGCATCCAGTAAGCCTGGCAAAAGACACAGAAAAGAACCTGTTTCTCCTAAAAAAAAGACTCTTCTTCCAAATCTGATGATCTGGCTATGTCTGCCATATTGGAATAGAACGTGGGGATGAAGATTGGCCTTTTAGAAGCAGCTGACCCTGGCTAATGACAGACTTAGAAATATGGTTGTACCTAATATGTGTTCAAATGCACCCACGGTAGTAGGGTGTTTTCTTTCTCTTTTCTGGATCCTCCAGGTTGACACATGAAGTCTCTTTACCACACATCCCTAACACAGCTGAGATGTCTGTGGGCCTTGAGCTTACCACTTGTCTCCAGTGGACATGCAGCTACACATACTCTTCCAAAGACCTCAAACCCAATCCTATAACAATGCTGCCTTTAGCACGCATAGACGAACAGTCCCTTATCTCTCTCCGCTCTCACCTCCTGCTAGAGCTGTTGGTACAGGTCAGGGTGTTTCTGCCAGAAGTGGCGGCCTTTTGATTTTAGCCCTTCCAAGTCCCATCTCATGCTGAATTTTCTGTGGGAACATAGCAGCACAGAATTCACCTTGTGTTCAGAGTCCTGTGACAACAGTCTACCTCAAGGACCTCACCACCTCTCATCCATGTTTGTCTTGTCTACACTGATGAGCGACAGCATTCATCTGTCATAAGTTATTTATGCTCCAATGTCTGACCAGCCATACAAATGAGGGGACAACAATGGTGGCACAGCAGCAGGAAGCCGATGGCATGCAGGTTCTTATACGTGCACACAATGGCCCTAATGTTCAGATGCTGCTGGATTTGATCCCTTTGGCACCTAGCTTACCCTCCCACACTTAACCCTTAATATCAGGCTGATTTGGATGCCTAACTTTTCACTTGAAGTTTCATTTTACTTTGTGGATGAGAGATAATAGTCAGAAGTTGCTGCCGGCCATTTGTCATCCTAGATTGCTTTGCCTACTTGATAAGCCAAGTTGTGGACCCTGCATTGCTCCTAATTTCTTTTTCCTCCACCCCTGTTGTCACCCACTGATTCAGCTGCACAATTAGAGAATGTAGTGAACCTCTGACATCATAGGTATCTGCACTCAGCCCTAGGTTATTTAAAAAATGCACAAATTATGGGCTTATCAGTGAAAGTTAGGCGGGAAAATCCCTTGACTGTTTGGTCCATCATGGATTACCCAACCTGTACAATGTATGGCCTACATAAACAGCAGAGTCAGAGGGTGTGGAAATCTCTCTTATATCCATAGCTGGCTCTGGAATCTTTTTTAGAGGTTTTGAGAGGTGTGCAGGCCAGCCCTCTGGTGAGGATACAGTTGCTCCTTGTGCCGGAGGAGCAACTGTATATCCCGCACAGTTCCAAAGCCTCAGCCTTGGAGAAATTGGGCAGCCATTTCCCCTGGGACATGGTCTCTGTGCTATGGATCTCCAGGCCACTGAGGGTGATAGCAGAAGGACAAACATATATTACAGTTTCCTGATATAGCTGATTATTATAGCCAATATGCCCAGTTTATGCGTGCTCTAAACGCTAGAGACACCCTTATATTTCTATGGTGTCTCTAACATTTAGCACATGCTAATTTTTAGCATGCGCTAAAAACACTAGCACGCCTATAGTGCTGCATAGTAAACAGAGCCCTTAGTATTTAATTACATCTGCTCTTAACACAAGTTTTACTGCTCTAACATTATATGATGTATTTTACTTTCTGTTAATATATTTTGAACGTGTTCATGCTTTCCTAATTATTATGTAAGCCATATTGAACCTGACTTCTACTAGGGCTAATGCAGGGTATAAATGTCATAAATAAAATAAAGCTGTCTATTTTATTTGCTCTGATATGAGGAAGGTAGTATTTTAATACCTAAGAAAATTACAAGAGGACCTTACGAGACTGGGAAACTGGGCATCAAAATGGTAGATGACATTTAATGTGAGCAAGTGCAAGGTGTGATGCATGTGGGAAAGAAGAACCCAAACTAGAGCTACGTAATGCAAGGTTCCACATTAGGCGTCACTGACTAGGAAAGGGATCTAGGCTTAATCGTTGGTGATATGTTGAAACCTTCTGCGCAGTGTGAGGTGGCGGCTAAGAAAGCAAATAGAATGTTAGGTATTATTAGGAAAGAAATGGAAAACAAAAATGAGGACTTTAATAATGCCTTTGTTTCACTCCATGGAGCGACCGAACCTTGAATATTGTTTGCAATTCTGGTCACCGCATCTCATAAAAGATATAGTGGAATTAGAAAAGGTACAGAGAAGGGCGATGAAAATGTAAAGGAGATGGGATGACTTCCCTATGAGGAAAGGCTAAAGTGGCTAGGGATCTTCAGCTTGGAGAAAAGATGGTTGAGGGGGGATATGATAGAGGTCTATAAAATAATGAATGGAGTGGAACAGATAGACGTGAATCACTTTTTTACTCTTTCCAAAAATGCTACGACTAGGGGGCATGCAATGAAGCTACATTTGAAATGAATCAGAGAAGATATTTTTTCACTGAACATGTAATTAAACTCTGGAATTCGTTGCCAGAGAATGTGGTAAAAGCAGTTAGCTTAGCAGTTAAAAAGGGTTTGGATAGCTTCCTAATAGAAAAATCCATAAGCCATTATTAAAATGGACTTGGGGAAAATCCACTGCTTATTTCTAGGATAAGCAGTGTACAGTGTACTGTACTGTTTTAGGATCTTGCCAGGTACTTGTAACCTGGATTGGCCACTGTTGGAAACAGGATGCTGGGCTTGATGGATCTTCGGTCTGTCCCAGTATGGCAATAATGTACTTATGCAACTTTGACTTCAGCCATGCATTTAGTAACCTACATTTGTAAACAGCCTATTTTTCAGGCTGCAGCTGCTTGAGAGCTTTATTCTTTGTGCTGCACTGCACTAACTAGACAGGGAAAACATTGGACTGTTCCTGCTGGTTTCATGTTAAGCCCTGATTCAGCCTTTCAGAGGGTGAAACATGGTCATGTTGGATGGTTAGAGGAAAGTTGTATGCTGAGTTTATGTATCTGCGTTGAATAAATGTTGTTTTATTATTATTATTTATTACATTTGTACCCCGTGCTTTCCCACACATGGCAGGCTCAATGCGGCTTCCATAGTAACAATGTAGAGAATTACAAAGTCGTAGAAGAATAAAAGGTTTGTAGTAAAAAAATTAGTGGGGTTAACAGACAAGTAAGTTGAACATAGGAGGAATAGGGTGTAGAAGGAAAAGAGCGTTGGGAAGTAGGCATAGGAAGGTGGAAAGGAGTGGATATGGGGTAGCAAAAAGGATAATGGGAAACATGGTCAATTTGTAATTATTGTCAATTATTAATCATGTGGGCAAGTTTTGGTTAGGTTGAATCATTCGGGTAGGCTATCTTAAAGAGATGGGTTTTCAGTGCTTTTCTGAAGGGCAAAAGGCCATTAATTGTACGGATAGGTCTTGTTAGACCAATCCAAAGCTGGCTACCTAAAAAGGAAAAATTGGATGCGTAGAAGGATTTGTACTTAATATCTTTGCAGTTGGGGAGGTATAGATTAAGATAAGTATGGGAGGACGTCAAACGGTTCCTAATTGGGAGGTCGATAAGATGATTCATGTAGGTGGGGGCTTCTCCGTATAATATCCTGTAAATCATTGTGTGGACTTTAAAATTAATTCTTTCTTTGATGGGGAGCCAGTGAAGCTTCTCTCGAAGAGGTGTTGCGCTGCCGAATCTTGACTTGCCAAAGATAAGTCTGGCTGCCGTGTTTTGGGAAGTCTGGAGCTTTTTCAATATTAGGGACTTACAATCTAAAAACACTATTACAGTAATCTACGTGTGTAAGTACAGTGGATTGTACTAGGTTCCGGAAGGTGTCAAAGGGAAGATATGATTTCACTTGTTTCAAAATCCACATTATGTAAAACATCTTCTTGTTGATTACTTTAGCATGGTTTTCAAATGATAAATGACTATCAATTGTTACTCCAAGTATTTTTCCACGTGGGTCTGCTTTTCTTTTCTGCTGTTTTGGATCTTCCAGACCGCTTGCTCTATGCTTTTTGGGACAATCCAGGTAGTGCCAGGGAAGTCATAGCTGATATTCTGCGACACTACCTGTCTAAGTGCAGTTGAATATCAGTGGTTGACCAGCTCAACATGGTTTAAGCGGATCCTGAAATCTTTTATCTGCACTTTGAGGGGGGTTTGCCTCACAAAGATACTGTCATGATATTTTTCAGATTAACTTCCTTTTGTTATAGTAGCTTGGAACTTAGGTGTACGGCTAGATTCTCATTTATCAAGTTCAGACCACATTAGGCCCTTGCTTGGCACCTCCTTTTTTAAGCTTCAGTTGGTACGGAAATTGAAGGGGGTTTAGAGCTTCAATATTTTTGGTTGATGTTGCACTCACTGCTTTGATGCAGGATAGATAATGCAACATTTTTATATTTAGGATTACCAATACAAACCTTGAAAGCTGTTCAGGTTACATAGAATTCAGCTGTAAGGCTTATTACTGGATGTGTCTTACTGTATATGAACATATTATTCCTTATAGGGGACAGCTACATTGACGCCTTATTAAACAGTGTGCTGATTTTAAATTAGGCTGTTTAATCTTTTGCCTTTTTGCTAGAGTGAAAACCTGAATATTTACACATTGCATCGAAACTGACAAATTCTACTGTCAACTTACACTCTAATGACAGTCAAATGTTGTTTGTGCCCTTGGTGAGTGAAATCAAGCTTGGCAGGGTAAAATCCACCATGTTTAGTGTAACTGGACCCATGTTTTTGGAGATCTTTGCCAGTCCCCATACCTACATGTACTGATTGTTTTACATATAGGAAAATGTTGACAATATATCTTTTCTGTGAAGCTTGTGGTACTAAATGAGTGGATGCAGTGGTGTTTGTGTATTATAGTTGCTTTGATTTCTTACGCTATATAAGGGGGGAGGGTTATATTTGTCTTTTTTATTTCATTGTTTTTTAATTTAATTCTTTATTGATTATTTAACAACTGTTAACCCTCTCCAGTAATGCATTATACAGAGCTTGTTCCCTTGAATGCATGAACAAACAGCAATTATTATCCAAACAACACTGAGCCAAGGTCTCATAACTTCCTCTCCCTTCCCCACTGTGGCTGTCTTCCTACCTCCTGCCCCACTTACTCCCATTCCCAGATGTTGCCAAATAGTCTGCATGAATAGCTCATAATTTAGTATCTCAAGTTGTTTCTAATTCTCTGCCAGTCAGATTCCCAAATATTTAATCAATGCCTTTGTCAACCTAAATTTAAACTATTGTTGTAGCCCCACCAAATGTGTCTCATTCAAGGACACCCACATCACCTCAGAATTCCCCTCATTTATCCTGTTCCCTGTTTATCTTGTTAAAATGCTAGATATACTGTAATAAACACTATTGGGACAATTCTATGAATTGGTGCCCCAGTTTAGGCGACAATTTTATAACGGCATCTTGGTGCCAAGATTCTGTTATAGAATATTAGCATATGTTGGCATTGGTGTGCCCATGTTTAGGCATGCCTTCTTACACCATATCAATGATGCAAGTAATAGTATTCTGTAAACTGCGCAAGTGAACTGGGAGACATGCCCACGGCCCACCCATGCTTCACCCTTGTCTATGCTCTCCATGCAGTTAAGTGCTATGGCACTTAGGCACTACTTTGTAGAATAATGTCTAGTGCACATTGGTGCCTGTCAATTAGTGGCTCCTTTGATGCATCTAAGTGGTGTGGATCTCTAGGCACCAGCTTATAGAATTGCCCTGTATATCTTTTGATCCCTTCCATAAGAACAAATATTGTTAATCTAGGTTGTTTAATTATAAAGATGACATTATCTGCAAAAAGCATGATCTTGATATTCTTCACCACTCCAGGTGAAGCTAGCCCTGCATTTTTTTGGGGGGGAGGGGCACATTCTTCTCTCTCCCCCCCAATGTGGGCACGCTAGGCATACCTTTGCTGACAGGGATGCTGCCGAGCCCCACCAGCCAAATAAATGGACTGCTGCCGCTCCCTACTGCTTGTTTCTGGCTCTGAGCAACATGCCATGACTTCTCGCGAATATTTGGCACAGCCCTAGTGGGTACTGCTTCTTTGGGCAATCTTCAAAGTATTTTCCATTTGAAAACTATTTTAAGGACTACAGCTAACAAGCACCCACTGGTTTTGCACCAGTGCAGATGTCTGGCAATTGCCCTCCAAAAGCACAATTAAATATCATAAATACTGTACTTCAACAAGCCTTCTAATTCCCTAAACTTCCTGTAGTCTTTTAAGCACTAATCATGCAGTACATCACATGTCTCCAGTGATGCACACATTTCAAAAGTAAACAAAAACGTTTACAGAGTACATCCAAAATTTTATTTTTATTTTTTAATTTCCATCTTCCAAAATTTCAGACAGCGGATGTACAGATCAGCAGAACCCAAAGCACTCCAAAACAAGTAAAATCAGAAACAACACAATTTATACCTAATTGTTCAACCACCCTTAGGATTCAACTTTGGATTTAAAAAGCAAAACCATGTGCATGTAAGGTCTGGATAAACAAATTAAAACAATCAAAATTTAAAGCAAATGCCCATAATATGTAATACGTGTTGTAGCAATATTATTATTATTAGCATTTGTATAGTGCTACCAGACGCGTGCAGCGCTGAACACCTGATACAATAATGAAACAATGATGGAATATTTACATAGCAGGCAGCCTGAGCCAATAGATTTATTTTACACTGAACATAATTAACTTTGTAAGAACTTGGTGGCTAATAGTGTGCTTAACTGGACAATGTTGGCACATTTAGACTGACGCTGGACAGAACTTCTGCATGAAGGAAGCCCTTCCCTCATTATTCAATACCTCTCTGTTAAATAGTAATAATAAAAAAAAGGAAAGTGCATTTTTATAATATATCACTGCAATCCACAAAACAAAAGGAGCAAGTTCCCACATGCTAACTTTTTCTTTTGATGTAGGCAGAAAAAAAAGATGATAAATGCTCCCAGGTTTCAACCTAATTCATGTTTAATGTGGGATATAAAAATGTCATAAATAAGTAAATAAATAGATAGAAACTCTGAACGTTGAGCACCTGATTTTCATAATATGATATCTATTTTAGTGGCACTTTTACCAGGAGAAAAAAATCTCTGCACGAATATAACAGTGTTAGGGTGTCCCTATAATCAGCCCTTCCAAATGACACACTGATTAAGATTTATAACAAATTACTACTATACCTATGAAAAGGATGTACCTTCTCTGTGTACATCCGTATGCTCCATATGGCATGTTTGAAAATATAAGTGAGATTAAATAAAAATGCCACCAACAATAAAGAACGACAACATGGGTGCAGCAGCTCGTAGGTTTGTTTGCTTTGAATATATGTAGAGTGATGGCTATATGGGGAAGGGGAAACAGAAACTTACCTAATTGGCTTCAACTTTTTAATGGCACCCTGTTTCTTGTTTTTATCCAACATCCTTACTAGCACCGTAAGCAAAAGCAGGCTGTGTCACCAATCCTGGGGGCAGGACAGGCTGAAGAAAAGCCCCAGGGATTGGCTGAAGCAGCCTGCTTTTTCTGATGGTGCTGTCCCAGCAGTGCTTTAAAAAAGTTAATCGCTGCAAGAAGAAGAAGAGGTGCTGCACTGGGTGGGGGGGGGGGGGGGGGGGGGAAATGCTCAAGCTGCTCTTGCGAGCCGGTGAGAGCAGGCTCCAGCATACCACTGCCCCCCCCCTCCCCGCACTCTTTAATATCCCTGTTAGCCCACACATATGCCACTGGTGGTACAATGGCCAGTGCAAATAACAGCAGTGACAGTGGGCATCCTTGTCTTGAGCCTCACCTAAGCTTGAAGCTGTCTATATAGCTTCCAATAACGTGAAACCTGGCCCTGGGTCCTGGTAGAGAGCCTTGACTCCTGTTACAAACCTTTCCCCAGTACCCACCGTTTGGAGAACCTTGAACAAAAATTCCAACTCCACTCTTAACAAATCACCTTTTCAACACTGACTGCCAACAGCATAGCTAGTTATTTCTGGAGGTGTAGCCTAATGGTTAGTGCAGTGGCCTGAGAACCAGGGGAACTGGGATCAATTCCCCACTACAGCACCTTGTAACTCTGGGTAAGGCACTTAACTTCCCATTGCCCCATAGATACCTGTATATAATATGAAAACTGCTTTGATTACAACCATTGAAAGATGGTATATCAAATTCAATCCCCTCCAAACCAAATTCAGAATCTTTAAATAAGGAAGCAAAAAATTAGGAAAATAAAAGATAAGGGTGGGGGGAGGCTGGTGCACGAAGAAATTAAACAAGTATTTAAAGAATATTATGAAACCCTTTACAGGAGTGAGCTGACAGCGGGTAATTAATGAGTTTGTTGCAGGGTGTCCTCTATGGGTAATTAATGGTTGCATTCTGTAGGTTCCCAATTCCCTTCTGATAACTTGCACCTGCTTCTTTAGCGCCCTACTCTTGAGGTTCTATGTTTTTCCCGAGTTTCCCTAGTTGGGGCAGGAAAAACAGCTGTGAGTTTAACTCCTCTTTTTTTCTTATGGACTGCTATTGAAATTTGTCTCCCCCTGAACACCACTTTCAATCCATCCCATTATCCACCATCTGATACTCTCCTGTATCATTCATGCCCAGATGATCAAAAGCCCCACACTGGTCCAAACAGTGCTCTAAAAATAGCACTGGAACAACGCAGGGCTTTATCACCCCTATGATCAAAGATAATAGCATGCAAATTTATACACACTATTATCTCTGATCACAGGGTAAAACATGCTGAGGCACAATCCTCCTGCACATGTTTGACAGGTCTGGGCTGTCAAAAGCCCAGACCTGTCAAATACAGGGGCTGGAGGTCCATGGGACCACCAGACCCCAAACAGCATGGCTCTTGTGGCCTAGTGCCCCCACTGAACCCCCACCTCGAGCCAGCAACATGGGGGCTGCAGGTCCGGCAGACCCCTCAAACCCCCAACACAAGTTTAGGGGGGCTGGAGATCTGGAAGTAACATCAGAGGAGGCAGAAAACCCATGGAGCTGGCAGCCGCCCCACCCTCGGTACGCCGCTGAGGATGGATATTCTGTTAGCATCGAGTGTCTGTGTAGGACTGATCTGTACTAATCCAGCTTGTTTAGCTTTCCAATAGGTATATTGATGTGCTTCTGCCCACTTACGGTGTTGATTTTTCTAGGAAGGACCTTGTGTGACTCCTGGAGGTTAGTGTTATGATATGGTAGAATTGCTTTATAGGTCCTGAGTGATTTTGTTGGGTTTTGTATTACTTCACAATATGCCTGGTACTGGATTCTGGATTTGGATTTAGTTTATGCCTTTTGCAATTGTATCTCAGTGAGAGTTATATTCAGATGCAGTATATATTTTCGTGTCTCTGGAGGACTTACAAATCTGTGCTAAATACTTGTTTATATTTCCAGAATACTGCAAATATTGGCCTATTTAATATGTTGTATTATTTTGGCTCACCACGTTCATTTTTTTGGCACATAATTCCTGGAGTTTATTCAGTGTGCATATTACAGAGGTACTGGGCAGACAGCTGATAGAGCTGCACCAGAACCACACAGTGAAGGACTCATTCTTAGCAGTGTTCAATAGAAATCAAACAAAATAAAACATGGAAAAGAAAATAAGATGATACCTTTTTTATTGGACATAACTTAATACATTTCTTGATTAGCTTTCGAAGGTTGCCCTTCTTCGTCAGATCGGAAATTAGCAGTGTTCAAAAGAGCTCCACTATCCTTTTCCTGCTGACATAGGTGTTGCCTCCCCACTCCACGGATTTTAACTTACTCTGTTCTGTTCCATTCTGACCATATCCCCACCCTATAACTTCACCTAGCCCCACCCACTTTAGCCTCCCCAAACAGTCACCGACCGCCTATGCATCACTGCCAATATTATTGCGGGTACTCCCTAGAGTGGAGGAGGGGCTCCTGCCCACCTCTCAAATAGGTTTCATGAATAAGGTAGATATGTGGCCATCTCTGGGAAAGGTAACTAAAGTAGCAGGTCCAAAATGTTGAGACTGGCTGATTTTTCATGTCATGCGTCTACATGTTTGAACTTCTGTACCTTTTAAAAAAAAATTTTCACATAAAAGGATGGGGTTTGGACTGTTGTATTACAAATTGTTTGACCTGACAGAATTCATGAAAACCTCAATTTTTGTTTCTGGTGACTTTAGTCACCTTTTCCCAGAGATGGTCACATATCAGCTCTTAGCCTCTATCCTTTCTTCCATAGCAACCATCACTTCTACTCTATATTTAACCCCTCCACATTAAGGGACATGACCTTTAATTCCAGTATATTACATATGCCCCATTTTATTAACCTCTTGTTGTCCACCCCATCTAACTACCTCCCTCCCTCCCTCCCTCCCTCCCACCCTACCCCTATCCCCTCCCTCCTTCTCTCTCCTAGTCTCACTCTAATCATTCTCCCATGGAACATCATGACCAATTATCCTCAAAACACTCTCTCCCCCCACACCTGACCATACCCACACTTGCTCATGCCAAACCCATTTGTTTCCTCACTCCCCGCCCCCCCTTTAAAACATACCCATACCCTTCACACACTCCCCCGCTGCCCATTCACAACAGTAATAGTCCACCTTCTACACATGAGCACCCTCACTATCTCTGTGCTCAGCACCAACAACTAGTTCTAAGTCCTGTGAAAAGTCTATCTGTTCCAATAATCTTTCAACTGAATTAAGGCAGTAAATAAGGAACTCTATCAAATATAGGATAGTTTAGGAAAGTTAAAAACATGTAAAAATACTAGCCAGCTTATAATCGAATGAGAAAAACGCCCAAGTTCCGACCTAAATCGGGAGATGGGCGTTTATCTCACAAAAACGAATAAAGCGGTATAATCGAAAGCCGATTTTGGACGTTTTCAACTGCACTCCGTCGCGGATGCGGACAAAGTTGATGGGGGCGTGTCAGAGGTGTGGCGAAGGCGGAACTGGGGCGTGGTTATCTGCCGAACAGAGATGGGCGCATTTCACAGATAATGGGACAAAAGTATGCGTTTTTAGCTAGAATTTAGGGCACTTTTCCTGGACCCTGTTTTTTCACGAATAAGGCCCCAAAAAGTGCCCTAAATGACCAGATGACCACTGGAGGGAATCGGGGATGACCTCCCCTGACTCCCCCAGTGGTCATAAACCCCCTCCCACCACAAAAAATGATGTTTCACAACTTTTTATTTTGACCCTCAAATGTCATACCCACCTCCCTGGCAGCAGTATGCAGGTCCCTGGAGCAGTTGTTAGGGGGTGCAGTGGACTTCAGGCAGGTGGACCCAGGCCCATCCCCCCCTACCTGTTACAATTGTGCTGCTTAATGCTTAGTCGTCCAACCCCCCCCCCCGAACCCACTGTACCCACATGTAGGTGCCCCCCTTCACTCCTTAGGGCTATAGTAATGGTGTAGACTTGTGGGCAGTGGGTTTTGAGGGGGATTTGGGGGGCTCTACACACAAGGGAAGGGTGCTATGCACCTGGGAGCTCTTTTACCTTTTGTTCTGTTTTTGTAAAAGTGCCCCCTAGGGTGCCTGGTTGGTGTCCTGGCATGTTAGGGGGACCAGTGCACTACGACTCCTGGCCCCTCCCACGAACAAATGCCTTGGATTTATTCGTTTTTGAGCTGGGCGATTTCATTGTCCATTATCGCTGAAAAGCAAAAACGCCCAGCTCACAACTTGGCGAATAAAACATGGACGTCTAATTTTTTCGAAAATACGCTTGGGTCCGCCCCTTCACGGACCCGTTCTCGGAGATAAACGCCCATGGAGATGGGCGTTTCTGTTCGATTATGCCCCTCCATGTATGCTGTAATAAACAGGAAATTCCAGCTAAGGCCCCAGTATTTCTGATAACTAGGGAGAATAGGTATCTTAGAATAAAACTGTTTTAAGGAGGGAGCAAAATTCAGAGAAGGAAGTAATTAGGTGAAGTTGAGGAGATAGAATTCCAAAGTGCTGGGCCGATAACACTAAAAAAAATTTGGAACGAGTGAAATCGATGCATATTTGGCATAATGACAGAATATAGAGAGAATTAGATATCAACTAAGGTAGAGTGGTATACCTGAGTAATGGATTTAATGGACTGAGGTAAGAATTTTGTAGGTTATTTGATGAGTAATGGGAAGCCAATGCTCATTTTGGAAAAGGGGTGTAATGATCAAATTTTTTAGATCTTGTTAATAGCTTTACTGCTGTATTTTGTACTATTTGGAGGAGTCTTTTTTTCTGAAAGTTTGATTTCATAAGAAAGGCTATTACAATAATCAAGGTTAGAGATAACTACAAAGTGAATGAACAATCAAAGAGGCCGGTTGAAAAGAAATGATATATAGAGGAGATCATTTAGAGTTTATAGTAGGAATGCTGATCTATATTTGAGATATGCGAATGATATGAAAAAGTTGGGTCCAAACTGACACCAAGAATTGCTCTTCCTCTTCCTGACTCAGCCATCAAATTTCGGAACTTTTTTTCCTACACTTTCTGCCACATAGACAACTCATACTCCTCTCTTTTTGTCTGTTGCCACCTCTGATTACTACACCTCCAGCTGGGAAAATAAAATAAGTTGAACTGCTACAGATTCATAAACAGAACCTTCATGATAACAGTCCAGTCTTCTGTTTCCCTCTTTTCACCTTTCACCTTCTTACCAGCTTTCCATTTCTTACTCTTATTTCCCTAGTGTACTCATTCCCTACCTCTGTCTCTTTTCTTCTCCAGCCTCCTATTCCCTTCCTTCATTCACCCACGTTCTAGTCCATTTTCCACCCTCTGTACTTATGTACTCCCTGGCTTCATGTACCTTCTTCTTCCATTCTTCTCCTCACCAGCCCAAACTCCTTCCCTGTCATTCACTCCTCCACCTCCTCTCCTTTTCTTATATATTATTCTCTATCCAGCCTCCCATTTCCTCTTTTATCTCCTCCATCCCCCTCCACTTTCTTCAAAGACCTGTCTCCCATCCATTGTCTTGCACACTTTCCATAGTCCTCTGCCATCTTCAACTGCATCTCAACCCCTTGTACTCACTCTCAGAGCCCTACTCATACTACTCATTCAGTCACCAGTCTTCATTGTCCTTCTAATCCCTGGACAACGTCCCTCTATATTATCCCCATAGATAATCCCCAAGGGCCCACTCTTCCACTCTATGCATCCCCAGTCTCCATTTGAGCTTCCAATTCTCAACCAGTTTTAGAGTCTATTTTCTTATGGTCTCCCTCCCAATCCTACGGTGTCTGAGTCAGTATTCTCCTTCATCCCCCAGGTCTCCAGTATCAACACTCCTGTCTCTTATCACTCCTTTCCCAGCATCCATATTCCTTGCTGCTTCCCTCTACTACCTTCTCCCTTTCCACAGCACTCACCCATTTATTTCCATCTCCAGTAATCATTTACCCTGCCTTTCCTCCTCCTTACCTCAGCATCCATCCCTCTTCCCCTCCTTCTCCACCTTCCCTGTACATCTTGCTCTCCAATCTTACTCCCCCAGCATCAGCATCTGCCCCCTTGTCCCGGCTGGAAATCCAGGACTGGTCTCTCATCTCCTGGAGTTAAATTAGCAAAATTGCCTATGTATCCCTTTTGAATTTTCCATTACAAACTGCAGGATGATGGAACAGCATGCTTCAAAGAATGTATGTTTTCCTGTAAAAATGTGTCATAAAAATATGAAGAATGTTTACAGCAACACCAAGTAACAGCAGCAAAATTCAGCCTTCAGACTGGTACTAGTATCAGCCAGAACTCTTTTTAAAAACAATTAATAAAACTGTTTCCCTAGTTGGATATTTCTATAGAATGGACGTATTCCAAGATGCCGTAGCAGTGTTTACACTAGCGCTTTACCAACAGATTCTCCTGCCTCCTCATGTACATATCTTGTATAAATATGTTTCTGTTGTCATAGTGTCTTTTCACATCTGTACAACTTAACACTGCTCTTTGCATAATTTATTCCTGTCCTTGCATCCTGGAAAAAGAAATGGAAAACAGCAACAAAAATGAATTGATGATAATATTTCAAACAAAACAAAATATAAAATGTTGTGGTGTCGTGCTGTCATTACTGCCTAAGACATTATTGATGTCTGGAAAAACTGTGTTAACTATTGTATGATTATTTTGGTCAATAGTTGATTTGTATCTTAAAACAGTATCTTGGCGTTTTGATGGCTATCATCGCAATACAAATCTGCTTGTTCTAAATCACGGTGCCAAAATTGATTTCTTCACTGAACCATCTGTACTGCAACTGTACAGAGTTTCTACATGTTGAGCATATTAACAGCAAATGAAATGGAATGCTAGTAAACTATTTTGTTCTGCCTTGGACATGGCAGCTCAATGCACAAGCTAGGCACCTGCCTAGGGCTCAAATTCAAGAAGAGGTCTTCAGACCTGCATTCCGTGAAATGAGGAAGAATTGTGGCTTTAGTTGGGTTGCCAGTGGTTTTAAATGAAGGAGGCCAATGCCTGGCAGAAACTAAAAATCAGCAATATAATTGGCAGCAATTTTCCAGTGGTCTATAACATCTCTAACAGCAGTTTCTTCTTACTCCTTCCTCTCACTAACTCACTGTGAGCTACTACTGAAAAGGCATGAACAAAGTTCAGAATTCCTTCCCTTTTCCTTCTCAGTCCTTTCTCAGGCATGATTTCATACCCTGCTTCTTTACCTGCCTGCTTCTATTTCTTTTCTTCCTTTCTTGCACAGGCCATTACTTCATTCCCGCCCTCGGTAGGCAGGAAAGCTGCAGGTTCATTCCCTCCCTCAGAAGCTTAGAATGGCAGCAGGTTGTGAGTGAGGGCAAGTAATAAATCAATGCATGCTCACATGACATATGGCGACTCCACCTGCTTCTATGCAAGAGGTGAAGCCCATGAACACTTAGAATTTGATTAAATTGGTCACGTTTTCAGAGTTTGAGATCATGGCAAATTATCCATTCAGGTACACTTGGTAGGTTCATGCCCCAAATGGCTTACAATGTAAGATGCTTCTTGAAGATACTACTGCTAGAGGCTGAAGGAGCACCATTTTAAACATGGAGCTGCCTGGGCAGGAGTGACTGAGCATCGTACTTGCCCCCACAAGACCCCAGGGACAGGTGGTGGGTTCAAGGGGGGCAAGGGATTGGATGCTGGGTAGGGTAGGGGGGTTGAGCTTAGCATTAAAAAGGGAAGAGTTTGAAGGGGCCCATTTAACTTGTAATCATTTACAGACCAGATAGGAGAGGGGTATATGTCCCTCCACCCCCCACCCCTGTACTTCACTACCTCACCAAAATATGTTCAGGGCAACATTTTGCCTTCTTCAGCTCCCCCTCCCCCCTCTACTTGCATCTGACCCACTACTATCTTCCTTCCATTAGCCAAAACATCTTGGCTCATGACTTCTCGCAGGTGCGAGTCCCAGCATTGTTGACAAGAGCAAAGTCCCCCTCCCTTGTCAGCTCTCTGTGAACTCACTTCAGCTTTTGCTGCAGTGAAATGTATTCTGTGTCAGAGATGATTTTTGATTTTAAGAGGTCTAGCTCTTAGCCTGAGCCGTTGGCCTGTATTTTACTGAGAGCAAGTATATTTCTACAGGTCTTTTACTTAAGCTTAGCTCAAGTTATCTGCAGCAGGGTCCATAGGAATAAAATGGGCCCTGCTGCAGATAACTCGAGATAAGCTTTAGTAAAAGACCCCCTATATTTTTAATGCACATTGGGTCACATTTTCATGTTTCCTGTGAGACTGTCATTGAAATGCCTTTGTGTTTCACTTATATATACTGATGCTTGCCAACATTTGCTTATTTCTGATCTGAAGAAGGGTTACCTTCAAAAGCTAACCAAAAAAATGTATTAAGTTAGTCCAATAAAAAAGGTATCATCTTATTTTATTTTATTTTCTGTTTTGTTTTATTTCTATTTATTACCTTTAAAAGTGGACTAACACGGCTACCATATCACTTTACTCATGTTTTATAGTGAAATAGCACGTTAGCACATATTACATGATTACAACATGCATTCATTGCTTTTTATTGCATGCTATTGCTATGACACAGCTTAGTAAATAGACCTTTAAGTCTGTACTTGAGTAAATGGATGGTGAAAATGATTGGCTCAAGGTTGCAAGGACTGTCAGTGAGAGAGGGTGGATTCAATCTCTGACATCGCAACGTCTTAGCCCACGGATCTATCAATTAGGCTGCTCCTTCACTCTATGCCAAGAGAGGTGAACTGAGGGAATGGTACCCTGAGAAGAAAGCCCGTGAATGTAGTTTCCATGAGATGGGGAGAGGAGGGTTGCAGGATGTAAAAGAATGTGATGGTTTTTTTCAGATATTGACCTAATGGAAGGAAGCTAACCCTTGAAAGCTATTCGCTGGTGTATTAAGTTAGTCCAGTGAATAGAAATCACCTACAACTCGTTCGTTGACCTTTATTTCTCTATAGATGATGAAAAGGAAAACACACTTGATAAATCATGTCACAGTGGTTATTTTGCAAACATTATTTATTTCAGAAGAATATTTTGCTATTCCTATGTAACTTCATTAGTGGTTGGTTTTGTAACTATGGAATACACTGGCCAGATCTGTTGGGTGTTTTTATTATGCTCAGTTTAAAGCAGATGCTCTCATTCCAGTCTTTGGGACACACTGAACCTGTTAGGTTTTCAGGATGCCCACAACGAATAAGCAAGAGCTAAATTTATATGCAATATTTCCATTGTATGCAAATCTATCTCATGCTTATTCAGTGTGGGTATCCTGAAAACCTGACTGGCCAGGTGTGTCACGATCCCGAGGACTGTGCTGAGAACACTTTGTTTAAAGGGCGGGCCCTCTTTTTTTAGAAGTAAGGAAAAAATGGAAGCATAATTAAAGTTATTATTTTTCCAGTAAATTTATTTTTGAAAAACAACAAAAAGTAGACCTTCCCTATCTTACACTGGAAAATAATTCAAAGGTTGATGTAGTAAATGGGTGTAGTTTCAAAATGTACAGGATAAATACTACTTTTGGGTTAATTTTCTAATTTGTAATTAGCTCCTGCCAGTGTCCCAGTTATCCTAGACCAGGGGTTCTCAACCCATTCCTCAGACATACCTAGCCAGTCAGGTTTTCAGGATACCCACAATTAATATGCATGAGATAAATTTGTATGGATGATCTACACTGTATACAAATCTATCTCATGCACATTTATGTGGATATCCTGAAACCCTGACTGGCTAGGTATGTCTGAGGAATGGGTTGAGAACCCCTACCCTAGGACATAAGAACATAAGAATTGCCATACTGGGTCAGATCAAAGGTCCATCTAGTAAAGTGGTTCCTAAACCTGGCCTGGGGGTGGTTTTCAGGATATCCACAATATGTATTCATAAGATAGATTTGCATGCACTGACTCCATTCCACTGCCCCTCTCATGAATATTTATTGTAGGTAGTCTGAAAATCTGTCTGGCTAGGGAGCCCAAGGACAGGATTCGGAACCACTAATCTAGCCCTTGTTGACAGCGGAGCCAGGTAGAAGGATCCAGGAGGGTCCACTCCTGTTTGGGGGTAGAGCAGAGTAGGGTAGGCTAGGCTGGACTGGATAGTGCTGGAGTAGTAATGACCAGTTTTGGTTTCTTCTTTCGGTTGGCTGAAACATTGCATTGAATTCTGGCCGTAGATTTGTTTTTGACTGAAACCTCATAGAACACCATATTAGCACTGTAGTACCACTGAACTTTCTAGAAGACTCTAGTGCTTTCTACATATCTTCACATGGACAATCTTTAAATTGTTAGTGCTTGTAAGCTATTGAAGTGGTGTACCCTTAGGTACAATGGATATTTTTCTGTTCCTGGTGGGCTCACATTCTGGGCTTGTACCTGATACAAAGGAGGGTTAAGTGAGTTGCTTAAAATGCAGGGAGCTTCAGGGGGATTTGAACTGGGCTTCTCTGGTTCTTAGCATGCTGCTATAACCATTAGGCTACCTTGCCACTCTAACCTCTCAATGGTGTGCTCTTACAAAATGCATGATTCCTTCTGCTATCACTTGAAAACTCAGTCACTATTAAAGAAGACACTTTATATTACTACGGATTCCTAGGGGTCCTTGTACCTGGAAAGCACTTTGAACCAGGGGATGCTTTCTAAGACCAATCAATTCAAGCAGCTATGTGCCAGGACTGCCGTTAGCCTAAATGGCATCCTGGGTGATCGAGGGGGGAGGGGGTAGGAGGTCCCATCTGATGATGTGGCTATGTGGGAGTTTACTTCTGCTGCAGTGTTGCCAGGTGGGCGGTTTTAGCGCCCAATTGGGCGGTTTTCCGCGACCCGCCGCGGGCAATTTTTGCCCGCGGCGGGTCGCGGTTTTTTGGGCTTCTTTTTTTTCTTTTCCGCGGTTTTTCGGGCGGTTTTTTCGGCCGCGGGGGGCGGGGTTAGTGACGTTTTGGGCAGGGTTAGTGACGTGTTGGGCGGGGCCGGTGACGGGGGAGGCGGGGCTGGTGACAGGGGAGGCGGGGCCGGTGACGGCGGGGGCGGGGTTGATGACGGCGGGGGCGGGGGTGATGAAGCGGGGGTGGGGGTGTCAGGGGCGGGGTTTGAGTTTGGGCGGGTTTTGGGCTGGATTTGGGCTCGTTTGGGTGGGAAAAAAATTTTCCACCTGGCAACACTGTTCTGCTGTAATGACAACAGTGTGTTGCCTGCCCCCGTCCGCAGCCTAGCATCCCTGCCTCTTACCTTCATTGGATTTCATGAAAAGAAACATTGCTATTGATCATGAAATCTTCATCCCTGGAGAGAAAAGAAATAGATGATATATTTATGAGTTTACAATCCACAAAACTATAGTTTTTTTTTCTCATGTGTGCACCTCTTGTAAATTGAATTGATACAGCCCAGTGCTAGACATTACCTTATTTCAAGTTCGGTTACCTTGGAAACCACTTTATACTGCTGGGACAAGCTGCCTGCTTCATTCCTGCTCTAGCTATTAAAATGGATTCATTTGGCATCCATGAGGAAGGAAGTATGGATAGTTTCAACATATGAGCATGTTGTGTTTTTCACACGAAAGGCACGGCAGCATGGATACTAATTGAACCCTCTAGCATATTTCTGCTGTATTATTTTTATCAGTAACACAACCAGCTACAGCAGTTTCCAACAGTGAATCCCATTAACTCTTTTCTTAGTGAAGAGAAAAATGAGGGAATTCCCAGAATGAAGAACACTGTGTATTCTTTTTATTTTATATAAAGCTATCCTCTGCTCTGTTTTTCAGCTTGTATAGAAATGTGTACACTTTGAGAACAGAGTTCGCTGTTTCTCCAAACCTAACATACTCATTTAGACCCCTATCCGGTAACCTTCCTTAGCTCATACTAACATTAGCAAGAATTAACGTAAAGGAGGAGCAGCCATTTCAGAAAAAAATACATAGAAAGAGAACGGCATTAGTTGGGCCATTATGCATGTCAGAGCCAGGATATACACATGTAACGTAACTTAGAGAGACATAATCAAACAGCGCTGGCGAAATAGATCGCCAGCAATCTATTTTAGCGGCGGCACAACAGCTGGCCGTAACCATATTATCGAAAAAGATGGCCGGCCATCTTTTCTTTCGATAATACGGTTTGGCCCGGCCAAATGCCAGTGTTCACCGGGGTTTGAGATGGCCGGTTTTGTTTTTCAGCAATAATGGAAAAAAATGCCAGTGATCTCAAACCCGGCGAAATCCAAGGCATTTGGTCATGGGAGGAGCCAGCATTTGTAGTGCACTGGTCCCCCTGACATGCCAGGACACCAACCGGGCACCCTAGGGGGCACTTCTAAAAACTAAAAAAATATATACAAATACCTCCCAGGTGCATAGCTCCCTTACCTTGGGTGCTGAGCCCCCCCAAATCCCCTCCCCCAAACCCACTCCCCACAACTCTACACCACTACCATAGTCCTTATGGGTGAAGGGGGCACCTACATGTGGGTAGAGTGGGTTTTGGGGGGGTTTGGAGGGCTCAACACTTACCTCCACAAGTGTAACAGGTAGGGGGGGATGGGCCTGGGTCTGCCTGCCTGAAGTCCACTGCAACCAACAAAAACTGTTCCAGGGACCTGCATACTGCTGTCAGGGAGCTGGGTATGACATTTGAGGCTGGCATACAGACTGGCAAAAAAGGTTTTCATTTTAACTGTTGTAGTATGGGAGGGGGTTGGTGACCACTGGGGGAGTAAGGGGAGGTCATCCCCCATTCCGTCCGGTGGTCATCTGGTCAGTTGGGGCACCTTTTTGAGGCTTGGTCGTGAAAATAAAGGACCAAGCAAACCCGGCGAAATACTGATTAAAGCCGCTTTTTTCCCCATTATCCACGAAAGCCGGCCATCTGGTACCCACGCCTATGCCCGCCCATGTCTAACCTTCGCTATGCCGCCGACACGCCCCCTTGAACTTTCGCTGGCTCGGCGATGGGAAAGCGGCGATGGTGTCAAAAAAGCAGCTTTCGATTATACCGATTTCGCCACTTTTGAGAGATCGCCGGCCATCTCCCGATTTATGTCGGAATATGCCCGGCGATCACTTTAGAAAATAAGCCTGATTGTTATTCAAGAATGCCTACCCCGCTGCCAATACTAAATCCTAGTCTCCCTCATCCCCCATCTTATCCACATGTTCATTCCCCTCCCCTTGACTTTATTGTATCCGTTCCTTCACTGCATTGTACCTGTTTGTAAATGTATAAGCCACATTGAGCCCGCTCTTGTGGGATAATGCGGGGTATAAATGTACCTAATAAATAAATACATAAATAAAATTGCTACTGCCACTGAAGAAAATGTGACTGAGAAATCAAGTCTTCTAATTGTGGTTAAGAAAAGTTATTTTCTTGTTCCAGCATCACTATCTTTGTCTATTGACTCAATGAGTTCTCTTCTTTACCTATAGTTTCTGATCAGGTTACTTTGAAAGACCTTTGGACTTTGTTGTCTGATAATAATGCATTACTGAAGTGTGTGACTGATCAAGTTGTTGATCAGTCACACACTTCAGTCAATTTCTCAGCATTGCCTTGTGAGAGTTTAAGTTGTTAAATTCTCACAAGGCACTGCTGAGAAATTGACTGAGGTTGATGGTAGACTTAAGAAAATTGAGGATACTTGTGATGTTATGTCATCACAATTGACTTCATTGCATTCTTTGGGACCAGCAACAGTTAAGAACACTTTTAACTCTCCATATGTAGAATTCTTGGAAAATTCCTTAAGGATTAAGAACCTTAGGGGTCCTTTTATCAAGCTGTGGGAAAACTCTTACCACATGGCCATGTGGCGGGGAGCTCTTACCGCCACCCAATGCCCAATTACCACCACGCAAGCCACTTCCGGGGGTTATCTTTTTCCCCCGGATATGGTGCATGCTAAGGGTGGGACTACCACCGACGGCCACGTTGGGACAGTGGTGCTTCCGGAAGAGTGAGTGGTAAGCCTGCGATGGCCTTACTGCCGCTCTGTTAAAGGTCCCCTTAGGTTGTTAAATTTTCCAAGAACCCATCTTCTATCTCCAGAGATTTTGTTTCGTAATTATCTTAATTCAGTATTGCAGGTGACAGATATGGATAACATATTATTGTCTAAATTGTATTATAGTACTAATTCTGTCATTGAATTAGAACAGGGGGAACAACTCAGAATGATCCTACAATTGCAAATCTGACTCAATTCTTGGAAACATCTCATGATGTAATTTCTTCTAGGGCAACTTTGCTTGTTATTTTTGCTACTGAGAAAAATAAACTGTCAGTCCTGAATTGTGGTCAGAAAATTACCATTTTTCTTGATGTTGGTAGAGCCACCCAACTGAGAAGAAGACAATTCCTTATTTTAAAACCTAACATGTTAGCTATTGGAGCTACACTTTTTCTACGTTTTCCTTGTAGATGTTTAATTTCCTATCAACAGGTTAATTACAATTATAATGATCCTTCTCAGTTAGAGGCTTTTCTTATGAATAAGTAGTCTGACCTTTTTCTTTCTATGGAAGTTGAGTAAATAGTTGGGAGACATTAACATAATCTATCCTGCTTATAATCGAAAGAGAAAAACGCCTATATTGCGACCCAAATCGGGAGATGGGCATTTTTCTGGCAAAGGCGCCCAAATCGGTATAATCGAAAGCCGATTTTGGGCATTTCCAACTGCACTCCGTCGCGGAAACGAATAAAGTTGACAGGGGCGTGTCGGAGGTGGGACTGGGGCATGGTTAGCAGCCGAGGAGAGATGGGCGTCTTTAGCTGATAATTGGAAAAAAAGGCGTTTTTACCGCGATTTTGGGTCACTTTTTTTGGACCCTTTTTTTTTCACGAACAGGTCCCAAAAAAGTGCCCCAACTGACCAGATGACCACTGGAGGGAATCGAGGATGACCTCCCCGGACTCCCCCAGTGGTCACTAACCCCCTCCCACCAAAAAACCCCCACTTTAAAAACGTTTCTCCAGCCTGTATGCCACCCTCAAATGCCGTACCCACCTCCATGACAGCAGAATATGTTCGATCCTCTCACAGCCTTTCCCTGGGTCAGATGTGGCTCTCGGGTGCACTACAGGGTCACATCAGCATTGCATTGTGGTGGGTGTAGGGTATTGGGCTCCGTGATTTCATTAGCTTGTGTTACAGTCTCACGATGTTGGTAGTTGGTAGGCTCTTCTCCCATGGTGCTTTTCCTCCTGCCTACTGGGTCAGAGTGTGCCCTGTTGTGTTTCCGGTAGTCCATGAGGTAGTGGCCATTTTTGTTAGCCAGTTTTAGATCCCTTCCATGTGTTAGCCACGTTAGAGAACTTAGTTCTTACCTTGAATGTGGCTGAAAGAGGGCATTGTACAGCATTCTGCCAGCTCTGACCTGCTAATCTCACTACCAGGGAGACTCGTTGCCAGTGGTGGGGCGCAACCTCTGATCTGCAGTTAACTGTGAGTAAGCGTGCTTATTCTAATAAAGGACGTTTTCGGAGAGATTAGTCTTCAGGTGTAAACTGGTGTGCCAATGTTATACAGCAGTAACAAGTCCTAGAGGCCTGTGTGTATGCAGGTCCCTGGAGCACTTTTAGTGGGTACCGCAGTGCACTTCAGCCAGGTGGACCCAGGCCCATCCCCCCCCCCACCTGTAACACTTGGGCTGGTAAATGGGAAGCCTCCAAAACCCACTGTACCAACATGTAGGTGCCCCCTTCACCCCTAAGAGCTATGATAGTGTTGTACATTTGTGGGTAGTGGGTTTTGGGGGAGGGGGGTTGGGAGCTCAGCACCCGTGGTAAGGAAGATATGCATGTGGGAGCTTTTTCTGAAGTCCACCACACTGACCTAGGGTGCCCAGTTGGTGTCCTGGCATATCAGGGGGACGAGTGTACTATGAATCGTGGCCCCTCCCACGACCAAATGGCTCGGATTAGGACGTTTTTGAGCTGGGCGTTTTTAGTTTCCATTATCACTAAAGAACAAACGCCCAGCTCAAAAACATCCATTTTTTCGAAAATACGGTTCATCCCACCCCTTCACGGACCTGTTCTCAGAGATAAACGCCCATGGAGATAGGCGTTTGCGTTTGATTATGCCCCTTCACGTAACTCAATAATATTAGTTTTTTTTTCCACTCCTGTACATTTAGGTCAATATCCCATGATGTGTTTTTTAAATTGCTAGTTGTTTTTCCTTCCATTTGTTGATGGAATGTTCTAGTTGGTTCTGAAATTTAATTTGTCTGTTTTGTAATTGCAAAACTTTAATAAAAATAAAAAAATACTGAGTGGAACAGGTAGAAGTGAATCGCGTGTTTACTCTTTCCAAAAATACTAGGATTAGGGGGCATGCAAAGAAGTTACTAAGTTGTAAATTTAAAACAAATCGGAGAAAATATTTCTCCACTCAACTAGTATTAAACTCTGGAATTCATTGCAAGAGAAAATGATAAAAGCAGTTAGTTTAACAGGGTTTTAAAAAGGTTTGAATAATTTCCAAAAAGAAAAGTCCATAAGCCATTATTAAAATGGACTTGGGAAAATCCACTGCTTATTTCTAGGATAAGCAGCATAAAATATAAGGTACTGTTATGGGATCTTGCCAGGTACTTGTGACCTGGATTGGCCACTGTTGGAAACAGGATACTGGGCTTGATGGACCTTTGGTCTGTCCCAGTATGGCAATGCTTATGTTCTTATATTCCAACACCTGTTAGGTGCCAATTTTTTTGGTGCTGAATTTTGAGCTCCTTTTATATAATTTTTCCCTTAATGTACCTTTTTAATCTGAGGCAAATTAATTCTGTTTGCCTGAATTGAAAATGAAAGGAACCTTATCCTCTCCTTGGTCACTGGACTGTAGTGTCCCTAAGGGCTCCCCAGTATTGCCCATTCTGTTTAATGTAATGATGTCACCACTAGGTAACAGATAGGAACAAGAAGATTCAAAACATTCATATATGCTGACAATGTTACCATATACATAACTTTCAAAATGAACATTCAAGACATCTGATGGAAACCTGGGCCACAGAATCCAAACTAAAACTGACAACACTTCATTCCTCATTGACAATAACCTGAAAATTCTAGGAATTATTATAGACAAACATTTAACATTTGATACTCAAGTTACCTCAGTAATCACAAAATCTTTCAGGTCTCTTTGGAAACTAAAAAGGATCAGATTCTATTTCTCATCAGAAAGATTCAGATTATTGGTACAATCATTAACATTATCCTAATTTGATTATTTTAATGCCATATATGCTGGCTGTAAGGAGTATCTGTTGAAACAGCTCAAAACACTGCAGCTAGGTTCATATACAGAATCTCTCATTTTAAAAGTGCATCCCCTTTGTTAATCAAATTACACTGACTTCCCATCAAAGCAAGAATTACCTTCAAATTTTGTACCTTTATCTTTCAAATCCTAAAAGGCACAGCTCCAGATTATATGGTTCCATTAATAAACTTACCTCAAAGAAACGGTAAATATGAAGCAAGAAACTATCCCAGACTACACCTCCCAAATTGCAAAACAAAAGATCTACAAAATTGTCCACTCTGCAGACTTCATTTACCTAGGAACCAAATGGTAGAACTCCTTACTACCCAAAATAAGACATATACAAGAATCAATATATATAAATGGCGAGTGTCGTACTCACTCGCAAATGCGCAGTAGAGACCCTCTCTGCCCTGCCCCCGCGTCAATACGTGATGACGGGGGCAGAACAGAGAGGGTCTCTACTGCGCATTTGCGAGGGACACCGCCGTCGCTAATGCTCCCCCCACCCGGAGTCGCCGCCGCAACCCACCTTCCACCCGGTCGGGCTCTCGCTCCGCTATTGAAACAGCGAGGGCACGCAGCACACAGCTCTACTGAGCTGCCGTCGGCCTTCCTTCTTCTTCTCTGCCTGTGTCCCGCCCTCGACGACGTTACGTCACACGAGGGCGGGACACAGGCAGAGAAGAAGAAGGAAGGCCACGGCAGCTCAGCAGTAGAGCTGTGTGCTGCGTGCCCTCGCTGTTTCAATAGTGGAGTGAGGGCCCGACCAGGTGGAAGGTGGGTGGCGACGGCTCCCGGGGGGGGGGGCGAACTCAGAGGGGGAGCGGCAGCGGCAAACTCGGCGGCGGGGTGGGGGGCCTTTCAACCCCCCCTTCCTATACTAGCCCGGTTTTACGGGCTGAACGGCTAGTATACTAGATTCCGCAAATCCTCAAATCATTCCTATTCAAACAAACCCTCAAAAAGAACAACCATATCTCAATTAATTATTACCTGAATTGGTTCTTACTCTATTTACCATTAACCTTCTCTTTGCTTCATGTACAATTTCTCATTTATAATAGACTTTCTAAATGTTAAACATCCATAACTATCCTGGTACATCTATGATATTTGTATTGTATAATTGGGTTTGGGTTCTTACAAAAAATTACTTTCTTATGTGTTATTCTTTGTTATATATCCAATACTGTTTATTGTAAGCCACATTGAACTCAAACTAGTTTGGGATAAAGTGGGATATAAATGTCACAAATCAATCAATCAATCAATACATTTTTGTAAATTTGACTGAGCAGCTCCTATCTGGGAAGTTCTCTAACAAGAACAGCATTGAGACACATAAATATGCTCATTTGAGCATGCTGTTATCATAAATACAATTACATTACTGGAATGAGTTCCTAATAAGTGAATGATTTTCCTAAGAAGAACTGAAGTAGTCTGCTATGTCTTTGTGTTGATTTGTGGCTCAGATACAAGAATAGAAACGAGCAATGGCATTTTCTGACAGACACTTAGGGGAACTTTTACTAAGGCATGCCGAAAAGTGGCCTGTGCTGGTGTAGGCGCGTGTTTTGGGCACGCACAGGTCTATCTTTCAGAGTGCCTGGAAAAAAGGCCTTTTGGGGGGGGGGGGGGGCTGAAAATGGACGTTTGTCAAAAATAAAACCAGCATGCGCCCAATTTCGGCCTGAGACCTTACCGCCACCTGTTGACTTAGCAGTAAATTCTCATGCACTAACCAGGCAGTAAACGTCAGTGTGCATAAACGGCCGATTACCGCCTGGTAAGCATCATGCAGTAGAAAATAGAAAATATTTTCTACTGCGTATTTTGGAAGCGCATCAAAAATGGAATTACTGCCCGGGGCATGCGGTAGCCAGCTGGTAGTTCCAATTTGACATGTTTTGAACGTGCGTAGATGCCTACGTGCCTTAGTAAAAGGACCCCTTAGTTTCTCGTTTCTTCTATAAAGAGAGTTACAGTTATATTCTAGGCACATCTGTAACTTCTGTCCCAGCATGAATCAGAAAACTTAATATGAACACACTTTCCTCTTTCTGCTTCAGGAAGATGTAATCATCCTTTGGGGCCTTCCCTCTCATACGAGCCAACTTTCAAAATTATTGGGGGTGCTAAGCCCAGTGGAAATAACCCCTCCCTGGTCACATACAAGGAAGATGAGTACTTAGTAAAAGAAATAACTAAAAAGTAAAAATTTTAAAAGTAAATAAATTATGAAAAATTATGAAAAAGTTTCAATACTGTGAACTGATGAAGAATTATGTGCAGGTCCCATTGCCATTAACAATGTTTGGCAATGAGCACAACTGAGGTCACCAAGAAATAGATAAGGGATGAATGATTGATGAGTAAATAGTGGTGGCAAAGAAACAAGGTGGTGGGAATATAATATTGTGTGCTGATATAGCTGAATCCCACAGCAAATTGTGAAGTAACATTGCCAGTGAGAGAAGTATTTACATTGGCAAAATAAAAACCAGCATGCGTCCATTTCTGGCCTGAGACCTTACCACCACCCTGACTTAGCGGTAAGGTCTCATGCAGCGCGTGTCCATTGCCATTTACTTCTGGGTAAGCGCCACACGGTAGAAAATACTGGATGTGTATAGGCCCTTACGTGCCTTTGTAAAAGGGCCCCTATATTAGGCAATAACTTTTTTACTTTCACTTAAATACATTTTTTATGTGTTCTTCACTGTACTTTTTACTACTTTTACTTAAATACTTTGACCTAATACTTTGAACAACACTGGGAACGCACTGCCTCAGTGTCTATGTCTGAAGCCCATGTTAGCAATTTTTAAGACTCAGTTAAAAGCATTCCTATTTGATGATGCTTTTGGAACATAGGTTTTAAAATATTTCTCAGTGACCCAGTGTTCAGTGGATCTGGCCTGGATGCCACAGGATATGCACTAACGTTTAGCAATTAAGATTTTATTATTGGTAGGCCCATTTTATGGCTGATAAATTATATAACTTTTTTTCTTTCCTTGTTTATTCTCTTACTCTCTCCATTCTTTCGGAAAGAAAATGGAGTTCCTTTCATTACCAAGGAATTTTTAGTATTGTAAACCACCTAGAAGGTCTTCCAAATGGGTAGTGTATCAAAATAAACTTTGAAACCTGGAAGCAATCATAGCCTCGGTTCTGCCAAATTCAGCAGAATGCAAGAAGTCACACACAGGGACATCTGTGGATATCTGTGAGAGGCAGGAATAAAAACATTTCCCTGTCAGGGATATAGACCCTGTCATTCTATAGTCTCACATGCAAATTTACTTTCCTTGGGCACATATTTACGCATGAAGATTATAGGATACTAGCAGTTATACACATAATTTAATTGCCTCATTAGGTGCTAACTGGCATTAACCAATAATTGGTGATAATTGGAGTTAATTGGCACTAATTTGTAGTTACTTGTGCAATTGTACTTAGGCAATATCCTGTAATGTTATTTCTTAGGGGTCCTTTTACAAAGCCATGGTAAAAAGTGGCCTGTGGAGTGCGTCTTTTGGACACACCCTGGGTCACTTTTTACAGCGGCTGGGAAAAAAGCAATTTTTTAATGGGCCGGGAAATGGGCACGTGCAAAAATTTAAACTAGCTTGCTCCTTTTTATGGCCTAAGCCTTTACCGCCAGCCATTGACTTAGCAGTAAGGGCTCACACGCTACCCAGGCGGTAACCATGTAGTGCGCGCCAACTGCTGAATACCATCGGTAATGCCCCATGGTAGAAAATAGAAAAATATTTTCTACCATGGGATTCAGTGCACGCCAAACTCAGAATTACCACCGGGTGCACATGCTACCCTGGAGGTAGTGCTAATTTGGTGTGTGCTACCTGCGCGTTAGCCCTTCCACGCCTTTGTAAAAGGGCCCCCTTAAATTCTATAGCGCATAAGTGTGAAAGGGGTGTGGATAGGGGAGGGGCATGGGCAGGCCACGGACATACCAAACACTTACAGACTAACCCCCTAATTCTGTATATGGCACCTAGAGTTATATGTGCTAAATTGGGCATGTGTGTATCTTAATTGAATAATGATCCAATCAGAACTCATAATTGGGTGGGAACCAATTATCAGCACTAATTAGGAGTTAGGTGCACATTGGATATGCGCCTAAGATGTTATGCGCAGATCTGATGTGTGGCCCCCGTCGGACAATAAGATAAGAGTGTTCTCTTTAAATTTGTTTTCTAACATAGCAATGCTGGAAGCCTAACAGTGCAATTATTTAGGACCGTACTTTATATGCTTGATAAAACATGATTTAATAGAAAAACAGGCATATATGTTTGATATAATTTCACTAACAAACAAACATACAAGTGGAGTTTTTTACCCTATGATAGAATCTGGGCGGGTGTTACTCATGGTATTAGTAACCCCGCTCTAAACCTGCGACAGTTGGTCCCAGGTTTCTGAGGGTTTTCTCCACACTTAAGCACAATTTTTTGAAAATTTGTGTTCTAGGGTCATAACATATTTTGTATTACATTACGAACCCCAGACCCCAGACAATACTGCAGCACGGTAATTCTTTCGAGTTTCGACATAAGCAGTATGGCACAGAACCCTTGGAATTCTGGCTTCAGTTTTTCTAATGAACGAGTCAAAGACCTACTTAGCTTCTCCACGGAATTCAACACAGAACAACTCAGTTCCACCACAGATGGAGGGTGGAATAACATCACTTTGAAAAATAAAAATATAATCAAAATAGAACTGAATAGTGGTCTCCTTACAGAATATTGCAAAAAAGAAATAATCCCAAGGGGACTTCGAGTCAACAAAGCACCACAATGTTTTGTTGAGGACAAAGAATTCATAGACAAATGGAATAGAATACTCAACAAATGCTCTCTAGATCTTATGCTCTTAATCATAGAGAAAAGTCAACTCAGCTTGAATCAATTAAAAGAAGAACTCGATCAAGATTTAGTAAAATTAAAAAACAGTGTACCTCTTGCAGATTTTGAAAAAGAACATGCGATATTTAAAGACAATATAGATAAATTTAAAAACAATATCAAAAAATCTAAACTTAAAAAATTTGCAAGAGACGAGAAAGACTATAACTCAAACAACATTTACCCTTGGATGTCAGTAGAAGAATCTGAACCTACCACCAATAAAAAAGAGTTAAGATTTCAAAGCTCATCGTCATCTATCAGCAGTGAAGACTCTTCTGATCGCAGTAATAGACAGTCTTTTTTAGGCAACAGAGGCCAGAGGCGTGGAAGAAACAATCGGAGAGGAAATATAAACCAAAAAAGCAGACCGTGGACTCGGTCCCAAAAACAACAACAATGGTCATAAATTTATCCAATCGTAGCTTAACAACTGCAGAAGAGAGACTTTTATCGAAGGGGTTATCTTTTGTCCCTTCCTCTCACTTCAACGAGTTTCAGTTCAATATTGATCTAGAAAAATTTTTACGTAAATTACAACTTAAAGATTTTTTTCATGAACGAGCAGAGACTCAAGACCGAACTATAATCAAACCAAAATCTATTTGGAAACCTCCGATTCCACCAGCCCCAGCTTTAATTACTTTTAAAACCATGCTTACACATGATCTAGAAATGCTTAAGATGAAGCACAGGCAATTCTCTCATAAAAGATTTAATTTGTCTAAAGAAGAAATGTCAGCATTAAAAACATTACAAAATGATGATAACATCATCATAAAAAAAGCTGATAAAGGAGGAGCAGTTGTATTACTCAACCGCAAGGATTACATCAATGAAGGACTTAGACAATTGAACGATTTGGATTCCTACAAACAGTTAAAATTAAACCCCACACACAGGCTACAATCTTTGATTAAAAGAGTCACAAACACTGCTCTCAATCAAGGCACTATCACATTAAAAGATAAAAAATTTTTGTGCAAAGAAAACCCTGTTATCCCGGTGATGTACTTTCTCCCGAAAGTACATAAACAGCTGATCAATCCTCCAGGCAGACCTATTCTATCAGGGAGAAATTCTGTCTTAGAGCCGCTGTCAACATTTGTGGACATGTTTTTGAAATCGGAAGTCCCCAAACAACCATCTTACATCAGAGACAGCACACATTTCATATGTAAATTAGGAGAAGTTGTTTTGGAGCAGCACCAAATAATAATGGTAACTCTTGACGTCTGCTCCCTTTATACTTCTATTCCTCAAGACGATGCTTTGAACACAGTACAGAATACACTCGACAACAGGGAGAGACCACACCAGATCCCAACTGAATTTTTATTAACCCTCACTAGGATTGCAATGAAAGAAAATTATTTTGTATTCAATAACAAATTCTATTTGCAAACCAGTGGAGTTGCAATGGGGGCCACATTTGCTCCCTCCATTGCAAACCTTTACATGTCAGAATTTGAGAAAGAATGGATTGACCACTCCCCCTTCTCTGAAGCCATCATCACATGGTGGCGTTTCATTGATGACGTTTTCATGCTTTGGGGAGGTTCCTCTGTAGAACTCAATAGCTTCATGACATGGCTCAATAGTTGCAGCAATAACATCCAATTCACAGAGCAACACTCTACTGAATTGATTCATTATCTAGATGTGGAAGTGAGATTGATGTGTGATCATTTTGTTACAAAGGTTTACAAGAAAAGCACAGACAGGAATACATTCCTTCATAGTTCGAGTTGTCACCCAACACATTTAAAGAACAGCTTACCTTTCTCCCAAATGCTGAGATTGAGACGCATTTGTACAGATTTTTCCACTTTCAAACAACAAGCTAAGAAATTAATGGATGATTTGGCTGACAGAGGCTACTCTAGATCTATACTCCATAAAGCATATCGGAGAGCCAAATTTAATAGCAGAGAATTACTTTTGACCACCACCACTCAACACAAGGACAATGCAGAGATGTGCACTATGGTCATGCAATACAATGAGGACAGTCCTTTTTTAGCCAGATTAATTAAAAACAGATGGGATATTGTACAATCGATTCCTGCTTTTAGGAGCAGCAATTTACGGATTGCGTATGCCAGGTGCAACAATATTAAAGAGATGATCAGTCCAGCAGACCTCAGGTCTACGAAAAAACAAGACACAAAACGATTGCATGGTCACTTCAAATGTGGCCTCTGCCCCATCTGTTCTATCACTAAACAAGTCAAACAAATATACATCTCAGAGACCAAAAAACATCATGTCCTCCGTCGTTTTACTAACTGTCTATCAGACCATGTCGTTTATGTAATTAGCTGTCCTTGCGAGAAACTATACGTTGGGATGACCACTAGAATGTTGAAAGTAAGAATATTGGAACATCGTTCCAACATTCGCAGACAAGCCATTAAGGAGCCCATGGTACAACACTGCATGAATAAAAATCACAGATTTGAAGATCTCCAATGCTATGCGATCGATAGAATAGATGCATTAAATAGAGGGGGAGATCGCAAATTGAAATTACAGAGAAGAGAGGCCCAGTGGATATTTGATTTGGATTCATTAGAACCTAATGGTCTCAATAGTTCTATCGATTGGCATGTTTTTTATTAGTTCATTAGCCAATCTTCTTCAGCCAATCAGCCAACTAATACTGTTAGTCAATTGAGACTCCTATAAACGTCAGCTGACATACCGATGACGCTGAGACGCCATTTTGAAAGGACTGGTGCTCCGTTAAGCTGTAAGCCGGTTCGAGTGTCTTTGCCTTTGTGCGCTTTATACATTTTTGGTTCCTTTTTGCTTAAACTCAAATCTCTTATTTTCACAGAATCACAGCATCGCGATTAAAAACTCTGTTCCTGAGGAAGCCTTGTTGTAAGGGTGAAACGGCAGTGGCCCCCGTCGGACAATAAGATAAGAGTGTTCTCTTTAAATTTGTTTTCTAACATAGCAATGCTGGAAGCCTAACAGTGCAATTATTTAGGACCGTACTTTATATGCTTGATAAAACATGATTTAATAGAAAAACAGGCATATATGTTTGATATAATTTCACAAACAAACATACAAGTGGAGTTTTTTACCCTATGATAGAATCTGGGCGGGTGTTACTCATGGTATCAGTAACCCCGCTCTAAACCTGCGACAGTTGGTCCCAGGTTTCTGAGGGTTTTCTCCACACTTAAGCACAATTTTTTGAAAATTTGTGTTCTAGGGTCATAACATATTTTGTATTACATTACGAACCCCAGACCCCAGACAATACTGCAGCACGGTAATTCTTTCGAGTTTCGACCTAAATGTAGTTGCCTGCATTTAGGTCTGGTCATAGCAGGCCTAATTCTAGACTCCTACATTTAGGCACAGTTTTATGCTAAGTGTGATTATATAAAGGATGCATACCCCTTACAGAATCACACCAAATGCATTTCTTTCAGCACTCCATCTTGCAGGGGCCAGATTCTATAAATTGCTCTCAAAACTGTGTGCCAGAAAAAATCAGTGCTAAGCGTGATTCTGTAAAGAGTGCGCACCATTTATAGAATTACACTTAGTGCTGATTCTCGAGCCCAAACTTAAAATGCCAGTCTTACACCTGCTGAAAGCTGGTGTAAATTATGGTTCACAAATTGGGCGTGCTGACCCAATATTCTATAACTATGTGGTGCATGTTAAGTCAACTAGTGCTAATTAATTCATTCTTCAATTAAATTGCACATGCAAAATGGTCATACCCAAACTTGCACCTACAATTTTTAGCGTGTTTTATTGAATTCAGAGGCTAGTGCACAGATTGAATGTGGATTGCTGTTAGTAACTCATCATGAATAGACTCGTACAAACCAGCTGATGAACTTATGGACCTTACGTGAGCTGCTAATAAGATAAATGTTGACTATTATACTTAACATATATTTAATGAAGGTGCAATAATGGACATGTAGTTTATTTTGTGGACGATGATAGATAACAGTGGTCATATTCACATATATTTATATAGCCCCAATTTGATTTCCGAGCACATGTTATATATTAATTGTTACAAGAAATAATTTTTATTCAGCATTTCCAAAACAACCAGTAAATTATAAAATAAGAACAACTTGCACCACATGGTACAACTTCAAGCAAGAACAGCATTTACATAAAGAGTTACTCATTAGTACATGAAGATTGGAGAGTGGCAAATGTAACGCCAATTTTTAGAAAGGGTTCCAGGGTGACCTGGGAAATTACAGACCAATAATCCTGTCATCAGTGCCAGGTAAAATAGTGGAAACTATTATAAGGAATGAAATTATGGAACACATAGATAAGCATTGTTTAATGGGACACAGTCAGCATAGATTCAGCCAAGGAAAGTCTTGCCTCACCAATTTGCTTCTTTTCTTTGAAGGCGTAAATAAACATGAGGATAAAGGTGAGCCAATTCAGATAGTGTATCTAGATTTTCAGAAAGCTTCTGATAAAGTTCCTCATGAGAGACTCCTGAGAAAACTAAAGAGCCATGGGATAGGAGGCAATGTTTTGGTGTGGATTAGGAATTGGTTATTGGATAGTAACATAAATAACATAGCTCTCAAGACAAATCCCTCCTTTCAGTACCCTTCTCCACCACCGCCAACTCCAGGCTCCGCCCTTTCTGCCTCGCCTCACCCCATGCTTGAAACAAACTCCCTGAGCCCATACACCAGGCCCCCTCCCTGCCCATCTTCAAATCATTGCTCAAAGCCCACCTCTTCAATGTCACCTTTGGCACCTAACCACTACACCTCTACTCAAGAAATCTAGACTGCCCCAACTTGACATTTCGTTCTTTAGATTGTAAGCTCCTTTGAGCAGGGACTGTCTTTCTTTGTTAATTTGTACAGCGCTGAGTAACCCTAGTAGTGCTCTAGAAATGTTAAGTAGTAGTAGTAGTAGTAGATGATGGCAGATAAAGACCTGTATGGTCCACCCAGTCTGCCCAATAAGATAAATTCGTTACATAAGGTATGATGTGATACTTCATATGTATACCTGATTTTGATTTGATAGAAAACCATTTCTCTCAATCAAGTTGGGTGAATAGTGGAGTGCTGCAGGGATCTCTACTGGGACAAGTGCTATTTAGCATATTTATAAATGATCTCGATATTGAAATGACAAGTGAGGTAATTAAATTTGCAGATGACACAAAACTATTCAAGGTTCTTAAAACACATGCGGACTGTGAAAAATTGCAGGAAGATCTTAGGAAATTGGAATACTGAGCATCCAAGTGGCAGGTTAAATTTAATGTGGACAAATGCAAAGTGATGCACTGTCACAACTGTCAGGAATGGTGAGCCCTTGGACCAAAGCTGGAACTTTGGTGGACAAATCACCTGGGCTGGCACAGGCAGGAATCAGAACAGACTGGACTAGGATAAACTAACAGACTCAACAAGACAGGACAGAGGTAACCAAACACAATGGACAACACAAGAACCGGATCCAGATGAGGCAAGGAAAAGAAGGCAAAGGGCCAGAACTGGAACCCAGACAGGACAAGGCAAGACTCGGAACTGGATTAAAACTGGGACTGGGACCCAGAAATGCAAGACAAGGCAAAACACGGAAGTGGATTAAAACTGGGTCCAGAAAAGGGCAAGACAAGGACAAGGCAAGGACTGGATCCAGACAGGACTAGACTGAAAGAGACAAGACAAAGCACACCTAGACAGGCAAGACAGGGTAGGAGCTAGGCAACAAGAATAACAGAAGCAAGACAATAAACAAGGCTGGAACAGGATTCAGGATTCTTAAACATGATTCAGTGATTCTTAAACAGGCTTGGCTGGAACAGGATTCAGGATTCTCAAACAGGCTTGGCTGGAACCGGATTCTGGAACGGGCTTGGCTGGAACTGGATTCTGGAACGGGCTTGGCTGGAACCAGATTCTGGAATGGGCTTGGCTTGGCTTGACTGGAACCGGATTCTGGAACGGGCTTGACTTGGCTTCGCTGGAACAGGAGTCTGAAAGGGACTTGGCTTAGTAGGGGACTGGGACAGAACTAGCTCAAAGAGAGCAGGAGCAGAACTTGGCTCAAACACACACAGGAACAGAACTTGGCAGAAACAGAGCTCGAGCCAGGAAGCAAACATGGCAGGCAAAGGATTAAACAGACTAAGGGAAGACAAACAAACAAAGAAGCAATGTGCTTACCGGCATCCACAGCTCAAAGGGAAAGGCCAGGCAGATTGAGAGGCAGCAGACACACCTTCAGGAGCAAGATGGAAATGAAGCAGAAGCAGGGAGACCAAAGCGAGGCTTGGCTTACAGGAAGAACAACAATAGGAAAAAGGCAGACTGGAGAGGTTACAGAGTTAGATACAGAGAAACAGTAGGTCTGAACATAAGGGCACGGCCACAACCGTGACATGCACATTGGGAAGAATAACCCAAATCATAGTTACCTGAGCCTTGGGTCCACCTTGGGGGTTAGCACCCAAGAAAAAGATGTAGGTGTCATTGTAGATAATAAGCTGAAATCTTCTGCTAAGTGTGTGGCAGCAGCCAAAAAAGCAAACAGGATGCTAGGAATTATTAGGAAATGGATGGTAAATAAGACCAAGAATAATATAATGTCTCTGTATCGCTCCATGGTGCGACCTCACCTTGAGTATTGCGTTCAGTTCTAGTTGACGTATCTGAAAAAAAGATATAGCAGAATTAGAAAAGGTTCAAAGAAGAATGACCAAAATGATAAAGGGGATGGAACTTCTCTCATATGAGGAAAGGCTAAAGAGGTTAGGACTCTTCAGCTTGGAAAAGAGATGGCTGAAGGGAGATATAATTGAGGTCTACAAAATCTTGAGTGGTGTAGAACAAGTAGAAGTGAATTGATTTTTTTACTGTCTCAAAAAGTATAAAGATTAGGTGACACTCGATGAAGTTACATGGAAATACTTTTAAAACAAATAGGAGGAAATATTTTTTCACTAAGGGGCCCTTTCACTAAACAGTTGCTGTGTGGCAACCTGGAACTACCACCAGCCCAACGTGGCTGCCGACGTTAGTTCCACCTCCAGCGCGTGCCATTTCTGGTGCTGCTGTATTAAAAAAAATATATACCACAGGGAGGTTACCTGGCGGTAACCAGGCAGCACGAGTTACCACCGGGGTAGCGCGGGAGCCCTTACTGCCATCTCAATGGCTGGCGGTAAGTGTTCCCCTCTCCATGGCCACATGGTATATTCAAACTTACCCACATGGCCATGTGCTTTTCTGGGCTTTTTACCGACTGCGGTAAAAAGGGCCCTGGCGTGTGGCAAAAATGTCTGCCGCTGCTACTGCAGGACTTTTTTTTTACTGCAGTTTGGTAAAAGGACCCTTCAGTGAATGGTTAAGCTCCGGAACTCATTGCCAGAGGATGTGGTGAGAGCGGTTATCGTATCTGGGTTTAGAAAAGGTTTGAACAAGTTCCTGGAGGATAAGTCTGTAGTCTGCTATTGAGAAAGAATTGGAGAAGCTACTGCTTGCTCTGGGATTGGTAGCATGGAATGTTGCCACTATTTGAATGATTTTGGGGCCCATTTACTATGGTGCACTGAAAAGTGGCCTGCGCTGGTGTAGGTGCGTGTTTTGGACATGCGCAGGTCAATTTTTCAGCTTGCCTGGAAAAAAGGCCTTTTGTTTAGCCAAAAATGGACGTGCGGCAAAATGAAAACCAGACATGCATCCATTTTCGGCCTGAGACCTTACTACCACCCATTGACTTAGTGGTAAGATCTCATGTGCTAACCAGGCAATAAGCGTCAGTGCACGAAATTTGCCGATTACCGCCTGGTAAGTGCCACACGGTAGAAAATAGAAAATATTTTCCACTGCGTGTTTTGGACACATGCCAAAAATGGAATTACGGTCCGGGGCACGTGGTAGCCGGGCAGTAGTTCCATGTTGGATGCCTGTGCAACTTAGTGAAAGGGCCCCTTAAATTGGAATTTTTTTTTTAGAATATTGTTTGACTTCCATGTATTATTAAGGAATTTCATTAAGCAGGCATAAAAGAGATCTGTTTTGGGGTACTGCTGTATCAGTGCACTGTACACGCGTTCAATACATATTAGAAAGTACCTGTGATGATTTAAAAATATTCTCTTTGATTATTTTCTCTCTCCAGCCTAATCGTTTCCCTGAATATTAATTGGATAAGGCTTCTATTGTTGATATAAATATGTTGTGTTTATGGCTTTATGTGAATGATGTCGAGGTGGGTAGGGAACATTTTTGGAGATATGTGGAATGGAGGATAGAAGAGATGTTATGAGAAGGAAGGAGGTTTTTTTTCGCTGTATATGTGAGTTCTGGGGGCAGGCTTAATGTGCAGTAAGTATTAATTTGAATGCTGATATCATGATTTTTTAAAATGTTACTGTATATGGGTTTTGATGCCAGAAGTGAGTTATGCTCACTGCTTTGAATGCCAATTAGCCAGCAAGGTGGTTTATAAATTCTTTAAATAAATAAATAAACCTCCCACCTGGATGACAACTTCAAGTCTATGACCAGAAGTGTGATCCTTGCAGCAGGCTAGAGAATGCGGTAACTGCCTCTCCAGGTCCTGGGACTAGGATTCAAACTGAAACCCCAATCAGAGGAAGAAGACATGATGGAATCAGTTCACTAGTAAACCAAGCCTATTGTGTCCCGTCGTCCTTCCCTGAGGCTGGAATGATGCTACTACAGGAGACCCTTTTTCAACATTTGTGGCACCCTGGAACTGAGAAACAGATTACTCATTGCCTTTAGGGACAATGTCTCCAAATGGGTTAGTTTTGATCATACAAGATAATTCCAGATTGGCAAATAAAGTAACACAGCACTGTGGCTAATATTTAAATTGCCAAAAGCATAGTCATAAGGCATTTCTCAGGAAACCCACCAAATACTTCACCCAAGACGGAGAAAAAAGCCTCAAACTTAGGTGACACCCACAAATCATCACTGCCAAAAAACCCTCCATCTCCTTGAGCATAAAATACAGTAATCATGTAGGTTTCACAGTAGAACACATCAAAGATTCAATATTCATTTGGAACAGTTCACTTATCTGCAGTAATCTTCCAAAGAAGCTCCAGAACACATCCTTAAACGGTATTCTTCAAGCCACATTAATTCTCTCCAAGGTTGCACTTTCACTGTTAACTCAGTCCAGTCTGCAGAATCAAACTCCTAACAAAGATTCTTGTTTCACCAGAACTTCTGACTGCTTCAGGAGATAATCTCCAACAGGTACACCAGGGGCGTAGCCACAGGTGGGCCTGGGCCCACCCACTTTGGGCTCAGGCCTACCCAGCGACGATGCAGAGCAACGACAAAAGAATTGATCCCCCGCCGGCACGCACCGGGTTTGTCTCCGTCCTGCCGCTACTTCTGCCCTCTGGCTCCGTGATCTTTGTTTGCTCTCTTCTGCTGTCAGTGCTTATCTGCAGCAGTTCTGGATCTGTGCGCTCCCAGGGCTGTCTGTGTATGCTGCCTGCAACTGCTTCCTCTGCGCTGGGCCCCGCCTCATCAGAAGAATAGGCGGGGCCAGCGCAGAGGAAGCAGTCGCAGGCAGCATACAGACAGGCCTGGGAGCGCGCGGATCCGGAACCGCTGTAGATAAGCACTGGCAGCAGAAGAGAGCAAACAAAGATCACAACGGAGCCGGAGGGCAGAAGTAGCGGCAGGACGGAGACGGACCCAGTGCGGTGCAGCTTTGCTCAGCTGTAGCGATAGACTGCGGTGCTGCCCGAAGGGGAGGGGAAAGAAGGCCTGCAGCCAGGTGCCAGACTGTCGCTGGGGAAAGGGAGGGAAAAACATGTGTGTGTGTGTGGTGGTGTGTGGGTGGGGGGTCGGGGAGAGACAGGAGCACTGTTGGTGTTGGGATGAGGGAGTGAGACAGGGTAGAGCTGGGGAGGGACGGAGAGATGCTGCAAGGGGAAAGAGAGGGAGAATTGTTGGATATGAGTGGGATGGGGAGAGGGAGAGAAAGGGCATGAGAGAAAAAAACATTTTGGACATGGAAGTGGAAGGGAGAAGTGAGAGGGGAAATGCTGAACATGGCAGTGAGGGAAAGGAAGGATGGAGAGATGATGATGGTGGTGGTGGTGGTGGGGGGCAGAGAGAGATGTCAAACCAGGGGCTCAAGGCAGGGAGAGGGAGAAAAGTTGGACATGAAGGTGGAGAAGAGGAGAGGAAAGGAGAGATGCACAAGCGGGGGAGGGGAGAAAGAGGGAAGATGGATCCAGGGAGAGAAGATAGACAATGGATTTATTTATTTTTTGTCTATTAGATTGTAAGCTCTTTGAGCAGGGACTGTCTTTCTTCTATGTTTGTGCAGCGCTGCGTATGCTTTGTAGTGCTATAGAAATGCTAAATAGTAGTAGTAGTAGTAGTAGATGGTAGGGAAGAGAAAGGGAAAGGGAAAAATGTTGGACAATGGGGGAGGGGAGAGAGATGGGACAGGAAGATGCTGGTGGTGGGTGGTAAAAGGGATAGGGAAATATCAGGCTACGAGGGTGAGGAGGGTAGAAAGAGGGAACAGATGCTGGGCTGGAAGGGTGGAGGGAGGGAGACACTGGGAATGGTGGAAAGCATGGGGGAGAGGCCCAGGGAGTGGAGAGATGGCAAGGAAAAAATGAGAATAGTGATCACAGGGGGTAGAAATATGGTAATGGCACGTAGATCGAAGATAGAAGGGAATGGAAGGCTGAGAAGGAGAGAGATGGGGAATGGGAGAGCTAGTGGGTGAAAGGAGATGGAAATGTGATAGATATCTGAAAAGTGAAAAGAAGGAAAAGATTTAGGAAGCGGATGAAATTTGAGTGTACAGAGGCAGAAAAGAAAAAAAGGAAGGAAAGAGCTAAAATGGAAGGATCAAAATTTCAGAGGTAGGTGTAGTGAGGAAATGAAACGACAGGAGAAAAATGACAAATGGACAACCGCTTGAAGAATTAGCAGAATACAGACATAAATTGGAACCAACATGATGGAAAAATAAAATGTCCAGACAATAAAGTAGGAAAATCATTTTACTTTGAATATTTTAAATGGAATATGTTAACTTTGGGAAATGTGCATAGCGGATGTCTTTTTATTGTGTTAAGTAGAAAAGGAAATGCGCTTTTGTTTTGATTTGGGGTTTTTTTCTCCAGTGTTGCTGAGGTTCCCAGTTCAATTTTGTCTATATATTTTTATTTCTAATTTGAGGGTCTGTCAGTGTGACTTTAGCGGCAGATGAGGAGATTGGAGAGGAGAGGGAATTGGGGGAGGGGCTTTATTTTCTGCCCTGGTCACCAGCATGGCTAACGGCAGCCCTGACCCTTGCTGTAGCTAGTGGGGATTCCTAAGCCCTACTAGCTGGGGTCTCTTCTGAAGCTGGCCAAAGATGCCTTCTACTGAGCTTGACAGATGGGAGCAGCATCCTGGAGCCACTGACAACTAAGAATGTATGGGGTGCTGGCATCAGTGTCTCAAGGAGTTGCTGCTGCCTACTGGGCTTGGTGGAGAGGAGTTCTGGCCATCTTTACTGGAGGCCTTCAGCTGACAGAGATTGGGGATCCTCATCTGCTAAAGGATTTATATTTTGAATTGGGAAGTGCTGGGGAAGAGAGGAAATTTTGTGCCCACCCACTTTGTGCTCAGGCCCACCCAAAATTGGCTGTCTGGCTACGCCACTGAGGTACACTACTCTCAAGAAATGGTACTTAGACTAAAAAGACACCAACTGCTCAATCCCCCGGAAGTCCAAATGCTCCATACTTCCAGGTAATGATCTCACTCTGTAAATACACATTTCAAAGTCCCAACAAACAAAGTTGGAAATGAATTTGGAATAAAATTAGAAAAATGTGAACTATTCCAGTCTGTAATTCAAACCCTGTGGCCACCATTGTTCTTTTGATGAAGCTTCATTTTTACATCCCCCCGATGTCCAGTTTGGGGAATCATGTCAATCACAGTGCATCTCAATTCAGTGAAATCATGTTGGCACTCAAAACACTGATGAATCAATGGCTCATCGCCACATTGATGACTGACATTATACTGATGCTCAACAACCGGGTCTTTAATTGATCAGTCGTTTGTCCCACATAAATATGATGCAGACACTCAAATATTTGAAAGGTATTAATCCACAAACAAACCTTTTCCGTAGATGGGAAGGTGGTAGAACTAGAAAACATGAAATGAGATTGAAGAGGGGCAGACTCAAGGAAAATGTCAGGAAGTATTTTTTCACAGAGAGGATGGTGGATACTTGGAATGCCCTCCCGCGGGAGGTGGTGGAGATGAAAACGGTAACGGAATTCAAAAATGCGTGGGATAAACATAAAGGAATCCTGTTCAGAAGGAATGGATCCTCAGAAGCTTAGCGGAGATTGGGTAGCAGAGCCAGTGGTGGGAGGCGGGGCAAGTGGTTGCGAGGCGGGGCTAGTGCTGGGCAGACTTCTACGGTCTGTGCCCTGAAAATGGCAGATACAAATCAAGGTAAAGTAGCACATATGAGTTTATCTTGTGGGCAGACTGGATGGACCATACAGGTCTTTCTCTGCCATCATTTACTATGTTACTATGTAAATAAGTTTACATGGACATAACAAGGTATAAATAACATTCATAGAGACACAAGTTGTATGGTACTTCAATTGTACAATGCCTCAATTTGGAAAAAATACACTGGCACCCTCAATCATCATCTCATACACAGCACAACCCCCACACTTAGTGACCAGCCGTCAACATGGTTTCCTCATGTGACCAAATGTCTAATTTACACAAGAGATCTTTCAAATGACAATTTCTGTTGTATGATAACAAACAAGTCTATTTCAGGCTAATGTGTAGTATAAATGTCATGAATAAATAAACAATTGATAGCCTTAAAACATGGATGTGCAGCCAGCATTCTCCAACATGTCTTAATAATTTTACCAATTTCCAGACTTTGAAGAATATCTGAGAACACATGCAATAACATTGCTCTCAACTCTTTGTGTACTATAAGTCAGCAACTGCTCCCTGGGATTAAATATGGTTCACTTACTAGCTCTCTTGGTCACCTTAAGTGGATATCCTCGTGCTTGAAATTTTGTACTCAAGATTTCAGCTTGAGTTGCTTAGTCAGCATTAGAATAACAAATACGGCAAAACCTCAAAAACTGTGACACTGGAAGGCTGCTTTTAAGGTGAGGGGGGTACATACTTGTGTATCATTTCATAACCTGATTCACTGACCTGAAAATTCTTGTAGATTTTCCTCATCTCTTGCATACACAGCCTGGCAGTGGCATCACACTCACACAGGAACTGCTCAGTCACACTTTAATGTCAATTGGAGTTGGATGAATTGATCACCAAAATCCAATATGGCTAAATGTTTTCAGTTACAAAAGCCTCTTTGATTAATATTACATTCAGATGGCAGGATTTCAGAAGAGTGTAGAGGCTGTGCTATGCCCTTTGTCAGCTGCATAAGAACATAATCGCCAGCTGCCTCTAGTATGTGATAAATGTCAGATTTATAATGCTACATCAATTCTGGTATTTGGGAACTGGTCATTATTCATGCTGTTATGCATACAATTGTTCTATTTTTTTCTCTCCACATTAATTGTATTTATTCCCAAATTTTATTTTAATTCTTCTACATCTTTTCTCAAAGGACACAGGTCATCACTATGAGCTTCTTCTTCTTCTCTCAGAAGTGGTTGAACTATTTTTAGATCTACAGTAGCTTGAAAGTGAGTGCCATGACAGTAGCATATCACAGGTAAATGGATGCTCGGAAGTGGAATTAACTCTTATAGAGTCTGAAAAAATAATTTGTTGTCATTCATCTGAAATGGCAGTAATGAATTTTCCAGTGGACACATGGCCCTCAGGTCAGTGTTATGCAGCCTATGATATGCTGGATTGCGACTCTATCTGGCAAGGAAAGAAGTGCACTCCTGACAGGATGACGTGGAGGAGGAGATGCTCAGGCACTTAGAGTTGCACCTCCTATGGGACCCTTTCCTTTCTGACCCCGCTGCAGCTGCAGTTGCAGGCAGGCAGTGTGAGGGAATGCTTATCATGGCAATTGAAGGGTCAATATGCTGATATGTATGGGCTAATGTATGGGCTAATTAAGAGTCAATATGTTGATGCTGACCAGTGCTCTTTTTTGTAGGAAAAAAGGTGCTGGTACTCAGAGTGCCAACCTTAAGGGCGGGGTCACTATCTATAGCTCAACCCATACAGTAGCCACACCCCTGTAGTGGCCACACCCGTTTTGCCAGCCATGGAGCATATAAAAATGTATCATTGAAAATAGTGCCCAAGTCCCTAGGCCCAAAACAAGAATCCTGAAGACTGACTATAAACTAATAAAATATGTAGACAAAAAAAATCACCTGAAACCCCCAAAAAACGCACTCGCATGGGGATGGGACGATTTCCATTTGAGGAAAGGCTAAAGTGGCTAGGGCTCTTCAGCTTGGAGAAGAGGCAACTGAGGGGAGATATGATAGAAGTCATAAAATATTGAGTGGAGTTGAATGGGTAGATGTGAATCGCTTGTTTACTCTTTCCAAAAATATTAGGACTAGGGGGCACACAATGAAGCTACTAAGTAGTAAATTTATAACAAATCGTAATATATATTTCTTCACACAATGTGTAATTAAACTCTGGAATTCATTGCCAGAGAATTTTCTACCTTTTCTAATTCCACTATATCTTTTTTGAGATACAATGACCAGAATGGCACACAGTATTCACAGAGAGAGTGGTGGATGCTTGGAATACCCTCCCACGGGAGGTGGTGGAGATGAAAACAGTAACGGAATTCAAACATGCGTGGGATATACATGAAGGAATGCTGTGCAGAAGGAATGGATCCTCAGAAGCTTAGCCGAAATTGGGTGGTGGAGCCGGTGGGGGGAAGAGGGGTTGGTGGTTGGGAGGCGAAGATAGTGGTGGGCAGACTTATACGGTCTGTGCCAGATCCTGTGGTGGGAGGCGTGACTGGTGGTTGGGAGGCGGGGAATAGTGCTGGGCAGACTTATACGGTCTGTGCCAGAGCCGGTGGTGGGAGGCGGAGCTGGTGGTTGGGAGGAGGGGATAGTGCTGGGCAGACTTATACGGTCTGTGCCCTGAAAAAGACAGGTACAAATCAAGGTAAGGTATACACATGAGTTCATCTTGTTGGGCAGACTGGATGGACCGTGCAGGTCTTTTTCTGCCGTCATCTACTTTGTTACACTCCTGCTTATAATCAAAAGAGAAAAACGCCTATATTGAGACCCAAATCGGAAGATGGGCATATTTCTCCCGTGGGCACCCAAATCGGTATAATCGAAAGCCGATTTTGGGCGTTTCCAACTGCAATCCGTCGCGGAAACGGGTAAAGTTGACGGGGGCGTGTTGGAGGTGTGGTGAAGGCGGGACTGGGGCATGGTTATCGGCCAAGGAGAGATGGGCGTCTTTAGCTGATAATCGAAAAAAAGGCGTTTTTACCGTGATTTTGGGTCACTTTTTTGGACCCTTTTTTTCACGAACAAGTCCCAAAAAAGTGCCCCAACTGCCCAGATGACCACTGGATGGAATCGGGGATGACCTCCCCGGACTCCCCCAGTGGTCACTAACCCCCTCCCACCAAAAAAAACCCCACTGTAAAAACTTTTTTTGCCAGCCTGTATGCCAGCCTCAAATGCCGTATCCACCTCCATCACAGCAGAATGTGTTCTATCCTGTGACAGCCTTTCCCTGGTTCTGATGTGGCTCTCAGGTGAGTGTGACACCTTTTCTGTTATGCGCACTGCAGAGTCACATCAGCAATGCATTGTGGTGGGTGTAGGATATTGGGCTCCGTAATTCCACTAGCTTGTGGCAAATGCTCACGATGTTGGTAGTTGGTAGGCTGTACTCCCATGGTGCTTTTCCCCCTGCTAACTGGGTCAGAGGGTGTCCAGTTTTGTTTCCGGTAGTCCATGAGGTAGTGGCCATTTTTGTAAGCCAGTTTTAGATCCCTTTCATGTGTTAGCCACGTTAGAGAACTTAGTTCTTACCTTGAATGTGGCTGAAAGAGGGCATTGTACAGCATTCTGCTAGCTCTGATCTACTGCTAATCTCAGTACCAGGGAGACTCGTTGCCAGTGGGGCACAACCTGTGATCTGCAGTTAACTGTGAGTAAACGTGCTTATTCCAATAAAGGACGTTTTCGGAGAGATTAGTCTTCAGGTGTCAACTGGTGTGCCAATGTTATACAGCAGCAACAAGTCCTAGAGGCCTGCGTGTATGCAGGTCCCTGGAGCACTTTTAGTGGGTACCGCAGTGCACTTCAGCCAAGTGGACCCAGGTCCATCCCCCCCTACCTGTAACACTTGTGCTGGTAAATGGGAGGTCTCCAAAACCCGAAAAGACTACAATGTTGCAGTATCGTCTAGAATCTAAAGGCTCGTAATGTGATATAAAATATACAGTGACTCTAGGAAGCAAAGCTTCAAAATAAAGTGCTTAGAGGTGGAGAAAAACCCTCAGAAACCTGGGACAGACAGTCGCAGGTTTAGAGCGAGGTTAAGCAATTAAGAATCATACCTTTAGATAGAGTAAAAGTGTTTGAAAAAATCTTGAAAAAATTCTAATAAGCAATCAGTGGAGTTTTTACACCCAATGATAGAATCAGGGCGGGTGTTACTTTTGTTATCAGTAACCTCGCTCTAAACCTGCGACTGTCTGTCCCAGGTTTCTGAGGGTTTTCTCCACCTCTAAGCACTTTATTTTGAAGCTTTGCTTCCTAGAGTCACTGTATATTTAGGTCTCCAAAACCCACTGTACCCACATGTAGGTGCCCCCTTCACCCCTAAGAGCTATGGTAGTGTTGTACATTTGTGGGTAGTGGGTTTTGGGGGAGGGGGGTTGGGTGCTCAGCACCTGTGGTAAGGGAGCTATGCATGTGAGAGCTTTTTCTGAAGTCCACCGCACTGACCTCTAGGGTGCCCAGTTGGTGTCCTGGCATATCAGGGGGGCCAGTGTACTATGAATCCTTGCCCCTCCCATGACCAAATGGCTTGGATTAGGACGTTTTTGAGCTGGGCGTTTTTAGTTTCCATTATCGCTAAAAAAAACAAATGCCCAGCTCAAAAACGTCCATTTTTTCGAAAATACGGTCTGTCCCGCCTCTTCACATACCCGTTTTCGGACATAGACACCCATGGAGATAGGCGTTTGTGTTTGATTATGCCCCTCACTGTATGTTACTATGTTACTATGTAGTAAAAGCAGTTAGCTTAGCAAAATTTTAAAAAGGTTTGGATAACTTGCTAAAAGAAAAGTCCATAAGCCATTATTAAGATGAACTTGGGAAAATCCACTGCTTATTTCTAGGATAAGCAGCATAAATTCTGTTTTACTGTTCTGACCTGGATTGGCCACTATTGAAAACAGGATACTGGGCTTGATGGACCTTCGGTCTGTCCCAGTATGTCAATGCTTATGTTCTTAGAGAACATTTAGATGCTAGAAAGAAGCTGTCCCTTGAAAAACCTTGGAAAAAAGGCTGTTGTGCAAAAACCATCTACCCCTAAGTAGACTAGTTAAGAATATTCCATGGGGAAGCTATCAACCTCTAGTTGCAGTAACCCTAAGAGACCAGTCATCTAATGGGGAGAGACCCTTCAGGTATCCAGGCTCACTGTCTAGCCACTTCTGGAGTGCCTGCAGATGCCTGAGCAGAGGCTATGTCAAAGAGTTGATTTATCTCAAGCGGGTCAGTGCAGACTCTCCTACCGGTAAAACAAGGTGTTTGGAATATCCCTGCAAAGAAACATTAGCACAGTACCAGTACCACTTATACTGAACCACCTGATATGGCAAAATATCTCTTCAGTGCAGACTGTTCTGCCATTGCACAATCGACTGTGCAACTATGTGGTAGTTGATATTGGTCACAGTAGCAGATTAATGTGCCTCTTCTACCTGTTTTCAGCTACCTGAGCATTTTCTCTTTTCTGCAGAAGATGTTCACAGACTTTGTAAAGGGCTACATGAGAAATGCCTCAGACATTCCTTCTGCAGTGCAACCTGCAACCAATGGAAACTTCCTACTCTTCTGGCCGGCTCTGATCCAATTAGCTCTTCACTGTCATCTTCAGACTCAGAGTACAAATGACCTCATTCCCTTCTTCCATCTTCTCTGGACTGCTTCAGTATAATGTTGAGGGTTTACTAGATCATTTCAATATCCAGCTACCCTCTATGGAACATAAAAAAGAAGGGTCTACAGAAATTCCATCTGATCCTTCATCACTGCCACCAAGGACCGAGTCTCCATAGCAGTGCATTTCATATCCAAAGACTGCCAATAAAATGGCTAATGAGGTTCCCTTCTCCATTCAGCAGGAAATGGAACCCAAATCAGATCAAATGTATTTGGCCATCTCAAATACATAGAGGACTCCAAGACAATGGTGGTTGTAGCTCTGCTGGTATGCTCAAAGACAAGCAGGTCTGTATGTGGCAGAATCCACTTTCTGTTTTGTCTGTTTCAAAAAGATTAGACATGAAATATAAAGTTCAACCATCTCCAGGATTTAATAGAGTCTAATTATCCCACTCCTCAGAACTAGTGAAAACAGCCATGTACAATGATAGAAAATGCAGAGATGTTTTTAGTACCTCTCCTGGAAAGGACTATCATTTGACAGATCATCTGGGGAAGAAAGTGTTTCATGGAGCTATGTTATTTGCTAGAATAGCTGCTCACCAGCTCTATATGATTTAGGAAATCTTTCACAGGGTGCGGGTTCTCTCACCTGCTCTTTGCACACAAGCTCAGGAGCCTCTTCCACTTTAGGTTGATAAAAATAGTATCCACCTTATTGGTACAGCGTAGGATGCCTTGAAACTGTGGCTAGAGTCTCCACTTCAGAGATTGCAGCCAGATGGATAGCATGATTGTGAGCATATGGCTTGCTAGAAGATGTCTGTCCCAAGTAGGTTGATGTTCCCTATATAATAGAGACTCACCCTTTCGCGAGAGAGTTAAGCAAGCAGTAGACATGATGAAAGTCTTTAGTTCCATGCTTTAGCATCCCTCATCAGTGCAATCTTCTGCTTTGATCTCGTCTGCCAGAAATATTACTTTCAACCAATACAGACATGGCTGTAACAACCACAAGACATTCTGGGCCTAATATTCAGCCCATGGTGGTAAATGGCTTGTAAGCTGCTCACAGTCATGGGCTAAATTAACCCTGGATATTTAATGTTGGGGCACTTCTGGCCTCCGGCATTGAATATCCAGGTTACTGCGGCAACTGGGAAATTAACTGATCACCGGCTTATATTTAAACTAGAGTCCAGTTAACTAGGTGGATAAAATTAGGACAGCCTTTTTGCTGCAGGTTAATGACTCCCACAGTACATATCACTTGACAAAATACATTATTTTACCGTACCTTTATACCTCTCTTAATTTTATGGCCTCCAAAGTTTATGCATCAATAAATTGATCAGTCTTTAAGGTGCCACCAGTCTCTGTCATTTTTGCTATTCCAGACTAAAACCACTACTCTTCTGAGAGGGTAGAATATCACTTGTTTTGATTTATATATAATGATTCTGGATTATTGTTTCATTTTGTATGTCATCCTGGGCAGTTCCTCTTGAAACTGGGAGGCCAGGTTATACATCTTTTAATATGTAAATAAATCAAGATTATGGCCTGCTGAGTATGTAGAATTATTAACTGCTTCTACCAGACCAAGTGCACTTATTGGTATCATAAATTATAATTTATAGCTAAACAATTGAGCAAGTACATGAAGACTAAAATAATTTAAAACTAGAACCTAAATTTGTATATTGAAAGGCAGCCTCAGCCACTGCCTGTATTAGCTCAATCACAGGGGCCAAGAAGTATTCCCAAATTTCTGGGAAAGGGAATGAGACTTGATATACCGCCTTTCTGTGGTTTTTGTAACTACATTCAAAGTAGTTTACATATTATATACAAGTACTTATTTGTATCTAGGGCAATGGAGGGTTAAGTGACTTACCAGAATCACAAGGAACTGTAGAGGAAATTGAATCCAGTTCCCCAGGATCAAAGTCCGCTGCACTAACCACTAGGCTACTCCTCCACTCAACAGCATCTAGCCAATAAGAACTCTGAACATGGGAAGTGAAATCCATGTTAAGCACTCTCTGGTACACATACCTAAGGGCAGATAGCTCTACTAGTACAGAAGGAGACCCTGAAAGGAAAACATTTCTATGATCTTTGAAGACATGCCTACCAATTGCTAGACCTGCTTTTGTATAAGGGTGTGTGTGTGTACATGCTCTTAGGGGAAGAAAGAAAACATGTTGAGATCCCTTTTCAGCTACTTATGTATGATATCCATGTAACATTATGTGGATTTTTAGCAATCTAAAACACATTATGTAGGATTACTGAAAATCCATGTATAACTTTTAATGGATAATCTATCCATGTGGCAGTAATCTTATAAGGAGGGCGCCAACATTTCAGCATCAAGATCACCGACACATACATGCATATGTGTGCACATACATGCTTAATGCCAATATTCCAGCTACAAGCTTCATGTTCTATAACTTAACCCTCCTTTGCCCCAGGTCCAAAAACGTAGATTGTGAGCCCTCTAGGGACAGAGAAAGTACCTGTCTATACCTCCAGATTCTATATAGAGCACCTAGAGTTCCTCGCTGAAATCCAAGCATATTCTATAACACAGCACATAAGCCAATCAGCATTGTTAACAGCACTTAACAATTAATAATGAGCACTAATTGGCAATAATTAGAATTTATGCACACAAATCCCTAAGCGTATTATGTAACATACTGCACCTAAATTTTAATGCACACAGACAAAAAAGGGGCATAGTTATAGGTGGGGAAATGGGCATTTCATGGGTGTTCCAAAATTTATGCGCACTATTATAGAATACTAGTATAAAAGGCCCTTTTCGGTAGGCAATGAAATGGGCGCTAGCAAGGGTAATCCCCCCCTGCAGCGTCCCTCCTGTCTCTCCTGCCCCCCCTGCAGCCACCCATCTGGTCTCAGGACCCCCTCCCCACCAACCCTCCTCTGCCCCTGCAGCCACGCATGTGCAGTGGCCCTCCTCTCTCCCCTGCCCCCCTGCAGCCACCCATGTCCAGCGACCCTCCTCGCCCCTGCCCCCTGCAGCCACCCATGTCCAACGACCCTCCTCTCCTTTCCTCTTGCCCCCCCTGTAGCCACTCATGTCCAGCGACCCACCTCTCTCCCCTGCCCCCCCTGCAGCCACCCATGTCTAGTGTCCCTCCTCTCCCCCTGCCCCCCTCCAGCTCCCCATGTCCAGCGACTCTCCCCTCCCCCCTCGGCACATCACCCAAGCCCCTACCCCCCCTCGGGCACATAAACCCCCTCGCCATCCACAGCCGCCAATACTAACGCTGTCCGGTCACTGCTGCGTCTCCTGTTGAGCAGCAGCCGCCGGTACCAAAAAAAAAAAAAGCCAAAGATTTGTAACCTGAAACCCAGCTCTGTAGACAGCCATCTGGCATTGGCTGTCATCTCTGCAGCTGCTACTCCTCTCCCCTCTGACGTTGCTGCGCTCCTCCAGGGTCTTCCTGCAGGGGGATTGACGTGGAGGGGAGAGGAGGAGCGGCTGCAGAGACGACAGGGATCTGTCTTCATGCACCTGCTCAATTGTTTGGCTATAAATTATAATTTATGATGCCAATAAGTGCACTTGGCCTGGTAGAAACAGTTAATAATTCTACATACTCAGCAGGCCATAATCTTGATTTATTTACTTATTAAAAGATGTACAACCTGTCCTTCTAGTTTCAAGAGGAACAGCTCAGGGTGACATAGCCCAAGATAACATACAAAATGAAACAATAATCCTGAATCATTATATATAAATCAAAATAAGTGATATTCTACCGGAGGGGTAGTCATCGTAGTTTGGAATTGTAAGAATGACAGACGCTGGTGGCACTTTAAAGACTGATCAATTGATTGATGCATAAACTTTGAAGGACAACAAATTAAGAGCGGTATAAAGGTACGGTAAAATAATGTATTTTGTCAAGTGATATGTACTGTGGGAGTCACTATCCTGCAGTACCCACACTGCCTAGAAGCTGCTGTCTACCAACTGTGCAGCTGGGGAAAGGCAATACTTAAAGACCAGGAAGAATGTGTTATGAGAAACAGGTCATTAGGAGGTTCCCCCATCAGGGGACCAGTTTGGAGCCCCACGCCCCTTCCCGGGACTTGAAATTTCAAATGAGGTATCAGGGATTATTTGTGATGCCACATACCCTCAAATATGTCACCAGAAGCCTCTCTCATTCTACATGACTCCTTAATCCCAGTATGACCAACTCTCACTGATAAGAGGAGAGCAGCGCCTCTTTTCTGTGACTGCCTCCTCCACTGCTAGCCTCACTTTGAAGTCTGCCGGCCAAATGTAATTTAAACTTAATAGTGAAGCTGGCAGAAGAAGAGACAGACATGGATAAGAATACAATCATACCTGGTGGATAGGTGAGGGAGAGAAATGATTACTCTAGCTCGAGGTGCATAGGGATCATTAAGCCAGGGATTGAGGTCCATCTTTGGCCCTCACATAGGGCAGTATTTCCCCTAAGGACATGCGTGGAACCAAAATGCATGCATAAAACCTACTGAAAAGATAGATGAACAGAATGCTTGAACTCACTCACAGAATGTGAGATTTGGCAGATACCCACAGGTAATAATGGATGTTTTGCCCTCTATAGGACATCAGGGAACATAATGAACAGTGATGAATGATTTGGCATTCATCAGGGGACAGATTGCAAAGCATCTATAAACCTCGATCCAACGACTCTAAATTAAAAATAAAACAACAAAACCTCCCGAATGAAAATGCAAAAGGAGAGAGAATCAGACCATAAAACCAGGGCAGGTAGAAGGATATTAGGTACCCTAGTCAAACCTTTGGCGTTACATCCACCCCCCAGTAAAAGTTTAGACCCTTTGGGCCCTCAACAATTATGATCATCCTAACAGTGTACCTCCCACAATAATCTGGGGAGAAGGGGCAGTTTGAATGCCTCTCATTTTCCCTGCTGGTAAAAGAATTTCTTTGAGTTTGTGTAGTTGTCAGGACCTCTTGTTTTGCTTTGACTGCAGCTGCTGTTTGGTGCCTCCCCCATCCCCCAGAAGCTGATTCCTTAGGTGACTGTCTAGTCCTGCCTGGTAGTTAGGTTGGCTTTGCAAAAACTGAATATCTCATGAGGTATTATCATATAATTAGCCTCACAGTACACTAGGGTCACCTTGCTATGCAACTGTATGCCAAGAAATTGCTCTTCATTCTGTATGGTTTGCACTGTCTTAGCACATTTTATTATAGGCAGTGTGGTGGATATGAGGCACCTGACATGCAGGCTTGTGTTTGATTCTTTAGTGGGCAGCCACAAGGGCATTTTGATTCGGAAAAGCGAGGTGCAGTCCTTAACAGGCTTAATAATCTCATGATATATGATGTGGTTTATCATTAGTGCATCCAAAGATGAATTATGATAACAGTAAGCACTTGTAATGCTTGAATATTTTGCACATTGAATTGATCATCAATGGCTATAGTGTTTGATTCAAGAGAGAAATAAATATCAATCTCTGCAGAAAACTAGATATACAAGACTTTCTGAGAAGTTCCGAGAGAAGAGAACATTTCTCTGGTAAGTGAACGCTATTTTGCTTTGTGCTTTGGGAACTTAAAGATTGGGGTTTAAAGGAGGAATTGCAGGTTAGTGTTAGGCAAAATAAAAATATAAAAAGCTAATTTTATCAACTAATCTCCATAGTCTTTTCCATTTAGTTTTAAGAACTTTGTACCACAGCATTAACAGATAGAATCTAACAGGCACTGCAGGATCTTGTTTAGTCTTCCCACCCCTAGGACAACTCTTCATTTATAGTCAGTTATTGTAATTAGGGTAACAAGCAAGGAGTGCTCTTACAGAGTTTTAAATACATTTCATTACCATCTAAGAAGGAAGCACTAACTAAATCATACAATATACTATATAAACTAAAAGACACTTTTATATTAGGCTAATATCCTTAATACTGTAGCAAGTTATAAATGATTGAAAAACTCAAAAACACTAAGATGGAGTCAGCAGTCCAGCAGCGAGAGGGGTGCTATCCAGTCTTTTGGTTTGAGTGTCACATGTATGATTATCTCCCAGTTGGTGAGATGTCATATGTGCGTGCCCAATGCAAAGAGCTCCTAGCTCTCAGGCAATGTGTCCATTCTCTTGAGGCTAGAGTAGCAGACATGGTGGAGCTGAGGGAGACAGAGATGTACATAGAGGAGACCTACAGGGATGTTGTAGAGAAGTCCCACCTCCAGTCTGGAAGCCCTTGTGCTACCTTGGAGGAGGGAGGTCTCCTAGAAGGAGAGCATCACCCTGGTGAAGTAGGAAGTACTCCTGTAGCCAGGACCTGCCCACCAGGGGATGTACTATCCTCTCACACCGAGGATATGTCTCCAAGTGCTGCCCGGGAGGAAAAGGTTAGGACAGCAGTTGTAGTTGGTGATTCGATCATTAGGCATATAGATAGCTGGGTGGCTGGTGGACGTGAGGATCGCCTGGTGACTTGCCTGCCTGGTGCGAAGGTGGCGGACCTCATGCGTCACCCAGATAGGATTTTAGGTAGTGCTGGGGACGAGTCGGCTGTCTTGGTACATGTGGGTATGACTGACATAGGAAAATGTGGGAGAGAGGTTCTGGAAGCCAAATTTAGGCTCTTAGGTAGAAAGCTCAAATCCAGATCCTCTAGGGTAGCATTTTCTGAAATGCTACCTGTTCCACGCGCAGGGCCCAAGAGACAGGCAGAGCTCCGGAGTCTCAATGTGTGGATGAGACGATGGTGCAGCAGGGAGGAGGGTTTTAGATTTGTTAGGAACTGGGCAACATTCTGGGGAAGGGGGAACCTATTCCGAAAGGATGGGCTCCACCTTAACCAGGGTGGGACCAGGCTGCTGGCATCAGCATTTAAAAAGGAGATAGAGCATCTTTTAAACTAGAAATGGGGGGAAGGCCGACAGTCACTCATAAGCACATGGTTCGGGATAAGGTATCTTTCAAAGATATCACCAAATCAGGGAAGATAGGGTATCTTGATAGTGAGGTTGCAAAAGAGACCGTAGTAGATCAGGTGTCCTTAAATAAAAATAAAAATCAGACAAAAGATTGCAAATTAGTACTGTCAAGTAGTAAGCACGATGTAAATAGGAGCAACAAGAAATAAGATGGAAGAGTTAGAATATATTGCACTAAATGAAAAATTAGATATAATAGGCATCTCTGAGACCTGGTGGAAGGAGGATAACCAGTGGGACACTGTCATACCGGGGTACAAATTATATGGTAGTGATAGAGTGGATCGAATTGGTGGAGGGTTAGCATTGTGTATTAACGAGAGCCTTGAATCAAATAGATTGAAAATTCTGCAGGAAACAAAACACTTCTTGGAATCACTGTGGATTGAAATTTCATGTGTAAAGGGGAAAAGGATAATAATAGGAGTGTACTACCGTCCACCTGGCCAGGATGAACAGACGGATGCAGAAATGTTAAAGGAAATTAGGGATGCAAACAAACTGGGCAACACAATAATAATGGGTGATTTCAATTACCCCGATATTGACTGGGTAAATGTAACATCGGGACATGCTAGAGAGGTAAAATTCCTTAATGAAATCAAGGACAGCTTTATGGAGCAGCTGGTACAGGAAACGATGAGAGAAGGAAAAATTCTAGACCTAGTCCTTAGTGGAGTGCATGATCTGGTGCGGGAGGTAATGGTGCCGGGGCTGCTTGATAACAGTGATCATAATATGATCGGATTTGATATTAGCTTTGAAGTAAATATACATAGGAAATAAAATATATTAGCGTTTAACTTTAAAAAAGGAGACTATGATAAAATGAGAAGAACTGTGAAAAGAAAACGTAGAGGAGCGACTGCGAGGGTGAAAAATTTACATCAGGCTTGGATGCTGTTCAAAAACACCATCCTGGAAGCCCAGGCCAAATATATTCTGCGTATTAAAAAAGGAGGGCGGAAGACCAAACGACAGCCAGCATGGTTAGAAAGTGAGGTGAAGGAAGCTATTAGAGCTAAATGAAAATCCTTTAGAAAATGGAAGAAGGAACCAACTGAAAATAATAAGAAACGGCATAAGGAATGTCAAGTCAAATGCAAAGCGCTGATAAGGAAAGCTAAGAGGGACTTAAAAAAAAAAGATTGCGTTGGAGGCAAAAACTCATAATAAAATTTTTTTAGGTATATTAAAAGTAGGATGCCGGTAAAAGAATCAGTTGGACTGCTAGATGACCGAGGAGTAAAAGGGGCGATCAGGGAAGACAAAGCCATAGCGGGGAGATTAAATGAATTCTTTGCTTCGGTCTTCACTGAGAAAGATTTGGGTGGGATACCGGTGCCGGAAATGGTATTCGAAGCTGATGAGTCGGAGAAACTTAATGAATTCTCTGTAAACCTGGAGGATGTAATGGGGCAGTTCTACAAACTGAAGAGTAACAAATCTCCTGGACCAGATGGTATTCATCCCAGAGTACTGATAGAACTGAAAAATCGAGTGTGGTACCAGAAGATTGGAGGGTGGCCAATGTAATGCTGATTTTAAAAAAATGTTCCAGAGGAGATCCGGGAAATTATAGACCGATGAGTCTGACGTCAGTGCCGGGCAAAATGGTAGAGACTATTATTAAGAACAAAATTACAGAGCATATTCAAAAGCATGGACTAATGAGACAAAGTCAACATGGATTTAGTGAAGGGAAATCTTGCCTCACCAATCTACTACATTTCTTTGAAGGGGTGAACAAACATGTGGATTAAGGTGAGCCGGTTGATATTGTGTATCTGGATTTTCAGACTCATCTATTCAGAAAATACATGTTAGGGAATGAGGGATAATGTGTACAGCACCCCAATACCCCCCCAACTACAACCGTTAAGACCCTAAACTGTACAACCATTATGACTCTAAAATGTGACAGTTTTTCTTCTTGAAATGTGTCGAGTCTAAAATCTAACAATGTATTTGATCTCTTAATGGAAGTCGCACTGAATTTAGTCTGGGAATGCTTGTGACTAATAAGAAATAAGTAAAGTAAAACCCTATTTGATTGATTTGATTGTTAGAGTACCATCATGCCCCTTAGCTCCCCGGCCATTCCACTTCTTTATTGAGACCCAATGGAACTACTGTTTTCCATTCATATATTAATTTTTGTTACATTTTATGTAATACATCACCTTCACCCTGTTTATCAAATTGGATCAATACCACAAAATTTAAATCCTGAATGGTGTGCAGTGTGGAGACCCAGTGATCAACTAGAGGTGCCTCCATCCATTTCAATCTGATATTACTTAAATGTTGTGCCAAAAAATATTTTACTTTCCTAATTGTTTGACCTATATACCATAACCCACAAGCACATTGTATGGCACATATTACATATGATGAATTACAGTCTGTTCTTGAATTTAAAAAGATTTTATTGTATTATTGTAGCCATATTGAAATTAAGTTACTCATAATAATAAATTGTGAACAATGAATATGCATGAGATAGATTTGCATGCACTCAGTGGCGTACCAATGGGGGGCGGTGCAGGCAGTCTTCCCCGGGTGCACGCCGCTGGGGGGGGGGTGCCATGCGCCTGTCGGCTCCGCTCGTTCCGTGCTCCCTTTGCCCCGGAACAGGTTACTTCCTGTTCTGGGGCAGAGGGAGCATGGAACGAGCAAAGCCGACAGGCGCACGGCACCCCCCCAGCAGGTAAAAATGCACCTGGGGGGGTGTCCTTTCGCCAGGGGGGAGGGGGTGTCCTTTCGCCGGGGGGGTGGGGGGGTCACACTGCACCCGGGGGGGGGGGGGTGCATCGGCAATCCGCCCCGGGTGTCAGTCACCCTAGGAACGTCACTGCATGCACTACCTCCAACCTATGGAAATCTATCTCATGCACATTCATTGGGGATATCCTGAAAACCTGACTAGCTAAATGTGTCCTGAGGATTGGGCTGAGAACCCCTGCTCTAGAGAAACCATGTTGCCCTGGGTCCTGTAATCCACTGGATTCCCAAAACTTTACTTTTCTCTGTTTTAAAAGCATTTCCACTAATTTACTTACCACAGAAGTCTGACTTATTGGCCTGTGGTTCCCAATCTCTTCCTTACTTCCTTGTTTGTGGACAGGTTCCACATCTGCTTTTCTCCAGTCTTCTGGGACTACTCTCGACTCTAGAGAAGCATTGAAAAGGTCAGCCACTAGAACCACTAGAACTTCCCTAAGTTCCTTCAGTACCCTTGGATGTTTGTTATCACTTTGTTCACCTTTAGCCAGCTCCTCTAGAAATCATTCCTATTTGTGTTTGTCTTCTGCAGTCTGGCTACCAGCTCTTCAGCTATGAGCACAGAACAGAAATATTTGTTAAGCAATTCTACCTTATCTTTATCAGTTTCTACATATTCCTCCCCTGCACATTTGAGTCTCATAAGGCCACTTTTGCACATCCTCCGATCACTAACATATCAAAAAATATCTTGTCCCCCCATTTATCATATTGGCTATTCTTCTAGTTGCATCTTTTCTTTTCTGACTACTCTAACAGCTTGCTTTTCCAATATTGTTGCCTGTCTTTCTCTTTCTGCAATCTCCTTTAGTTTATAAAGGCTAACCTCTTTTTCCTTACCCTTTCAGCTACTACTTTTGAGGACCTAAACAGCCTCCTTTTCCTCTTACTTTTATTTCTTTCCTTACAAAACGGTGTGTTGCCTTTACAAGAGCTCCTTTCAGTTTTGCCCATTGCTTTCCAACTTCTTCCAGATGTTCCCATCTGGACAGCAATTCCTTGAGGTGATCTCCCATCTGAATAAAGTTTTTTTTTTTTTTAATGTCTAGAACCTTCACTTTTGAATGAACCCTTTCCACACTTATCTTAGTATTAAACCACACTATTTGGTGATCACTGGATGCCAGATGACCACCTTCTATAACATCAGAAACACTCTCCCCATTAGTAAGCACTAAGTCTGCTATGGCCCCTTCCTGTGTGGCCCCTTCCTGTGTGGCCCCTTCCATTACCAACTGCTGGAATAGTTCCCCCTGTAGAGAATCCAGGATCTCCCTGCTTCTAAAAGACCCTGTTTGTATCTTGATGATTTGCTGGATGTTGCTGAGTTTTCAAGACAATGGTAAAGCAATGTATACAAAAATCGTTGAGGAAATTAGTGGGATGGGTCTGATTTTAAAGAACTGTAACTGATGAGAGACCATTTGCATGCCTTTGTGTATTTTACGTGTTCTGGACATTGCAATATCCAGGTCTGTCTCCCCCCCCCCCCCCTCTCCTGGCTCATCTCCCCAAGCTTTCTCTATCCTTTGTCCCCATTTCACCATTCACTTAGTGCTGCATTCTATAAATGGTGCCTAAAAAAATCAGCACCAAAAAACCCCACACACTGCTATTCTATAAAACTCACCTAAAGTTATGCGCAGTTTACAGAATATGCATCCCTATGACTAAAACCTGGTGTAAAAGGCCTGCACCTAATTTAGGCATGGATCGGACATATTCTATAACAGTGCGCATAATTTTCAGGAACACCCACCAACCCGCCCATGCCCCTCCTATAGCCACACCCCCTTTTATGATCCATATATTAGCATTTATATGCACCACTTTATAGAATATGCTTAGAAAGTAGAGCGCGCCAATTCTAATTAGTGCCAATTAGTGCCGATAATTACTTGTTAGTGGTCAATTATTGACGCTGATTAACTTGTTAAGCAATTAATTTGTACGTGGAAATCAGCTAGCCGTTAATAGAATCTGGGGATAAGTCCCTAATGCTCACTCTCTGTCTACCCCACCTCTTCTTCCCCAGCACTCTCCTCCCCACTACAAATGTTAGTACTACGGGCCAAATGCAATAACATTTTGTACTATGCTAACCTACAATTTGTAAATGAGCCCCTATATCTTAATATTTGTAAATAATAATCAATTCTATTAATATATTTATAGCAAGTATTTCACAAAACATGACAAATCTTTTTGTTCTCTTGCCACAGAAGACTGGTTTCATACCACACATCAGAAAACTGCACAAAGAACAGTGGAAGAGATTGAATTCTATAAGGCCATATTTACCAATAGAAAATTATTTCTAAAAGCAATGATTAAGATTTAATAGAATGGGTACCATATTATGTCTCATACTTGCATACTAATAAATAAACAAGTTAATCAAAGTAGTGAAAAAAACTCAAAGCAGCATAAAATACTCAACACTTGGAAACTGGACTCTCCAGATTCTAGCCATAGCCATAAAATGGGAAAACAGCATTTGCAAAACTAGGATAGGATATGAATAAATACTGGTGCCCTTTTCAAATGAAGGAACCAAGTCAACACTATTGAAAAACAGTTTATTGCATGCAAGTTTCCCTATCTTGCACACATGTTTTTCATAGGTTTGGCTATATTATATCAAGTTACTATGCTTACAAACTGCCTTCTTTTGACAAAAGTTTGATCCAAAGCAGTGTACAGTAAACAAAATAATACAATAACCACAGTATCACATTAGTTACTTTGTGCTGCATTAGCAGTTTCGGAAACTATTCATAGCACCCATCTTCTACTTGTTAAATTTTAACGGACATGTGAATATATTTGGCTTCCCTAATTTGGTACAGGATTATCCCTTGTTGGAATAGGACAATACAATTTAGTGATTGTGCTTGCACATGCAGCCCCAGAATAACAATTAGATATCAGAATATGAAAAGTTGTTCCGTCTCTGGTTCTAGCAAAACCTAGGATATCAGAACTGAAGTCAAATGTAGACCTAGATGTATATGTTCCTGCATTTCATTCATTTCACCGACCAATCATTTATGATCTGCATCTACCAAAAGGAAACCTCCCAATAAGCACTTGACTGAAGTGAAGTGGAGTGAAGAAGCAGTATCATGTGCTTGGTACTGCTCTCAGGCCTAGTGTAAATGGAGGAGTAGCCTAGTGCAGCAGACCTTGATCCTGGGGAGCTGGGTTCAATTCCCACTACAGCCCCTTGTGGTACTGGGTAAGTCACAACCCTCTGTTACCCCAGGTACAAGTAAGTACCTGTATATACTATGTAAACTGCCTTGAATGTAGTTGTAAAAACCATAGAGAGGTGGTCTATCAAGTCCCTTTCCCTTTTCAAAGAGGATATTCTGTTCCAGACCACCTACTACTACTTATCATTTCTATAGCGCTACAAGGCATATGCAGCGCTGTGCACCATATAGGAAGAGACAGTCCCTGCTCAAAGAGCTTACAATCTAAATAGGACAGACAAACAGACAGAACAAGCAAGAGGCAAGGAAATTAAAGAGGGGATAAAAGGTACAGGGCAAGTGAGTAGTGGTTAGGAGACAAAAACAGTGTCAAAGAGGTGGGCTTTTAGCCTGGATTTGAAAACGGCCAAAGACAGGGCTAGACATACTGGCTCGGGAAGTCTATTCCAGGCGTGGGGAGCAGTGAGATAAAAGGAACGGAGTCTGGAATTAGCAGTAGAAAAGAAGGGGACAGACAAGAGAGATTTATCCATGGAACAGAGTACCCGAGGGGGGGCATAGAGAGAGACAAGAGTGGAGAGGTACTGGGGAGCGGTAGAGTGAATGCACTTGTAGGTCAGTAAGAGAAGTTTGAATTGAATGCGGAAACGGATAGGGAGCCATTGAAGTGACTTGAGGAGAGGGCTAATGTGAGCATAGTGATTCTGGCGAAAAATGAGTCGCGCAGCAGAGTTTTGGACTGATTGAAGAGGAGAGAGATGGCTAAGTGGGAGGCCGGTGAGAAGCAGGTTGCAATAATCTAGGCGAGAGGTAATAAGAGTGTGGATAAGGGTTCTGGCAGCCTGCTCAGAGAGGAAGGGACGGATTTTGCTGATGTTATAGAGAAAGAAACGACAGGTTTTGGCAATCTGCTGAATGTGAGCAGAGAAGGAGAGAGAGGAGTCGAAGATGACCCCAAGGTTACGAGCTGATGAGACAGGGAGAATGAGAGTGCCATCTACAGAAATAGAGAAAGGGGGGAGAGGAGAGGTGGGTTTAGGGGGAAAGATGAGAAGCTCGGTTTTCACCATGTTAAGTTTCAGATGACGTTGAGACATCCAGGCAGCGATATCAGATAGGCAGGCTGATACATTGGCCTGGATGCTGGTTGTGATTTCGGGGGTAGAGAGGTAGATCTGGGAGTCATCAGCGTAGAGATGGTATTGAAAGCCATGGGATGATATCAGAGAGCCAAGGGAAGAAGTGTATATGGAGAACAGGAGAGGACCGAGAACAGAACCCTGAGATACACCGATTGGTAGTGGAATAGAAGTGGAAGAAGATCCACCAGAGTGTACACTAAAGGTGCGAAGTGAAAGGTAGGAGGAGAACCAGGAAAGAACAGAGCCCTGGAATCCAAGTGAAGATAACGTATCAAGGAGTAGGTTGTGATCAACAGTGTCAAAAGCGGTGGAGAGATCGAGAAGGATGAGGATAAAATAGAGAACTTTAGATTTGGCCAGTAACAGGTCATTGGAAACTTTTGTAAGTGCAATTTCAGTTGAATGAAGAGGGCGGAAGCCAGATTGGAATGGGTCAAGAACAGCTTGAGATGAAAGAAAATCAAGACAGCGGCGGTGAACGGCAAGTTCAAGTATCTTGGAGAGGAAGGGGAGGAGGGAGATGGGTCGATAGTTGGAAGAACAGGTAGGATCAAGTGAAGACTTCTTAAGGAGTGGTGTGACCATAGCATGTTTAAAGGCATCAGGAACGGTCACAGTGGAAAGTGAAAGATTGAGGATATGACAGATAAAAGGGGTGAGAGTAGGAGAGATGGTGTTGAGAAGGTGGGTAGGAATGGGATCAGAGGAACAGGTAGTTCGTTTCGAGGAGGAGAGAAGATGTGGTGTTTCCTCATCAGTGATTTTGGGAAAGGAGGAAAAGGACTGAGGGGGTGGGGAGTTAGGGGAACGGATAAGGGGAGGGAGAGGTGGGGGTGGCTTGGTTGAGAATTTAAGGTTTATTTTCTGAACCTTGTCGTGGAAGAATTCAGCTAGGGTCTGAGGAGATAGTGAGGGGGGAGTTGGAGATGGAGGCACTTTGAGGAGAGAGTTCACCTGGAAACAGAGAACAGCCTGGAAAATGTCTCATTTTCACTTTTTGTAACCAGAGAGCTGTATCTTAAAGACCAGTGATACAGGTTTTAGAAATCCTGCAATATGTACCTCTCACTCCCTTGGCTTCACATTTAAATGGCTTCATTGGATAATAACTTGTATTAAAGGTGGGTTTTTTTTAAGCCACAGCTGATTTATTTTACTATACTAATTGCTTTCTCACTGTCTGTGATTTATTGATTGAGGAAAACTTCAGTGTGTTGTCCAAGAAAAATGTGTCTAGACAATGCTGATGACTTCTGATGGTAGCTAATGTTAGATCCTTAAGTGAGATCAGAGGGAAAATAACAGGATGTAGCAGCAAATTTAACTTACCCTCACTCACGACCACGACTTCCGATCCGGTCCGCCTGACCCCAGATTGTTCCGGCCCTCCAGTTTCCCAGCTTGTTCCAGCCCGCCTGAGCCCATCCTGTTCCAGTTCGCCCCCCTTGTTTGTTCCAGTCCATCTACTCCAGCCTGCTTGTTCCAGTCCAAACGCTCTAGTGTGTTCCAGTCCACCTGCCCCAAGCTCGTTCCAGTCTGCATGATCCCATCTTGTTCCAGTCCACCAATCCAGCTTCCCTGTTTGCTCCAGCGTTCCAGCTTCTCCCTTCTTGTTCCAGCCCATCTGCTTCAGCCTACTTGCTCCGGTACACCTGCTCCAATCCCAGCTTGTTCCAGTCCACCGATCCAGCTTCCCTGTTTGCTCCAGCATTCCAGTCCGACTGTTCCAGCTTCTCTTTGCTTGCTTCAGCCTACTTGCTCCGGTACACCTGCTCCAGCATTCCAGTCCGACTGTTCCAGCTTCTCCTTGCTTGCTTCAGCCTACTTGCTCCGGTACACCTGCTCCAGCATTCCAGTCCGACTGTTCCAGCTTCTCCTTGCTTGCTTCAGCCTACTTGCTCCGGTACACCTGCTCCAGCATTCCAGTCCGACTGTTCCAGCTTCTCCTTGCTTGCTTCAGCCTACTTGCTCCGGTACACCTGCTCCAGCCTACCTACTCCAGCACATCTGCTCCAGCGTGTTCCAGTCCGCCTGAACCAGCTTCTCCCTGCTTATTCCAGTACCTGCTCCAGCCTGCCTGCTCCAGCTCATCTGCTCCAGCGTGTTCCAATCCACCTGAACCAGCTTCTCCCTGCCTGTCTCAGTCCATCTGCTCCAGACTGCCTGCTCCAGCTTCTCCATGCTCGTTCCTATTCATCCGCACCAGCTGCTCCAGCCAACCTGCTAGCTTGTCAGCCATTGACTTACTTGCCTACTAGCTTACTAGCCCGCTAACTCACCAGCCATTGACATACCTGCTCTCCAGTTTCTCCCTGCTCACTCCTGTCCTCCTGCATCAGTATGCTCCAGCCCGCCTGCTAACTTGTCAGCCCTTAACTTACCTGCTCTCCAGCGTCTCCCTGCTCATTCCTATCCATCGGCACCAGCATGCCCCAACCCGCCCGCTAACCTGTCTCCCACTGATTTACCTGCTGACCTGCTAACTTGTCAACCTACCTGCCTCACTGCTTGTTCCAGCCCACCTGCCTCTCCCTGCTCGTTCCTGTCCATCCGCACCAGCCTGCTTCACCCCGCCTACAAGCTTGCAGCCACTGCCACACTTGCCTGCCTCCTAACCTGCCAGCCACGCACTTACCCACTCTCCAGTACATCAATCCCACCAATTCCAAGCCTCCGGCTCTTCGCTCTGTCACTACACTTACACCTGTCACACTGTAACCACTACTTATGGCCCCTGTCCACATCTTCTTCCTTTCCCTGTCCCTTCCTAATCTTTTTCCCCTCCCCTTACCGCTGTCTACCGCTGGAACCCATTGCCCTCCCGTGTTCCCTCCCATCCTGCCCGCTACGGCATCCCTCACCACCTCACCATCTCTCCTGTCCCCCTCCTCCTTCCTAGCCCTTAATCTCCAACATCTCCTTCCTACCATTAACCCTTCACCATTCCTCCTATGTGCACCCCGTCTTCGTCGCCTTCGTCGCCCGACCTCCCCCACCCTCCTCCGCACTCTCTTGCTCCTCCTCCTGCTATCCGCGGGAGACATTAACCCTAATCCAGGCCCCCCCCACCTGTCCTCCTCCTTTCCATTCAAACGCTTCCGTGATGTCTCCAACCTCGTCCCTATTCCCCTCCTCCCCCCCTCTTCCCTCCCCTTCTCATGTGCCTTGTGGAATGCCCACTCGATCGGCAACAAACTGCCCTTCACCCACGATCTCTTCATCTCTCGTTCCCTCCAACTGCTCGCCCTAACTGAAACCTGGCTCTCCCCTGACGACTCTGCCTCAGTCGCGGCCCTCTGTCATGGAGGCTATCTCTTCTCCCACACTCCCCGCCCAGATGGCCGCGGTGGAGGCGTCGGGCTACTTCTCTCACCCTCCTGTAGTTTCCAACCCCTCCTCCTACCGCAGTCTCACTGCTTCTCGTCCTTCGAAGCTCACTCCATCCGGCTATTCCATCCATTACCACTCAGAGTTGCAGTCATCTACCGCCCCCCTGACAAACCTCTCTCTTCATTCCTTACTGACTTCGACGCTTGGCTCACCGTCTTTCTTGATCCCGCATCTCCTTCCCTCATTCTTGGTGATTTTAACATTCACGTTGACAACCCATCCAATGCCTACGCTTCTAAATTCCTTGCTCTGATATCCTCCTTTAACCTCCGACTATGCTCTACCACCCCTACTCACCGTGATGGCCATTGTCTCGACCTCGTTCTCGTCCCTTCCTGCTCACCTTCCAATTTCTGCACCTCAGTCCTTCCTATCTCAGATCATCACCTAATTACCCTCACACTTCATCACCCTCCCCCTCAACCTCGCCCAACTATAACCACGCCTTTCAGGAATCTCCAAGCTGTCGACCCCCCTACCCTATCCTCCCACATCTCCAATCTCTTCCCTTCCATCTCGTCTTCTGAATCTGTCGACACGGCTGTCTCTACCTACAATGAAACTCTCTCCACCGCTCTGGATACCCTAGCACCATCTGTCTCTCGCCCCACTAAGCGCACTAATCCGCAGCCCTGGTTAACCCCCTGCATCCGTTACCTTCGCTCCTGCACCCGATCTGCTGAACGACTCTGGAGGAAATCTCGCACCCTATCAGACTTCACCCATTACAAATTCATGCTATCCTCCTTCCAATCCTCCCTATTCCTTGCCAAACAGGAATATTATTCTCAATTAACCAATTCTCTTGGCTCCAACCCTCGTCGCCTCTTTGCCACCCTCAACTCCCTACTTAAAGTACCCTCCGCTCCCACCCCTCCCTCACTCTCTCCTCAATCACTAGCTGACCACTTCCGCGATAAAGTGCAGAAGATCAACCTTGAATTCACTTCCAAGCCTTCTCCTCCCTGTGACTTCTTAACCCACTCCCTCAACCAACCTAACCCGGCCTCCTTTTCCTCCTTCCCTGAGATCACCGAAGAGGAAACTGCTCGCCTTCTTTCTTCCTCCAAGTGCACCACCTGTTCCTCGGATCCCATTCCCACCAATCTGCTTACCAACATCTCTCCTACAGTTATCCCCTCAATCTGTCACATCCTCAACCTCTCTCTCTCCACTGCTACTGTCCCTGACACCTTCTAGCACGCAGTAGTCACACCACTTCTCAAAAAACCATCACTTGACCCAACCTGTCCCTCCAACTACCGCCCCATTTCTCTTCTACCCTTCCTCTCCAAACTACTTGAGCGTGCTGTCCACAGCCGTTGCTTTGACTTCCTCTCCTCTCAGGCTGTCCTCGACCCGCTTCAATCTGGCTTTCGCCCACTACACTCGACAGAAACAGCACTCTCTAAAGTCTGCAATGACCTGTTCCTCGCCAAATCCAAAGGCCATTACTCCATCCTCATCCTCCTCGACCTATCCGCCGCCTTTGACACCGTCAATCATAATTTACTTCTTGACACACTGTCCTCATTTGGGTTCCAGGGCTCCGTCCTCTCCTGGTTCTCCTCGTATCTTTCCCAACGCACCTTCAGAGTATCTTCTAATGGCTCCTCTTCCACCCCCATCCCGCTCTCTGTTGGGGTTCCCCAAGGATCTGTCCTTGGACCGCTTCTCTTCTCGATATACACCTCTTCCCTTGGCTCGTTGATCTCATGTCATGGTTTCCAGTACCATCTCTATGCCGATGACACCCAGCTTTACCTCTCCACTCCCGACATCACAGTTGAAACCCAGGCCAAAGTTTCAGCCTGCCTTTCCGACATCGCTGCCTGGATGTCCAACCGGCATCTGAAACTGAACATGGCAAAGACTGAGCTCCTTATCTTTCCACCCAAACCCTCTTCTCCTCTTCCCCCACTTTCCGTCTCTGTTGACAACACCCTCATCCTCCCCGTCTCTTCAGCACGCAATCTCGGAGTCATCTTCGATTCCTCCCTCTCCTTCTCTGCCCATATCCAACAGACAGCTAAGACCTGTCGCTTCTTCCTCTATAATATTAGCAAAATTCGCCCCTTCCTCTCTGAACAGACCACCCGCACCCTCGTCCACTCACTCGTTACCTCTCGTCTTGACTATTGCAACCTTCTCCTCGCTGGCCTCCCGCTTAGCCACCTATCCCCCCTTCAATCTGTCCAAAATTCCGCCGCACGTCTTATCTACCGCATGAACCGATACTCTCATATCACCCCCCTCCTCAAGTCGCTTCACTGGCTCCCAATCCACTACCGTATACAGTTCAAGCTTCTTCTATTGACCTTCAAGTGCACTCAATCTGCTGCCCCCCATTACCTCTCTACCCTCCTCTCCCCGTATGTTCCCACCCGTAACCTCCGCTCTCAGGACAAATCACTCCTATCTGTACCCTTCTCCACCACCGCTAACTCCAGACTCCGCCCCTTCTGCCTCGCAGCACCTTATGCCTGGAACAGACTTCCTGAGCCCATACGCCATGCGCCCTCCCTGCCCATCTTCAAGTCCTTACTCAAGGCCCATCTCTTCTCCCTTGCTTTTGGCGCCTAACCACCTTCCCCATTCCTGTTACCTACACTGACTGCGTAGTCTATTACCGTTAGATTGTAAGCTCTCTTGAGCAGGGACTGTCCCTCCCCGTGTTTAAACTTGTACAGCGCTGCGTAACCCTGGCAGCGCTATAGAAATGCTAAGTAGTAGTAGTAGTAGTAAAGAAGAGGTGAGTGAATAGAGATTATTCTGTACGTAACAACCTGCTTCATGAAGGATTCTCATGGAAGAGATTCTCTGATTCTCCAGAGAGTGAGGACAGCAGGGTTGAAGTTGCTCACAACTGAATTGCTAGAACAAAAGGATACCACCAAGCTCATCTGGAAAGGAAACTGTACTCTTCAGCTCCTGCTAGCTTGTCATTCAGTAAAACCAGAAGAAATGAATTATGGCTCTTTTGAATGTAATAAATAATGGTGGCAAGGTGAGAAAAATAGGATTAGGCAGTTTAGGAAAAAGTGAGAACTTGCCAGGAATTGGTTGTGAAGCCACTAATGTTCTGGGCAGCTTGGTGGCACAATCTGCTATGAGGCTGTTCAGTTCTGCCCATGCCTATGTGGAGAGGAATCACTGGCCAGCAGTCCCTAGCAATAAGACTAAAACATTGGTATACCTTTCTCCCCTATATCATAACATTACACAGCTAACACAGGGAGGGACAGAATGTATTTTAAAAATCTGTCCTAATTTTTTAAACACTGACTGCTGAGGAGAGAATTAGGCCCAGATATTAAATACTAGCATGTATCACAAGATACTGCCAGAGGTTGCAGCAGCCATTTTGAGGCCTGGAACTGTGATAGGCAGGAGTGAATGGGCATTGCTCCTGCCTGTAGAAACCCCTAGACCACCAGGAATATCAAAGGGGAGGGGCCTGTTCAGGGGTGGGGGGGGCTGAGATGGGAGGAGGACGGAGGGAGCACCAGAAACTGCTTGGCCGCTACCCGGAAGCCAACCAGGCACCAGGCGATCTTCAGACAGGTACTGGGTTTAGCTTGGCAGCTAAAGTTAGAATAATCTTTTTGCTGTCCCAAACTTAGCTGCTTACTTAAACAGTTAGGGGTGTTTTACTAAGCTGCGGTAGCATTTTTAGCGCACGCTAATGATTAGCATGAGGCAAATGCTAGAAATGCCCATAGGAATACATGAGCATCTCTAGCATTTAACTCACGCTTATTTTTAGCACGCACCAAAAACGCTACAGCTTAGTAAAAGACCCTATTAGTGGACTGAATATTTATTTATTTATTAGGATTTATTTACCACCTTTTTGAAGGAATTCACGCAAGGCGGTGTACAGTAAGAATATGACAGCTAACTGGATGTGTACTGGCTCCAGCCATGCTCTGCCCATGGATCTCCCCGGCACTAACAGTGCAGGGGTGGTTTGTGCTGATATTCAGCGGCACCCAGTGGATAGGCCGGCAGAAGTGATATAACCGGGCAGGAGGCTCTTGCCTGGTTAAATCAAGTGGAGGAGTGGCCTAGTGGTTAAAGCACCAGTCTTGCAATCCAGAGGTGGCTGGTTCAAATCCCACTGCTGCTCCTTGTGATCTTGGGCAAGTCACTTAACCCTCCATTGCCTCAGGTACAAACTTAGATTGTGAGCCCTCCTGGGACAGAGAAATATCCAGTGTATCTGAATGTAACTCACCTTGAGCTACTGCTGAAAAAGGTGTGAGCAAAATCTAAATAAATAATAATAAATCACTTTGAATATTGACCTGAATATTTCTACAGAAGTATTTAACTTTGGTTTTCATGAAACATTGGGGGTTGATTTATATGTAGACAATGACTAACAATACAGACCAATAACCTGAAATAGAGAATAATATTATTCTTTTTAAAAGCCAATCTGGTCATTTAAAGCAACAATTGTACCAGTAATCTTCCTCAGATCAGAGTTTCCCAGTACAGCCAGGCAGGTTTTCAGAATATCCACAATAAATATGCATGAGTTAAACTGCAGTGCTTACATTGTATGCATATATCTCATACATATTCATTGCGGATCTCCTGAAAATCTGATTACTTGAGTGCGTCCTGACGACTGGGTTAAGAACCCTTGGATAAGACCATTAGCCATGTTAGAGGTCTGTATGTAGGGACATTTTTAACAAATGTTCTCAACCCAATGCTTGGGACACACCTAACCAGTCAGGTTTTCAGAGTATCTATAATCAATATGCATGAGATAGGTTTGCTTACAAAGGAAGCAGTGCATGCAAATTTATATAGTGCGTATTCATTGTATGTGTCTTGAAAAACCAGACCGGCTTGGTGTGTCCTGAGGACTGGGTTGAGAACTCCTGTCCAACAGAAACTCTGGCACTACGTAAATGAATGCTAGTAGTAAATTTGAGAGACTGAGATCATACTTCGCATACCCTGGCTTAACAACGAGTTTCAACACTGTCATGATACAAGCAACATTAAAATACACCCAATGCATTGCAAACCAATTTATCCAGAAAAAGGAACTTCAGATATAAATGCCTTTTAGAAAAGGAACTTCATGTAGGCAGCCCTTATCAATCATTAGTTCCAAAAAAACTCTTCTAACATTGTGTGAGCACGGCCTTAACATCAAATCCTCACTTGATCAATTTCTTCACGCAAATTGATTCACAAAATTCTTGAGAGTCACTTATCAATATATTTATATGCACTTAGCTGTATAATAGCACAAAATTAACCCATTGGGAGACATAACACCTCCCCCCATTAAACAAAATAGTTGAAAGAAAAAAAAGTGAATTCTTCCTAATTGAATACAATTGTAGACCGAAACTCTGAAATATAATATAGCCAACGTGGGGCGGGGTGAGAGGGGAGGATTAATGAATGAGGTTGGGGAAAATCAAGAAGGGGATGTTTGTGACTATTGGTCTAATTTGAAGCTCTATAACACTGAATATCTGTAAACTTAATTAAGAACAAAAAAACATTTATGATTTCTCGTCTTTGAACTTTAATTCCTAAAATTGATTTGCCACCCTTTTGACTTACACTATAGAGTTAAAGACCAGGGTATTGGATGCTTTAATTGCTCACCCTATGTCTACTATTTTCAATATTATAATTAGTTAGCTATTACATTGTTTTATATGGTTAGTGCAAGTTTTCTGTTCCACTATGAAAAAGATGTGACATATGGCATGGCACTCTCTTTTTAGTTGAGAAATTGGTGCCCTCTTATTGGCTCAGTAGCAATGCTGCACTCTTGGCCTAATTCAGGTCTTCCACTCCCCAGGCTCTGTAAAGCCAAGACCTATCACTGAAATGACTAGATTGATGACCAGATGCACAAAAGTCCCCGCAACAACCCCGTTCCTTTAAGATCCTTGGTAAAAATTACCGAGTTGAAAATAACGAGCGATTCTGAAAGGGAATCACATGCAAATGAACTGCAGGGACTTTCAGCAAGCAGCTCAGTAGGGAAACAGCCTAGCGCATGTATGAAACAGTGGTAAGCGAGTGCTATGGATGCAGCTTTTGCCCATCTTTTCTATCTCCCAAACATGGTTACTATGCCCTCTTCCTTCTCGTAAGCAAAAGAACCTTCCCTGTCCCACACTGTACACGTCTGTTCAGAGAACTGGATTGGATTTTGTTTTATTTTGTTTTTTTAATCATTATCTTTGCTTATATCCTACGTTGTCTATTAAAACGTTCTATTACGTATTGTGTTGACATTGTAATGTAGCATACAATGCCATACTTTGTATTGTTATTTGAGTATTTTTGCTGCTATACTTATCTATTGCTTATGTTTGATTTACTCTTACTGTACATCTCCTTGAGTGAATTCTTTCAAAAAGGGGGTAAATAAATTCTAATAATAAATAAATAAATAGTAGAGAGAAAAAGCACAAAGCATTTTCCCTAAGATTACACCCAGAGAAGGTTCACTAAAGAGAGGAGAAACAAACGACAAGCATGGAGCTAAAAACCAAAAGACAGCATGCAGTGTGACATCATATATCTGGAGGTAGCTTTCTCCTGTACTTCTCAGATGCTTTTCGCCAACTCCAAGGGAACTGGAAATTCAAAGTTATATTCGTGTTTAATTTTACTTATTTTGAAACAGGACCAAAATCAGGTCTCTTGCCACAGGGAGCTATGTAGTAATCACATACTTACCTTTTTTTTCATTTTTATCTTGACCTCGATCTAAATAGAAAAAAAAAACAGTGGGAAAGGACTTGATTCCGCTTTATTTAGTGCCAGGTATCTCTTTTCTTATCCTGATGAGAAGGGAGCAAACTACTGGAGCAGGAGTGGTGGTCTCAGCAGACAGGAGAGTCCAAGTTCAAATGCCTTGCTCTTGCCAGTGATACAATGAAGTGCCTGGTTTCTTAGCGTCCTTTCTTTTCAGGTTGGGCTCGACTCCATGGCACAGGGGACAGGCTGATCTTTGCCGAAACAAACCACAGCAGCCTCTTTACTCCATGTTTGGGTCCTCCTTTCTGCTGTACTGTACAGTTCATTTATAAAGGTGAGATCCAAGCCACTATCGACAGCTCCTGACCTCCCATTAAAATTCACTCGAACAAGGTAGGCGCTGCTTTCTGTGCATCACTCGGGAATGGCTGTACATCGCTCAGAATGCATATTTACATACTAATCAGCACATTATAATAGTTTTGCATACAATTCTCATTGGCTGCTACTGCAAACAGAAAAGAGTCCCGCAGAGCCACTTTGTGCATTCATTGCTGAATATCATGCTCACTAAACCAGTTTGAACCATCAAAATTGCACATTGCTGCCCTGATAAGTTTTGTGCAACAGGGCCTGAGTAAGTTGGTCAGGAACACAGTTGTAAATGAACAGTCATGGCGACAAATCCCAGCTCTGGTTCCAATTGAGCTGGAGAAAACTGCCCCTCCCCCATCAAAAAACAATCCTTCTATAAAATGAGTAGAACAAAGAAGTCTTATCTTTGTCCCAATATGTACTCCCTGCCCTCCCTCTAGCCACTATTTTTAGGCTAGTTTTTACAGATAAATGGCCTTATAAAATCACCAATCATATCTTGTCTGACCATCTGTCTACCCTGTGTATTCCCTCTAATAATGTTTGAACCACTCATTTGATTTCATTCAGTTTGCTTCCACTGATTCCTGGCTCTCATTTTCATATGTCCTAAGTTCACCTAGACTTAAGATCCTTTTACTAAGCTGCGGCAAGTGCTAGCACGCATGTATCGCATGTTACAATGGCTTACCACGTAATACATGCTGAAGCATTCCACGGTAAACTGGCAATCTACATGCGCAAAATCACATACTAAAAATATTTTTATTTTTCTGCAGATGGGCATTTCTGGGACAGAAAGTGGGCGTGTCAGTATGAATCAGTTTCTGCAGCTACATTACCAGGCTCTAAGTGATTAGCACAGGATTAGCGCATACGCTTTTAGCAGCTACAAACTAGGTGTCAGTAAGTGCTCACCCGCTAATAACTGTAATGGGTGCATGCTAATATCTTTTATAGATTCTTTGACCAGCTGACCCTGATGCAGCTAACAAAATGCTGGCCACTGTTGGTCATGGTCTGATCTATGGAACAGCTGAAAGAAAGAGATTAGATAGCTAAGTATTCAAGTTTTTTGCCTACGATCCTAGGAGCTTCTTGAGGCTTTTTCTGCCCTTTCTTCAATTTTTTCCCACTGCTTACTAAATAATAGTCAAGGAATCCTTTTTGGTATTTTTAAAATTAACATGTGGCCATTAATTCTGAAAATAGGAAAATCAGCCATTTTCCAGCAGCAGTAAAAATGGCTGTACCAGGCGGGAAAGACCGGAGTAAGGATGCACTAAAGCCACATTTTACCGCAGCTCAGTAATCGCTGATTATTTTTTCAGATTTAGTTTCCTATAAGGAAACAGGCCAGAGAAATTTAGAGCCCAGTGAGCTGCCCTGTCTTTGGTTTGTGCTTATCGGGTCCCCTGTCATATGCAGTAAGTCATTTTTAAGTCCATTTCTGGTTTGAATTCTGAGGGTATAACTGAGTTATTGACTTTTTCATCTGTAGAGAGGACTTTGAAGTTGGGTTATTCTTCTTTGAAAAGTGTTCAGTTTAAATCTAGTTTTGAGGCTTCTTTTCCATTTGTTTGGGGCTAGATCTTGGAATAAGCTTCCTTTTGGATTTGAGAACTGAATCTTCTATTTTTTGCTTTTAGGAAATTGCTAAAGACCTATCAATTTGAGCAACAATTTTGAAGTTGGTTCTGTTTTAGACTGTTTTTTTGTTTTAGTGCTGTGTTGTCCTGAAATTTGTCATTTCCTTCGTTATTATAGGAGTTTGTTTTCTCAATATGTAAACTGCTTTGAATCCTTTGGGAATATTAATAGTATAAAAAAAATCTGATAGAATAGAATAGTAACATGCCACAAGTAACCATTCTGTGAAAGAAGGAAAACAGAACTTGAAATCTTGAGGGGGGGGAGGGGGGATCCGAGTACATTGTGATGCCATTGAGCATTTTAAACACTTTAAAATGCTGGCATCACAATGTACTCAGATCACTTCCATACCATTGATTAGTGATCATAATCATTGTTACAATTATGTAAAAGAAAAAAAGAGAGGAAATCAGCATTATGAACTGTTTCACACACTTTGTTGTTACAGCCTCTACTTCTCTCTTGTTAAAGCTGAATTCTCCCTCTTTCATACTGGAAAAAGTCACTCCACAGTTGACAAGGTGATAGGTTGCATTTTTTTTCATTATTTGTTGGCATACATGTGACAGTACTCGGCTTCCTTTAGAAAGGTTGAAGTATGGAGGTATAATTGTTATTATTATTTAACATTATTTGATGGCAAAAATGGGAAAATGGAGAGCTGAAATGTTGATTTCTGAATTGGTCTATAACCGGCTCTTTTATTAACCTGACTGTACCAGCACAAATATTACTCTAGATCTGGGGTTCTCAACCTAGTCCCCGAGACTCACCCAGCCAGTCAAGGTTTTAGGATATCCACAATGAATATGCATGAGACAGATTTACATGCACTACCTCCCTTGTATGCAAATCTCTCTTATAATCATTGTGGGTAGCCTGAAAAGGTGACTGGCTAGATGTGTCCCTAGGACTGCATTGATACTCCTTGATATACATTTATCAACACAAACATCTGTTTAATTTCAGTGCAGTAAATGTTGTATGTTATGATTGATCTTTGCTGGAAACTAAATCACTATATCACTGTATTTTAGATTTTTGAATTCTTAATTTCCTTATCTGCGACTAATATTAAGAGTTTGAAGGCTGTAGCATTGCCATATAAAAAAGCCTTATTTGAACAGTAAATAAATAAAGTTCAGGCAATATGAAATACAATTCCCTGAAGCGCTAGATAATGTATTTCTTAATATGTAGAACTTTAAGCACTACAGTGATGAAACAAGCCTATTTCTAACCAATCCCATATGCTTAATTTCAGTGTCAGACGCCTTTATAGTAATTGTGACATCACAGAACCATTATGACAGTTACAAAGGAATAGCCCGACATAGGCATATTAAGAGATAATTTAACATTGTGTAACAGAATACAGGGTTATAAACAACTGCCCTCTAGATGCAGTGTCTATTTTCATTGCTCTCCCCTTAGCGGTGTTGCTGGCTATTTGTTTCCATAACAGTATTGAGCTACAAAATTTTTTCCCTTTTCTCCTCCTAATCTGTGAGAATGGAGCCTATCACTAAATGACAGCCTTCAGGTATTTTCCATCTATACAGCTGAACAGGAGACTGCACTTTAGATCCAGTAAACGTAAAATGAGATGTGCAGTCAGACACAGCCTAAACTGGCCCTTTTACATTTACATCGTCCGGGCTGTTTCTACCTACGCCATTGGCTTCCTTAGTCCCTGGCACAGGAATAGTGGACAATATGGGTACAGTGCTTTTTTTTTTTTTCATAAGCAAGCATATGCCAATTAGCAAGTCACATCTGCATCCTGGACTATCTCCGGAATAGATTTCCCGGGAGAGCGTCCTTTCTATTGAACAAATCCCTTCCTTCCTTCTTTCCAGGAAGGTTGATATGAAAAATCGAGACAATTTACAACCCACAGGGAAAAAGAATGGAACTCATCCTAAACTTTCCATTTATTTTCCATTTTACTCAGAGCTGGCCGTCATTGTTCTCAAACCTTCCGGGTACGCCAGCTCCGGGCAGGATGGAAATAAATGAAAAGTTTAGGGTGAATTTCATTTTTTCCTGTATAAAACCGACACTGCACATGCAAATATATTATTAATCGACAGGCAATGGAAACACAAATAAGGCATATCTCGGTAAGCAGGCTCCCTTTAGAAAAGTATATAGAGAGCTTTGATTATTGCTAAAGTATTTTTAATTTAGGGCAAATTAAAAAGATATTTTCCCGTAAGTAGGGCACATTTGACATCCGCCCTTGATGAGCCATTCCACTATCTTTCTATATGTATGCTTCAGCACATCTATGTGACTTTAGTAATTGCTTAGAAGATTACAAAAATTAAGTCACAACTCTTTTTTTTTTTTTTTTTTTTTTTGCCCTTTTTCGGCTTCGTTAGATTATTATTAAATACGCAGAAAACGTCTCATGGCCAGGTTGAAAACACACCGAGGCAGCTAGATAAACTTTGGTTATGTCAAAATTCGCTTCCAAACGTACACGGGTTCGCACTGTTTTCAACGGAGTAAGAAATAATGCAAAGCAATCGCGGATTTCTCCTTTGTATATGTTTTGTCGCTTAAACAGCCAGACCTTCCAGTGCTGACAACGCCTGACTCCTGCTCCGAAAAGGCATTTGTTGCTGAGATTCAATCCATTTGGGAAATGTAGACTGGGCTGCAACCCACTGTGTTTTATGAACTGTTACAATTCCTAGAGCTTGCACATCACATTTAAAACTATAAATGCTAAGAAAATAATATATGGGAGCAGCCTTTTACTCAGATCACACGTCTTACCCTTACTGAACTGTAAACACACTGAAACAGCTCCCCTCCCCCACAATTCTCCTTTTCTCTCCTCCCTGCCCTCTGCCCAGCACAAAGCTCCTGCGCCTTAAAGTCCTGATCTGTTCGTTCTCTCATCTGTGCTTTCTATTTTTAGGATTTCCAGTCTTTGTCAAGACGTGGGGATGCTATAAATAGAAAAGGTTACAGCAGCCTCCGCTGCCAAATCGATAGGACCTGTCTCCTAGCCCTCTCTGCTGCGTCGTCTTATTAATTATGAAAGGGCTCAACAGATCCTAAGTTCAGTCAGTTTTCTCTCGGTTGTCTGCAAACCAAAAGGAAAAAGGCTTTTAGCTTCTCCTAAGCTGCTATTTGTTTTTCTACACCGGGGAGAGGGTGTTTTTTTTTTTTTTTTTAATCATTGCTGCTGTAAATGATCAGTCCAGCATGCATTTAATAGTACACTGATTATTTTGAAGGCAAATTCCTATGTTAGTGGAATATATTATGTATAAGGGTCACCGTCAGCATGCATTCTTCTCCACATAATGCAACCTGCGTTTTACACAGATCCCCTAAATAGTTTTCTCCCTGGTGCATTCAGCCTGATTTTCAAATGGTGTGCTAGTTCTGTATTTTTTTTGTCAAACAAAATTTAACTTTGCAGAAATTCAGAGAATTATAATGAACGGTTTTTAAAGTTATCACCCCCTTACTCTTTTACATTTTCCTTAACCATAATGAAAATGTAAAAACAAGTAGACAGTGTACTGCACTTAAGAAAGAAATAAGGAAATGGTTGGAGAGAATAGTAAAAACCAACCTAGACACATTTTAGGGGGAAACAACAACACCTTCCTTTCAAACAATAATTTTTATTTAGTACTTTTTACTATACTTTGTAGCAAATATTTTTTGCGTATTTGTTTATCATAAATTTTTTTTATAATTACATATTTTTTAAAATTAAGGATCTTGTTTATGTCAAAACTGTTATTTGTTTTATTGTTAGATTACACAGGTAAGCTCCCTTTCTGAAGTATTCTGTTGGATATTTAAGTATATGTGTAACATCGGAAACAAAAAACAGACAATAAAGGCAGCGAACTTGGAAATGTGCCTTGGCCACAGCAGGTAAAGCTAAACTCCCTCAGGAATCCACAGTAGCGTTCACTCAAGGTTTAGTCATTCATTCAATATTGGACCACATCCTCGCTTTTTCTTTTCTGCTTTATTTTTTTTATCCATTGTCAACTGCTTTATGATTATGATTGCTATTATTTTTCTTTGCTTCATGATCTGTGCGTTGCAATGACAAAATGATGGTATTTTGAAGGAATGATGACATATGGTAGACTGTGAATTATTCACCAGATGGCTCTGGTCAGCATCAGCATTTCCTGTAGCTTTTCTCGAAGCATCCCTTCTGCTTTCCTTTCGTTCTTTTGTTAAAAGAGGAGCCCGATCTTCTTATTTCCCCCAACTGACATGAATATGAGTTATTAGTGTAAGTATGGCCCAGCGCCGTTCCTGAGTTTCATTTGCAAAGAAAGGGACTGAAGGTTTCCATTGTGTTTGAAAAGATTGTAAAGCTGAGTTTCGGTTTTGGCTGTTGTTGCAAAAGTGTTTGGTAACATTTGGCAAATAAAACAGGAAGGTAAAAGGTTATATCTTTTCCACAATCCTATATGGACGTTTTCAGTGTCACAAATAATCACAACCTCCCCCAAACGGATGGATAATTCCTCTATTAATCCAGATGGCGTATCATGTGTGTGTACTGTATATGTGGGCGTGCATGTGTGTCTACTAGGAGATGGCTATCTCCTAGAACGTGAGCCAGGTCACCAAAACCGAGAGAGACACCAGCAACAAGGGGAAGAAGGTCGGCAGGAGGTGAAGTACAGAAGTAGCTGCCCCGTTGTTTCCTCCGCAAAGTTCAAATAAGCTGCCTTGAATATCAAGATTTTTGGATTCTTTCTTCAGTTTTTCCCAGATTTCTGTGGCCCCTTCCTGGCAATCCGCGAGGGCTGTTATAGTGCAGACGTGGAAATCGTTCCAGTATCTGTCAAGGAACATACAAATAACAGAAAGAAGTTCACTTTTGCGTTAATGTCTAGTAAACATTCTAAAAACAATACATCCTATCCAAGATAGATTATTGGAATTCTATAAACCTTTACAAACAACAGCTGAGCTCTAAACCTGATCTGCCTCTGACCTAGTCTCCTATCCACATTCAGGCACTCCAAACACAACCCTTAAACTAAATGCAACATCAAGCTTGATTTTAAATTCGAATTGCTCACCAAACCCTAGATTAACCATGTACTCGAACTTAACTCGAACCCCGAGTCCAACCTCAATCCACTCCATTTAACATAATTTTGAATTAGTGCAGGTCTATCTCAATTTTAATCTAATTTTAACCTTTATATCCTATAACCCTTAATATCAAGTGAAAATGAGCTCCATCCCTCACCCAGTGTCATCCTAAATTCAACTCTAAATACTCATATTCGGATTTCAGTAGCGATTGTGCTTAACTGTATTGCTTAACTCTAAGTAGGGGAAGTCAGACGGAGGGGGAAGTTAAGGAAGAAGTTGGAGGAGGTATTTCAGTTCCCTGCCCGACTGATGGCCATATATGGAAAAAGGGTTTAAAAAAAAACCCCACCTAGATCGAATAAAAAGTCGGTTTCTATAATTTGTTGTAACTGATGCAATATCCGAGATGTTTGAAAGGAATATTCCATTGAATGGCTGAAATGTGTTAAAATGTTATTCTATTAAATATTTAATAGGTCTCTTCTATTCCCCGGGAAAGCACTGATGGCTCCAAATGTATTAATCACTCCCTTGAACAATGTATTCTGTCTAGATTCCATATTGTTTCGTAATTAGTGAGCTAACCATTTCTGTAGTTTACTTTTCTTTCATTCACAAACATAGTTATAGAAATATTCATAAATAAAATAAAAGATATTACAATCATTAGCTTATTCTCTCTCTCTCTCTCTCTCTCTCTCCTTCCTTCCCCCTCCCCTATCCTCCTCCTTTATCCGGAATTAGTGGTACTATTTTGGATGTGACTGGTGTTCTTCCAGTCAGGCGCCTGATTTTTAAGTAGTCCTGCAGACTGTAATTTATGAGCACTCTCAACTGGTTGTAGACTCCAATGTTTGCTACATTTGTAATAAATAATGAGATATTGAGGTGCCAGGACGACTGAGAGCGTGTCTCTCCTACAGTATTTCTGCTGTAATTGCATCTCCCATAGGAAATCTAAATCTTTCCTGATCCCATACACACACACAGGAAAAGGAGAGAAATACCTTTAAAGAAATCGGCCATATTAAAAGGGTACTGAAAACTGAACAAAAACATGAACTGGTTTTGGGACAAATTCTTGCTTATATTTTACTCTGTTTTTTTTAAACATATATATAGCTCGAAACCGTATATTGGATGAAGGACAGGCGAAAAATAAAATCAGTATTTCTACTGGTCCCTCAGTCCTTAACGATCTACACAAGAACGGAAATGCATACATGCACATTTTGCACAGCATTTAGTTATATTTTCTTACACATTTTAGTTGTCAAACAAATATCTGGAATTCGATGTATTTGTTTAAAAGCACGTCTTTAAATATGTAAACGTTACTTACAGATTAAGGATTTTGAATTCTACTCTTTTCAGTTCAACATAGGGTAAACTTATGATTCCTTGAAAGAGCAGTACAGCCTTGATTTTTTTTTTGTTTTGTTTTAAGCATTATACTTAGGGATTTGGAAAACTATGCCATGCAAATCTTTGCTCTATCTTTTAATTCGAGGCAAACTGTTCCATCTGTGGAAATGCAGTGCTGACGCGTGAGAATCATGCTAGAGAGGGAACCCAGAAGGGATTAATGGTAATACGATATTCAAAGGAATGATGTACTTTAAACAATTCAGAAGATAAGAAAGAAAAGCTATAAGGACCTTTGGCTGAAAGGCTTCTGCTTCGCTCATTCTCTAAATAAACCCCAACCAAACATCAATTAGATTTTAAAAACAAAAAGGCAATAATATTTGATCGTTTTCTTTCTTTCTTAATTTTAGCTACTCAAACACGAGATCTAAAAAAATTCAGGTCTTCAGATATAATTAGTCATGAATGTGCAATTCCTCCACTTCCAATTAACATTATGAAAGTCTGGGAAAATCGTTTTTCTGCATTTCACCTATAATTAGTAAAAAAAGAAAAAAAAACCTTAAGAAAAAAAAAATCACACGTCTTTTTGTTGTAGAGCCAGAATATAAGCGTTGCTATTGCCAAAACAAATTCGGCACCATTAGCAGATGGCTGTCTTGTCATATGGGCTGTTTAAGGTTGGGTAAACAAAGAAATTCAGAAAAATAAGAGAGGATTGCAGGCAGGAATAAGGAAAAAGGAAGCTCTTGCACAGTCTCTGATTTATAATAGAAAAGGCATGGATTGCTGTATGCTTTTTGCTGTTAAGGCCAAACGAAGTGAGTATTTTAAAATACAGCACATTAAATCTTATTATGCATTTATGTCTAACTGCAGGCTGAAGGAAAATTCTTATGCTGTATACATGTTACTGTCATGCAACCAAAATATATTCCTCCTCCTCCACCTCCTCCTCCCTAGAGTTATAGCTGTATCCATCTGGTGAATGCATAGCCTGCTCCTATTTTCTTTTCTGTTTGTTTTTGGTAGCAGCATTTCTGGAGAAGGGAGACTTACGAGCAGATGGTTTTGAGGTTTCTGTCGTCGTCCAGGTCTTGCGGGTAGTTGGCCATTTTATCGCCAAGCGAAAGCAAACAGTCCGAGAAGCCCTTAAACACAGCATCGCACTTGCCTGCTGCCCTCACCGCCTGCACCAGATACGCTGCGAATAGACAGATCAGCACCACATCAACTGAACAGCTCTTACAAACCAGCACCACCGTATACAAGTAGCCTCTACATCCAAGAAGGAATATCAACACATCTTTTGGTGCACCCTTCCCAACAGCATTTATGACAGTGTTCACTTGTTTAAAAAAATAAATAAATAAAAAGAGGATATCCATTGGAAATAAATAAACCCCACCCTAATTCTTGCTGATTAATTTCACCTTTTTTTGTTAAAATGGTTTCATTTTCACTTTTCCAATCGTTTTTAAAGAGTTTGTCACTATTATGTGTCCTCCTCATTATTACTATAGTCTAGCTTTGAAAAGCCATTTCATCATCATGAGTCCCAAATGGAGGACTGCAGCTACAGAGGACTTGAACAGGTCACTCAATAAATAGGTGGTATACCTGGCCATACTACTACTATTACTACTACTAATAATGGTTAAAAAAATGAGCTCAGAAAAGAAAATCAGGTTTCTTCATTAATCAACTTAACCATGCATCTACAGAGAATAGAAACAAGATCCTAATTAAAAAAAAAAAAAAAAGATTATTCCCTATTTTGTACCTATGTAAAACATCTTTTATTGAATAAGATCTTAAGGATCTTACATTGAAATTAATTTTACTGTAGTAACAGAGGAAAATATAAGCAAATACCTATTCTCTTGCTTTAGGTTATTGAATCATACTTAGTACAATTTCGAGTGAGAAGATCCTTATTTTCAAATAAAGTGCTAAGGGTGATTCCTGTGTTCATATGCAACCGAGCAGCACAGCAAACAAAGAAGCAAAATGCACACACCTTTAAAAAAGCAAAAATGCTATGTACATCTTTGAAAATTATCATCGAAAGAGTGCACTCTGCTTAAGTGTATCTCAGAGCATTTTCCTGATTTTTTTTTGCCTGTTGGAACGCAAAAAGGGGGGGGGGGGGATATTGGGCTTTCAGTGTGTACCAAACACTTTTAGAGGCAACTTAAATCATTGTATTCCAGCACAAAGAGAAAGCCTGCATCGCAGTATTCTGCCTTAATTATTATCCAACTCATTTCAAATGAGAAAGCTATTTTGGTACAGCTGTTTATTAAGGGATGAAGTCTGCTAAAGGCTGCGGCAACAGTCAATAATTTCAACACAGGGGACCAACGAAACTGATGGGAGACCAGAGTGCTGCATCCTGTAATAGCTGGCCTCGCTTCAAATAGTGCAACATTTGAAAGACTGGAAATGCCTAGCTATTATTATTTTTAATGGTTGGTGTTTTATACTGGAAAATCATTTTACATTGTTTTAGATATGATCAAGTTTACAGATTATTTCACATTTGTGTTTACAAGTCTCCAGTGATTAAAATTACACGTTTGCATTTCTGATGACTTTTTAGTGTCTAATATTAGTTTAAATGTTCACTTTCTTTTCTTTTCTTTTATTTCTTGTAAATCATTGTTTAACTCAGAATTTCGTCTGTTTGTTTTGTTTAAACTAAAGATTCAGGGTAAGTGAAGAAACAGAAACATTAGCTTAACCATTAAACAACTTGCAATTCGATTTTTCTGCTACTTTTTTTTATGCAAACATAGTATAGAAATCTAGAATGTAATATATTCTACATACAATTCACCATCTTTAGAACCATGACAGAAAGGCAAGAAAAATAATTATAATATTGTAAAAACTAGGTTAGAAAAATATTCGACAAAGTGAAATGCACTTAAAAAAAAAAAAGAATTTCACTTGATAGGTACACCTGGAAAGTATTTTCAAACCACTTTAGACTTACAAAGTTATGAATAAAATGAAAAATGGAAGGTAACTGAAACGGAAGCTATATCTCTTGATCTGCACACAGCTCAAGTTCCACCTTTAAAATTTTGCTATTAAATATTCAGCCGAGTCCAGAGGACCAAGAAACACAGTCAGTACTCCCACCTTCTTCGGATTCTACACTCCAAATGTACCTAGACCCTCATCGACCTCACCACTGCCTTCTTCAGGCCTCCCTATTCTTTAACACGCATTCTGTGATTTAAAAATTATGGAAGAGTAGTCTAATGGTTAGCGCAGCGTACTGGGATCCTGTGGAACTAGGTTTAATTCCCACTGTAACTCCTTGTGACCAAGCATAAGTCACTTAACCCTACATTGCCCCAGCTACAAAAACCTTTGTGAGCCTGTTAGTTGTCAAAGTACTTGCATATAATGTGTACAGCACTGTGCACGTCTAGTAGCTGTATTGAAATGTTTTAGTGGTAGTAGTAAAACCGCAAGGATTGATTTTTCACTGCAGCACATTCGTGCATAAAACATAAATTCTGGAAATACTCAGTTTATGCCGTAGTTGTGCCCTGATAAACTCGGAAGTGGAGTCATCATCCACGTCCTGCAGTGCCGTGGTTTGTTGCCTCTTTTCCCATCATTGTAGGACCCCTCTATTGAACTGGATGAGTATCTCAGCTCAGTCTGTTTGTTCTTTCCATGTCCGCCTGATTTAGACTTGGTCGATAGGTCTGCTTGTTTAAATATTTGTCTGTTCTGAGCGGCCGGGATTCCTGATATCAGAATGGCATGCAAGCTATGTATTTCTATTAAGTTTACGGCAAATGAAATTGAATTGTCTAATTGATCTCCGACTTGATCCTGTGCAAGAGGGCTGAGGGGTGGCAGAGCAGGGTTGGGGTTTTCCCCCATTTTTTTTCACTTCCACAGGTGTGCATTTGTTTGTTATTATCCGACTTAATTTGTAGCAACATTTGACGGCTACTTCACAACGTACTGTTTGGAAATAGCATTTGTCGTAAGATATTTATTTTTCTCAACATTACTGTTTCACACACGAGATGCTTAAGGAGATCAGCACTACTGCTACAAATGAATGCATTTTATCACTTTGAGTTTATATAGATGAGTATGATTTATCAAAAGCAGTAATGTGATTGCATAAGGAAGTGTGGAGTTGATAGCTCTGCCATGTCTTGCATGGTAAGTGTTCAGCTGAGATAGGTGACAAACAACAAGGGTTATCGAGGTCATGTTCTGAGTGACACACCAACATCTAATAAATAAATAAATAGCACTATGCGCGCGTGCGCGCGCAAGGAGAGAAGGAAAGAGGCGGTCCGCCATGTAGGGCTCTCTGATTACTGCAGAATGCAGAGGTTTGGAGATTATTCATTGGGCTTTTTTTTTTTTTTTTTTTTACTGTATTCCTGCTTATTAATAATGAGGCAAGATCGTTAAATCTTAGATTGCAGCTTCTACTTTCGTTTTGTCTTGTGCTCTTAAAAGCAGGTTCGGTCGTTTGGAAAAAAAAAAACCCACAGTGATGATTCCAAACAGACAACTGTGGCGCCCGAATCTCAGTTAAAATTAAAACACGGTCCATTCTGCCATTATAACCCTGCATGTCTAAATAAAGGGAAAAAGAGAAGACCAATCGGAAAAGTGTGGTTGCCGTTTTCTATTTGAAATATTAAAAGAGAGAGAGAGACAGAGAGAGGGAAAGGAACCTGGGAAAAACAAGACGTGCATGGAGCTATAGGAACATAAATATTTCCATGTAAGTTTTACTCCCAAATGTAAACGTTTTCACGAAGCAGTAGATTTGAAGCCATTCCACGTCTCATGCCCCCCCACCCCATATATTTGTGAGTTTTCGCTTGGATAAAGAAATCCACTTTAAAGATAATAAATAGAACTACAAAAAATGATGATACCTTTTTCATTGGATTAATTTACTACACTCTTATGTTCATTTTCAGCTTGTCCCCTCTCACCGCCCCCCTCCTTCTTCATCTAAGTGATAATTTAAGTGAAGTGGGCAGGTTTCCAGCCGAAATTCCTCACTAAACCCATCATGCTGCTGAGCTGCAGAATTAGACAAAGTATGAACAGGCCAGTTTCCAAGGAGAAAAAGCCACCCGTGTTACTTCCAAAGCACTAGAACGATGTAAAAAACCACTCTAATCTGAAATACCATTCGAGTGTTCCAACATTGTAATTTTATACTTGCCTTACATAAAAAAATTCATATATACGAATATATTTTTCCGTTTACCATTTATTGTTCTGTATTGCTCACTACCAGATATTAAGATGGACTAACTATGTTAACAATACTATGTAAGCCACATTGAGACTGCAAATAGGTGGGAAAATGTGGGATACAAATGCAATAAATAAATAAATAAAAATAAAATAAATAAAAACCAAACCTTTAAAAATGCAGTATAAATTTTAAAAAGGGCTCCCGTATTATCAAAAACGCCATATAACTGTAGGATCTTTTTCCTTAACAAAACATATGCTCTCCACCGGCTAGTGTTTCGGAGATAGATAGATTTTTTTTTTCATTTAAAAATCCCAGCATTGTTTCCTGTACTGTAAATCCCCTTTTATTCCAACGATCTCTGGTTAGCAATCATAAGCAACAAAGCCCCAAAGGCTAAGATGGGGGGGGGGGGGGGGGGAGCGGAGGGGAGGGCTTAAGAGTGACAAAACTAAGAAAATGGAAAAGCTCTTATCAGTCTCAAAAGAAATACCTTCACTGACATTTGCCAGTGTTACCCGTCCTTGGCACACATTCTTAGCTCTTCCATATCATTTTCTTCTCAGCAAAGCAGTGCATTTTGAAAACATAATCTTAGGTCTGGGGAGTTACCGCGATTTCGTATCTTTCTTTTGGTGACGGGGGACAGTAGAGCTGGAGGAGGGAGGAAAGGAAGGGGAGGCGTGTTCTGTATAAATATAAAGGTGACACTCTTTTCTTCGTCCTCTCAGTTTGCTAGAACAGGCTTAAAATTTTAAGCTCGATTCCAAAAAAAGATGATACTAAGGCATGACCTTGATCCTCTTCAAACACAGGATTCCCCGACACCGACAGGGCATTTCCTAAGCAAATTCTTCGAATCACTAAATATGAGATCTTTTGTCACGTAAATTCCATTCGAAACAAGATTAAAGAAGAGGGTTGCTACCTCGAAGGAGCAAATCGGGTTGTGTCGCAATGCCTGTAAGAGAGCAGGCTGCAGGGCTGGTCAGGTTTTATATGGTAGTGAATCTCTAAGGAATAACAATGTCTTTGAGTTATCTGGGGATAACGTATCCCCCCGCCCAAAATCAGGGGAAAAAAAAGAGGGGAGGGAGAAAATTGCAGCCCCAAGAAATCGTAAACGATACCGAGACAATATACCTTAATTAAGAATGCACTATAATTCACTCCCTCCCCCAAAACCAGATAAAATATTGGCAACTGGCACTCGTAGTTCTTCAGTGCAGGAAACCAAATACAACGAATATTTTAGCATAATGGGAACACGTATCTTTTTTGCATTCCACAAAACTGTATTTGTAATAGAACGACACGCTTTAGAAACACCGCAGAAGAAATGAGTGCGTGGGTACACTCCCCCTTCACAACCTAAATTTACTGGTGGCTTCAAATTGGTAATATTTTTTTCCTTGTGTCTGTCAAATTTTTGATGTTTCTTAAATTGTTGTCTGTCCCTAGTTTTCTAAATGTTGAAAATAGGACATCACAGGAGTGCGGGGAAACACTGCATATGGATTTTCATCTGGACAACTATTGCCTTATAATCCATATTTAGCAAATTCTTATAGAAAATCGATTTGATTATATTGGTGTAAATATACTTCGTCCTAACCGGAGCTCATCCCTTCCTCGCTCAGGCAGGCACACCTTTAAGAATATCATCCCAGTCCCCGGTTTAAAATGTGGAAAGCACAACACGCACCGAAATTTGAAGAATAATCCTGCGCTTTTTACATAAGATATATTTACGTTCTGGCCTATTTGAAAGGACAACAACATTGCACATATAACAATTAGTGATCCATACATTTCTCAACACTGCGATCAGCGGAGAAGAAATGGCTGAAATTTAACTGTAATACATTGGGAGTCTTTGCATATCTCTACATGTAAACTTTATAGTTATTCTCCCGAGCCGTCTTGCATTTTTCATCCATCCAGTATCCCCCACTTTGTAAATTCCACTGCGTTTTACGTAGATACATTTTTTTAAAAAACAGTGAAGGAGGCAACGCTCTGAACTACTGAAGTTTGATGGGTTTTTTTTTTTTTTTTTGCAATCTTCACTGAATTGAAGGAAACTCGAGCTTTTAAACTCAATCTCACATTTAAATTGACCCTGCTCTTTATATTCGATATATATTGAATAACAACAGACATGCAACAAATTAAAGCCTATGGCATCTCGACATATTTTACGCCTTCTCGGCTTTGCATGCATCCAGGTGTACCAAGAGAGATTTAGCGTATACAACTTGACAGCATAATTACCACTTACCTAGCTGCACAGCAAGGATTATTGAAATATATCTGCAGTTCAACGTAAGTCCCATCCTACATTTAGTAAAACCATTGGAGAGTGCAGATCTTAAATAAATAGTTGGGGAAACACGGGGGGAAAACGAAAACCAGGCATTGCCAACAAGTTCCTGCAGCGAAGACTTTGCAGACAGGGAGAGAGAGCAGGAGAAATATGGAAAGAGAGGAGGGAGGGAAGAGAACCAAGTGGTTCACTCCATCGATGGAGGGGCGGGGGGGATCCTTCTCCCGCCCACCACCCTCCCATGACGTTGAACTGAAGAAGGGGAGGGCTGAAGGACTTTGTTTTCATATGCAACCTGGAAAATAAATGGATCTCGCCATTTGTAGTCAGTACAAGCTGCAACTCTCTACACCCACATTACTGGACTGAAATCCCCTGACCAGGTGATAATGTACATCTCCCTGAGTGACCCCAAGCATCTCGATCAGAGAACGGGAGGCATTGAAGGGCCAGAGCTGTCCACATCTCTGACTACTATAAGCTGAATAATGAGAGAAAAACCCCAAATGTACCATGGTATTTGTATGTTAGTTGCTCGTCAAAACTCACAAGATAAAAGGAAAAGCAAACTGGGCCGATATGAGAAAGTCAGAACATTCATGTTGGTGTTGTGGTGTGGTAGACGGGGATAGTCAAAGGAAAATTTCGGGGCCTGGATCCCCATCTCCTTCTCCCCAGTTTTTGGGGGCAACCACTGCCATCAAAGACATCCCGCTACCCTTGCAAGCAGTTGTATACTTTGGGGAGTGCATTATGTATAAAAGACATAATCAAAATATAGATCATATTTGTAAATAACATTAGGCCGTTACGTTATTGCATATAAATATATTCCTTCTGCTTTTTCACTTGCATGTACATCTATGCGCCCAGCTATATTATTTAGAACATGCTAATGCATTTCCGTACATTTTTCCAGCTCCGGCATCCATTTCCTTTAATTACGTTTAATAATTTAAGTTTGGATGTACATATTCAGTCGCCTCTCACCATTAAAGATGAGCTCAGCTCTTCTTTGCACTCTTGCGCCACTGTGTGATAAGATCAGGATGACACAGAGGTGCGACACGCTTAAACGCCTACCTGCGTGACCTAACTGCGCACTTGAAGCCGGGACTGAGACTGAAATGTTGCACTGATCTGTCGGAGCGGGCAGTCGGCATAGGGACTTAAAATACAGTTATTTGTGACTGAAGAAGATGGGGGCAAGTGGTAGTTATGGAATAACAATGTGCTGGGGGGGGGGGGGGGGTCTCTCTACATGTGCTTGCCATGCTGGCCATGTGTTTAGTTTTAAACGTGTCATTGTAGCATGTGGGTAAATATCTCTGTGTGTGTGTGATATCTGTCTAGATTTGTGCTGCAGCAGGGCGGGCGCGTAACTGCGCATGTAAGTATATGCGTATGAGTTTCGCAGACAGGACGCTGCATGTGGGTAGCCTGCAGGCAAGCACGTCTTTTCTTTGGGATTTCCGCTGCCGAGCTTTCTCTGAAGGCTGTAGTCCAGTTAGCGGGCGCGTGGCCGGGCTGCAGCTCAGATCCCCGCCCGCAGAGCTGGGGGGGGGGGGGGGGCAGAGGGAGGGGGAGTCGCCCTTGCAGTTCCCTTCCCAGCCCCCGCTTGGACGTTGCAAGGAGGCGTGGCCGTGGCGCTGCCGGGGAGAGGTGGAAGCCGCAGGGACGCGGGGATCTCCGTGTCTTCTTCTGCCTTCGGATTGTGGCGGTCGGGAGGGGGAGGGGAGGGGGAGGCAGGCCTCCCTGCGGATCACTTTGTTCTGCCCACTACTGTGACGTCACGCTGCAGCACCGGCAATAAAGAGGAGCCAGAATGCCCTTGAGCCTTGGTGCTCTTCCTCCTCCCCCTCCTTTCCTTGAATCTCCTGCTGCTTTCCCTGCTCCTAGTGCCGACTAATTAAGTCCCCCGATAGTTGCCTGAGCCCTAGCAGCTGGGCTCGCCGGGTTGTGCTCGGATGCGCTGGCAGGGGGGAATGGTTGGAGATGAACTGTCCTTCGTAGGAGCTCACGAGCTGTAGCTTGACCTGACTGACGTGGTCCCTTTAGTCTCTCCCATATTTTGTCAAGGAGAACTGTAAATAAGTAAAAAATATATATATTTTAGGGACTAATAACAAAAAGTAAAATTATGCGCGGATATAATAAAAGCTTCTTGGAAATGAAATATGGATATCTATCTATCTAGATACTTAGAAATAATTCAGAGGTTCTGTGCAGTTAATTAGTGCTAATATTGGATCCTGTTTGCTGTTGTAATATGTACTGCCTATCATAGATCTTAAAAGGATATCCAACCCTCAAAAAATATTGACCATTGAAAAGCAAGGATTGCATACTCTTTCCAAAACCAAATAGTAGGTTTAAGATTTGTTAGAGTAAAAGAAACAGGCTGTTTTTCCAGGAGGATGTAGGTTATCAATAGAAATCAAACAAAATAAAACATGGAAAAGAAAATAAGATGATACCTTTTTTATTGGACATAACTTAATACATTTCTTGATTAGCTTTCGAAGGTTGCCCTTCTTCCTCAGATCGAAAATAAGCAAATGTGTAGCAGATAGTATATATGAGAGAAACCACACCTCTCTACAGGAGGATGTAGTAACAGCGGTTAGCATATCTGGGTTTAAAAAAAGTTTGGATAAGTTCCTGGAGGAAAAGTCCATAGGCTGCTATTGAGACAGACATGGGGTTGCTACTGTTTGCCCTGGGATTGGTAACATGGAATGTTGCCACTATTTGGGTTTCTGCCGAGTACTTGTGACTTGGCTTGGCCACTGTTTGAAACAGGATACTGAGCTAGATGGACCATTGGTCTGACCCAGTATGGCTATTCTTATGTTCTTAAATTAGTTTAAACAGGGCTACGAAGGGAAAAGGAGACAAGAATGTAGATTGTATTTTTCTACAAAGGTTATCTGTAATCATTAGATAAGAGTCCCCGATTTCTGAAAGCTATGAGATTCAGGAATTATGATGATGATTTGATAGTGCTGGTTGTATCTAGGGAAAAACACATGGAACTCCATTTTACATATGTGGTACAGATCAGAATTGAGATGTCCAGGTCGGGAGGAGTTCAGTTCTGGTGGTATTCTAGAAAAGACTCTGCTGATGTAGAGCATATTGCAGGAGTGCAGGTATGAAGCCGGCACGTGCAGTGGGAGCACCCATTTTACAAATATACACATTGAAAAATTGATGGTATGAACTAACATCTTCCAAGTGGAGCTGTTGGCACTTAAACATACAGTAGATGTGGTGATTTCATAACTGCCACATGCATATGAGTGATGCCACTTCTACTTGTAGCTGTCCTATTTGTCAAACCTGCATAGTAACTACTGCCAATTAAGTAGTGAGGCTGCATTTTTAACTTGGTTTAGTTTGGGTGTGAAAATACAATATCCCCAACAGGGGCATAGCCACAGCTCAGGCCCATCCAGTCTTTTGTGACCCTCTAGTCGGTGCTGGTCTGGCTGCAGATGCAGCCGTGCCTAGCCCAGCAACAGCAAACAACCGGCATTCATGAGAGCTCCCCTAGGACCCGACCCGGTGCCTGTTTCTTTCTCCCTCCCCTTTCATCTACCCGCTATGCAGCACAATCCCTCCTGTTCCACCTTGCTAGGTCCACGTTAATAAACAACCAAGGCAGAGGCACGGGACTGCGGATCTCTGGCTGCTGCTACTGCTTCGTGCCGGCCCGGCAGTTTACCTCAGAAGAGGCAGGACCGGCACAGGAAACAGTAGCGGCAAGCAGAGAGCTGCAGTCTGGTGTCTCTGCCTTGGTTGTTTAATAGCGTGGACCCGGCGAGGTTCAACAGGAGGGATATTGTGCTGCACGGCGGGTGGATGAAAGGGGAGAGAGAGAGAAACAGGGCAGGGTAAGACAGGATGGGAGAGGCAGTGAGTCTGGGGAAGGATGCGATTGGGACTGAGGAGGCTTTTATTCGGGGGCTGGACTCTTTTTGGACTCAGTTGATCTGGGATTGGGCCTTGCTCTGCCTCACCACTGATCAGCCTTCAGCCCAAGGCCTCTCTGTGGGTAAAACAAATATGTGTAATTGTGGGCTTTTGGGTAGGGGTGGGCTCTTCACGGCCAGGAGGGGGGGGTATGTTGGTGGGTTTCTGGGCAGGAATGGGCTCAGTGCCTAGGTTAAAATAATAATTTTTAAAAAGGTTGTATGTTTTATGTTGGTTTTTGGGTGGGGGTGGTCTCTGCAGTGCTCAAGGCATTAAAAAAATGTTTTATATTTAATGCTGATGTGCTTCAGGGTGGAGATAGGGGGAGATTGGGAAGAGTAGGGGAGTTGTCAGACTATGGGGGGACAGGTGGACGGTAGGACAGGGCTGATGCTGGGCCATGGGGATGGATGGGGGGGCAGGGAAGGGCTGATGCCGGGCTACAGGACAGTTTTTAATTTTTGGTCCTCTATTCTGTAATTGATGAGGGTTGGTATGTGTTTTGCATGTGACCGAGGTCAGAGATTCTGCTGGCATGTGGTTTGTGTGGTGTTATGAGTCAGACTTGTCTGAATTTTCCAATGGAATGCGTATTCTTGCTATGTATATTCACTGCTGTCTTTATGAAAGTATTGTTGTTTGTGTTTGTGTTCAGAATTGGTGTTAAGGAGCTTCTTTGCAGGCTTTAGTGTTACATCACAAAGTTCCTGGCAGTGAAGGAATTTTGTATTGCTATTATTGAGGTGCCAACTGAATTTGAATATATTTTTCTAATGTAATTATATTGCAGGATCCTGCCATGTGTGTTGAGGGGTTTGCCGTTGTAAGATTTTAAGATATGGGCTAATGTAATTATATTTTAAAATATCAATTTTTCCATTAAGTATGTATGTGGTTTATATTGGCGCAGGGCAGCTGTTGGGTAGACGACTAAGAAATCCATCATCAAGTGCATTCTAAGGCATTATTCTGTAGTATCCCAAGAAACACTACTCATACCTATATACATAGTGCCCACCCAAAATTTCAGGTCTGGCTATGCCACTGTCCTCCAATAAATGATGTGCACATTTCTGCCTGCAAAATTGCTTGCTTTCCTGAGATAAGCACACAACTAAATTGGCTAATGAGCCAATTAGTGCCAATATTTTGGGTGCTAACAGTTAGTCGCATTAATTGGCAACAGTTTGGATTTGCACACACACACATCTTGCTAAGTGCTATTCTATAAAGATCCATGCTCAAATCTTATAGTGTGAAGCTCAAAAGGGTGTGTGGCCATGGGAGAAGCAGGGGTGGGTCGGGGGCAGTGGTGTGCTGGAGCCAGCTCGCACCGGCTCGCAAGAGTTGGTTGTTAAATTTATTGGCATCTTGCGAGCCGGTTGTTTACCGAGAGCGAGCCGGCTTGCCTCTTCTCCCCCTACCCCGCGAGCTGCAGGCTCCCCCACTCCCCAGGTTGTCCATCATCTCCTGTCTGCCCTCAGCTCCCTGATAGCCCTCATTTCCTTCCTGCCGCCGCCCTGCCTTTAAATATTGTATTTTTCCTCAAGTTGTGGCGCCGGCATTGAAAGCAGCAGGCTCAGCTTGGCTCCTCTATGTACCTCTCTGTCTCCCACAGCTCCACCAAGTCTGCTACTCTAGCCTCAAGAGAACGGACACGTTCTCTGAGAGCTGGGAGCTCTTTGCATTGGGCACACACATATGAATTAGGGGGATATTGTTTTAATTCAGGTGTTAACTGTGATTTTTGTTATTTGTCCTGATTACTATTTGAGATCTGTGACATATTTCTGTTGTATAAAGACAACATACGGTCATCTTCTTCTCTGGGTCTGTCACTATGGATACAGTTTTTCTTGTGGCAAAGGTTTGCTGCTGTGGCATCTTCTTCCTTAGGTCTATCTTAGTGAAAAGAGCTTTTCTTCCAGCTGAGGTCTGCTGTAGGGGAGATGGTTCCTGTTGGTCCCAGCCCACAACAGTGCAAGTGGCTCTTCTTCTGACCCTCCTTAGAGCAGCTGTAGCTCTTCCTGAAGCAGCAGCAGATGCTAGACAGTTTTTGGGCATCCCAATGATCTAGCAACCAGGAATTTTCCTCCCCCACTGTATATATATAGATGATTTCCATGGTCAATTGAGTGGGGGTGAATGGGACAGCAGGGACACTTGGTCCAGGCTTCATACAGAAAAGGAGCCTTCATTTGGAAAAAAAAAAACATGTCTATTTGTTTAATATATTTGTTTTTAATTGAGCACAAAATTAATTTGGATGTTTCATTAATTATAAACAAGTTAGTACACTTCTACAACTAAAAATCTGCCTCAGCTGTTTTGTATCTGTTTTTTTTTTTTTAATTATGAGTTTGAGAACCTGCATAAGTAATCTGATTTACTTTCATTGGGATATTCAAAATAACTGGTAATTTTCTAGTTTTGAAAATACCTGGTTAAAATGACCAGATATCTTTATCTGGTTAGCTTTAAGACAGGTATTTGCCCCAATCAAACGTAACCATTGAATACTGGTGATGTTCAGTAGAATTACAACTTGCTTTGGCATACCCCTCGTCCCTCCTTGTTGTAAGTGGTCTGTGGGCCTGAGATTTGAAATCGTGATTTTTTTCCATTTCCAAAGGCAATTGAACCAACAAATGGTTTGAATATCATTCCACCCCACCCCATCTATAAAAAAGAGGACATTTTCTATCTTATACTGTTTTCTTTTCCAAATGAACAGTTTCCGGAACAAAAGTCTAAGAATGGATGTAACCTAAAATCACGTAATACTTCATCAGAATTTAATGGAGAAAAGCAATTAGGAATGCATGAACTCATCTGCATATACAATAAACCCTTATGATTAACTTTGTTGTTTTAAGTTCCCAAATGCAGCAACCCACTTCTGTTCCAGTTCTTTGTATTTTGATAGTGAAAAAGTCTGATGTAGTGAACACTCAATGGTCCAAACAGACTGTTTTAATGGAAACATTACAGTGCACTATGGGACTCTTTTATCAAGCTAGTGTTATTCATGTCAGCACTAGTGCTAAATTGCCGTGGTATGCCATTGTAGCATGAGTAGCTTATCATTGGACAAATTGATCATCCAGCTCCACATTAATGATACATCTGGCATGGATAATTAGCATCTGATGGCACCATAGGGGAGAGGTTTAGCTGGGATCAGTTCAGCCGGACAGATAACTAGTCTGAGCTCTAAAAAACACAAATCTGTTCATAAAAAAAAAGAAATAGAAAAAAAAAAATGGCGATGAAAGCAGAGCATGAGAACAGATTCTCCTTATGTAGTTCTTTATAAAGATATGCCATGGCCTGTTCAGAGACATGCCTTTATTTCCCTTGACAAAGAAAAATTGAACAAGGGGGATTAAGGGAGTCTTTTACTAAGCTGCGGTAGCGTTTTTAGCTCACAGTAGAAATCAGCTGGTGGTAAACGCCAAGAAGCCCGTAGGAATGTTACAAGAAATGATTTACTTGGGGGAAAGAGCTCTAGAGCACTCGCTACTGTTTATAATTTAAGAGCAGGCGCTGTATTTATAAGTTTTAGGATATTAATTTCTCCACCAATCACCAAAGGTGATAATTGCAATATTGCAATAAATTAAATAAATTAAATATATATCTGTTGAAATGCAGTATTCTGTACTGCAAGATTTGAAAGCATGTACTCAGAGCATGGCACTAAGTTTAAAAGTGTCCATGCGCTATCAGTATAACCTTAACAGATACCATATACTCAGAATACAAAGAGACTATATTTTTAGCTTCAGAAAAGGTTTATTTTAAAATACAATTGCACACGAGAGGTAGGTTTTTTAAAGAGATCTTTACAGATAATCTGTACTTAGGCCAGGTAGCAGGTCTAGATCAAAAAGTTATAACTCACAGAACAGTCTTTTTGTTACAGAGCATGCTGTGGTCCATTGAAGATTGATGAGCCATGAGGCAGAGGCAGGTGGACTCCAGGTCAGGTCCCAAGAGTGAGCATCAGGTTCCAAGCGAGCTTCCCAAGAGAGAGAGCTGGGCTGTTTCCAGGCTTTTTATAACGTTCCCTGAGTTGTAGTTTGCAGGGGATCTTGGGTATTGTAGTTTGCAGGGGAGCATGGTCACATGTTTCCGGGATATCTGCTGGCAAATGGCTTTTCTATAGCTTGAGGGTTTCAGTCTGCTGTGATAGGTGGAGTTTCTTTTGTCATTTGAGTCATAGAAGTCTGCTTCAGTTTTTTGTTCTCTAGAGATGTCTTGGTGACCCTCCCAGCCAGCTTTTGTCTCTGTTAAGTGTTTGTAATTGACTAGCCCTGCTACCAGAAATTCCCAAGGAAAAGGGGAAAGAAGGTATTGAAATGCAGTTTCAATACATCTTTTAAAAGCTGCATTTTTATATTGATAAAATCAATAACTCTGCTACATATTTAATTCTGACAATTGGCTTATACCATAACAGGAATATAATGGGAGTCTCAGTGTTTACCCTTAGCTGATTTCTATGATGAGCTAAGAACACAAACGCAGCTTAGTAAAAGACCCACATAAGTGTCCAAAGTTGTGTTTGATAGGAAAGATCATTGCTTTAGTACAGTTTTATGTAAGCCACTTTGAGCCTGCAATCAGTGGGAAAAAGTGGGATACAAATGTAATAAATAAATAAATAAATAAGGATAATACTAATAATTGAGCCATTTCTTCTGTCAGGCTTTTCACTGTTTTTGTTATTCTTTCTGATGCTCTGGTAGAAGTGCCTCTGATTTAACTGGAGCAGTTGATTCTGTCTGTTCTGGATGATATCTGGCAATTTTCTTTGATATTGCTGTTATTTGCAGCTTCACAATTTCCAAGGTTTCAATGATCTTCCTAATGTATAGGTGAAACCTTTTAACCAGATCTTCCTTGGTTTTCTTGTTTTTCAGCTTCTTTTCTTTCATATCTTTCAGTTGACTTATATCTGAGTAAATATATGCAAATTAGGTTTGACAGAAGCTAGTGACTCTTACTACTCATCTGATCTCAACTTTTTGATCTTATTTTCTAGTCAAAGCTTCCACCTTGGTGGTTCACTAGAGTTTTTCTTAGCAGGCCTTTTTACTTCATAATCCAGTTCTTCTGTGATCACCTCTTTTTCCCTTTTGAAAGAATCTGTGAAACAACAATAAACTTTGTAATATGAAAGTTGCATGGTTAAAGGAAGTGTAAAGTGGTGTTGGAAAGACCATGGAAGGGCTTGTAATAACATCTAGACTAGTTGATAAAAGAGCAAGGAAGATTAAGAGCTGGATAGCACCTGAAAAATACCAATTACATGGTTGCTGGCTCAAATATCTGATCAGTTCACATCTAAGAATATCCAAACAGTTCATCAACAATTGTACTACAATATGATATTGAAATTGAGTTAAAATAAAATAAAAAAAGACACCTGAAAGTATGTAAGCAGTATAAAGTTCATGCATGTGACACAGATGATAATAATATATAGGAAGAAAAAAGAAAAAGTACAATATACACCTCTGACTTCACATCTTCAAAATAGGATATCAATGGAGCCCATTTTTCTTTATACAAAGCATATTGAGATGTTTTTTTTAGCAAAATACATTTCATATTTATACGTTTGAAACAATAAATTCCACCATTCTTGATAAGTAGCTTGTTGTAAAGCTTTCCAGCGTGTAAAGACTACTTTGTTTCTGAGATGGGCTTCCTTGGTTTTGTAAGCCTGCAGGGGGTGCTCTCAGGTGTGCAGCAGCCCTCTAGTGACTCCTGCCTGGCCTCACCAGCCTTTTGCTTCAGTGAACAACCTTAAAGCTAGACTTCTCTGTGACTCAGACCTCTATGTTTGGGCCTCTCCTTTCCCTCAGGGTGACCTCTCCATTAACCTCCAGTCCTGGACCTGCCTCTCCCGCTGTATCTCCTGGTAACCGACCCCCTTACCAGTTCTTCTGGTGGGGCCCCCTGGTCACCCTTCTCTGGAAGATAGCACGGATTCCTCTGCTTGCAGAAATATGCAAATTAGCTGAGTACATGTAAATTCAGTTTATTAGAACTGTGCTTCAGACTTATGGGAACCTTGCTTTCCAACTCTTATTTATTTACTACAAATTCCCTCCCTGAGCCCATCTACTGTGGGACACCTGGGTCTCAGGGTATAATAGCCTCCATCCCTGGATAGGACATTCTTTATTCACCACAACTTTACTGTCCTATCCTCCACCCCACGGCTGTTAGTCCATTCTCTTTAGCAATTGTTCTTAACCATAGTACACCGTTCTTGGTCCCCCACCAGGTAAGTACCTCTTTGGGTTTGGAGGAAACCTTCTCCTGACCCTTCTCTTGAGCTCTCCTTCAGCAGGCTTCTTTCTTCAGTCTCCCTGCTTGTAATCCTCAGGCTCTGGGTGTTGCAAGTCCCCCCCCCCCCCATCTTCTCTCCCCTCCCTTGGCTTAGAAGGTGCTTTTTATAGGGTGACCAATAATCCACCCCACCTCTCTCTAGGCCTCTCCCCCTGCTTCCAGAAAGGTCCACACCTAGAACTCTCTCCACCTTTCCAACTTCTACTCAGAGAGTTCCCCCTGGTGGCCTCTCCAGGGAAGGACAGGTCCTATGCCACGAGCACCCCCTAGCCGTCCCTTCTGGTCACTACAAGGGTCTAGCCTCGTTGGCTCCCTCTAGTGGCCAGATCAGGGCATTTTCCTGTTTCTGGTAGGAGAGCGTCAGCTAGCGGCCTCCTCAGGGTAGGGCAACCACTGTGTTTATCACAGTTTCCATTATTGCCAAAAATCAGAAATGACCAAGTCTAGGGACGAGCATCTCTAAGGATGACCTAAATGTCAAGATTTGGGTGTCCTCGACCATATTATCAAAACGAAAGATGGACGCCCATCTTGTTTCGATAATACGGGTTTCCCCACCCCTCCACTGGGACGTTTTGCAAGGACGTCCTCAGCAAAACTTGGGCGTCCCTTTCGATTATACCCCTCAATATATTTTTAATACAGAGGTTTTATAGAGCCAATGACTGAGCAAAGCTGTTTGCAGAGCATTATGATATGAAGCTTTTGAATACAATTTATAGTTCCCAGAATTGACTGAGTATCCTTTCCTCCATTACCTAAATGTTAAAAAAGAGAAAAAGAAAAAAAGAATGATAAAAGAATTCCTAAACAGAATTGATCAGAAGTGATCACTATTTTTTGGACATTGAGTACAGCCATGATATACTAGAATATTTGCTGAAAGTATCATTTGCCTGTAGCCGCAAATTGGTTGGATCACAAAATTGAAACCAAGGTAGAAAATGAGCAAGCCAAAATTCTTTGGAACTTCAGAATACAGAATGATAAATACTTGGCACACAATATAAGAGGGTTAAAAGAAAAATAATGCCTTCATCTCCATAATTTATCAAGAGATGTCATCACTGATGTGCTAGAAACACAAGAGAGGGAATCCAAAGCACATCCAACCAGGACAAAAAGACAAAAAAAGCACAAGGAGCCTTCAAAAGCGGGGCTTCCCCATATCTGTCTGAATAGCAAACTATGGACTTTTCCTCTAGGAACTTGTCCAAACCTTTTTTAAACCCAGATATGCTAACCGCTGTTCTTCATCCTCTGGCAACTGAATTAATTAATTCAGTGTAAATGTTTAGGTCTTTTTACCACCTCTCCAAATCTACATATACCAGTTACCCACAATTTGTGGAGATAAAAGACCAAGGCTGCCGCTTATGAGAAAAGTAATTTATTTACTTACCAAGTATTGATACAATTAATTTTTCTCATGAGAGGATAGAACTGTTGTATACATATGCTCTCTATCTATCACTCCAACATACTGAACTGAAACAGCTATTTTTACACACTTGTATTTAACAATGATTTACAAGGCTTCAGCAAGCTATCTTACTCAGGATCATCTGGTCTTTTTTCAAAACTATCTAGTTTCCCTCACCTGCTAAACCACATTCTCATGTTTGTTTATGCTTCTTCCTTTCCCAGGCCTGTTTGCCTGTAAGGATATCATATCAGATCATAAGTTCCTGGGCCTCAAGATTTATGGCCTTTGCCCTTTGACTGTACTCCAGGGTGCATAACAGTATTTATTATCTACACAACGAGTTCCAGAGCTTAACTATTCTTTGTTTTAAAAGTATTTTTATGCAATTTGGAGTGCCAGTCAAGAACATCTGGAAGGCTGTGTAAAACCATGTTGCTGCTGCTGATAATAATAATAATAATAATAATAATAATAATAAAAGTAAATATTCAACATATTTTGATTAATAGCAAATGTAGATTATGTAATGAAAAAGATTAAATCATTGACCACTTGCTTAGTCGATGTGGTAAAATTGCCCAAACTGACTACAAACAATGTCATGACAGGGTAGCCACAATGATCTAAGAAGTACAACTTTAGAGTCAAGAAATACTGGTATAACCACCAGGTAGAAAAAGTCAAGATTTTATGGAACTTGTGAACTCAAATGGACTGACATTTGGGACACAACACACCTGATATCATGGTAATTGAAAATAATAACGTGATTTTCATTGTTATTTCAGTAGCAGGAGACACAAGAATAAAAGATAAAGAATTGGAAAAATTAAGAAAATATCAAGACCTGACAATAGAAATGGTAAGACTGTAGAACAAGCCATGTCGGGCTATCCCTATTGTTGTAAGAGCCTTAGGCAGCATTATGCCAAATCTGGACAAATTTCTACAAAAACCTTGACATTTCAGATCTGACAACAGGGGACTTACAAAAGCAGTTTTGCTGAGTTCAAGCTACATTTTATGATGATACTTGGATAATTCCTAAGCTTCTGGATGAAGCTTGAATTCTCTAATGATACCAGACAAATCTTTGCTTGTGCTGTGTGCCATGTATTATAATAATAATCATAATATAAACATACTAGGAAAGAAATGACTGATTTTATTCTTAAATTAACCAGGAATGTGTTTTGGGAGCCTAGTAAGAAAAATGGATGGGTCAGTGTTCAGCAGTGGCGGCTATTGTACTTTATAAACGCTGGCTGTGTGGCATTTAAAAACATACAGATGTTTAGAGTTGCTATTGAGGTGGAGGTGCTGAATAAACATGTGGGACTAAATTCTATAAATGGCGCTCAAAGTTGAGTGCCAAAAAATGAACACTAAGAACCAGATTCTATATATGGTGCCTGAAAACTCCATGCAGAATAAATTTCCGCCCAAGCGTATTCCATAAGTGCCACCTATATTTAGGTGCTTTACATAGCATTCGCTTAGTTGATATCACAGCGCTTAAAACTATGTGCGTCCATTTACACCAAGAGAAATGTGGCATAAATGCCGGCATGTAGATTTACACAGTTTTGATATTATCTCAAACACTCTATCATATTAATTTCATAGATAGTAAATGCTACCACAGTTATTTTTAGGCACACAGGGGACATATTCTATAACAGTGCGTGTAAATTTTGGAATGCCATGAAATGCCCATTTTCTCACCCATAACCATGCCCCTTTTGGCTGCTCACATTACAATATGCTTAGTGAGTTGTGCTTGTAAATTCTAATTATTGCCAATTAGTGCTCATTATTGCTCGTTAAGACTTGTTATCAGTGCTGATTAGCTTGTTAAGCTAATTAAGTTGTCTGCGCTGTTATAGAATATGCTTGGATTTTGGCATGGAACACTAGGTGCGGTATATAGAATCCGAGGTAAGTGCTTTTCTATAAATGGCATTCAAAGTTCGGTGCCATTAATAGAATAGCTCTTAGTGCAGGGATCCGTGCCCAGTTTTAGGCGTGAGGATTTATACCAACTGAACTTGGTGTAAATCCTTGTGCCTAATTGAGGTGCAGGTCTGCCTTATTCTATAACTGCTTGCAAATTCTAGGAACGTCCACTCCCATGGCCAAGCCCTTTATGGATCTGCATGTTAAATGTGCATGCACATCTTTATAGAATATCGACTACAAAGATGCACAAGTAATTTCAAATTGGTGCCAACTAGCGCCAATAATTGATTGCTAGCGCCCAAACATTGGCTCCAGTTGACTCATTGTTCAATAACATTTTGTGCACACAATTTTAAGCGCCATATATAGAATTATGGGGATGTACTTTAGTTGAGTGAAGTGGTCTAGTGGTTAGAGCACTGCTCTTGGCATCTAGAAGTGGCCATTTCAAATCCCATTGCTGCTCCTTGTGATCTTGGACAAGTCATTCACTCCTCTATTGCCTTGGGTATAGAATTAGATTGTGAGCCCTCTAGGGACAGGGAAATACCCAGTCTACCTGAATGTAACTCACCTTGAGCTAGTACTGAAAAAGATGTGAGCAAAATCCAAATAAATAATAGTTTAGAACAGCTTTTTTCTCACTAAAATGAAACTGCTTAGCTATATGGATTATATCGCTCTTATTTCACTGGGCATTCTGCTGTAACTCCACCCTGGGGTCTGTCAGGAGAGAGAGAGAGAGACCCAGGCGCCAGGCCCCCCTTGGAGGCTGGGCCCAGGAATTTTGCCCCCCGTCCCCTCTCTCAGCGGCCCTGTTTTGAGCCAAATTTGGAACTTTACAGGCAACCAATAAAACTACAAGAAAAGAGGGGTGATGTGATCGTAATTTTTAGCTTGAAATAATAAACATATTGCTGAATTTTAAAGGGGTTGGAGACGTTGAAGCTGAACCTGAGAGATACCAGCATAGGCAGTGTTACAATAGTCCAATCTAGATATAACAAATGCATCTAGTAGTAGTTCTATTGGGGTATTCTAATTTAGGCACTTGGTTAGTATCTCTTGAAGATACTGTACTCCAAGCTATGACTGTTGGCCTTCTGCCAGCTTCTAGTTTAAAAGCTGTTGTATCTCCTTTTTAAAGATTAGTGCCAATGACCTGATTCTACCTTCGTTAAGGTGAAGCCCATCCTTTCTCAATAGGTACCCCCTTCCCTAGAATGTTACCCAGTTCCTAATAAATTTATTTATTTATTTACTGAGGCTTGATATATCACAAAGGGCCAAGCTGACTTCTATGCGGTTTACAATAAAACCAATTAACTACTACTACTACTTAACATTTCTAGAGCGCTACCAGGGTTACGCAGCGCTATACAAATAACAAGGAGGACAGTCCCTGCTCAAAGGAGCTTACAATCTAATGGACAAAAGGACAAAAAGTGCAGTCAATCAAAAATTGGGGCAGTCTAGATTTCTTGGGTAGAGGTGCCGAAAGCGACATTGAAGAGGTGGGCTTTGAGCAAGGATTTGAAGATGGATAGGGAAGGGGCTTGGTGTATGGGCTCAGGGAGTTTATTCCAGGCATAGGGTGAGGCGAGGCAGAAAGGGCGGAGCCAATTAACTGCCTTAAAGGAGAAAATACACTCAAAGTAACATACACATTACTAATGATTTGAGGAGTAAGAAGTTGCAAAGAAGTGGGTTTTCAATGCTGCTTTCAACTTTGCATAGAAGGGTTCTAAATGGAGTTGAACAGGGGAGTGTATTCCAAAGCCGGGGCCTCGCATAACTAATAGCAGTAGAGTGGGTGACATCAAGGCGAATAACAGAGGGAGGAGGTAACCAGAATGAACCAGATGCAGAGGAACAAAGCTGTCAGGAAGGTGCATAAGGTATAAAAAGGTATGTTAGATATTCAGGTGCTGATAGAAGATGAGATTTAAAATGCACAGTTTATATTGAAAATGGGCAGAGAGAGGCAACCAGTGTTCTAACCAGAGCAATAGTGTAACGTGGTCAAAAGGTGCTGAACAATGAAGTAAACGAACCGCTGTCGATTGGATGAGTTGGAGCTGTTTAAGAGAAGAGAGAGGAGTACCTGCATAAAGAGAGTTACAATAGTCAAGAAGGGTGATGACTAAACTAAGCAACAATGATCAAACAGCAGGAAGAGAGAAAAGTGGGCAGATAGAATGAATTCTGTGAATTGCAAAGAAAGAAGCCTTAATGACAGCATTGATTTGATCCTTAAAGATGAGGTGATATGAACACCTACAATTTTAACACATTTCCCGAAAAGGCAGACTCTGTCCACTACAGGAAGGGACAAAGTAGAGGAGGAAGGACTCCATACAGTGATAGTGTAAGGAGTTGGGAAGTGTATAGATTCACACTTCTTTGAGTTTAAAAATAAATGATGTTCGGAGAGCCAGGAAGAAACCTTTTGAAGACAACGATTTAGATCAATGAGATCACATCAAGAAGGGGGAATGTGATAGAGGTCCTGGATATCATCAGCATAGCAAAAAGGGAGACAGTGATTAGATTGAACCAAGGTGAGAAGCAGGGCCAAAAAACATTAAAAAGGGTGGGTGCTAATATAGAACCTTGTGGTACACTGGAAGTAATAGGGAACATGAGTAAGTGAACTTTATTGTGAGTAACTTGAAACCATAATAGAACAGAGCCAGAAATGCCAATAAACTGCAAGTATTGAAGGAGAAAAGTATGATCGACAAGGTCAAAGGCTGAAGATAGATCAAGGGATACTAGAACTATAGAGAAACGCTGGTCAAGTGAAGTCCCGATGGTGTCATACCTAGTGACTAAGAGATTTTCAGTAGAGATGTAAGACAAGTGCAGAATCAAAAAAGGTGGTGAGATGGTGATGCACCACCTTTTCTAGAACTTTGGAAAGAAAAGGGAGATTGGAGATCGGTCTATAATTACCGGGATTGACACAATCAAGTCTAGGATTCTTCAGAAGAGGTGTGATCAGAGCATGCTTCCAGATGGTGAGTACATGGCAAATTGATAAGCTGGCCTGAATCAAGGGCAGAATGAGTGGAAGAACATAAATTGTCAGCTACTTTAAAATGTGAGCTGGCCATGGGTCTAGTGCAGAACCAGAGGTGTTAATAGAGGAAATTGCCAACTTGAGTAAAGTGAGAGTAGGGGTATTAGAGGAGGACCAAGAAGAGGTTAACGGGGAAGATTGTTCACCAGCAGTGTTGCCCTGGGGGGTTGGGAGAAGAAGGAAGAAGAGTGCAAGAAGAATCAATGGGAAAGGAGGCTCGAAGAGACAAAATCTTTGTTTGCCAAAAACAAGCAAAGTAGATGGCGATAGAATGGATGGATCAAAACAGTGTGTCACCTCTGAAGGAGCAACAGTCTTTAAAAGCTGAAAAGGAGTCTGGGATTTATTTTTGGATTTAAGAATGCGCTGGGAAAAATAATCCCTTTTGGTTTTACGAAGAAGAGCCGTGTATTGGTGATAGCATGAGTGAAACAATAGAGAAGCATTAGGTGTACGATACTTTCACCAAGCACATTCTGTGCTACACAGTTGAGTTTTAAGAAGTCAGAGTTCTGGCATAAACCAAGGAGCACATATGAACAGAAGGGTGAGAAGGGGCACAACCTTATCCAAGGCTGAGGCAAGAAAAGAATTTAAAACTTGGAGCTGTGGAGACAGAGGTTGAAGATAATTGGGAAGGGGATAGAAGCAGGTCAGGGAGAAAAGAAAGATTTTCATCTGTGAATGGATGCCAGGGTGGTGGAGTCAAAGGGAGAGAAGGCAGAGGTGGGGCCAACAGAAGTTGGAAGGTGAGTAAGGCATGATCAGTCCAGGGTAGCCACTGAGAGGAGATTGAAGTAGACAGAGTGAAGAAGAAGAATGAGAAAAGATAAGATCCAGGATATTGTCTCCAGAGTGGGTGGGAAATGATTCATGCTGAATGAGACAAATTTGTTTGGCAAGCAAATGGAAAGAAAGATGATTATTACTAACAGGGAGATTGAAAGGGATGGTGAATAAGAATGAAAATACTATAATGGCTCTGTATCACTCCATGGTGCGACCTCACCTTGAGGTCTGCATTCAGTTCTGGTTGCCTTATATAAAAAAAGATGTAGTGGATTTAGAAAAGGTTCAAAGAAGAGCGACCAAAATGGTAAAGGGCATGGAACTCCTCTCGTATGAGGAAAGGCTAAAGAGGATAGGGCTCTTCAGCTGGAAAAGAGGTCTACAAAATCCTGAGAGGTGTAGATCAAGTAGAAGTAAATCGATTTTTTTTTTACTCATTGCAAAAGTACAAAGACTAGGGGACACTCAAGGAAGTTCCATAGCAATACTAAAATACTTTTAAAACAAATAGGAAGAAATATTTTTCACTCAATGAATAGGTAAGCTCTGGAACTCATTGCTGTATGATGTGATAACAGCGGTTAGCATATCTGGGTTTAAAAAAGGTTTGGACAAATCTATAGCCTGCTATTGAGACAGGCATGGGAAAGGAAATGGGACTTGACATACTGCATTTCTGTGGTTTTTGCAACTACATTCAAAGGGGTTTATGTAATATATACAAGTACTTATTTATACCTGGGGCAATGGAGGATTTAGTGACTTGCCCAGAGTCACAAGGAGCTGCAGTGGGAATTGTACCAGTTCCCCAGGATCAAAGTCTGCTGCACTAACCACTAGGCCACTCCTCCACTTCACTGCTTGCTCTGGGATTGGTATCATGGAGTGTTGCATTGATTTGGGTTTCTGCCAGGTACTTGTGCTCTGGCTTGGCCACTGTTGGAAACAGGAGACTGGGCTAAATGGACCATTGGTCTGACCCAGTATGACTACTCTTATGTTCTTATAATCTGAATTATAGTTACCTGATGCTAGGTTCCACCTTAGGAGTCAGCACCCATGAAAAAGACTTAGGTGTCATTGTAGACAATATGCTGAAATCTTCTGCCCAGTGTGTGATGGCAGCAAAAAAAAAAAAAAAAAAACCAAATGTGATGCTAGGAATTATTGGGATTGGTAGCATGGAATGTTGAGACAGACATGGGAAGCAACTGCTTGCCCTGGGATTTGTAGTATGGAGTGTTGTCACAATTTGAGTTTCTACCAGGAACTTGTGACCTGGATTGGCCACTGTTGGAAGCAGGATACTGGGCTAGATGGACCATTGGTCTGACACAGTATGGCTACTCTTATGTTCTTATGAAATCATCTATGAGAAGAAGAGGGGCAAAAAGAACACTAACTTCAGAGAGAAATGCAGATAGTTTTGTCTGAGAGTCAGAAGAAGGAGGAGGAGGTTGATAGATGAGCGAAATGTAGAAAGAGAAAGTAGGGGAGGTGAAATGTAGAATGCCAACATCAGAGACATTGAAACTCTGGAGCTCCACCTTCTTCTTGATTCCTAGGCATGGAACAGGAAGCATTTCTAGGAATGATTGTTACTCTGGAGTTTCTAGATTTCAACTAAATTTGGCTTTTAGACTGTCCCATCTCCACTTTCCTATGCTGTTGGTACCCACATGAATGAAAACAGTTGGCTTCTCTTTTCCACTTTCTAAAATCCTATTTTGCTAAAACATGAGGTCCACCACTAAGCAAGTGACCAAGTGATCTTCACTACCATCCAGCTATCTACATGCCTGATGATTGAATCACCAATTAAAATTATTCTTATAACTCTTTCCCTCCCTCCCTCTGGGCAGAAGCTGTTGTAGATACATCCTAGATGGAAGAGGATACTGCATTCCCCGGAGCACATGTTCTAGCTAGAGGATCACTTTCTACCACACAGAGGAGATGCTGACCTTCCAGATGTCCTTTCTCATTCAAAGCAGCACAGAGGTCACCAGACTGGAGGTGGTACTTTAACAGGAAGGATTATATAAGAATCTAGGCTTCAAGGAAGGAGCAACAATCCAATATAAAGTTCTGAGGGAGACTAGCAAAGAGTATTACAGGAGATTAAAATTGATACTGAAAGGTGCTCTAACATTAAAGAATGATACAAGCTATCAACCAGCATGCAATTCCTGTACTCTTGTATAGCTTTTGGAATGTGGACAGGTCTCTTAAAATGTCATGAATAATTGGATGTACAAAGATAAAATATGCTAAAATATATCAAAATGTGAAATGCTCCAGGATCTAGGAAAGGACAGAGAGACTTAATCTGGCAAAGGAGATAACAGCATTTGCTTACTATGGTGGAGATGTGAGAGTGAAAAGTAAGATAAAATATTTCTAGTTGCCCCCTTTGACAGTGACATACTAAGGGTGGGGCAGTGGGGGTGGCCCACCCTGGGTGCAGATCAAAAAGGGGTGCTCCATTGGTCCATTCTCTCTATTCATCAAGAAAGTCTTCCATTCCATGGCCTGCACCTTCCTCCATACTCCACTCCCGCTGGGCACCCACTGTTACTTCTCCTCTGGCTCCTTGTTCCCTCTGTTCCCCAAGACTTCCTCCAGCCTCCACAGCAGCAGTGGCAGAAAACAAGTAAAGATCAGGATCGCGGCATCCTCACTACCCATGGCTGCCAATCCTGTCCCCTTTGATGTCACTTCCAGTTCTGGAGCAGAGCCGGCAGCTGCAGGTGGGCAGGACCTGCGAGCATGATATTATGCTGCTGCTAGTTTGGAGCAGGAGCAGGAAGAGCAGCAGCAGCAGCATTGGGGTGGAGGTGGTGGGAAGAACAGAGAGAAGAGATTAGGAGATACAGTTGGAGAGAGGGGAAATGGATCAGGAGTGAAAGAGGAGGCACTGGACGGAAAGGGCACAGAGAGAGAGAGAGAGAGAGACAGAGAGAGAGATGGAAGGGGCAGAGAAAGAGGGGAGCACTGGATGGACGGGAGAGAGAGGGCAGATAGTGAATGGAAGGGGCAGAGAGAGAGGGCAGACAGTGAACAGAAGGGAAGGGAAAGGAAGGCAGATGCTGGATGAAAAGCAGAGAGTGAGCAGGCATTGGGTAGAAGGGAGAGAGCGCAGACACTGGGTGGAAGGGGCAGAAAAGGAGGGCAGATGCTGGATAGATGAGGCAGGGAAAGAGGACAAACGCTAGATGGAAAGAAGAGACAGAAGGCAGACAGTGGATGGAAAGGTCAGAGCAGTGGTGTACCAAGGGGGGGGGGCGGTCTGCCCCGGGTGCACGCCACTGGGGGGTGCAGCGGCGCGCGCCTTTGGGCTCCGACTTTGCTAACTTTGCTCATTCGCTGCAGCTCCCTCTGCCCCGGAACAGGTTACTTCCTGTTCTGGGGCAGAGGGAGCTGCAGCGAACGAGCGAAGTTAGCGAAGTCGGAGCCCACAGGCGCGTGCCGCGGCACCCCCCAGCGGCGTGCACCGGGGGGGGGGTGTCATTTCGCCGGGGGGGGGGGGGGGGGGAAGGTGTCATTTCGCAGGCGGGGGGGGGGGGGCATCGGCGATCCACCCCGGGTGCAATTCAGGCTAGGAACGCCACTGGGTCAGAGAGAGAGAGGGCAGACAGTGGATGGAAAGGAGAGAGAGGGCAAACAGTGGATGGAAAGGAAAGAGAGGGCAGATACTGGATGGAAGGGTCAGAGAAAAAGGGCAGATTTCTGAAGAAGATTTGCGAGGCCACCGCTTGAACTCTCGGCAGCCATTTTGAATCAGCGCCAGGAGAAATACAGTCTGCAGATGTGCCAGGCAGGAAAGAGGGGGCTCTTTCCTGCCCTGAAGAGGTCACTAGACCACCAGGGCACCACACTAAGGTAAAGGAGAAGAAGGGAAAATAGGACACCCACCTGCCCATCCACCCGCAAGCCTGCCCATTCGTCTGCAAATCCAGACAAACGGGCAGGCTGGAAAAACAGCCTGGTTGCCCAGCTGTGTCTTCAGATAGAGGACGTGTTTGGGTAAAACCGGATGTATGGTAGCCCTAGCAATAACAGTAAATTTAAGAGACTGAGATCATACTCCATAGGCTTAGGAGTAAGGTTTATTCCTGTTTTGGTACAAAACCCATTTGTAGAAATTGCCCTGAGGTGGGACTTCTCTTCTATGTCCTTGAAGGCCTCCTCTATCTACCTGTCTGTCTGCCTCAGCTCCTCCAAGTCTGCTACTGTTACTCCCAGAAACTGAACTTGTTCTCTGAGAGCCAGGAACTCTTTGCAGTAAGTGCAGATGGATTTTAAACCCTTAAATAAATGAATATTTTTCCCTGTGCTTTGAAAGACTATCAAAAGCTTAAACCAAGCTAATACCTAATTTTTGCTTTTTAATGAAATGAAAACATAGAATTTATCAAGAACACCCCTCCCAAATATTTTTTCTTTTCTACCCCAAGTTTAATTCTCCAAATTTCATAGGAAAACAATATTCACTTTCCTGCAGAGACTTTGTCTGCCCTTAGTACTCCCTCAGGAAAGAGGTTCTTGATATCTTCCTTTGTTCCTAAAGGAAATGCTTCTAGCAAGCCACTTTGATGATTAACACTGTAATTAGTCTGCTGGAATGACCTTTTCAGATATTCTACCTCCCTAGCACTACCTAAATTATCACCTATTCAGCTCAATATCAGAGTTTTCTCATTGTTTTGCTAGGAAAGTGCCCTTTCTGATAAAGGCAGTTATACACATAAAATAGGCTAATACAGTATTTGCTTTTAAATGAATTTAAAACACAATTTATCAATAAACACACAAATCTCTCTTCTAAGTAACCACTCTGCTTATTTTCGAAGGAGATGGCCGGTCATCTTCGGACACAAATCGGGAGATGGCCGGCCATCTCCTAAACCCGGCCAAATCGGTATAATCGAAAGCCGATTTTGCCCGGCTCCAACTGCATTACGTCGCAGAGCCGGCCAAAGTAAAAAGGGGCGTGTCGGCAGGGTACGGAAGGCTGGACGGGGCGTGGTTACGAGATGGCCGGCTTCGGCCGATAATGGAAAAAAGAAAGCTGGCTCTGACGAGCACTTGGCCGGCTTCACTTTGTCCATTTATTTTTAAGACCAAGCCTCAAAAAAGTGCCCCAATTGACCAGATGACCACCGGAGGGAATCGGGGATGACCTCCCCTTACTCCCCCAGTGGTGACCAACTCCCTCCCAGCCTCTATGCCAGCCTCAAATGTCATACCCAGCTCCCTGACAGCAGTATGCAGGTCCCTGGAGCAGTTTTTAGTGGGTGCAGTGCACTTCAGGCAGGTGGACCCAGGCCCATCCCCCCCTACCTGTTACACTTGTGGTGGTAAATGGGAGCCCTCCAACCCCCCCCCCCCCCACCAAAATCCACTGTACCCACATGTAGGTGCCCCCTTCATCCCTAAGGGCTATGGTAGTGGTGTAGAGTTGTGGGGAGTGGGTTTTGGGGGGATTTGGGGGGCTCAGCACACAAGGTAAGGGAGGTATGCACCTGGGAGCAATTTTTGAAGTCCACTGCAGTGCCCCCTAGGGTGCCCGGTTGGTGTTCTGGCATTTCAGGGGGACCAGTGCACTACAAATGTTGGCTCCTCCCATGACCAAATGCCTTGGATTTGGCCGGGTTTGAGATCATCGCCATTAGTTTCCATTATCACTGAAAACCAATGCTGGCCATTTCTAACGCCGGCCCAAATGTTGAGATTTGGCCGGCTCCGACTGTATTATCGAAACGAAAGATGGCTGGCTATCTTGTTTCGATAATGTGGTTGGGACGCTACATTTCCCAGAAAAGCAAATATTCACCGTATCTGCTCTTTGTACTCCCTTAGGAAAGAGCACCTAGCATTTTGCCTTGACTGTTAACAAATCACAAGGACAAACATTCAGAGTTCATGGAGTAGACCTGAAGTTTGATTATTTCAATCATGGTCAACTGCACATTGTTACTTCAAGAGTTGGAATGTGGGAAAACTCCCCAAGGAAGAAAAACAAAAAATAATCCAGCTGGTTTTCAAAGCATGCTTTGGTGGTTATTTTGGAAGCCTATTTGCCATTGCACCAGTGTTTAGATGTGTGTATCGCATACATGTTTAAATCCTGATTTGGAAAGCCAGGATATAAACATCCAAATCGAAAATACATGCATATGGCAAGGGACATGGTCTGGGCTTGTTTGGGGAAGGACTAGGGCAAGGATTAAAATATACGCCTGCATTGTCCATTTCAGAAGTGGAATATACTTTTGTTTATTATTTATTGTTTATTTACATTCTTGATATACTGCAATTTCTAATACGTGAAAGTGGTTTACATAATAAAAATATAGGGGTCCTTTTACAAAGCGTCGGTAAGCCCAATGCGAGCATACCGTTCATTAAAAGGGAAGTACTGCCGGGCAACCACAGCAGCCCAGCAGTAGTTCCCATCCCCAGTGTGCGCTATATCTGATGTTACAAAAATATTTTTATTTTTGTAGTGCCAGTGTGTAGCCGGTGGTAATTGGACAGTGTAGCCCTCTCGTAGAGGTCACTCTCATATCCCCCAATGATTTTCTAAAATGGCAAATATACAGTATCTTCCATAGGCAATGCGGTGACCAGAATTGATCATAATACTCAAGGTGAGGTCACACCATGGAGCAATACAGAGGTATTTTAAAATTTGAGGTCTTATTTTGCATTCCTCGCCTAATAATTCCTAGAATTCTGTTGGCTTTATTGGCAGCCACCACATACTGGACAGAAGATTTCAGTGTATTGTCTACAATGACACCTAGGTCTTTTTCTTGAATGCTGATCCCTAAAGTGGACCCTTGCATTAGATAACTATGATTCGAATTATTCTTCCCAATGTGCATCACTTTGCATTTGTCTTCATTAAATTTCATCTGCTATTTGGATGCTCAGTCTTCCAGTTTCCTAAGGTCTTCCTGCAATTTTCCCAATCCTCATGCATTTTGACAACTTTGAATACTTTCGTGTCATCTGCAAATTCAATACCTCATTCGCCATTCTGATTTCTAGATCATTTATAAATATGTTAAATAGCACTGGTCCCAGTACAGATCCCTGCGGCAATCTACTATTCATCCTCTTCCATTGAGAAAAATGGCCATTTAACCCTACCCTATGTTTTCTGTCCAATAATCAATTCTTAATCCACAGAAGAACATTGCCTCCCCTCCCATGACTCCTTAATTTTCTCAGGAATCTCTCATGAGGTACTTTGTCAAAAGCTTCCTGAAAATCTAGATACACTACATCAACTGGCTCACCTTTATCCACATGCAGGATTGTTTCCTGGGCTATATAATCTTGGATAAAGAATTTGAAATGAACCCAGGCAAAGTTACTTCTGTACTTGAATGGCATCTACTGGTGGATCCCAAGGCTCTTCTTCAGCATTTCGTGAGCTTCACCAGCTATTATAGGTGGTTTATCCAGAACCTTTCTAAGGTAGTGGCTCTTCTTACAGCCAAAGAAAGGAACATCTAAGAACTCTTGGAACCCTGAGGCTCAGGAGGCTTTTGAGTTGTTTAAATGACTCTTTCCCTCAGCACTTGTGCAGTGCCATCTAGACCCATCCAAGCCATTCACTCCAGAAAAGAACACATCGATAGAGTGCAATTATAATGTAAGGAACTGGGAACTTCTTGGGTGTGAAAGAGTAGAAGTATTTGTTAGAGGGCCCATCTTCCCACTTACTGCTAAGCATTTGAACACTTGAGAGGCCCATTGGGCCATGTTTTTAATGAAATTCCAGTTTATCATCTCCTATCACGCTGTCTCAAAGAATGACAAGGCTGATGTACTTTCTTGGCAATTCACATCTGAGGATAGCCAAGATCCAGTTGACAAGGGACCCCCATCATACCCTTTCCCAAGAGTTTTGCAAATATTGTGAATTCAGAATTGCTGGAGAAAATTTCCTAAGAGTCCTGTAGTATGGAAGCCCCTAGTTAATGTTCTTTCTGGTCAGATCATTGTCCTTAGTGCTTGCTGCCTGGAAATGTTCAAATGGGAACACATCTCCAAGTAGTCTGGTCATCTGGGGGTGAAGAATACTATAAAATTGATGTCCTGACCTCTATGTGTAAAGACTGTGCATCTTATCTATTGGCCTGCCCTGTATGTGTTAGGATCAAAATTCTTCAATGTTATCTGTGTGGCCTCTTGCAGCTACTTTCTGTGCCAACGATTCCTTGGTTTCATCTCACTATGGACTTTATAATCTCCCAACTTTGAGTACCTGTACAGTGATTCTGATGGTCATTGATAAGTTGTCTTGTATGGCATATTTTGCTCCTATTGCCATGTTGCTTCTGTTCTACTGTTCCACAACTTGTAGTTGTGTGTTGTGAAGGAGATTGTATACCTACATGGTATTCCAGTGTCTATCATGTCTGATCAGGGTCCTTAATTATTTGACAGATTTTAAAAGGCCTTTGCACGTGTATCACTTTCCAATTTTTCTCTGGATGCCATCCTCAGGCTATGGCTCGACCGAGCAAATCAATCAAGACCTGGAACAATTACTTCAATGTTTTATGTTGGCTCATCAGGATGATTAGGTGAATCTATTTCCCTGGGCTAAGTTCACCCAAAACAACCATGTGAATGAATCTGTAGTGTCTCTCCAGTGTTTGCCATGTATGACCAGAATCCCATCTGCCTCCTTGTTTTCAGCTCCAATTATGGAAGCTCCTGCTGCTGATGACTGTTTGGTACTTCCAGGATATCTGCAAGCAGGTGAACTGCAACTGGAGAGAGCAGTGGCACAACAAAAGTTCACAGTTTGAAGTGAATGACAAAGATTAACTGTTTACAAGGAATGCATACTTGAAGCTTCCATGTATCAACTGGGTCCTAGATTCATTGGGCCTTATACCATCACAGAAAAAATCAATCCAGTGACAGAATGTTTGCAGTTTCCTCACTCACTGAAGATGCTCTCCACCTTCTATGTCTGTTTATTAAAGCCTGTCATTCCTTATCCTTTTGGTTAGCATGGATCTCCTCCAGATCCCATTCTTGTGGATGGACAGCTAGAATTTGGTGGGATATGCTGGATTCTAGAGTATTCCACTGGAAGACCCAGTGCTAAGTGCATTGAAAAGGCTTTGGTCTGGAAGTGGGTCCTGGTAGATTGGGCCAACTTTCAGGCCTCTGCCATTCTGAAAGAATTTTTGACCAAATATTCTGTAGGTTATCCAGAAGAAACCCCTGAGGAGGTTTAATTTGAGGTTCTGTTACTAGTCTGCAGAGGACTCAACTCCTGGGAGAGCTTGGCTGAAGTGAACTTTTGATCTCTACTAGTTAGTGTCAGTGCACATCAACAGGCAGGTTGGTCATGTCTGTTCATACCATGGATGCTGTTTCCTGCTAGAGAACATCTTTTTCCTGCCTGGATTTCTATATAAACCTCGTCACTGTTTGGTTTCCCTGCCAGAACTTGGTCTATGCTACTTGGTATCATCTTGTGCTTTGGTTGCGCCTTCTAACTAAATCATTTTTGCTTTGATAGTTGCTTCTTGATCCTGCTGTAGTTCCTGCTGGACCTCGGCTTTACTCCTGCCTTGGTCTTCATCAGTGAGTTGCCATAGGGGTTCCTAATGTTCTGGGTTCAGGAAGCAAAGACCTGGTACCTACCAACACTGGAGGAAAGGTGGTCATTACAGGTAGAAGACCCTGCCCTAATGATCCAGGGAAGGGGACTGTGCTCTGATGGGAACCTGTCTGTGGACCTAGCCCACTCATTACTCCTGGGTTTCTTCTTTTGATGATAACCATTACACCCCCACCATACCTAGAACCTTCCTCTGCTTCTAGCTGTTACAAGTTTGCATTCGGTGAGAGGTAGGCATGTGGATGGTTTGACTTACCTCTGGCAACTTTGTCTACAGCTAGGCATAGCTATGAGAGTAAAGGCTGGGGATCACCCATCTACTAAACATTGTGCTGGAGGGCACTTGTAGGGGGTTTAAGATATGCAGTAATCACTTGAACCCCGTGTTCACATCCAGGGCATACATTCCCCAATGCACATGTGTCACCACCTTTAATGCTGTCCATAGTAATTCTGAACATCACCCCATCTTCTTTATTGGAGCCTCTTTAGACAGGCATTGGGCCTGCTCTATTAACACCTCAATGGAGGAAAAAACTGGGACTCAGCTTGAGAAAAGGATTTCCTCTTTTCTGTAGCTTTGCTGCCACTTGCTACTTTCATAGAAACATGGAAACCTAGAAAATGAAGGAAGATAAAGACCATGTGGCCTATCCAGTCTGCCCATCCATACAACCTATTATCTTTTTCTCTTCCTTAGATATCCTATGTATTTGTCCTACACTTTCTTGAATTCAGATACATTCTTCATTTCCACCACTTCCATCGAGAGGCCATTCCACAGATTTACCACTTTTTCCTTAAAGAAGTATTTCCTTAGAATAAATTCAGTATAGAATGGAGTCCTTGCCCTTGCATGGAACTTTAAAGGGTATAGTTTCTGCAAATGTCCTTTGAATGGAGCTTTTACGGATATAGTTTCTGCAAATGATACAGCATACCACTTTTGGAGAGATGACTTATTCACTTTCTGTTACTAATGGCTACATGGATGTTGAAACATTTTAAAATGACTCCATAATTTGGATGTTTTGCATGGCTTGCTCTGTGCTTCTCTGAAGGTTTTTAGTGCTGTTGCTACAGCTGCTGGTACTGTGGCTAATGGCATAGCATAAAATTAAAAGCCAGGGGCCTTCTTCATACTCTCTATTACTTGGCCTACCTGTTGGGGGCGGGGGAGAAGATTTTTGGACCTGGCAGCATCATTCCCTATTTCTTCACCACTTAGCATGCTGGTAAAAAAAATTCTTCAAGAACCTCCTCATCAATGATATTTTAATATGTGATGGAAATCTCTCACATAAGTAATAGACACCTCTAAGGTTCTGCCTTGTTTGGATGACAGATACCTCTAGGGCTATACTAAAGTATTGTATTGTGACCTGTTTGTACCCTTGCAGTTCCTGGAATAGGGGAGGGCTCTTCTGACCAGTGAGGTATTGGTGGGAGGGGATCTCTCTTGAAGAAAACTGGGACTAGTATAAAACACAGATCCAAAGATTATCTGGGTCTTTGGCTGGCTAATCCATTGTAGCACCAAGGTGCACATCTGGGACTGTCTAAATCAGCACCCTAGAAGAGGGAGTCATGGTTGGATAGGCCAGGGCACCACTGCTACGAGAGCAAAGAAGGAGTGAGAGAAAGTGAGCATATCTAGAACACAAAGTAGCAGCAGGGAGTCCTGATCCCGGGAAAGAAGGATAATATAGAGAAGACATCTACTGGATCTGTGATGAGGAGTCACAGTACTGTGCCTACAACCACATCTGTGTTCAGACCAGCTCTGTGAGGTATTCTGGGAAAGGAATTAGAAAGGAGGGGGTCTTCACCTGAATAGGAGAGTTCAAACATAGCCTAAATGATTGTACCTGTTTATTGTTATGAAACCCCTGGCCTCCTATGGTACTCTTTGCCAACTTATGCTTGCAGGAAGTAGGCGGAAGACACATCCAGATATAGAAGGAGTATGCACATTCAAGAACACTTCCTCCCTTACCTAGAAAAACAGGGTTCTGGGACACTGATCCACTGGAGCAAGACTGCTTGGAGGACTTCTGTCAGTTTCACACAAAAATTAATCAGAAAGGCAAATGTATAAGTCACAACAATAAATTTACTGAAAGGTGCTGTAGTTTAGCTTAAGAACTGGAATAACAAGGCAATAGGGCATTTATACAAGGGAAAGAACCAGATAATAACCATAAAGATAAATAGATCTCCCTTTTATAAGACCTAAGATTTAAGTCCATTAGTTGTCAGACTGCTATGCCTGACAAAGAATGCATTAATTAAGTTCAGTCAATAATAATAAAGCAGGGGGTTGGGGCCCTATTGGAACTCTTACTGCTTTCAGACAGGATTCCAAACAGCAAATATAATAACCCTCTCAGTGCTGTTATAATTTGGACAATATCAGGCTTATTTTCGAAAGAGAAGGACGCCCATCTTTCGACACAAATCGGAAGATGGGCGTCCTTCTCCCAGGGTCGTCCAAATCGGTATAATCGAAAACCGATTTTGGATGTCTCCAACTGCTTTCTGTCGCAGGGATGGCCAAAGTTCATGGGAGCATGTTGGAGGCGTAGCGAAGGTGGGATTTGGGCATGCCTAACACATGGACGTCCTCGACCCATAATGAAAAAAAAAAGGCATCCCTGATGAGCACTTGGACGACTTTACCTGGTCCTGTTTTTCTTATGACCAAGGCACAAAAAGGTGCCCGAACTGACCAGATGACCACCAGAGAGAATCGGGGATGACTTCCCCTTACTCCCCCAGTGGTCACAAACCCCCTTCACCCTTAAAATACATCTTTAAAAATATTTGGTGTGAGCCTCCATGCCAGCCTCAAATGTCACACTCAGGTCCATAACAGTAGTATGCAGGTCCCTGGAGCAGTTTTAGTGGTGCAGTGCACTTCAGGCAGGTGGACCCAGGCCCATCTCCCCCCCACCTGTTACACTTGTGGTGGTAAATATGAGCCCTCCAAAACCCACCAGAAACCACTGTACCCACATCTAGGTGCCCCTTCACCCATAAGGGCTACGGTAGTGGTGTACAGTTGTGGGTAGTGGGTTTTGGGGGGCTCAGCACACAAGGTAAGGGAGCTACGTACCTGAGACTTCTGCAGAAGTCTCACAAGGTCACCACTTGAAGTCTCGGCAGCCATTTTGAAGTGGCCCCAGCAGTGAGCAGGAGCGGCTTTGCCAGGTAAGAAAGAGTGGGGTCTTTTCCTGCCCTGAAGAGGCCACTAGATCACCAGGGCACAATAGGGGAGGGGAGGACACCCTGAGGCCCGCAAGCGCCAGCCTGCCAGCCAACCTGCCACTTGTCCGCAAACCTAGACAAACGGGCAGTCTGGAAAAACTCGCCTGGGCATCCTGCGGGTAAAACTGGACATGGTAACTCTATGCATAATACTTTTTTTTTCTTTTTTTACAAAACACAAGGGGCTTCCAGATCCTGGTGAATGCCATAGACCAATTCCTTTGATTTCCCTTGTAAACACTCAGCCAATAAAGGAATTTCTGTATGAGACCTTACAAATTTTATTTTAATTTTTTTACATAATTATTTCTTGACTTTTTAAGCAAACACCAGAAAAAAAAATAGCAAGCATGTACAGAGACCATCAATACAAAAGAAATAATCAAGTAATTCCTACAAAAATATACATAAAAATGTGGAGGGGCATTTTCAAAGGTACGTTCAAGTCAGAATTGAAATCACTAAGAGCCTTCAAAACAGGAACACAAATCCTTTGAATCATATAACTTGAATACCAATCTTGTGTTAATGACCTGACACGGGTCGTGTTTCGGCACACAGCGCCTGCGTTAGGGGTCTACAATAAATATTAAACAATAATACAAACAAGACATGTCTACAATAAAAAAATGCAATGATGCAAATCAAAAATACTAGCAATAACAATATAACAATGAAATGGAACCCTTGAAAAATGCACATTAATAATATAAACATGCATATTGTTTGTATGTTAAAGGTGAACATGTATATTTATAGTGGGAATGAGAACATGCTTCCTGATATTTTTAAGGTGCATATTTAAAGGTTTAGTGATGATGCACGTATTCATAAGTTGTTGTAATGATACATAGAAATGTTGTTAATGAATTAGAAAATATATCCATATAATTTGTAATTTACATCAGAAAGAATTGAGTGAATTAATTTATAATCTGGGAGAGCCAGCAGATTTAATTCATTTTGATTCTATTAATCTACTTGCTGTTTATAAAGGAAGAATCTCCATTGTGTGTTGGATGTTTTTAACCAGAATCGCTTAAGAATTAATCATTGGTGAGTTGGGCTTTATCATATTATGTTTTCTCCATGATTCTCATCCTTGAAAATAGCTTCACAATCATGATGACAGTTGTCTGTTCATAAATCACTTTTTGATAAGCACCATGACTCTTTTTTGATTCACTCAATTCTTTCTGATGTAAATTATGAATTATATGGATATATTTTCTAATTCACTAATAGCATTTCTAGGTATCATTACATTAAATTATGAATATGTTTATCATCACCAAACCTTTAAATATGCACCTTAAAATTTTCAGGAAGCATGTTCTCATTCCCACTATAGTCCAAACAAAAAAAAACAGCACCACGGGCCTTTAAAAATGGAACACAGTTCTTTAATGAATGAGCCTTGACAAAAAGACCCGACACGGGCCGTGTTTCGGTGACTAGCACCTGCGTCAGGGGTCTACATAGAATACAAAACATAGAAATAATATATTTTTAAAAATTTATTTTAAATATAATGAGTAAAACCAAAGATTAATATTTAGACTCATCAAGCATACATATATAAGCCTATATAAACACCTAAAGCATTTAATATTTTAACATTGCATTTAATATTTTAACATTCTCATATATTATTATATAGTAATTTGAAAATAAATGGATAATTAATCAAAACAAAAATGGTAACTCACCACAGTGATGACGTGGAAAACTTGGGGAATAACTCGAATATATTCCTCTACAATATATTATTCCTTACTTTTGGACAAAACTTTTTTCATATATTAATATTATATGTTTAAAACGCTTATTTTAATTATTTATAACATATTTTATAAAAAGGTCATATTATATAATACTGGCTATAACTAAATTTCATATTCATAAAAGCTTTTCATTTTTGCTGTTTTGGACTTTGTCTTGTACTTCATACCTTCTCTGTGTATGCTTCAAGTCAGAATTGTGAATGTTTCTAGTTAATCTGGCTGTTTCCTGTCATTCAATATTATGTTTGGATGCTATTGTAAAATTAATAAAGATTAAAGTAAAAAAAAAAAGAAATGGGGCAAATACATTTGTTTGAAAATACACCAAATAACAGCTATCTTTTTTTTTAACATTTCATCTTATATTTTTTTAATTGAAATTTAACATTGTATTACACTCAATAATACAGAAAAAGAAAGGTAAACTTCAAAAAAAGAAAAAAATTGCAGCTTATATATTTTTTTTAATCACAGAAAATATTCAGGGAATCCTACCTTATGGCTGCTATTTGCCATGTGAAATCTCATACTTTGGGGTGCTATTTGCCAACTGAAGGTTCAAATCTACTGATTATTTCAATTCTGAGTTTCTCTTGCATGTCTGTGAATAAAAACCCATCCTCTTTCCCACTGAGATGTGTGCCATGAAGTTTTTTTTTCACATATTTAGTGGCTCTTACCATCTTTGCTCTACTCAATAAGGCACTCTGTTTTCATAGAAAAATTTAACAAGAATAAGGGTATAGGATTTGATAAACCGCCTTCCTGTGGTTAAAATCAAAGTGGTTTATGTATCATATATGGTATTTATTTTGTACCTGAGGCAATGGAGGGTTAAGTGACTTGCGCAGAGTCACAAGGAGCTGCAGTGGGAATTGAACCCTGTTCATCTAATTCCTTAGGTCACTGTGCTAACCATTTAGGTTCCTCCATCATATCACTGGTTTCCCATTGCTATGTTTCTTAGGTGTAAACACCTAGACAACTCTCTTATAAGAACTGATTTGGACAAAAAGGAAATCTCTTCTTGGCATACTGGTTTCAGAAGTTCTGCATAAATATTATGCCTGCTCATTTTTTGATATGTAAGAATCTCCTCAGTTTCCAGTATAAACACAGAGAGCTTTGAAGACACTAGTATAAGAATGCTGCAAATCAGTATCTTGTGTTGCGCTGACTCTTAGTACTGTATAATCTTGACATCTGGTAATGAACCTCAGCTGCAGGCTTCCTTATTCTTTTGACAGGCTAGAGAAACTGAAATTTTTTTGCACCTTTTGTAAAGAGTTTTAAAGACACATCAATGCCAAATCATTATTACATATGTATGAGTGTTCCTAACCATTTGTATTACTATTTACAGTATTTTTCAATGGCGATAAATGTATAAGTGCCACCGCCGAGTATATCCAAACGGGACAGTTATATAAATGGGCACCTCCTTTTAAGCACCCCAATACTGCACAATGAAATCTCAGATTTCATTATATAATACTCTGTAGCCTTTACATTTAGGTGCTCAGAGTTACCAAACCATAGACCTAGTGCAACTGTGGGCACCCAAATACAGCAAGGGCATGCAGAATTTAACGTATTCTGCAAGTTTTGTGTGAAAGAGGAAGCCCCACCCATATTCCATGCATGTGAATATCTCTTTGCACTTACACACTACCCTACTGATTCTATATAGGGTGCCAACGCAAGATATGCACACAATTAAACTGGCTAAGGAGCCACTTAGTGCCAATAATTGGGTGCTAATTAGCACCAATTTGGAATTGGACACAGATTTTGCTATGTGCTATTCCATAACAATGTGCACCCAAATCCCATAGCACAACCTAAAAGGGGGCATGGCCATGGGAGGGGCATGGGCAGCCTGGGTCATTCCTTAGAGCCAGTATGCTATACACTTAAGCACTCTAGTGGTGCAGAAATGTGGGCACCCCTTACAGAATTATCTTTATAGACGTTTATTTAGATAACTTATCCATATAGAGCTATACTTGTTACTCAAGCATTCAGACTAGTAGCATTTCCAGAAATGAAGTTTGGGGGAGGTTGATGGTTAACATGGGTGAACACAAGCACCTCCTTTCCTTTTCCTTCCTCCGCCCACCAAAATTTGAACTAAAAATATCCTAGTAGCAGGGATTCCTAGGCCTCACCAGTTGAAGGAATTTACAGCCCACCTGTAAGGGTAGTGAAAAAGCACAGCAGTCAGCAGCAGCACTTTCAGCTGCTGATGCTGGCACCGTGAGCATGCTCAGTTCTGACAGCCTGCAAGCATGCTCAGTTGTTGTGTTCCATGAGAACTGAGTATGCTCCTGGTGCCGACACCAGTGGCTGAAAGTGACACTAGCTGCCACGCTTTTTCACTACTTTGACAGCAGAGTCATGGCAAGCAGTGGATTTCATCAGCTAGTGAGGCTTGGGGATCTCCACTAGCTACATAAATGGTGTGCCTGGCTGCTGGGTGGCCTTTAGGCAAAATTGGAGTTGTGGCTATACCTCTGATTCAGACTTGAAGGTGAAGTTATAGTGAGTACCTCTGAGTTTTGCCATTCTTCATATAGCAACTTCCTCTGCTGGCGGAGGCAGAACTGTAAACATGAACAACTTACGACAAAATGAGAAAAATGGTGAAAAAAAGACTGAAAGGAGCAGCTCGCAGAGTAAAAAACTTGCATCAGGCGTGGATGCTGTTTAAAAACACCATCCTGGAGGTTCAGGACAAATATATTCCACGTATTAGAAAAAAGGGAAAAAAGACTAAACGTCAGCCGGCGTGGCTAAACAGTAAGATAAAGGAAATCATTAGAGCAAAAAAACAATCCTTCAGAAAGTGGAGAAGAGAACCAACTGAAAGTAACAGGATAGATCATAAGGAATGCCAAGCCAAATGAAAAGCGGAGATAAGGAGGGCAAAAAAGGACTTTGAGAAGAAATTAGCGTTGGAAGCAAAAATACATAGTAAAAATTTTTTTAGATACATTAAAAGCAGGAAACCGGCCAAAGAGTCGGTTGGGCCGCTGGACGAAAATGGTGTTAAAGGGGCGATCAAGGAGGACAAAGCCGTAGCGGAGAAATTAAATGAATTCTTTGCTTCGGTCTTCACCGAGGAGGATTTGGGGGGGACACCGGTGCCGGAAAGAATATTTGAAGCGGGGGAGTCGGAGAAACTAAACAAATTCTCTGTAACCTTGGAGGATGTAATGGGTCAGTTCAGCAAGCTGAAGAGTAGTAAATCACCGGGACCTGATGGTATTCATCCCAGAGTATTAATAGAACTAAAAAATGAACTTGCGGAGCTACTGTTAGAAATATGCAATCTGTCCCTAAACTCGAGTGTAGTACCGGAAGACTGGAGGGTAGCCAATGTTACTCCGATTTTTAAGAAGGGTTCCAGAGGAGATCCGGGAAATTATAGACCGGTGAGTCTGACGTCGGTGCCGGGCAAGATGGTGGAGGCTATTATTAAGAATAAAATTGCAGAGCATATACAAAAACATGGACTGATGAGACAAAGTCAGCACGGATTTAGTGAAGGGAAGTCTTGCCTCACCAATCTAATGCATTTTTTTGAGGGGGTAAGCAAACATGTGGACAATGGGGAGCCGGTTGATATTGTATATCTGGATTTTCAGAAGGCGTTTGACAAAGTGCCGCACGAAAGACTCCTGAAGAAATTGCAGCGTCATGGAATCGGAGGTAGGGTATTATTATGGATTAAGAACTGGTTGAAAGATAGGAAGCAGAGAGTAGGATTGCGTGGCCAGTATTCTCAGTGGAGGAGGGTAGTTAGTGGGGTCCCGCAGGGGTCTGTGCTGGGTCCGTTGCTTTTTAATGTATTTATAAATGACCTAGAGATGGGAATAACTAGTGAGGTAATTAAATTCGCCGATGACACAAAATTATTCAGGGTCGTCAAGTCGCAGGAGGAATGTGAACGATTACAGGAGGACCTTGCGAGACTGGGAGAATGGGCGTGCAAGTGGCAGATGAAGTTCAATGTTGACAAGTGCAAAGTGATGCATGTGGGTAAGAGGAACCCGAATTATAGCTACGTCTTGCAAGGTTCCGCGTTAGGAGTTACGGATCAAGAAAGGGATCTGGGTGTCGTCGTCGATGATACGCTGAAACCTTCTGCTCAGTGTGCTGCTGCGGCTAGGAAAGCGAATAGAATGTTGGGTGTTATTAGGAAGGGTATGGAGTCCAGGTGTGCGGATGTTATAATGCCGTTGTATCGCTCCATGGTGCGACCGCACCTGGAGTATTGTGTTCAGTACTGGTCTCCGTATCTCAAAAAAGATATAGTAGAATTGGAAAAGGTACAGCGAAGGGCGACGAAAATGATAGTGGGGATGGGACGACTTTCCTATGAAGAGAGGCTGAGAAGGCTAGGGCTTTTCAGCTTGGAGAAGAGACGGCTGAGGGGAGATATGATAGAAGTGTATAAAATAATGAGTGGAATGGATCGGGTGGATATGAAGCGACTGTTCACGCTATCCAAAAATACTAGGACTAGAGGGCATGAGTTGAAGCTACAGTGTGGTAAATTTAAAACGAATCGGAGAAAATTTTTCTTCACCCAACGTGTAATTAGACTCTGGAATTCGTTGCCGGAGAACGTGGTACGGGCGGTTAGCTTGACGGAGTTTAAAAAGGGGTTAGATAGATTCCTAAAGGACAAGTCCATAGACCGCTATTAAATGGACTTGGAAAAATTCCGCATTTTTAGGTATAACTTGTCTGGAATGTTTTTACATTTGGGGAGCTTGCCAGGTGCCCTTGACCTGGATTGGCCACTGTCGGTGACAGGATGCTGGGCTAGATGGACCTTTGGTCTTTCCCAATATGGCACTACTTATGTACTTATGTACTTATGATCTTGTTCCATGTAATGTCACCAGTCCATATTTTGAAAAAACTGTGATTAGAGTTAAGCATATTGCATTTAGCAGTGACTGGTCTAAAACCTGTGTAAAGGAGATATATTCAGTTTTTCTGAGATATGTATCACCTCAGACAGGTTTGCGGAGCCAGCTAAAGCATTTAAGTGTGATGTTCGGCACTTAACCAGCTGTGGGGCACCAGATAAAGATAGGACTGACTTTTATGTGATCCTATTTGTGCAGTTAAGTGCTGAATATTGGCACTTAACCAACACCCGCACAATAGCTAGTTTTGACATGGGCACTAACCGGACATTTTCAGTAGCACTGAATGGTTAATGCCACTGAAAATGACTGATTCGCCCTAGGCAAGTGATTTAACCAGCATGGAGCAGTTTCTGGCCAATTAAATTGCTTTGGATATCAACCTGATTATTATTATTATTGGATTCTTGATATACCGCCTTTCTGTGGAACAACCAAAGCAGTTTACATATTACATATGGACTGACGTCTAAGTAACATAACATAGTGTATGATGGCAAAGACCTGTACGGTCCATTCAGTCTGTCCAACAAGATAAACTCATTGTACATGTCAGTCTTTAGACATTTTGCACAAAATATCTCATATCTGAACAGCAAATGTAACCAATTTCAAAAAAGCAAAAAGTTTTTGTTTTTTTTAAAATACCATTTGTAACAACATTTTGTGCTCTCTGCGTTTATCTTTTCAGGCCATTTATGACCCCCCCCCCCACAAGTGAAAGAGAATCAAGACATTGGGATGTAGGAGGAAACAACATTTTTAGCAGAATGGTTCCCCAGATATCCCAGGAAAGCAATGGGGCACCCTAGGGGGCACTGCTGTGGACTTCATATACATGTTCCCAGGTATACATTTCCCTTATCTTGTCTGCTGAGCCCTCCAAAACCCACTCCAAACCCATTACCCCCAACTATATACCACTACAATAGCTCTTATGGGAAAAGGGGACACCTATATGTGGGTACAGTGTGTTTCTGATGAGTTTTGGAGGGCTCACAGTTTCCACCACAAGTGTAACAGGTAGGGGGAGGTAGTGGCCTGGGTCCACCTGTCTACAGTGCACTGCACCCACCATTAGACTACTCCAGGGACCTGCATGCTGCTCTAATGGACCTGGCTATAACATCTGAGGCTGTCATAGAGGCTGGTAAGTACTATTTTTATTCACAGTTTTGGGGGGTGGGAGGGGGTCAGTGACCACTGGTGGTGTAAGGGGGGGGGGGGAGTCATCCCTGAATCCCTCCGGTGGTCATTTTGGGCACCTTTTTGTGTCTTACTCATTAGAAAACAGCTCTAGACTAAAAAGTTGAAATTTTCACCCTAGACATTTTGGTTTTGTTCCATTATGGCTGTAAAATGTCCACCCTAATCCCACCTTCAAAATGCCCCAGCACACCCCCTTGTAATTTGGACACACTGCAGACAAAATGCATAGCTAGACATCTGCAAAACAGGTTTTAAAAATACCAATTTGGACATTTTGAGAAGAAATCCTTTTTGGACATTTTTCTTTTTCAAAAAGAGCTCCATAGGTACTTAAATGAGATCAGAGTAAACTAGTTTTTTTTCTTTAAATGGGGTTTCTATGACAATAACACCACACAAATGTCACCAGCGTTTCAACTTTATTTTCTTTTGTTAGACTAGTACATTTTGGTATCTCAGAGTACATGAAGGGCACTAACATGTTTACATTCCATAGTAATACTTAATATTTAAACAGAGATTCAGGGAGATTAGCTGCTAAATAACATGCCAATATAAGTTGTACATCCACATTTAAGCTATTTGCTAGAAGAGAAACAGTATGAGTTGTGCAAGCCTGCACCACTGTAACCAGCATTTGACTTTAAAGGGTCATACGTTTGATATAATGCCTTTCTGTGGTACAATCAAAGTGGTTTACATTGCAGGTACTTTTCTGTCCCTAGGGGGGATCACAATCTAAGGCCTCCTTTTACAAAGCCGTGCTAGCGATTTCAGTTTTGTTGTATTTGCTGTGCGTCTAGTGCAGCTTTAGGATCACTTGGAACCACAGTGGGAACTGAACCCAGTTCCCTAGATTTTCAGCCCACTGCACTAACCATTTATGTGTGTAAATGTTTAGAATAATAATATATATATGCGCATATGCTAATATGCTGCTTAAAAGCTATTCTGTACACATCTTAATAGTGTTTAGCTTGCAGGTGAGTGTTCACATGACTGGTGTCTGGATAGAACATGGGCATTGCACACAATTGTTCGCATATCACTGGAACTTAGGTACAAGCATTTAAACCAGCAGAGGGGCAGCCTAGTGGTTAGAGCAGTGGGTTGAGAATCTGGGGACCCAGGTTCAAATTCCACTTCAGCTGTTTGTGATTTTTTTTTTTTTTTACTTTGTAATTGTGAGCCTTCCAGGAACAGAAAAATGCCTATTGTACCTGAATGTACACTACTTCGATAGCCTTCAATATTATTATTATTAGCATTTGTATAGCGCTACCAGTCGCATGCAGCGCTGAACACCTGACACAGACAGACAGTCCCTGCTCAATAGAGCTTACAATCTAAAATAGCCTTCAGGCTTGCAGGTGTGTTATATATTCAGGTACAGTAGGAATTTTTCTGTCCCTGGAGTGCTCACAATTAACCCCCCCAAAAAAAGAAAGAAGTGGGATTTGAACCTGGGTCCCTTGATTCTCAGCCCATTCCACTAACAGTTAGGCTACTCCTCAGATCTGCATTCTGTTGTGTTAAGAATGCCCATAGTACCTGAATCTGTCATAGAGCCTGGTCCCTATTGCTGGTTTCATATTCAGGAAGAGGGAAAGCAACCACTGGGGGATTAAGGAGGTGTCCTGCCTTAATCGCTCCAGTGGACAGCTGCTCAATCAGAGCATCTTTCTGTAACCTGGACATGCCAAGTACCAGATTTAAACAACAACAACTTCCATCTTTTCAGACATGGATGTCCCTTCCCTTTTTTTTGTGATCAGAGTTGGATGCCAATATTTTGGCCCCTCCCTAGTCTTGTCCAAAATGCACCCAGCATGAATGAACAGTTCAAGGGGCCTTCAAGACTGAAGTAGACAATGTTTCTTTATTCAAAGACCTAACAAGAGGGTCTGTGTTTCGGCATCACAGCACAGGGGTCTGTCACATCTATGAGCCAAAAGTCTGATGATATGGTTGAATTCAAACCCAAGTCTAGTTGTTCTGAATAAAAAAAGCAGCTCAAAAAGCTTTATAGTGCTTAATGACTTCATTTGCTGGAAGGGTGCCTTTTATTGGCACCATTGGCGAGTGAAATGATTACACACTATAAGGCTATTTGAACTGCTTGTTTTCATTCATAACAAACACACTTGGATTGGAATTCAACCATATCATCAGACTTTTGGCTCATAGATGTGACAGACCCCTGACTCGGGTGCTACGATGCTGAAACACGGCCCGTGTTGGGTCTTTGAGTAAAGAAACATTGTCTACTCCAGTCTTGAAGGCCCCTTGTGCTGTTCTTTCATGCTCTGTGCTGTGTACTTTGACCCTCTCTTCTTTGTGCTGCCAAAATGCACCCAGATCACGCCCCCTTACCATATGGATGTTCCACAGTGTTAGATGTCCGTATCCTATCTTAATAAACTCTGGATTTTGATTTTGTCTTTGTGTTGTGTACTTCGACCATCTCTTTTGCTACTGTTATGTAATTGGCGCTCAGCATGTGGCATCAGTGCACCTAACTGGAGGCACCAAATTATAGAATTGCCAATGGTAGGGATATTTATAAAAAACAAATAGACATCTACTGGTCCTCCCAACCCTGGCTACCTGTTATAAACTACTCTCTAAATATAATGAATTGCTTTAAATTTTTAAGCACCTCTGTAATGGATTTTCTCCATGACATTTTCCTTACCACTAAAAAGGTGTTGCCAGCACTTAGAACATGGCCTAGTACAATGTAGTGCAGCATTGTTGGTGAAATTAAGTTTGCAGGGATTATGCTATGTAATGTGTTAAAAGCAAAGCACGACACTTTTAGAAGAGCATAAACTATAAAGCATGTAAGGACGCTGCATTATTTAATTGTTCTGAAGTTTGCACCTGTTTTGTTTGTTTTTATGTTTTCCCTCATGATTCAGATTTGCCACACATGCATTTAGATTACTTGCTCTCCTTAGTTAATTTGAGGAATCTGGCAAGCAGCACTACAGCTGCAGACGCTATGAAAATGTATTAACACATTACAAAAATTTGGTCTCAAAAGAGACAACATCAAAATAAAACACAGCACCCACAAAGCACACTGCTACTAGTGCATCCAAATGAAAAAAAAACCCTTACTTTGAAATAATTAGACAGATTTAGACTGAGAACTGGTCAGTCGAGTGTCATAAATACCTGTAGGGACCCCTTAGATTTCATGTGTTTTGGGAGAGATGGCCTGGTGTATTTGCAAGAGTATCCCCTTGGGAAGTTGCAAGAATGGATTGTTCCTCCAGGGGATTGTAAGGACCCCTAAAGTTTTCCAAAATGAGCCTAGTGAGGTATTGGTGATGAGAGGGAGCAGTTTTGTTTTTTCCGTCTCCTGCAGTGAGAGCATATAGGTAGCATAACAGCTGAAGTAGGCAAGAGGTTTAACTGCAGGCCTAACAAAAATGGCTTGTAGGGTCTCTCCTGAATTTTAAAAGCAAAAGTGAAGACCTCCCATCCCATTTGTCTTCTCCAGAGTCATAAGGTTTTAGACAGGAGAAGGAGTGAGTTATCCAGCGCAATTTTGGGGGGAAGGAGAGTTTCCTATTTCTGAACTCAAGCTGATTTTGGTCAATGTGACCAGGGATTACTGACATAGTTTGAGGTCGGGGTGGAGGTTAGGTGGCACCCTGCAAATGTGGTAATGGTGATTTGCCCCCCTGCCAATATGATTTCCTTTGCGCCCTCCCTGCCCCAAAGTGAGAAGGCAAACTGTACCTATGCCAGGGGCCGTGAAGCTGCTAGATGACTTAGGAGAAAAAGAATTAGTACCAACCAAGTGCAGAAGATGTTTGCTACCTATTTGATGCTCACCCTAGGAAGAAAAAAAGAAAGGGGCACTGGGGTGTGAATGGGGACCAGTTAGACTTTGGATTTTTGGCTAGAAGGGATAGGATATCCCAGAGCCTCTTCTTGGAGACCCTACAAATAGAGAGATAAGGGGATCCAGAGAACAATAGACATGTAATTGGTAAATCAGAAGAAACAAATTCATGTACAGGTCAAATGTATTCTGTAGACATTTCATTTCTGTTCAGCTTATGGTTGCAATGCCATCCAGAAGGAATAATGATTTGTCAGTCCAATCTGGCAAAACCCCAAAGGCACAATTTTTGCCCCAGTTTAGCTACAGACTGCACCCCTACAGCCTTCCTTTACAGGAAGGATATGTTATAGACTGCAATTGTATTTAACCAGGCTTTATGAATTAGTACCCATACCAAACTCCATGAGGTAAACCCAAATCTTTAGAATGTTTGATATTGTGAGTGAGCATGAGGATGGCAATTGCTGAATGCTCAACTTGATGTTTTATGTGGACTGAGCACTTAGAATTTCTAGGTCTAACTCGCCATAAACATGTCTTAAGGCTTCACAATCCAGGCTCGCAATCAACTTTCGCATTCCAGCTCTCCTCGGTGTACATTTTTCCGTCCATGTAAAAGAGGAATTCATGGGCACTTCACTGAAAGACATAAGGGGGGAAAATGAACATACGAAATGCACATACACATTTACAGCCACTTTTCATTTTTTAAATTCAGGCAATTAAATGGAAAGTCTTCACTGCAGAGAGAGATTTTTTTTATATATACAGTATAACAGTAACATATATATCTATAATATATATATATATATATATATATATATATATATATATATATAATATATGTGTATATATATATATATATATATATATATATATACACACACACACATATACATACATAATTGAGCATAATATTGTTCAAATTTTTATTTCTTTTAAAAACTGAAATATTGTTGAAAGTCAGCTTAAAATGAATGCCTTGTTTTTGACTGGGTCCCCGAAGCAGTGGGAGAGAATGTGATTTGCCTGTAGTTACACTGAATTGGTTTGGAATTTGGATTGTATTTTATTTGGTTTAGGGGAGTGTTTCATGCCATTATTTAATTTGTATTTATGAATTACATTTAATATGCAATGGACTGCTCTGGGCAGCTTTATTTGATTGATAGTGGGATATAAGTCTATGATTAGATCACACAAAGGCAGTAACAGAGCAATATCTTGATGTCATGTTTCATGTCTAGTAATCAACTCCAAGCCTAATCCTTAGTGCTAATAATTATTTCCAAAGAGTTAAATATGTCAGGCTCCAAAGAAAACATGAAGTCCATTTTCAGTGGTCCATGGACTGCATAACTTGAAAATCCACATATAGGGGGAGATTCTATATACAGTGCGTAAAAAATTGGCACAACTAAGCTTATTCTATAAGTGTATTCTATAAGTGGTGCCTAGATTTAGGTGCTGATTATAGAATGCACTTAGTTGATATCTCAGTGCTTAAAACCATACGCATCCATTTATACTAACAAAAACGTGGAGTAAATCCCGGCACGTAGACTTATGCGCACTGGGCTGTATTCTATAACTACTTGCATAAATTTCACAATGCTCACAAAACACCTATTTCCCCACTCTCTTTTTGCCTGTGTGTGTTAGAAGTTTGGCGCACTTCCCTACAGAATACGCTTAGTGAGTTGTGCATGTAAATTCTAATTAGTGCCAATTAGTGCTCATTAATACTTGTTAAGTTTAGATTGTTAATTTGTTAAGCTTGTTAAGTTATAGAATCCACTTGGATTTTGGTGCGAATCTCTAGGTGTGCTATATAGAGTCTAGGGGATAATTTTAAATGGGTAATGTAGCTGTTTAATGCTAGTCTGCCATTAAGCATCTAGTGGTAAACTCAGAAATGATCTGTTCAGCAGGTGCATTTTGCCACTGAATGCATTAAATTTGAACAGAGATTCTCAAGATCCTCTAGTTTAGATAACAGTTCCTGGTGCTCCTCTTGGCATTCTGCCACTGTGCACCTGCCACCAAAGCCTCGCACCCATCCACATATTCTTCCATGTATGCAATGCAGGCTCCCATGCTGGCCAGGTCAGACTATCTCCTGCACTGCGTCTTTAATCTTGAACTTAACTGATGCAATTTCTGTCTTGATCTCCCTAAGCCAGGAGTGCAAGTCCACCACTAATATCCCCGCCATCATCTCCCCCTGATCAGCCTCCAGACTAGTCTCCGGCGGAGGTGACACTGTGCGCTCTGGACACCCAGGATCATGTGAGCCACAGACCGTAAATTTCTCCACTGCTTTGGCCGGTGACGGTGTTCTACTTTCCCTCTGCCATGCTTCTGATGCCATCCTGCAGCAGGGAGAGCCGCGCTTTGATGTGAAAGTAAGCTGGCCCAAATCAAAGTGTAAGTAGGCACTGTGGAAGGGATCTGCCTCAACTCACGCAAAGCTCCCTGTTCAGGTGCCCATCTTACAAGATGTCACTTCCTCCTTGCTTTTTGTATGAATTTGCGAGGACAGGGTGGGGTGGAGTTTGAGTTTGTGGGGATGGGATGGGGACAAACTTTGTCCGTGTGTCATTCTGTTGAGGCATGGCCACTCTACACAGTTTCATTAATCTGACAATAGCAAAGCACAGAGGGTGAAGTCTAAGCTCTCAACGACAATAGACAAGAAACAAGTTCTTGATTCTGGAGCAGACTAAGAGAACTTTCATTGTCGTCATGCCTTTTATTTGGATATGCAGAACCCAAAGAGTGGAGATATAAAAGATTATTGCTGTAAACCCGGGAGGAATCTTATACATTTTTTTAAGAACACAAACAAAAAAAGAATCCTAAACATGAGAGATTCAAAAATGCTATGGATGTATTAATAAAATGCTCTGTTTTGCTTAAAGAACTCCAGCTATGTTTGGGTAAAAGAAGGTTTGAGGGGGCATTTCAAATCTGAAACAATTCAGTAATGTAGGTACAAGCAGAAAATAAAGTCATAATCTGGATGAGTTAATAATCTTTAATTTCATTTTGCAAATGAAGTAAAATTGCAATAATCTCCCTCGCTGGAAAGTAAATGGGCTGATGAATGGTTCCAAATAATGTGCTGAGCCATCGGCAGGCAACAGTCATTTATCATCCTGAATATACAGACACAAATGGGATTATTATTTAAATAAACTGGGAATGCCCGGTGCACTTATAGCCTGCAGCACCTATCAAAGCAAAGGCAGTGTCAAGTGAAAACCCACACGACAAAACCAATAATGTAGACCTCTTCTAAATAAACTGAGACCCAGTGTAAAGAGATGACTTTGTGTTAGAGCTGGAAACAAAAATTTCTAATGCTCACATTAGTACCTGTCCTACCTGCAATAATTCATTCTACAGGCAGATCACGTACTGAAAGAGTTCTGAAACTGTGTAGAAATTTGGTACAGAACTCTGAAGGTTCCTAGATTAAGCTGCTCTTTGCCAGAATTAGTCCTGTGAACATCTAGGTAGTTGCAGTGGCGTAGCAAGGGCGGGGCGTTGGGGGCGGTCCGCCCCGGGTGCACGCCGCTGGGGGGGGTGTCGGCTCCGCTGGTTCCCTACTCCTTCTGCCCCAGAACAGGTTACTTCCTGTTCTGGGGCAGAGGGAGCAGGGAACCAGCGGAACCGACACCCCCCCAGCGGCGTACACATGGCAGGCGAGAATGCACTCGGGGGGGGGGGGGGGGGGGGAGCGCAGCAGCAAACTGCCCCGGGTGGCAGCCGCCCTCGCTACGCCACTGGGTAGTTGTCAAGAACTAGTATGCCAAATATTTCACAAAGCATATCAGACTGGGCATTTTATTATCGGGACAGATGACAGATTTGTCCTCCCCAATCCCTCTATTGCCCCCCCCCCCAAGATCTGCTCTTCTCCCATAACCTGAATGGTAAAAAGGAAGCACGTTTCCTGGCTTTTCAGCTGCTGCTGCTCCATTTGTGCCTTGGAGGCCTGCTCCTCTTACCCACCTCTAGTTACTGCACTGGGGGCTATGGGCTGGCTATGTTTAAGGTCGCTGGCTTGATGCCTTTTACATCTCTATTGAATAGCCATTTATCTGTTCTGTTTGTAGAGCCAGAGGTCATATGCATTTTATGCGATACACACAAAAGAAATGGGAAAATTCCTATAATGCATCTGGCAATATGAGAGATGTACACTTTAACCTGTCTGTTTTCTACTCAAACAATGAAAAGGTTGCATTTTATTGGGACTGTCTTGTTCCTTCTATTGTCAAAAATCATATATCATAGATGCAGTGGCGTACCTGGCGTATTTGACACTCAGGGCGGATCATTGTTTAACCCCTCCCCCTCATATATATGACAAAATTGAATAATAACAACTAGAAAAGATATGCAGGCAAACAAATTATTTTTATGGAGAGGCATATTCTATCACTGATATTGTTTACAATTCCAGTGCATGGTGATAATCAAAAGCCACTGGTGTGCAGAGACATTTACAACAGGGAATTCAGCAAATATGCCAAACAGCCCCAACACCATAGAGCATCTATCAAGAAAACTGAATATGTCAAATTACTTCAGATGACTAAACAGAAAATTCATGCTAATAGAATACCTGGTCCTGGTCACACAAACAGAACACAGATAACAAATACAGAATAACTGACCAAAAACTAGAAATAAAAATACGTAGACAGAAATTAAACTGAAACCTCAAGAAGTCAATCGTGCAAGTAGCACAACACCAGAGAAATAGAAAGAGATGCAAAAATATAAAGACAAAATATAAAGACAGCAGATATCAGCTATATTTTATATTGGGGGGTGGGCAGTGACACCAGGGCAATTCCCTTGACCTGCTGGCTAAAGAGGGCCCCAAGCCTGCCTGAACCTGAAGAATGCACAGCTTGGTAGCGGGTTTTGGGGTCCCTTCCCAGTCCCAACTTTCTGCCGTGGACCTGAGCCATGTCTAACACCAGCTCTGACAGATGAACATTCCATAAATGGATATACACTAATCACTAAATAGAAAATAAAAATATTTTTCTACTTCTGTTGTCTGGTCATTTTATTTTAATTGTATTGGTCCCAGGCTCTTGTTTCTGCTTTTCTCTGTCTTAACTCTTAAGTACATAAGTATATAAATACATAATTACATAAGTATTGCCATACTGGGACAGACCAAAGGTCCATCAAGCCCAGCATCCTGTTTCCAAAAGTGGCCAATCCAGGTTACAAGTACCTGGCAAGATCCCAAAACAGTACAATACATTTTATGCTACTTATCCTAGAAATAAGCAGTGGATTTTCCCCAAGTACATTTTAATAATGGCTTATGGATTTTTCTGTTAGGAAACTAGCCAAACCTTTTTGAACACTGCTAAGCTAACTGCTTTTAGTACATTCTCTGGCAACAAATTCCTGAGTTTAATTAAACTTTGAGTGAAGAAATGTTTTCTCCAATTCGTTTTAAATTTACTACTTTGTAGCTTCATTGCGTGCACCCTAGTTCTAGTATTTTTGGAAAGAATAATCAAGCGATTCACGTCTACCCGTTCCACTCCTCATTATTTTATATACCTCCTATCATATCTCCCCTCAGCTGTCTTTTCTTTAAGCTGAAGAGCCCTAGCTGCATTAGCCTTTCCTCATAGGGAAGTCGTCCTAACCCCTTTATCATTTTTGTTGCCCTTCTCTGTATCTTTTCTAATTCCACTTTTTGAGATGCGGTGACCAGAATTGCACACAATATTCGAGGTGTGGTCGCACCATGGAGTGATACAAAGGCATTATAATGTCCTCATTTTTGTTTTCCATTTCTTTCCTAATAATATCTAGCATTCTATTTGCTTTCTTAGCCACTGCCACACACTGAGCAGAGGGTTTCAACGTATCATCAACGATGACGCCTAGATTCCTTTCCTGGTCGGTGACTCCTAGTGTGGAACCTTGCATTACGTAGCTATAATTTTCTATAATGTTTCTCTTTCCCACATGCATCACATTGCACTTGCTTACATTAAACGTCATCTGACATTTTGGATATTCAGTCTCCCAGTCTCGTAAGGTCCTCTTGTCATTTTTCACAATCCTCTTGCGATTAATAACTTTGTGTCATCAGTAAATGCAATTACCTTACTACTTACTCCCATCTCTAGATAATTTATAAATATGTTAAAAAGCATCGGTACAGCACAGACCCCCCCCCCCCCCCCAGGGAACCGCACTATCTACCCTTCTCCATTGAGAATACTGACCATTTAACCCTACTCTCTGTTTTCTATTTTTTAGCTAGTTTTTAATCCACAATCAACCACTACCTCCTATCCCATGCCTCTCCAATTTCCTCTAGAGTCATTCATAAGATACTTTGTCAAATGCCTTTTGAAAATCCAGATACACACGTCGACCAGTTCACTTTCTCCGGAGTAGCCCCCATACTCTGGAATGCTCCAGGGCCGCTGACAGACTGAGCCGGGCCTGGGGCAGGGCTGCCACCGCCGGGACCGAGGCAGAATTGCCATCGCTACCGCTGCCGTTCCCCCCCCCCAAAAAAAAAATTGTCATTGCCACCGCCCCCTCCCTCCCGAAGTACCTTGACTGGGCAGCTGCATGCAGCACAGTTCCTTCCTCTGCCCAGCATTGCCTGCCCCTGCGGCTGCTTTCCTTGTCACACATGCTCAGTCTCAAAACTGAGCATGCGCAGCCTGAGGGCCCAGCAGCTGCTAGGCTGGCAATGCAAGGGGAGCCCGGTGCTGGAGTTCTCTCTCCTGCGCCTGTCACGATGTGATCACCCGGTTCCACCAGGAGCAGGAGAGAGAGACCCCTGTGCCAGGCCTGGGCCTGGGTAATTTTGCCCCTTCGCCCCCCATTCTCAGCGGCTATGGAATGCACTGCCTGAAAGTCTCTGCTTAACACATTATCTGTACTTCAGGAAGCAGGTGAAAACTTGGCTCTTCAAACAGGCCTTTAATGGAAGAAGTTACAAACTTGTTAGTCTCACCCCCACACACAAGGAGTGACTCGGGCTGCACATACTGCAGCAGGACATGTTTATCCACTCCTACCCTAGCTGAGATAATATTTAGCCATCTCTCTGACCTCATATGCAACTTCCTTTAAATCAGTCACCTTAATTTCTAACTCTTCTTACTCTCTTACCTATTTATATGTTCTATCTTTGCGTTACCCTTCACTATCAATTAAAATGTTCTATTATATATTGTGTCGACATTGTAAGTAGTGTGCTATGCCATAATTTGTATTGTTATTTGAATATTTTTATTGCTATAATTGCCTACTCCTCATGTTTGACCTATTCTTACTGTACACCGCCTTGAGTGAATTCCTTCAAAAAAGCGGTAAATAAATCTTAATAAATAAATAAAAATAAATTGGTGAGGCAAGATTTCCCCTCACTAAATCCATGTTGGCTTTGTCTCATTAATCCATGCTTTTGAATATGCTCTGTAATTTTGTTCTTTATAATAGTCTCTACCACTTTGCCCAGCACCGACATCAGGTTCACTGGTCTATAATTTCCCGGATCACCTCTGGAACCTTTTTAAAAAATCAGTGTTACATTGACCACCTCCAATCTTCCGGTACCATGCTTGATTTTAAAGATAAATTGCATATTACTAACAATAGTTCAGCATGTTCATTTTTTAATTCTATCACTACCCTGGGATGAATACCATCCGGTCCAGGCAATTTGCTACTCTTCACTTTGTCAAATTGCGCCATTACATCATCCAGGTTTACAGAGATTTCATTCAGTTTCTCTGACTCGTCAGCTTTGAATACCATTTCTAGCACTGGAATCTCTCGTGTTTTTTTTCAAAGTCCCTCTTTGCTTCCTCTTCAGCGCTTTGATTATGACATGTGATTTCTTATGTTGCTTCTTATTATTTTCAGTTGGATCCTTTTCCATTTTCTGAAGGATTTCCTTTTAGCTCTAATAACTTCCTTCACCTCACCTTCACCTTTTTAACCATGCTGGCTGTCATTTGGTCTTCCTTCCTCCTTTTTTAATACATGGAATATATTTGGCCTTGGCTTCCAGGGTGGTATTTTTGATCAGCATCCACACCTGATGTAAATTTTTGACCTTCACACATGCTCCTCTAAGTTTTTTTTCACCATTCTTCTCATTTTACCATAGTCTCCTTTTTGAAAGTTAAATGCTAATGTATTGGATTTCCTGTGTATACTTACTGTCAGTGTCTCAGGTCTATTGACATTTCTTCTTTCTCCATGGGCATCACCCATCTTCCCTCTGTGCCCCTATCCTCTCCCTATATCCAGCATCACCCTTCTATGTCTCTGCTGCTCGCTTGTTCAGTATCATCCTTGCTTTCCTATTATCCCATGTCCATATCACCCCTTTGTGTCCCTGTTCCTAACCCCCCAATGTCCTGCATCACCTCTATGTCCCTATCCCTCTGAATCCATAATCCCCTTGTGTGTCCAGCATTTTCCCTGTATCTCCTTACCCTCTCCTTATCTAGCATTGACCCTTTGTGTTCCTGTACTTTTGTCCCCCCCTTACTCAGCATATCCCTCTCCGTGCTCAGTTTCTCCCATTTCTCTGCCCTCTCTGCCCAACACAGTCCAGGAACTTACCTATTTTTCCCCAACCCCCATGTGGTCCAGCATCTCTATATTTCTTCTCTCCACCCCTCCCCCACCCAGCATCCTTTCTTTCCTCTGTGGGTCTAGTATCTTTCCCCTTCATCCTTCTATTTCCTACACACCAACATCTCTTCCCTTCCAGCTCCCCTCTCGAGGTCCAGCATCTCTACCATTCCCTTCCATTCCCTGCAGTCCTGCATGTCTCTGTCTTACTCTCCTTTTATGGTCTGGCATATCCCCCCTCTGGCATCTTTCCTGTTACTCTCCCCCACCCAGGCCCAGCATATCTCTGTTCTCCTCACCATTACAGATCCAGCGTTTCTTCTGCCTCCTTGCTTGGGTCCAGCACCTCTCTCTCATCTTCCTTCTATTTCCCCTCCCACCCATGGGTCCAGCACTTATCTTTCCCCCAACAGGTGCATTACCTCTTCCTTCTGCCCCTCCCCATGAGTCCAATGTCTCTCCTCCCCTTTCTTCCCTCCCCTCATGGGTCCAGTACTACCACTCCTCTTTCCTCCTTCCCCCAGTTCAGCACCTCTCTCTTCTGCCCCCCTCCTATTAGTCCATACCTCTCTTCCTCAGCCACTCCCCTCTAGGTTCTTCAAATCTCATCTGTTCATGGCAGCAGCAGTGACAACATGCTGCCTGGATCAGTACCAAGAACCTTCCATTTGCCACGTTCTGTTCCCTTTCGACTTATCTTCCTGTTTACATGTGGGTGGGATGTGGCAGAGGGAAGACTTATGGTTCTGGCTGAGGCATGTTATTGCTACCGCTGCTGTGAGGAGTCAATTTTGAAGAACCTGAGTTGGGGGGGAGGGGGCTGAGGGAGGAAGAGGAAGGTATGAACCAATGTTCCCTCTAAGCTGCCAGTGTGTGTGTGGGGGGGGGGGGGGGGGTGTGCTTCAATGTTGTGTTTTCTATCTCTAGGAACAGGCAGGTTCCCTGGAATCCTGCAGAGCTTGCCTTTCCCCCACCATTGAAAATGTGATAGTGAAACAGCACCCCCCCCCCCCCCACTGGCAGGCCTGTAGGTGGAGGATGGAGAACTCTCACTCACCTTAGAGGGAACAGTGGTGTGGACTCACAGGAGAAGGGCAGAAAAGAGAGACACTGCATATGTGAAGAGTGGGAAGAGGGTGAGCATTCAGACAATGCACCCCCTTTATTGCCTAAACCTGGGTGGACCTCCCTTATTGCCTCACTCTTGGTATGCTACTGCTTCTCCCGCACTCATGCCCATTGGTACACCAGCCTTCAAACTATACACCATTGCATTTAAACATCAATTTATTTAATAGTAGATATGTGTGTATGTACAAGAATTCTGGTCATTTATGAGCATTCTGGAACCTAAATATAGGCACATAGTTATAGTGTTGCCTTTCACATGGGAAAAAAATCTTTAGAACATCTGGGCCTATAATAGGTAATCAGAAACTGTCCTATGGTCATCCACCCATCAATTACCTTTCCTTTACGTCTACATCTGAATTTTATCAACACATGGATTTTACCAATAATAATGGGACTCTGGATTGCAGCAATAACACTAATTTTATTGGACAGTGAAATGTTAAGAAAGTATACACTTAAAGGAAGATGGAGTAGGGTGGGGGAGAGTCTGGCTCATGACTCAGTATGCCATAGCGTGTGCTGCAAAGCAAGGGCCTCTTTAGGTGGGGCCTAGGCATACTGTGAAGGTTATGTACTCTAGTCAGGGGAGGGAGGAAGTTTAGCAACTGCTAATGGACAAACAATATTGAGGGTGTGATTTGGAATACGCATTATTCTATCCTTTAGGTGGCAAGAGTTCTCAGAAGCACCTGGACATCTGTGGAGGTGAGCATGAAGCTGTAGGATTAAAGGTAAGCATGTTTTTAATGAAGTCACAGTAGAAGATGTGCAACATCCTTTTAATGTTTACTTACCTGAATAATTTTGTTGCAGTCTTCAATAGGCCAGGCCCACCAACACGCAAGGTCACATTTTCAAGGGTTTTATTAAGAGGGTTGGTGAAGTTCACTAAAACAGTCATCTCCTTACCAACCCGTGCCTCTTCATGAACCTAAAGAATAAAGAACCAAGTAAAGGATCACACTAGCAGGTAACAGAGGAAGTTAGATATGCAAAATCATAGGATGTTTTTTATATAATTAATTTGCTTCAGTGAAAAAGGTAAATAGAGGCAATTGTTTCTCATTGGAGCAATTAAAAAAATATTAATAAGTACTCAATAAAGGAAAACATTAGGAGAGTAATTTTATATGGGGAAACCTACTTTCAGTGAGACAGTAAATGTATATCTAGGCACAATTTTCTAAAGACATGTGGAGGGGTATTTTTTATAAGATGTCTATGTCTGACTTTGGGTGTTTTGCTCAAAATGTCCAGAATCTTAATAGTAAATATAGCCATTTTCAAAACAGCAAAATGCCTTTCTTTTTTTTTTTTTAATGGCCACTTGCTAGATGTTTTTGTGCTTTGTGTGTTATCTTTGTGGTTCATTTTTGAAAAAAAAAAAGTCCAAGTGAAAAACATACAAAATCAAGCCATTGGGATGTAGGAGGAGCCAGCATTCTTAGGGCAGGCTTGTACAGTCTGGGTCCTGCATATGGCGATCTAGTTTAGGATGGGCTACAGAGGGCTTCGATGGAAACTCCAGTAATATGGAATGTGAGGACAGTGCCGGGCAGACTCTCGCAAATGACAAGACGGATTTGGATAGGCTGGAGTGGGCTTTGACCAAAACTGCAGTAGTTGAAACACAAGGACAAGGACAGTCTATGTCCCAGAAACACCAAAGAAAGACCGTTGTCAAGTATATATATTGCTTATTTTATCATGAATCAATAATGAATGTGAGTGTTGGGCAGACTGGATGGACCATTCAGGTCTTTATTTCTCTTTACTATGTTACTAGACTGGTCACACAGACATCCCACTAGAGCAGTGGGGCATCCTAGGGGGCACTGCAGTGGACTTCACATAAAATCTCCCAGGTACACATCTCACCATTGCTCCCTTATGTTATAAAGTGAGCCCTCCAAAACCCATCAAAAACCTATTGCGCCCAACTGTAGACCACTACAATAGCCCTTATTGCTGCAGGTGTCACCTATATGTGGGTACAGTAGGTTTATAGTGGGTTTTGGACGGCTCACACTTTCCACCACAAGTGTAACAGAGTGGATTATGGGCCTGGGCCCCCTTCTCCATAGAACACTGCACCGACCACTAGGCTACTCCAGGGACCTGCTTGCTGCCCTAATAGAACTGGCTTTAACATCTGAGGCTATCATAGAGGATGGCATGTACTGGTTCTTTTACATCTTTGGAGGGTGTCAGTGACCACTGGGGGAGTAAGGCAGGTCATTCCTTTATTCTTCTGGTGGTCATCTGGTCATTTAGGGCACTTTTTGTGGCTTAATCATTATTAAACACTGGGCCTTCAGTTTACACGGCTGAAGGCATTCTACAAACGAGCTGTTCAAACAGCGGGTAATATATCCTGATTGTTTATTCCACATCTTTGTCAACTAACTATTTTGCTGACCTATAGGAGTCCCTTGACCCCTGATGCAGGCGTTTGTACGCTGAAACACGGACCGTGTCGGGTCTCAATTATAAATAAAGAACTACATTTTTCTCAACCCTAAAGGCCCAGTGTTTGCTTTGTTTGTTTGTTTGGTTGCTTTTGTATGCTGTATTCCCTCTTTTTTGTGATTTAATCATTATTAAAACAGGTCTAGCTCAAAACATCTTAGTTTTAGTCCTTGACATTTTTTTGTTTTGTTCCATAATAGCTGAAAAACATCCAGGTCTTGGGAACCCCCGAAATCCCACCCTTAACACGCCCTCTTGAGATTTAGATGAACTGCATAAAAAAACATCTGGAAAATGGGTTTTTGGTGAAAAAAAATGTCCAAATACTGCTTTATGCCACTTTTTAGATGTTTTCTGTTTGGAAAATGAGCCCCATAGTATTTAAGTAGCATAACATACACTTATATTGCAGACACAGACATCTATACCTGCCCTGGGGCAGGTGTAAATGTCCATACCCATACTATTATAGGGACTGCCCCATTTTAGATAAAATGTAGAAATCGGAATTGAAATGTCCATATTTGAACCTTTCTAACTCCTGTAGTATTTTAGAAAAAGATCTGCTGATGTACAGCCTTTTCTAAAATATATACAACAATACACATATATACACTAGCTATGTGTGCTGGGAGCAACCGTTTTACATTTATTAAACCTAAAACATCAACGGTGGCAGCTTGGCAACTTGTGCATCTAAGTAGAAGAACTTACAGGAAGTATTTTTTCATGGAGAGAGTGGTGGATGCTTGGAATGCCCTCCCGCGGGAGGTGGTGGAGATGAAAACGGTAACGGAATTCAAACATGCGTGGGATAAACATAAAGGAATCCTGTTCGGAAGGAAGGGATCCTCAGGAGCTTAGCGGAGATTGGATGGCAGAGGTGGGGTTAGTGCTGGGCAGACTTATACGGTCTGTGCCCTGAAAAAGACAGATACAAACCGAGGGGCTGGTGGTTGGGAGGCGGGGCTAGTGCTGGGCAGACTTATACGGTCTGTGCCCTGAAAAAGACAGATACAAATCAAGGTAAGGCATACACAAAAAGTAGCACATATGAGTTATCTTGTTGGGCAGACTGGATGGACTGTGCAGGTCTTTTTCTGCTGTCATCTACTATGTACACATGTAAAAGGGTCTTTCAGAATGTAGACAAGTGCTGACATGTAGTCTGCCATTTTGGAAATCTATAAGTCTAAATGCCCCTAATTGAATTCAGAGGCTGAAATCTTTGTGCACTTATTTTTTTTTATTTTTGTTACATTTGTACCCTGCGCTTTCCCACTCATGGCAGGCTCAATGTGGCTTACATATTGTATTCAGGTACTTATTTGTACCTGGGGCAATGGAGGGTTAAGTGACTTGCCCAGCGTCACAAGGAGCTGCCTGAAGTGGGAATTGAACTCAGTTCCTCAGGACCAAAGTCCACCACCCTAACCACTAGGCCACTCCTCCTCCTAATTTCGAGGGGGAGGGGGGGGGGAAACCACTGGAGGATTAAGGGGGAGACCTCCCTGAATCCCTCCTGTAAAGCACTGCCCAGAATGACCACTTTTACAAAATCTATATATATGTAGGAACAGTTGTAAATAAATCCCAGTGTTGATCCCTGTAATCATAGATGTGCATTGCCCTTCTAAAATGGGGATTACATGTAAATTTTGGTGCAGCCCTAGTCCTGCCCAAAACACACCCAAACTACACCCCTTACCATACACATGTAATACATATTTACACATGTAAATCCCAGCTTTCCAAAATTGGTTTTTCTATTTAGTACTGTGAGACTACTACTAGGGGCTATGGCAGCCATTTTGAAGATGAAGCAGACATGAGTCAAAGTAACTGCGGATCACTTATCCCCGGAAGACCCCCCCCCCCCAGACCATCAAGTATGTGTGTGTATGTGTGTGGGGGGGGTCTTGAGGGTAAGGCATGTCAGAGGAGTCCGCAATGTGAAATGTTTTTTTGGGGGGGGGATTTCTAGAATGGGGCAGATGTTCAGGGGGAGGGGAATGAAATAGGCCCCCTCCTGGGGTGCAATGTCTGGAATGGCGCTAATGCTTTTGGAGGAGTTAGAACCAGAAAGGGAGGAGATTATGGAACCCTTATAAACCCCCTCATGCAGGTCCTGCCTGATATTTAGCTGGGATCCACATGTGTCATATGCAGGTCCTGGCTGAATATCAGCCAGGACATGCATAAGTGCCAGCAGCCAGAACAAATCCAATCATACCCAGATATTTAATACTGGCATCTGAACATGGGCCAGCACTGAATATCCAGGTCTAATGTAGCCAGTGATAGACAGTGCTTAAAAATAAGCTGACCGCCGTCAACTGAATATTGACCAGTAAAAGAAAAACCTATTCTTTTGGCTCCAGCCAAATATTTATTGTTAAAACTGTTACAGGAAGATTTTGGTAGAAACCCCTTGGAAAATGGCACACAGCATGACAAGCTTTGTTTACACTGTACTTTGTACTTGTGATGCAGCTGTCCACCTGACTTCTGCAAGTATGCATTGCACACTCCCAAAAGTTGTGCAGGCTTAGCATGAAGAGATGGGATTTGGAGTTCAGCGCCTGTTTTTTTTTCAGCTGTAGTTCAAAGTGAGTTACAGTCAGAAATAGAACGCATGTTCCTGTCCCCAGAAGGCTTACAGTCTTGGATTTGAATCAATGGGGGGGTTTTGCGACTTGCCCAAGATTGCACAGAACTATAGTGGGATTTGAACTGGACTTTCCTGCTTCTCATCCCACTGATCTAACCATTAGGCTCCTCCTCAACTAGATTTATCTTGATTCTACACTATGAAAAAAATAAGTGTTAGGGGACAATAAATGTAGCATTCCAAAATAATCCGCATGCTGTAAACAAATTGTCATGCCATAATTGTGAAGGATACCAGAAAAAAAATAGTTACAACTTCTATTAGCAATTGGACCAACAACTGATTAACTGAAAAATGTGTGTACATCCTGGTACAGCATCGGTGCACCAAGGGTTTTGCTGTTTGATTCGTGTAGTTGGAATTCACCTTGATGTGCAGTTGAGGGACCTGTAGCACCACACTCTTCTGCTGGGCTAGGATCTTCTTGTTTTCATTGATGCGAGCTGTGATAAAGAAATGCAAGGAGGCCTGCTCCACCACCTGACTCATATAGTCTCGTGCTCTAATTAGCACCTCTACTGGTGTATCTGTGTGAAAAACAATACAAAAAGCAAACATTAGACATCTGAAATTTATGAAGGATGACAACTGCAGGCCATATTTTTAACCCAATCAGAATATATTTAACTATTGTTAAAAACATAAGTATTGCTATATTGGGATAGACCAAAGGTCCATCAAGTCCAGTATCCTGTTTCCAACAGTGGGAAATCCAGATCGCAAGTATCTGGCAAGATCCAAGAACAGTAAAACAGATTTTATGCTGCTTATCTTAGAAAAAAAAAAACAGTGGATGGTCCTAGAAGAGAGCTTTTTTTTTTTTTTAAATCAAGAATGAATCTTTTGGACTACTGTAAAATCAGCTACACTACACAGTGCTACTACACTCAATATTTTGACCTAGAGCTCCATGAAATTCATTTGCAAGAAGCAGGTGAAAGCTTGGCTCTTCTCACAGGTCTTCAATGGAAGAAACAACTAACTAGCTAGTTACATACAGAAGGACTAACGTTAGTTGCACACATTGTAGAAGGACTTGCTTATCCACTCCTACTCTAGCTGAAATCATTCTCCTGCACTTTTTCTAACTTGAGGTGCAATTTTCCTTGTTAATCACCATCACCTCTATGCAACCTACATTATTCTATCCTATCTCTCTATCGGGCTCATTTTCAAAACAGAAAAACATCTAAAAGTGGCATAAAGCAGCATTTGGACATTTTTCTCACAAAAAAACGTCCAAATCAGTATTTTCGAAACCTATTTTTAGACATTTTTCTATGAAGTCCATCAGAGGTAGTTCTAAATCTCATGAAGACGTGTCGGGGGCATGTTCAGGGCAGGACTTGGGCATTCCTAAGACTTAGATGTTTTTCAGCCAAAACAGAACAAAACAAAAATGTCCAGGACTAAAACTAAGACGTTTTGAGCTAGACCAAGGTGCCCTTGGCCTGGATTGGCCGCTGTCGTGGACAGGATGCTGGGCTCGATGGACCCTTGGTCTTTTCCCAGTGTGGCATTACTAATGGTTTATATAATAAGGCACAAAAAGGTGCTCTGAATAACCAGGTGACCACTGGAGGGAATCGGGGGTGACCTCCCCTTATTCCCCCAGTGGTCACTAACCCCCTCCCACCCCCAAAAAATGTGATGAAAAACATTACTTGTCAGCCTCTACGCCTACCCCAGATGTTATACTCCGGTCCATTAGAATAGCATGCAGGTCCTTGGAGTAGTCTAGTAGTGCTACAGTGCAGTGCAGACAGGTGGACCCAGGCTCTTACCTCCCCCTACCTGTTACACTTCTGATCAGACAGGGTAAGGGAGCAATGGTGAAATGTGTACCTAGGAGCTTTTTATGATGTCCACTAAAGTGCCCCCTAGGGTGCCCTATTGCTGTCTTGGGATGTCAGGGGGACCAGTCTACTAAAAATACTGGCTCCTCCTACATCCCAATGGCTTGATTTTGTGCGTTTTGCACTTGGATTTTTTTTTTGTTTTTTTTTGAAAATGGACCAAAAAAAAAAAAAGTCCAAATCACAAAACGTCCAAAAAACAAAACATTCAAATCACAAAACAGTATTTTCGGAAAAAAAAAGATTTTTCTTTTTCGAAAATGACCTTCTTTCCCATTCAGATTTTGGATGTTTTTTGTAAAGTTACATGGTGAGTATATAACATGCAAAATTGGAGACCACGTGGTGCTCTGAGCAAGGCGGTTGTGTGTCACTGAAGCTCCAGGACCCCCAGCCCTCAATTGAGCCACTTTAGAAAATTTTGAGCGGGGATGCCTGTATTTGGAGATCAATTTCATCACATAATGTATGGACAAGTATCTGGGTAAGAGTCCGTCACTCATGGCTCAAAAATCGCTGAGAAAAGAGAAGACAAAAACAAGTAATGGCGAAGCCAAGATGGCAGCGACGCCAGATGCTACAGCGGCAGCATTTACAGAGACCCAGCTTTCACAGTTAACAACGGCGATAACGAAAGCGCTAGAACCCTGCTGGGAAGAACTTAATCAAAAATTGGAGGCAATCCATACAACAATGGATGGATTGGCGATATGCACTGGGGATCTGGAGGCCCGTGTTTCGGCACTGGAGGACGACACACGCGAGCAGGGCCCGGATTTAGCCCGTTTCACAAAGCAACTTGAAGAACATCTTACCAAACTAGAAGATCTCGAAACCCGTTCAAGGCGTAACAACCTGCGGATTGTAGGGCTTCCGGAGAATATTCCAGAGCGGAATCTAACCTCATGGATCGAAGCTTGACTGTCGAAAGAACTGGCGATCATGGATTCAACGGGCCCCTTAGTAGTGGAACGTGCACACCGTGTGGGCCGGCTAACTGAGGATAAGAAAAGGCCCAGAGTGGTAATGTTAAAACTGCTGAATTACTGTCATAAACTAGAAATCCTCCAAGGCTTTCATTTAAAGAGAGAAACCTTAACCCATGAGGGACAACGTATTCAAGACTTTTCACCAGCTGTACAAGAACGGCGCCGGAAATATTCACTCTGTCAGACTCTCAACAAACTAGGAATTCGTTTCATGCTGATGTATCCGGCTCTCTTAAAAGTTTTTGTGAAAGGACAGTGGCAATCCTTTAAATCGGTGACAGAGGCGAGAACTTTCCTGGCAGAAAATGGCATAGAAGTCCCAGATCAATGAACAATTATCTAAGGACACCAGATAAAAATTTCTAATTGTTTCTTGCAGCTGGGAACGATGGCTGCCACTGGTGGGGTAGTTCTCCGCTTGGTCATAAGTCACAAAGAGGGGTGGGGGTCCCTCGCATCATAAGAGTGTTTATCTGCATTCTCCCTAAATTGGAGTCAGGGTGAATGACTACGGGTTGGTTAAGGGTTAAGGGATGGGGTTGGGTGGGATATTTGGGGGTTAGGGGAGAGGGTGTTGTTGTGTGTATTTGGAATATGAGTTTGTGTGAAGTGAGAGCGGAGTTCGGTAAAATTGTGCAGTGCAAAAGAATGCGTAAACCAATTGAGGACAGGAGGGCAGGGAACAATCACTCCGTTTTGGCGTGGTTAATGGGCATGGAGAAGGCGATCCCATGTGGGGCTGGGCACCAGGGACGTTATCATCAGATCAGAGCAGTTTCTTTGCATTTGTACTCTCCCTGGTAGCCCAATGCCTGTCAGAATGGCCTCTTGCAACGTGGGAGGTATTACCTCCCCAATTAAGCACTCAAAACTTCTGACCGCTTTAAAGTGTCATAAAGTAGACATTGCATGCCTGCAAGAGACCCGACTCTCCCCTGAACATGCAAAATTACAATGCCACTGGGTGTGGGAGATGTTTTCAGCTTTCTCTCAGAGCAGACGGGGAGGACTAGCAGTTTTGTTTAGAAAAGGAGTGTCCTATAAGTCCTCAGTGCTGCTTAGAGGGGTGGATGGAAACTACTTAATACTACATATCTGGCTCCAAGGCACAGAGTTCTTGCTATTAGTTCTATATGGGCCAAATCAACATAACCCCAATTTCTACCATTCTCTCCTGCAGCAATGCTTGCAGCGCAGTTCACTGCAAATGATGGTGTTGGGAGACTTTAATATGGTTTCTGACCCTACCTTAGACTGCTCTAGTCTGACCTCATAACACTATAGAGGGCCGCGAGCAAACACTTTCACCAATTTTATGCAAACCCTTAATTTAATAGATGCTTGGTGTACGTTGCACCCCAGGGAGTGAGATTACACGCATAGATCCCGAGCCCACGGTACATTGGCACGGCTTGATTATATCTTGGTAGATCATAGATTATTTTCAAAGTTAAAGACTTCAGAGATTGGCCGGCAGAAGTTTTGGACCATGTTTTATTGTGGGTGGACATGGAGACAGCTGTAGATGTAAGAGAAGGTGCGGGATGGCATTACCCATCTTATTTGCACACAGATACAGTCTTCCACAAATGTATTAAAGAAAAATGGACTGAATATACTACCAATAATGCAATACATGTAGGGCAACCCTCTCTATATTGGTCGACTTCAAAGGCAGTAATCCAGGGGGACATAATAGCATACGTTCAAGCACGCAAGAAGCGAATGGCAGCGGGTATCGTCCATTTAGAAACTCAGCTGAGGAAAGCCAGGACGGCCTATTCTAGGTGTCCTTCTAAGACCTCCTTGGAGAATCTATGCGCTACTCAGACAGCGCTTAACACCTTGCTGTATGAGAAAGAATCATACTTGTTGCTACATCGCAAATACAAACTGCATAGATTTGGTAATAGACCAGGTAAAATGTTGGCCTGGATCATTAAAAATTGGGGCGGGCCGAGATCGGTGACAGCGCTGCGGGATGATCAAGGAGTCCTCACAAATAACTTAGAAAGAATAGCTAAAATTTTTACAGACCACTTTACCGCACTTTACACAGCAGATCCCCCACCGAACCCTCAGGAGTTAACAGCCTATTTGTCTACATTAGGTCTTCCTGGCTTGACTGCAACAGAACTAGAATATTTAAATGCTCCATTATTATTATCAGAGTTGCAGGCAGCGATCAAAGCTTTAAAGCTATGTTCTGCCCCAGGACCAGACGGATTTGCTGGAGAGTATTATAAAACGCTTAGCCCCCAGGCTCTGGGGGCATTGTTGGCTTACTTTGAGGAGGTGGTGGAGAAGGGCTGTTTCCCCCTGCATGCCAACACTGCACTGATAACACTCATACCCAAACCGGGCCGGCCCCCAGAGAAGGCCAATTCGTATCGGCCTATATCCTTAATAAATGTAGAGGTTAAATTGCTCTCTAGAATATTGGCGGAGCGCTTGGACCAATGCCTGCCTAGATTGATATGACCCGAGGAAGTAGAATTTATTCGCAGACGTCAACCCGCTCACAATGTATGTCGCTTACTGCCGGCATTAGCACATTGTCAGGAAACACAGACGGTACAGAAGAGGAGTGGGAAATGGACCAATGACTCCAGGAGAAATGGGAGTTAAATTTATAGAACCACTTTATTGAATGACTCGACACAGACACCTGTGTTTCGGCCAGAAGGCCTGCCTCAGGAATCTTAGTAATCCTTGTATTCTCAAGTAGGAACTTGAGGGCGAATAGTCTTGAGAAAGACCTTTGTAGTATTCTGTTGGCGCAGCGTCTCGATATGACTAGATTGATATGACCCGAGGAAGTAGGATTTATTCGCAGACGTCAACCCGCTCACAATGTATGTCGCTTACTGCCGGCATTAGCACATTGTCAGGAAACACAGACACCATCCCTATATGTCAGTTTGGATGCTGACAAAGCCTTTGATAGGGTGGGATCGGACTATTTATTTCACACCTTGTCACATATGGGATTTCGGGGTTGGTTTTTACAAGCGATCAAGTCCCTATAGAGTAACCCCTCAGCCTGCTTACTGATTAATGGTATTAAAGAAAAGAGGTTCCCCATAGCAAGAGGGACTCGACAGGGGTGCCCACTTTCCCCATTACTATTCATACTATCATTAGAGCCGTTTCTAAGGAAACAACATGTCAGGGGGCATAGGAGTCAACTTTTCAAAATGATTGGGGGTGCTGAATTTTTTTTTTTTTTTACAGGTGGTGCATTCCCCCGTCCCCCTCCCCCTCGTCCCCCCTCCACCTCCCTCCGAGTTCCAGGGGCCCCTCTCCCTCCCTCCGAGTTCTAGGGTCCTCCCTCCCAGTTTCAGGGTCCCCCTCCCTCCCTCCCTTTGAGTTTCAGGGCCCCCCCTCCCTCCCTTCAAATTCCAGGGTCCTTCCTACCTCCCTCCCTCCCTTCGAGTTCCAGGGTCCCCCTCCCTCCCTTCAAGTTCTAGGGTCCTCCCTCCCTTCGAGTTCCAGGGTCCCCCCTCCCTCCCTTCGAGTTCCAGGCCCCCTCCCTCCAAATTTTAAAAGTCATCTAATTTACCTCATCTGGGTTAGGGCAGCAGCAGCAGCAGCAGTAAAATCCATGCAGGCTTGGCTTGGTGCTTAGTTCAGTTTTCCCTTTGCTCTCTCTCAGCTCTGGTCCCGCCCTCATTTCCTGTTTACACAAGGGCAGGACCAGAGCTAAGAGAGAGCGAAGGGAAAACTGAACTAAGCACCGAGCTGAGCCTGCATGGATTTTACCGCTGCTGCTGTCCTAACCCCGACGAGGTAAAATAGTTGACTTTTAAAATTTGGAGGGAGGGGGCCTGGAACTCGAAGGGAGGAGGGAGGGAGGGAACGAACTTCCGGTGGGTGCACGAACTTCTGGTGGGTGCAATATTGGGGGTGCTCGAGCACCCACAGCACACACGGAGTCGGCGCCTATGTCAGGGGGAGTGAGGGGAGTAACTCTCTCCGGTCATCAGATTCAAACCTTAGCATACGCAGACGACTTGTTGGTGGTGCTGACTGACCCAGTTAACTCCCTTAAAAATTTATTGGAATGCACGCAGCAATTTGGGAAATTTGCTGGTTTTATGCTAAACTTAGACAAGTCGCAAGTGCTCTCCCCCCACCTGAAGTTCAAGGGCTTAGTACAGTGGATTTCCACCTTAAGTGGGTGCAAGACTCACTTAAATATCTTGGGATAAAAATTCCAGCAGATTTATCTAAACTATCAGTTAAATGTACTTCAGGGTCACGAACAAAGGACTCTTCGTGCTCATGGAGTTAGCTGGACAGGATTATGATTGGTCCTGGAGGTTCATCTGACAAGGAGGTACTAAGAAAGCAGGAACTGAAGAAAGTTAGTCGGAGACCAGCAGAGAGAGTTGGGAACTGGCAAGAGAACGGAGAAGACCTGAAAAACCCAGCAAGGTTAGAAGGCTCGGTGTGAGCAAGAGACTTTATTGTTCTAACCTTGTGCACTGCATATCTGATGAAAATACCGATTGGCTCAGCTATACCAGCTCTGAAATACGGCACTGAGTGACGGTGACACCTGCTTTCTGAAGAGAGATCTTACACTAAATCCGAGACTGAGACTCGCTGTGGTGACAGCTAGAGTCTAAGAAGAAATCTGCTCCTACCTCATTGGGAGACTGCCTTAGAGACAGCGTGGTGAGATAACAGTGATTTACTTTCTATAGTCTGGGATTAGTGATTGGTGTTGATCTAAGAAAGATTGGTTACGTCATAACTTATGGTCAGGGAATAAGCTACTAACCGTTGTATTTTGCATAAGAACTGTAGTTTTCATATTATCCAATCAGCTTTGTGTAATTACCTAGTATTCATTTTGTATTTCTTTTTATTGTTATCAGCAAGTTATGTATTTCTATTTTGCTAAGCCTTGCTACAAAGCTATTCTATATATTTGTGTATTTTCTTTATCTATAAATATAATATATTTCAGCTTTGGCTTTAGTTTCGTTTCTCTAATGGCAAGTTTGGCTAGGTGCCAAAAGCAAGGTCCTATTCCCCTAGCACAATTCCAGAATATTTGCTTGGGCAGATTTCTGCACCTTAGGACCTTGGCATAAATAATCTGTTGGGAGTTGTTTTCCTATAAGAATTATAGTTAGTCTACCTACACAACCCAGTATTGATTCCTTTCCAGCTACAGACTTGGCCATGTGCGGCTGCCTAATGCAGCAGGGATTCATCTAACTTTACAGTAGGAACTAGATTCAGTAAATGGCACCCAAATTTGGGTGCTGAAAAAAAAATGAGAGCCGAGCGCTATTATATAAATGGTGCTCTAAGTTGGATGCCATTTATAGAACAGCACATAGCACCGGGATCCACATCCAACTTTAGGCGTCAGGATGTACACCAACTGAAACCTAGTGTAAATCCTTGTGTGTACATTAGATGCAGATCCCACAAATTCTATAGTATTGTACACCTCTTTAGTGAATGCCCCTAACCCACTCGCGCCCCTCCCATAGCCACACCCCTTTTCGGTTGCATGCTAAGATTTATACATGTATCTTTACAGAATAGCATCTAGCAGGATGTGCATGTAAATCCAAATTGTGGCCAATGCCAACAATTGTTAGCGCCCAATTATTGGTGCTAATTAAATTGTACATGCAAATTGGGTGCGTATCCAAATTTGTACACACAACTTTGAGCGCCATATATAGAGTTTGGGGGTATGTGTATAACAGAACCCCACCCATGTATGTGCCCCCCTTGCATTTATACACTAGGTAAGTTAGGTACGCTAATGTAGAATAGTACTGAGGCACCCTGTGAGCATATACTTGGGTAAATGTACATATGCATGCGTAAATGCTGGTATTCTAGACATTTACACATGCAAGGTATGTGAGTGCTTTTACAGAAGAACACCATCAGTGACGTTGATGGGTTTTTTTTTCCCCTATGACTGAAACATTGTCTACATATGTTGTTATATTTATTGTTGTTTTAAACCTGATTATTTGGGTCTTGCTGACCCTCTGTCTTTGTTGATTAAGAAGTCACCTAAGGTTTTTTAAGTTTTCTGTGACAATCTATTGCATTTTTGTCTGTGTCTTTCATTCATGATCTGAAATTGCAGGACTCCTGAGGAAGGCTGGGAAGCTAAAACAGGGCCTGTGTTGAGTCTAGCTGTGTCTAGCTTCACTTGCGACTGTGTATGCATCTGGAACTCTGTATGTTACAACTACCAATAAAAAAAAAGTTGTTCTATACCAGTTTGGATCATCCTGGTGACTGACTACGTCCGCCTTCTTGTTTGACTAGTGCCTAGATTATACAATTGCCCTTCACATGCCTTATTACTTTTATTTCCCTGCTTTTATACATTTTTGTCTGGCTGATCACAGCCCAATAAGCGCAAGTTTGTCATTTTTTCCAAGTGTGGGCTGCTTGTGCCTGTGCTGAGACTATCCATGGGCTGTTACCCCTCCTGCCAGGGACCCTTTACATCTGTGCACGGGAAGAGACTGGGGAAGAAGATTTTATCATTTTTGGCCACAATCATTGGAGTAGATTGATGAAAGGATGGCTAAAGTTAGTCATTGGAGTACAGCATGCTAAGCTGGAATACAGTATTTTATAATGGCAATGGTGTTTGTAGTTGCCATTATAGAATACTGGCATAAGTCTGCATATATGCGCCTATTGTTAGGCACGAGAACTTATGTCAAAGGCTGGTGTAAGTGCTCGTGCCTGACTGTAGGCAGTTAGGTGTCTAAATGCTAGGAGTGGAGGAGTAACCTAGTGCAGTGGTTCCCAAACCTGGTCCCGGAGGCACTCCAGCCAGTCATGTTTTCAGGATATCCACAATGAATATTCATGAGAGATTTGCATGAGGTGGAGGCAGCGCATGCAACTCTCTCTAATGAATATTCATTGTGGATATCCTGAAAACATGACTAGCTAGGGTGCCTCCAGGACCAGGTTTGGGAATCACTGGCCCAGTGGTTAGAGCACCAGTCTTGACATGCAGAGCTACCTGGCTCAATTCCCACCTCTGCTCCTTGTGAGCTTGGACAAGTCACTTAACCCTCCATTGTCTCAGGTACAAAATAAGACCGTGTGCCCTCCAGGCACAGGGAAATACCCAGTGTACCTGAATCTAACTCATCTTCAGCTACTACTGAAAAAGGAGTAAGCAAAATCCAAATAAATAAATAGTATTCTATAACCTGCGTGCACAACTGCTAAACATGCCCCTTCCATGGTCATACCCCCTAGTAGATGTGCATGATACAATTTTCGTACGCATGTTATAGAATAGTAGCTAAGCACAGCTGTACACATACCTGCTTATTGGTACCAATGAAAGTCAACTCTATCCTATTATTGTTCATTAACACCAATTATCTATTCTTTATTAAATTAATTTACACATGAACAACTTTCCTTGCTAAGTGTAAAGTTGGGCACACAAATTTATAAAATCCGGGGAATGGGTGTAACCACCTCTAGAGCCACCTTAGTCCTACCATTTGGGGGATCAGCTATGTAAGCAAATCTTTTAAAACTGTTACTTATATGTGCATGCAAATCTGTACATATAAATAGATTTTTAAAACACTAGTAACCTTCTAAAATTGCCTGTCATATCATCTACTTCCTTCTGTTTGTGTCATGCATGGGATAGATTGACTGGGTAGGCATGAGTTAGGGATCAAGAAAATGGCAGCAAATGAGGAAACTTTTTCAGATCTTACAGCCATTGGGTTCCAGTGCCACTTCAAGAGACTTATCCTTGAACTCAGTTTTGACGACCCCCGTGTAGAACACAATGTTTCCGACCAGATAAGCCGTCATAGTGTATCGCCTCAAGCTGCTGTTTCTGAACGTGATTATGACTTTGAAGTCGCTGCCAAGTACTGCATTTTCCACTTGGAAGTCCATGCTGACATCAGATACTGACTGTATGTCCTGTCCCGCCTCCTTTTTAACGCCATACATTAGCGCTGTCTCCAGGGCCAGCCTTTCTTCTTCTGTGCCTGTTGCAGAATGGGCAAAGAACAAACAAAAAGAATGCCTTTGTAATAATCAGTCTTCCAAGTGTAAGCTGGCATAAGAGTTGAAACTGTCTCCTGCATTCTAAACATAAAACAGTCTCTCTCTCTCTCTCTGTTGCTTTGTCCATCCTGTAAGTACTCCTTGGTTTACTTTACATTGAAAATACAGAGGTACATAGGAGAAAGCTGCAGCCAGCACTAGCACACAGTGGTATGGACAGATGCTGCACAGAATGGTAATGGAAGAACCAAAGTGAAGTGACCTAGAGAAAAGAAAAGAGCAGAGCATGGGAAAGAAACAGGAGGCACAACAGAAATGTTAACCGGAAAGCACCTATATTCAATATAGATAATTTGGCTGTAGATTTAGTAGGCCAAAAATAATTGGTTAAAGTTTTCTGGTTATCCTTAAGCAGTTATAGTCAAATGATCAAATTTATCTAGATATCTCACTGAGGGTGCAGGGTCAGAAAGCAGTTTAGGGGAGGGGAGACCACTAGACTACCAGGGGGGGATTTTAAAGCTGGGAGGGGGGAGGGAATCTGGGGCCAGTGCACAAAGCAGTCCAGAATAGAGTAGCTGGGCTGGAGAGAGAAGGGGCACCACTAGATACCTGATCCTCTCAACCAACCCTCCAGATCTGGTGAAACGTTTCCAGTGCTAAATGCGTGTGAGAAACTTTTTTTTTTTTTTTTTACCATGGCCAGGAATGCATTTTTTTTTTATTTGTAGCAATTTAAATTTTACAAACTTGTCATGAAATACAGAGAAAGTAATATAAAGAAAATTATTACAATCAGGTAATTCAGTTCACTCTTTCTTAGGCCACAAATTGAGAGGGAGGGGGATAAGACATGGAGATCAATTATCTATTGAAAACATTTTTACAAAAGAAAATTGCTTAAGCCTGAATATCCCCACTAATTATTCATTTAAATCATTAGTCCTCTTCGGTCCACTGGATAGTTTCTTCATATCTAAAAAGGTGCGCAGTTGATTCGGTTCATAGAAAACATATTTATTGCCCAGGAAGCGTATCAAACACTTGCAAGGGATATGCTAACAAAAAGGATGCTCCTAGTTTCCTCTCTTAATACCAGAAATTGTTTCCTTCTATCTTGCGTAACCCAAGTGACATCTGGAAAAATCCATATTCTTTGACCAAAAAAAGGTAATGAAGCAAAATATAATCTCATCACTGAGTTCAAGTCCTGCTCAAATACAAACGAAGCAATAAGCGTCCCTTGAATAGATACTTCTGAGAATGAATCTTCCAGTAACGCAGACAGATCTTGATTCTCTGATCCAATTCCCATTGATTGAGGCAAATTCCCTCCATTCACACAGGTTCCACTCCCTTTTGAGCAAAAGTTGTTAAATAATATATTTTATTACATGGAGAAATAGCTAAAAGAGGAATTTTCAAATTTTCTGTTAAATATTTTTTGAAGAAATCTGTAGGAGTCATGCCTGAAGCTCTAGGAAAGTTCAACAATCTTAAGGTTAAACATGTATTATGATTCTCTATTTGTTCAATTTTCTGGTGGATTAAGAGTTTGTCTCTTACCAGAGCACCCGTTGCTAATTTCATAACCTTAACCTCTTCCTGTACCTGTAGAACTTTATGTGAAGTTTCAGTTTTAACATTCTCAAGGATTCAGTTAAACTATCCATTTTACTCACAAGTAAAGTTGTATCCTGAGCAGACTTAGTTACTGCCACCGTTAGATCCTGAAGCGCCTTCCAGATAGAACTCAATGTAACCTCCACGGGAGACAAAAACTCCACGCTGGCTTCCCCTGCGGGCTTAGTAGTAGCACCGCCGATTTGAGTTCTGCTGCTAACGACCTCCATTTCAGCATGTACTCCTGACTCACTCCTATACTTCGCAGGACATGGAAGCAGGTTGATTTCAGGGGGCGATAAAGTTGTTTCCAAGCCCAAGAGCGTCGAAGCTCCTTCATCGGAGCTCAACACGGGACTCGCTAACCCTGCGGTTTGTGGGCGACTCGTCGCGTAGCAGTCCAAGGTTTGCTGAACAGGGGACGAAGTTCTGCCCATCGGCGGTTGGCCTTTAGCCGTCCCCTTCCTCTTTATATGGGGCATGACTATTAAGGAAGAAATTTGAGTAAGTAGAAAACTTCAGAGTACAGCAGGGCCGCTCAGCGTACAAGCTTCAGGTCGCCATCTTTCCACTCCCCCTCTGGGAATGCATTTTAATGTGGCCTGTAGTAATGGTTTCTGCACAAGTTATTACTCGCATTGAAACCATTTGAGCGTTGCTTAGCTTGTAAAATCTGCGGTAAAACTGGGTTAAAGTTGTGATAATGCTTTGTGTATATCAGCTCTCATGCTAGCTCTTAATGTGGCACTAAACACACGATTAACAGTTAGCACAGTCTCTGTGCTAATAGTTAATGTAGAGCAGTTAGCTTGTTCTAATTGTCATATTAACTTCCTGATGCAGAACGGGATGGGGAACGAGCTGAGGCTGCACCTTATAATTGATGTGTAGTTACCACATATTAATTCAGACAATGCAGCACAGTTAATGTCACCTGAATAGCTGCAGCCAACTGCATCATATTATTTGCCATTTAGTTATTACATGGTGAGACTTTTCTTTACATTAGCTGAATGACAAAATGATGGAAATACTCCCAACAATTAAGGTGAAGGCTTTGCAGTTACCATTCATTCATGATGGCCATTAACTCGTGGTAAGTACAAAATCATAATACACTTCAGTAACCAGGGCACTCCTATTGCTGCAACTGCACTCAGTGTGAAGGATGAGGGAAAGAGGAGGCGCAAGAAGACTGAAAGTGTGCGCTACTCTTCCTGCTTCTTACTGAAGTCATGGATGAGGAGGGGGTGTTGGTTGGAGGAAAAGGTTCTGTAATCAGTGGCAGCTACAGTCCCTTTTCTGCCTGCTCTCTTTGGCTGAATGGGGACAGGAAAAGTGTGGCCTAGTCTAACCTTTATTTCTGCAGCAGCCCACTAGGACCTCTTTCATATCTCCACTCAGTCATCTTTTCTCCAAGCTGAAGAGCCCTAGCTGCTTTTGCCTTTCCTCATAAGTAAGTTGCCCCATCCCCTTTATCATTGTCCTTCTCTGTACTTTTTCTATTTCCACTATAACTTTTTTGAGATGTGGTGACCAGAATTGCATACAGCACTCAAGTTGCGGCCGCACCATAGAGCGACACAAAGGCGTTATAATGTCTCCATTCTTGTTTTCCATTCCTTTCCTAATAATACCTAACACTCTATTTGCTTTCTTAGCCACCGCTGCACACTGAGCAGAGAGTTTCAATGTATCATCAACTATGACACCTAGATCCTTTTTCTGGTCAGTGACTCCTAATTTGGAACCTTGTATCACGAAGCTATAGTTCGGATTCCTCTTTCCCACTTTGCACTCGCTCACATTAAGCATCATCTGCTATCTGGATGCCCAGTCTCCCGGTCCTGTAAGGTCTTCTTGAAATTTTTCACAATCCTCTTGCGATTTAACAACTTTGAATAACTTTGTGTCATTAGCAAATGTAATTACCTCACTAGTTACTCCCATCTCTAGATCATTTATAAATATGTTAAAAAGCACCGGTCCCAGCACGGAGCCCTGTGGAACCCCACTAACTACCCTTCTCCATTGAGAATACTGTCCATTTAACCCTACTCTCTGTTTTCTATCTTTTAACCAGTTTTTAATCCACAATAGAACATTACCTCCTATCCCATGACTCTCCAATTCTCCAATTTTCCTCTGGAGTTTTTCATGAGGTACTTTGCCAAATGCCTTTTGAAAATTCAGATACACAATATCAACCAGCTCACCTTTATCCATGTTTGTTCACCCCTTCAAAGAAATGTAATAGATTGGTGAGGCAAGGTTTCTCTTCACTAAATCCATGCTGACTTTGTCTCTTTAATCCATGTTTATTTATTTATTTATTTATTTATTTATTTATTAGGATTTATTTACCTAATAAATAAATGAATATGCGCTATAATTTTGTTCTTTACAATAGACTTTACCATTTTGCCCGGCACTGACGTCAGGCTCACTGGTCTATAATATCCAAGACCACCTCTGGAAACTTTTTTTAAAAATCGGTGTTACATTGGCCACCCTCCAATCTTCCAGTACCATGCTTGATTTTAAAGATAAATTACATATTACTAACAATAGTTCTGCAAGTTCATTTTTCAATTCTATCAGTACTCTGGGATGAATACCATCCTGTCCAGGTCTTGAATTTGTCAAATTGCGCCATTACATCTTCCAGGTTTATAGAGATTTCATTCAGTTTCTCCAACTCGTCAGCTGTGAATACCATTTCTGGCACACCGGTATCTCTCCAAAATTTTCCTTGGTGAAGACTGAAACAAAGAATTTATTTAATGTCTCCGCTATGGCTTTGTCTTCCCTGATTGCCCCTTTTACCCCTCGGTTTATAGCGGTCTATAGCAGTCCAACCGATTCTTTTGCCAGCTTCTGGCTTTTAGTATACCTATACTATATGTTTTTGTCTCCAACGCAATCTTTTTTTCAAAGTCCCTCTTTGCCTTCCTTATCAGCGCTTTGCATTTCTTATCATTTTCAGTAGGTTCCTTCTTCTATTTTCTGAAGAATTTTCTTTTAGCTTTAATAGCTTCCTTCACCTCAATTTTTAACCATGCCAGCAGTCGTTTGGTCTTCTTTCCTCCATTTTTAATACATGGAATATATTTGGCCTGGGCTTCAAGGATGATATTTTTGAACAGCATCCACGCCTGATGTAAATTTTTGACCTTCGCAGCTGCTCCTCTAAGTTTTTTTCCACCGTTCTTTTCATTTTATCATAGTCTCCTTTTTGAAAGTTAAACACTAACGTATTGGGTTTCCTATGTGTACTTACTCCAAAGCCAATATCAAATCTGATCATATTATGATCACTGTTATCAAACGGCCCCAGCAGCATTACCTCCCTCACCAGATCATGTGCTGCACTAAGGGTGTGCTGGAGCAGGCTCTCACAGGCTCTCGAGAGCCGTTTGTTAAGTTTTTAAGAACTTTGGGAGCCGGTTCTCCATGGCTACTTTAACAAATGGATCCCAAAATGTGGGCTTGGGCCCCTCCTGAATTCTCTTTTACTTTGCTGGCGAGAGAGAGCCCCTGTTAACAATCTACCAGCACACCCCTGAAGGGTTAGGTCTAGAATGTTTCCTTCTCTTCTTGGCTTCTGCACCAGCTGCTCCATAAAGCAGTCCTTGATTTCATCAAGGAATTTTTACCTCCTCCTAGCATGCCCCGGTGTTACATTTACCCAGTCAATATCGGGATAATTGAAATCACCCCTTATTATTGTGTTGCCCAGTTTGTTAGCCTCCCTAATTTCTGAAAACACTAGGAAAAAATGCCCGTTTCTGAGTGCAAGGAAACGGGCGCTAGCAAGGGGCCCCCTCCCTCCGTCCCTCGGAGCTACTTGCGTTACTTGTTCGGGGTTCGCCTCGCGTTTCGGCCTTCGAGTGTTATAGCTCCGCCCTCGATGTCATGATGTTTTGACGTGAGGGCGGTGCAGACACTCCAGGGCACACCGGATATCTCGGGCGCCTCAACTTCCATGGAGGCTTCAGAATGTTGGGGTTGCCTTTTATATAGAGAGATTTCTACACCCGTCTGTTCATCCTGGCCAGGTGGACAGTAGTACACTCCTATCATTATCCTTTTCCCCTTTACACATGGAATTTCAATCCATAGGGATTCCAAGATGTGTTTTGTTTCCTGCAGAATTTTCAATCTATTTGATTCAAGACTCTCCTTAAAATACTATGCTACCCCTCCACCAATTCGATCCACCCTATCACTATGATATAATTTGTACCCTGGTATGACAGTGTCCCAAAGATTATCCCCCTTCCACCAGGTCTCAGAGATGCCTATTATATCTAATTTTTCATTTAGTGCAATATATTCTAACTCTCCCATCTTATTTTTTAGGCTTCTGGTATTCGCATATAGACATTTCAAACTACGTTTATTGTTCCTATTTACAGAACCTCTCTCCCACATGTCATTACTATGTCATTGGTACCCACATGTACCAAGACAGCCAGCTCCTCCCCAGCACTATCTGAAATCCTATCTAGGTGACACATGAGGTCTGCTACCTTCGAACCAAGCAGGTAAGTCACCAGGTGATCCTCACGTCCACCAGCCACCCAGCTCTCTACATGTCTGGACTGGAGAGCACAGCGGGTTCCTGCATGGTAAAGTGTCTCTCAAACCCCCAGATTGCTATTCTAGACCAATTACCCCCCACCAGCTTGAATGGAGACTGACTGTACAAGTGAGTGGGGTGAGAGTGGCCTGAATGAGCAGTGACTGTGGTTTATGTATCCGGGACTAGACTAGAGCTAGACCCAGGTGATACCCGGGTTACATATGGAAGAGAGGGTGAGTGCCCGGGGTAGAGAAAGCGAATAGTTGACAATTTAAAGGGTGCAGGAATTCCTTCTGCCTCTAACCTGAGCATCCTCTTCCTTGCCCTCTCCCCCTGAAAGTAGGCAAACTACACCCATCATAAAGAAATAGCTTTTAATGCTAGTTTGCCATTTTTAGAACTATTTTCTCTTTCCTGGGCCTTGATACATATCCTCCTTGATCTCTGCACTAGATGATTCATTCCCTTTGAGACAGCGAATGCATGTGCCTGAAGGCAGTGCTGCAGCAGCGGCGGTAAGAAAAACCAATTTCATCTCAGCTGGAGGCTTTCCCGCTTTGGAGGGAGAGCGGGAGATGGCCCGGCAAAGCGGGAGTTTCCCGTTGAATGCGGGAGACTTGGCAGGTCTAGTACAGTGGAGCACCGTTAGTAAGCGGTGTTCTGGAGGCATGGCTATGTAACCGCATAGTATCGGTGCGCTTATTACCAGAACAATAATGAAATACTGTAGCATCAAAGACATTGTTTTGCTTCACTTCCAAGCCAAGGAAGTTTGTTGTATTTACCGCCAGGTTATTTCCAGTACAGCCTACCGTGTATTATCGAGAACTGCACATTAATTTTCTGATTTTGGGAGGCAGGTTATTACCACGTAGAAAACGATCAGGCGCTGAAATGGTGTGTGTACTAACGGTGCTCCACTGTAATAACATTCTAATGCCTTGGGCTTCCTAAACTTGTCCTGGAGACCTTGCAGCCTAGTGGGTTTTTAGGATATCCACAATGAATATGCATGAGATATCCTAGGTCTCTAGTGCATTCCTTTTGACCCTCTAATCAAAGTGTAAGTCCCCTTCCTTTCCCTACATTTTATGTGTGCCCTTATGAACAACACATTTGAATTCACACCTCATTTTGTCATATATACAACCTAATTTGGAAAACAGAGGTTTAGTTCTGTGCAGGCAAAGACTTGCTGAATAATAAAATATGTATAGCGCCATAGAAGATATGCGTGTCTTTGGTAGCATCCACATGACAAGAATTCACTTTAGAAAAGTGCACAGTCAAAAGATGAGCAACATCTCTACTGGCCTTCACACATGTAAATATGACTTACATGTATTTGTGTCAGTTTAGCACATAAATTTGTGTTAGTTTACACATAAATTTGCCTCCACTTACATTTGTAACTAGCATATTTTGCAAAACTGTACTTCTGTGGACATCCAACTACAGAACTGTACTCCAAAACATACATTTTTGCATTTTAAGGTGGTTTTGACTCCCAGAGCTGTACACACACGTCTGCCTTCAATCACTCTTCCAAGACCTAGGTCCAAACATGCATTTACTGACACTTATGAGCGACTTATAAATGCCACAGGGGGGATTTTTTGAAGTATACTTGTCATTGCAAAATACAAAATACACACATGCCTTCAAGGTCCATCCAAACCACACCCAGAACATGGCTCCTTTAAATCTGTCCACGCCTGTTCTTCCAAAATTGCACAAAGTTGCGGAACTTGCGCTACCATACGGTGGTTTTTTCAAGGACTATTATTATTACCTTCCCTTCAGAGACAACTGATTTTTGTTGCTGACGTTGGTCTATTACACCAGCTGTTCATGTTATGAGACTCTTGATGCAGGCATCATTTCTGCCGAAACACGGCTGTGTCGGATCATCTCATGTGTATGGTTATTGCTGGTTGGAATAAATACCATTTAGCTCTACAATCTGACTCCACCCCATCACTTTGGTTGTTCATCATGCCTGCTCTAAAATCCTTATCTGTGTATTCCTGTTTACATACCTTCTAAATGTACCTCTATAGTATACAATATTACCTTCTGAGAACTTGTACAGGTCAGTAATGTCCTGCATGCCATTACTCCCAATTTCCTTGGTAACAATTTTCTTTCCAATATGGGTTTTGTCAACATATTCAACCCCCCTGGTCCCATCCTTCAATACTTTATGGTAAACAACATCACAGTTGACCTAAAAAAAATAATAATAAAAAGTCAAACCCAAAGTCATTACATCTTTGGAGAGAAGAAACCAGTTAAACAGTACAGGGGGTGAGGGTTTCAGAGTAACTTGATATCTGTACCAAATATTTTATTACTGTAGTGCTTGAACATAACAAAAGACAAAGGTAAAACTGCTTTTATGAAAGATATGTACACTTCCTTTTGCTATGACAGGTGCCCCTCTGACTGGGGTATTAAAAAGACAGTAAGATCCTTGAAATACAACCGGAGGAACTGTCTCGTATGAATATGAAAGCAACAGAAAAGTTGGTAGCAAAAATATTCTCCCCAATAATGAGAACCCACAGCGGTCAGTGTTTTTAAAAACGCCGGCTGCGTGGGTTTTTCTACACTGATATTCACTATCAGAATCCACATATCAGCCAGCACCGAATATCCAAGTTTAAGAAAGCTGCTGCCAGCTGTATGGTTTTACTGAAATTCAGACTGCTACACAGATAACTACCCAGAGAAAGTTAGGACAGCTTTTTTGCTGTCTTAAATTTATCCAGGCTAGGTACAGGTTAGCCAACTGAATATCGTCACTAATTGGGTAACTCCTGGCTGTGCCCAAGTTCTGCCCCAAACCAGCCAGGCTGGTTTTTACTGCAGTCCTATGAACCAGGCATCTGCATTTGCACAACCCTTGTAAATCGAATGCTGCTACTATTATTACTACTACTAATCATTTCTATAGCACTACTAGATGTGTGCAGCGCTGTATGTTCTCTGTCCCTAGAGGGCTCACACTCTACGTTTTCTGTACCTAGGGCAATGGAGGGTTAAGTAACTTGCTCAAGGTCACAAGAAGCTGCAGTGGGAATCGAACCCCAACTACCACATATCAAATAGCTATAATTATGTTTCCTGTTATTGCCACAAATTAGCAGATTTAAGTTCATGGAAGCAGAGATTTGAGGAACTAAATGTGTCCCAGAAGAGAAGAAATAAATAAATAGAGGATATAATGGGAACATATAAGTATGTTGAAAAGTTATAAATAATGAAAAAGAAGCTCACGTTTCCAGTGAAAAGGAAATTCTAGGACAAGAGGTTATGATATGATGCTCAAAGGTAGTACATTCTGGAGAAACATTAGAAAATATTGTATTTTTTTCCTAGTCAGGAACCTTGGAATACAGTTAGATTCAACACTTACTCTGATTCCCCAAATCCAAGCAACCGTCAAGAGCTGCTTCTACTATCTGCGGCAGCTACACTGCCGCTCCTTACATCAAGAAGATAAATCTTATCCCATTTGTGCATGCCATGATAACATCAAGACTGGATTACTGTAATGCATCCTACAACAGTCTGACTACAAAGGGCCTGCACTAGCTCCGACTGATTCAGAATGCTGCAGCAAGACTAATAGAAGATTGCATATCACACCATTTTTGCAAAAACTTAATTGGCTACCAGTACAATACAGGGCTAAATTTAAAACTCTATGATCTTCAAGGCCCTTAAAGGAAATGTCCCCAAGTACCTGAAGAATAGGACAATCCTCTACACACCTCCAAGGACACTAAGGTCCTCCCAAGGACTATCACTAACCACACCCTCTCCAAAAGACATTACACAATCTGATACCCGCAAGCAAGCCTTCTCTGGAGTAGCCCCCACACTCTGGAATGCACTCCCTGAAAGGCTCTGCTGAACACAAGACTATCTCTGCTTCAGGAAGCAGGTGAAAACTTGGCTCTTCAAACAGTCCTTTAATGGAAGAAGTAACTAACTTGTTAGACTCACTCACACACACAAGGCGTAACTTGGGCTGCACATAGTCCAGTAGGAAATGTTTATCCATCTCTCTGACCTCATGTGCACCTTTCTTTACTCACCTTATTTTCTAACGCTTCTTACTCTCTTACCTATCTATATGTTAACCATTTCTCTAACCTCATGTGCAACATTCTTTAAATTAGTCACCTTACTTTCTAACTCCTCTTACTCTCTTATCTATCTATAGGTTCCATCTTTACGTATACCCTACACTGTCAATTAAAATGTTCTTTTATGTATTGTATTGACATTGCCATTGTAAGTAGTATACTATGCCGTGCCAGACTTTGTATTGTTATTTGAATATTTTTACTACTGTAATTGTCTATTGCTCATGTTTGACCCCCTGGATCATGAATGAACCACCAGGAGGCTGAGTAGTCCTTAGGCTGAGGCTGCCACATCATGGGGTCCAGCAAAAACTCAATAGTTCAATAAGTGCAAAGCAATTAATCTAGGGGAGCTTCGCTCTCACTCTGGCAGCACATGTGATATAGTAACACAGTAAATGTCAGCAGATAAAGACCTGCACAGTCCATCCAGTCTGCCCAACAAGATGGACAGAGTTGAATATGACACTCTGCACAGGTTCCACTTCTTCATGATTAAACATGGATATAATTAATCTCTATCTCTCCCTGACAATTTTGGGGCGTAGACCGTAGAAGTCTGTCTGGTACTGATCCTACTTCCCAACTACTGGAGGTGCCATCAAAGCCCACTCGAGCCTTGATCCTGATCTGTTTTTGCCATTTACAGGACCCAGACCTGGAAGTCTGCCTGGTATTGGTCTTAGTTCCCAGTATCTGGAGCTGCCCTCAAAGCTCACTCCAGCTATGTGGTCATTTAAGTTTTGCTTTAATTGGATTCCATCCTTTTTCTATATAGGGGTCCATCAACAGTGTATGTAGATCTTAATCTTGTCAAACAGAAAGGCAAGGGATTTGATCTTTTGGACTCTAGCCTGACAGTGTTTTAGAGAAACAGGGACAGAACACCAAAAATGTATTTAGTGTAGGACTGAACAAAATACAGATCTTTAGTGAAGATTAATTTATGCAGCTCTATTTCTGAAGTGAAAATCCATCATGTAACTTGCTGCCCTCCATGCCAGTCTCTTAGCCAGATCAAAAAAGAGTAGTGACCGCTGCATATCAGAATCAAGTTTATTCAACAACCAAAGAATACAAATTGACCGATAGAAGTGCAAGTCAATAGACCATAACCCAGTAAGAAAGAATTTACAACAATGGCCCAATGTGTTTCGGCCTTGACTGCTGGTCAAGGATGGACACAGGCACTGACAAAGGGTGACTTTTGGTCTGTACTGGCCCAGATCTTGCTCTCCTCCTGCCTGCCTGACACTAAATAATGGTGTCTAGTGGCCCTCCCACCAGCCAGCTTCCCACCTCCCACTAGGATCAATTGGCTTCCTGTTCCCTATTTAAAACTATCTCCCTGGTGTCTAGTGGCACTCCTGCCTTCCCCTACCCCCATCCAAACAGAATAAAAAAAAAAAAAGTCCCATCCTACATCCTCCTTTCCAAGTCCCCTGGACCCCAGTATCTTGAAGGAGATAGGAGTGATGTCCACTTACTCATGCATCCTGGCTGTCATCTCCAAAATGGCTGTCCCTGCTCCACAAGGTGTATCCTGGGATTCACTGGGCAGGGTCAATCTGCCATATACAGAACTTTCTCCCTTATATAGCAAACTGGCCATGCCTGGTGCATCCCCAGGATCCATTGCATGGGGCAGGGCAGTGGCGTAGCCAAGGGTGGGCTTGGGTGGGCCGAGGCCCACCCACTTTGGGTTCAGGCCCACTCAGTAGCAGCATACCTATGATGTGGCTGGCAGGGATCCCCAAGCCCCACCAGCTGAAAACTCCCAAGTGTCCCTCCTGCATACCATGTAAGTAGCAGATCTTCGCCATACATACTGCTTGCACCGGCCCCACAGCCTTCCTAGGCGGAAACAGGAAGCTGCATCAGAGGGAAGGGTGTGGGGCCAACATGAGCAGTGTGTATTAGCTGTTGCTCGCTGCTGATGAAAATCTGCTATTTAAAAGGTATACGGGGGGGGGGGGGGGATGTTTGAGAGACCATATGGCATGCAGGCGAGAGGAGAGACCAAATCACCTGTGGGACGGGGCGAGGTTCTTCTGCCCACCCATCTTGGGCCCAGGCCCACCCAAAATTGGGTGTCTGGCTACGCCCCTGGGGCAGGGACTGACATTTTGGAGATGACAGCCCGGAGGCAGGAGCTAGTAGGCATTGCTCCTGCCTCCTTCAAGGTACTTGGGTCCAGGATGGCTTGGAAAGGCGGTCAAGGGGTGGGGTGGGTGCCACTAGATACCAATCCCAGGGAAAGCACTTGCTTTCCCATGTCTGTCTCAATAGCAAAATATGGACTTTGCCTTCAGGAATTTTCTTTAAACCCAGATAACGCTAACCGCTGTTACCACATCCTCTGGTAAAGAGTTCCAGAGCTTAACTATCCGTTCAGTGAAAAAATGTTTCCTCCTATTTGTTTTAAAAGTATTTCCATGTAACTTCCTCGAGTGTCCCCTAGTCTTTGTACTTTTGGAATGAGTAAAAAATTGATTTACTTCTACTCGTTCTACACAATTCAGGATTTTGTAAACTTCATTCAAACCTCCCCTCATCCATCTGTTTTCCAAGCTGAAGAGCCCTATCTTATTTAGCCTTTCCTCATATGAGAGGAGTCCCATCCCCTTTATCATTTTGGTTGCTCTTATTTGAACCTTTTCTAATTCCATTATATCTTTTTTGAGATATGGTGACCAAAACTAAATACAATCCTAAAGGTGTGGTCACACCATGGAGCAATACAAAGGCATTAAAGTATTTTCCGTCATATTCACCATACCTTTCCTAATAGTTCCTAGCACCTTGTTTGCCTTTTTGGCCGCTGCCGCACTGTGAGCAGAAGATTTCTGCATATTATCTATAATGACACCTAGATCTTTTTCTTGAGTGCTGAGCCCCATGCTGGATCCTAGCATCAGGCATCACTTTGCATTTGTCCACATTAAATTTCGTCTGCCATTTGGAGGCCCAGTCTTCCAATTTCCTAAGGTCTTCCTGCAATTTTCACAGTCCGAACGTGTTTTAACAACTTTGTATAGTTTTTATCATCTGCAAATTTAATCACCTCACTCGTCATTCCGATTTACATATCATTTATAAATATGTTAAATAGCACTGGTCCCAGTATAGATCCCTACGACAGCCATACTGGGTCAGATCAATGGTCCATCTAGCCCAGTATCCTGTTTTCCAAACAGTGACCAAGCCAGATCACAAGTACCTGGCAGAAACCCAAATCATGGCAACACTCCATACTACAAATCCCAGGGTAAGCAGTTGCTTCCCATGTCTGGTCTCAATAGTAGACTATGGACTTTTCTTCCAGGAATTTGTCCAAACCTTTTTTAAACCCAGATACACTAGCCACTGTTACTACATCCTCCAGCAAAGAATTCCAGAGCTTAACTATTCGTTGAGTGAAAAAATATTTCCTCCTATTTGTTTTAAAAGTATTTCCATGTAAATTCCTTGTGTGCCCCCTAGTCTTTGTACTTTTGGAACGAGAAAATCGATTTATTTCTACTTGTTCTACACCAGTCAGGATTTTGTAGACCTCAATCATATCTTCGCTTATCAGGCTCTTTTCCATGCTGAAGAGACCTAATCTCTTTAGCCTTTCCTCATATGAGAAGAGTTCTATCCCCTTTATCATTTTGGTTGCTCCTCTTTGAAGCTTTTCTAATTCCGTTATATGTTTTTTTGAGATACAGCGACCAGAACTGAACACAATACTTAAGGTGTGGACGCACCATGGAGTGATACAAAGGCATAGTATTTTCGGTCTTATTCACCACCCCTTTCCTAATAATTCCTAGCATCCTGTTTGCTTTTTTGGCTACCGCCGCACACTGAGCAGAAGATTTCAGAGTATTATCTACAACGACACCCAGATCTTTTGAATCCATTGAGGTTTTGAAGAGTTCAATCTACAGCCTCCAAAGTATACTTGTGGGAGATTGGGCACTCACCTCACACAGTAAATTCATACTGTTGCAGAAAGTTGTCATGACCTGTTCACTTCCTGCTGTTGTAGACAGGATATTCAGAATGAGTGAAGTTTAGAAGCAGTTTCAGAATTGAGTGAGCAGTATGACCTCCATCAAGTAAAGTGGAAGCAATTCCAGAAGAGACAATATAATTCCAATTTTTGATTGATGCTGAATTATTGCTAGGAGAAAATTAATTAGAAATGTCTGTCCTGTGCCAGCTGGTGAGTCAAGGAAAAATAGTCCATCGTTTTTCTTGTTCACCGGATGATATTATGAACAGTTTTCTGGTTTGAGGTCAACAGTGGTTCATTTGCTGTCACATATTTATCTAGTTTCTCTTGATCATAACTTGTTTCTTGAAGCATTCCTATGCTCAATCAGATATTGCTGAAGAGCATAGGCGTAGTTTGACTGTTTCATTTGGGGGGGGGGGCAAAGGAAGGGGTGGGGCATATTAGCATATTCATTTGCATATATGTATATGCAAATTATGCTAATATGGAGGAAGGAAGGGAGCAAGAGCTGGCTTTTTTGGGAATAACCAGTGTTCGTTTGCCGATGGATAGCCACTGAATCGGAGAGGCAGCGGGTTTGGCGACAGGCAGTGGTGTGCTGGTAAATGTTAAACAACAGGCTCTCCCCCCGGTCCCCCTCTGCGCCACCCCCAAATTGCAGAGCTGGCTATAGCCGGGGAGAGAGCCTGGGGGGGGGGTATAAATAAGTAAATATAAACTTTTAATGTTGAGCACCTGATTCTCAAAGTGAACATATTCCAAACACTATAATGAAAATAAAATGATTTTTTTCTACCTTTGTTGTCTGGTGACTGTTTTTCTGATCATGCTGGTCCAGTATCTGATTCTGCTGCTATCTGTCCTCTTAACTCCGTTTCCAGGGCTTCCTTTCCATTTATTTCTTTCCTCCTTTCTTCTTCATTTCTGGTCCTCAGCTTCTGCCTATTTTCTTCATCCATGTGCAGTTTTTCTCCTCTCTTCCTTTTCCCTCATCTCCTTCCTCATTCTTTCCTCCCCTCCATCCATGTCCAGCATTTCTTTTCTCTCCCCTGCCCTCCATCCACCCATGTCCAGCGACCCTTCTCTCCCTTTGCCCTGCAAACACCCATACCCAGCAACCCTCCTTTCCCCTGCCCCCATGCCCAGTGGCCCTCCTTTCCCCTGCCCTCCATCCACCCATGTCCAGCAGTGACCCTCCTCTCCCCTGCCCCCATGCCCATTGGCCCTCCTTTCCCCTGCCCTCCATCCACCCAGTCCAGCAGTGACCCTCTTCTCCCCTGCCCCCATGCCCAGTGGCCCTCCTTTCCTCTGCCCTCCATCCACCCAGTCCAGCAGTGACCGTCCTATCCCCTGTCCCTATGCCCATTGGCCCTCCTTTCCCCTGCCCTCCATCCACCCAGTCCAGCAGTGACCCTCCTCTCCCCTGCCCCCATGCCCAGTGGCCCTCCTTTCCCCTGCCCTCCATTCACCCAGTCCAGCAGTGACCCTCCTCTCCCCTGCCCTCCCTTCATTCCACCCTCTCCCCGTTCCTTCTCCTCCTCCCCCCCCCCCGCAGCGAGCCAGTTCTCCACCCTCCCTCCAGATCCATCCCTCACCAACTCAGCAGAAATCTCACGAGGCCGCCTCTGAAAGTCTCGGCGGCCATTTTTAAAGCGCGAACCAGCAGGGGAGAGAGCGCTAGCGCCTAGTGGGCAGGCAAAGGATTCGAAGATCAGGTCGGTGAGGGACGGATATGGAGGGAGGGAGGAGAGCCGGCTCACGGGGGGGCCAGGGGGGGAGGAGGAGAAGGAACGGGGAGAGGGCGGGGCGAAGGGAGAGCTGCCTGTTGCCGGCCCTGCATTTGGGGGGGCATTGCCCCCCCTCGCCCCCCCAGTCTACGCCCATGCTGAAGAGGTAGGGGACCAATGATAGAATTGAACAATCTCATTGTTCAGATAGATAGACAGGTCTGTTGCAGATAGGGGACTTATGTTTTAACAAGCAAACATGGAGGGGCATAATCAAACGGGGCATCCAAGTTTTCCTGAGGGCGTCCCCGCAGGACGGCCCCGTGAAGGGGCGGGGAAAACTGCTATTATCGAAACAAGATGGGCGTCCATCTTTCATTCCGATAATATGGTCAGGGACTCCCAAATCTCAACATTTAGGTCAACCTTAGAGATGGTCGACCTAAATGTTGAGATGGTCGACCTTAGAGATGGTCGACCCCGGTTTTCGGCGATAATGGAAACCGAGGATGCCCATCTCCAAAATGACCAAATCCAAGCCCTTTGGTCGTGGGAGGAGCCAGCATTCGTAGTGCACTGGTCCCTTTGACATGCCAGGACACCAACCGGGCACCCTAGGGGGCACTGCAGTGGACTTCACAAATTGCTCCCAGGTGCACAGCTCCCTTACCTTCGGTGCTGAGCCCCCCAAAACCCACTCCCCACAACTGTACACCACTACCATAACCCTAAGGGGTAAAGGGGGGCACTTACATGTGGGTACAGTGGGTTTCGGGTGGGTTTTGAAGGGCTCACATTTCACAGCACAAGTGTAGCAGGTGGGGGGGGGGGGTGGGCCTTGGTCCACCTGCCTGAAGTGCACTGCACCCACTAAAACTGCTCCAGGGACCTGCATACTGCTGTGATAGAGCTGGGTATGACATTTGAGGCTGGCATAGAGGCTGGTAAAAAAATGTTTTTAATTTTTTTTTAGGGTGGGAGGGGGTTGGTGACCACTGGGGGAGTAAGGGGAGGTCATCCCCGATTCCATCCGGTGGTCATATGGTCAGTTAGGGCACCTTTTTGAGGCTTGGTTGTGAAAAAAAATGGACCAAGTAAAGTCGACCAAATGCTCGTCAGGGACGCCCTTCTTTTTTCCATTATCGGCCGAGGACTCCCATCTCTTAAGCACGCCCCAGTTCTGCCTTTGCTACACCTCCAACACACCCCTGTGAACTTTGGTCGTCACCGTGACGGACTGCAGTTGAGGGCACCCAAAATCGGCTTTCGATTGTGCCGATTTGGGCAACCCTGAGAGAAGGACGCCCATCTCCCAATTTGTCTCAGAAGATGGGCGCCCTTCTTTCGAAAATGCCCCTGATAATCATTGAGCTCCTCCTGAACAAGAGGATTGTCCCTGAAAAGTTTCATTGCATTTGCTTGTATCCTCTCCAAATGCATGAAGAACTAAAATATACAGACAAACAAACTTTCTTCCTTATAATGTATAGATACTGAAAAAATAGCACACCGGGAATTGGGTATAACAGGAAAACAAGCAACTAATGAAACTAGTTCATTTATAGACAGGTTTGAGATTTAAGTACAGTCATTAAAATGTTATAATATTGTCTTAAATCTTCAGATGTATGGGCTCATGCAGACAGATAAGTGAAGAGAAGCTTGAAATGATTAAAAATGGTTTGCAGCCAGCATCCTGCACCATTGATACATGCCTATCACACTGAGCAAAGCTTGCAAGTAGGGACCTTATGGAAAGGAATATTAAAAGACTTAACTCCTTTCTCAGAAGGAGTGATGCCAGCAACATTAAATAAGGCTATTTTTCATTCCTTATTAAAATAGGTCTCCCTTGACCAGGAAAAACTGAAAAACGACGCCCACTGTTATACATCCCTCTGAACCTACAACAGGTCACATTACTACTACTACTATTTAGCATTTCTATAGCGCTACAAAGCATACACAGCGCTGACAAAACATATGCAGCGCATAAAGATAGGCACCAATTACAGAATATTATCACTAACACACATGAATGCTACACTTACAAGTGTAAATGTGAGCCGCTTGCTCAGTAATATTACATAGTAACATAGTAAATGACGGCAGATAAACACCTGTACTGTCCAGCCAGTCTGTCCAACAAGATAAACTCATTTTACATGGTATGTGATACTTTATATGTATACCCGAGTTTAATTTGTCCCTGCCTTTCTCAGGGCACAGACCATAGAAGTCTGCCCAGCACTGTTCTTGTACTAAGTTCTGAAGCTAACGTTGAAATCCCTTAAAATTTACACTCCAACCCATCCATATCTATTCAGTCTCGATCAGGACGTAGACCTTAGAAGTCTGTCCAGCACCATTTTTGCTTCCCAATTACTGGCATCACCACCTAATCTCTGCTAAGATTCTGTGGATCCATTCCTTCTAAACAGGATTCCTCTGTGTTTATCCCATTCATGTTTGAATTCCATTACCGTTTTTATCTTCACTACCTTCCTGACATTACTCCTGAGTCTGCCCCCTATTAACCCCAATTCATGTCCTCTAGTTCTACCGCCTTCCTGTCTCTGAAAAAGGTTTGTTTGCGGATTAACACCTTTCAAATATTTGAACATCTGTATCATGTCACCCCTGTTTCTCCTTTCCTCCAAGGTATACATGTTCAGGCCAGCAAGTCTCTCCTCATACAATTTGCAATGCAAATCCCATACCATTTTTGTAGCTTTTCTTTGCACCGCTTCCAGTTTTTTTTACATCTTTAGCAAGACATGGCCTCCAAAACTGTACACAATACTCCAAGTGGGGCCTCAGCAACGATTTGCAGAGTGGCATCAACACCTCCTTTCTTCTGCTGGTTATACCCCTCTCTATACAGCCTAGTATCCTTCTGGCCATGGCCGTCACCTTGTTGCATTGTTTCTTCACCTTTAGATCCTCAGACACCAACACCCCAAGGTCTCACTCCTGAGTCGAGCTTACTAATCTCTCCCCTCCTATCTGGTATCTCTCTTTTGGGTTTCTGCACCCCAAGTGCATCACTCTACACTTCTTCGCATTAAATTTTAACTGCCAGACCCTCAACCATTCTTCTAACGTTTGGAGATCCCTTCTCATCATTTCTACTCCCTCCAGGGTATCCACTCTATTGGCTATTTTCATGTCATATGCAAAAAGGCAAACCTTTTCTTCCAATCCTTCAGCAATAGCTCCCACAAATATATTAAACAGAATAGGCCCCAGCACCAACCCCTTAGGAACTCCACTGCTCACCTTCCTTTCCTCCGAGCGGATTCCATTTACCACCAATCTCTGTCACCTGTCGGTCAGGCACTCAATCTGCTAGCGCGTAAATGTAAGGGGACATTTTAGTAGCCATTCTCTGGGCCATCTCCATCCTGTTCATATCCTTTTGAAGGTGAGGTCTTGAAAACTGTGCACAGTACTCTAAGGGCCTCTTTTACCAAACCACGCTAGCAATTCCCAGCGCAACAATGACGACAAAGCCTATTCACTTTAACTGGGCCTCGTTGGTATTGCCAGCAGGAATCGCTAGCACAATTTAATAAAAGAGGCTGTTAATGAAGTCTCACCAAAGGCATATTTGGAAGCATTATCACTTCCTTTTTCCTGCTGGCCATTCCTCTCCCTCAGCACTCAAGCATCCTTCTGGCATTTGTGATGCCTTTTCTTTTTTTTTTTTAATCTTTATTAATATTTTCAATAATTCACAAACCAATGTGACTTAGCAATCCATCATCAATTCAAAAGAAAAAAACTTATTAACGCAAAAAGCGTAAGGAAATAATACAGACATTATTTTCTACCTGAGAAGTTCCGAGAGGACATTTCTCTGGTAAGTGAACACTATTTTTCTTTGTGCTTTGGGAACTTAAAGATTGGGGTTTAAAGGAGGAATTGTAGTTTAGTGTTAGGCAAAATAAAGATAGAAAAAGCAAATTTTATCAACTAATCTCCATAGTCTTTTCCGCCTAGTTTTAAAAACTTTGTACCACAGCATTAACAGACAGAATCTAGCAGGCACTGCAGGATCTAGTTTAGTATTAAGGGGGAATAAAAAGAGAGGGGGGGGGGGGAAAGCAAGCAGGACCTAGTTTAGTATTAAGGGGGGGGGGGAATAAAAAGAGAGAAAGAGAGAGAGAGAGAGAGAGAGAAAAGCAAGCATCATTAACTAGTTGCCATAGAGGGGCATAACCCAACGGCACCAGCCATCTACATGGGTGGCCATCTATATGGCCGGCGCCGCAAAGAGCAGTCCCGAACCATATTATCGAAAAAGATGGCTGGCCATCTTTCATTTCACAACAAGCATAGTTTGAAAAGTCTATATGCGAATGCCAGGAGCCTAAGAAATAAGATGTGAGAGTTAGACTATATTGCACTAAATGACAAATTAGATATAATAGGCATCTCTGAGACCTGATGGAAGGAGGATAACCAATGGGACACTGTCATACCAGGGTACAAATTATATCGTAGTGATAGGGTGGATCGAATTGGTGGAGGGGTAGCATAGTATTTTAAGGAGGGCCTTGACTCAAATAGATTGAAAATTCTGCAGGAAACAAAACACATCTTTGAATCCCTATGGATTGAAATTCCATGTGTAAAGGGGAAAAGGATAATGATAGGATTGTACTACCGTCCGCCTGGCCAGGATGAACAGATGGATGCAGTAATGTTAAAGGAAATTAGGGACGCAAACAAACTGGGCAACACAATAATAATGGGTGATTTCAATTATCTCGATATTGACTGGGTAAATGTAACATCAGGGCATTCTAGGGAGGTAAAATTCCTTGATGAAATCAAGGACTGCTTTATGGAGCAGCAGGTATAGGAGCCGATGAGAGAAGGAAAAATTCTAGACCTAATCCTTAGTGGAGTGCGTGATCTGGTGCGGGAGGTAATGGTGCTGGGGCCGCTTGATAACAGTGATCATAATATGATCGGATTTGATATTAGCTTTGAAGTAAGTATACATAGGAAATCAAATACGTTAGCATTTAACTTCAAAAATGGAGACTAAGATAAAATGAGAACGGTGAAAAAAACACTTAGAGGAGCGACTGCGAGGGTCAAAAATTTACATCAGGCGTGGATGCTGTTCAAAAATACCATCCTGGAAGCCCAGGCCAAATATATTCCGTGTATTAAAAAAGGAGGACAGAAGACCAAATGACAGCTGGCGTGGTTAAAAAGTGAGGTGAAGGAAGCTATTAGAGCTAAAAGAAAATCCTTCAGAAATGGAAGAAGGAACCGACTGAAAATAATAAGAAACAGCATAAGGAATGTCAAGCCAAATGCAAAGTGCTGATAAGGAAGGCTAAGAGGGACTTTGAAAAAAAGATTGCGTCGGAGGCAAAAACAAGTGGAGGGGCATAATCGAACGCAAACGCCTATCTCCATGGGCGTTTATCTCCGAGAAAGGGTCCGTGAAGGGGCTGACCGAACCGTATTTTCGAAAAAAATGGACGTCTATCTTTAGGTTCAAAAATACGGTTTGTGCCAGGCAAATGCATTGGATGCGGGCGTTTTTTGAGCTGGGCGTTTTCGTTTTTAGCGATAATCGAAACCGAAGCGGCCCAGCTCAAAAATAAACAACTCCAAAGCTTTGGGTCATGGGAGGGGCCAGGATTCGTAGCGCACTGGTCCCCCTCACATGCCAGGACACCAACTGGGCACCCTAGGGGGCAATTGTAAAAAATAGAAATAAACATTTAATTACCTCCCAGGTGCATAGCTCCCTTCCCTTGGGTGCTGAGCCCCCCAAAACCCACTGCCCACAACTCTACACCATTACCATAGCACTTAAAGCTGAATGGGGACACCTACATGTGGGTACAGTGGGTTTTGGATGCCTCCCATTTACCAGCATAAGTGTTACAGGTGGGGGTGGGGGGGGGGGGTGGGCCTGGGTCCACCTGCCTGAAGTGCACTGCGATACCCACTAAAAGTGCTCCAGGGACCTGCATACACGCAGGCCTCTAGGACTTGTTGCTGCTGTATAACATTGGCACATCAGTTGACACCTGAAGACTAATCTCTCCGAAAATGTCCTTTATTGGAACAAGCACGTTTACTCATAGCTAACTGCAGATCACAGGTTGTGCCCCACTGGCAACGAGTCTCCCTGTTACTGAGATTAGCAGTAGGTCAGAGCTGGCAGAATGCTGTAAGTTCTCTAACGTGGCTAACACATGAAAGGGATCTAAAACTGGCTTACAAAAATGGCCACTACCTCATGGACTACTGGAAACAAAACTGGACACACTCTGACCCAGTTAGCAGGGGGAAAAGCACCATGGGAGTACAGCCTACTAACTACCAACATCGTGAGCATTTACCACAAGCTAGTGGAATCACAGAGCCCAATACCCTACACCCACCACAATGCATTGCTGAAGTGATTCTGCAGTGCGCATAACAGAAAAGGTGTCAAACTCACCCGAGAGCCACATCAGAACCAGGGAAAGGCTGTCAGAGGATAGAACACATTCTGCTGTCATGAAGGTGGGTACGGCATTTGAGGCTGGCATAGAGGCTGGAAAATAAAGTTGTTAAAGTGGCATTTTGTTTTGGTGGGAGGGGGTTAGTGGCCACTGGGGGAGTCCGGGGAGGTCATCCCCGATTCTCTCCAGTGGTCATCTGGGCAGTTGGGGCACTTTTTTGGGACTTGTTCGTGAGAAAAAGGGTCCAACAAAAGTGACCCAAAATCGCGGTACAAATGCCTTTTTTTTTTTTTATTATCAGCTAAAGACGCCCATCTCTGTTAGGGCGATAACCACGCCCCAGTCCCACCTTCACCACGCCTCTGACATGCCCCCGTCAACTTTATTCATTCCCGCGACGGAGTGCAGTTGAAGACACCCAAAATCGCCTTTTGATTATACCGATTTGGGCGCCTTTGCGAGAAAAACGCCCATCACCCAATTGGGGTCGAAATATGGGCGCCTTTCTCTTTCGAAAATAAGCTGGATAGTAAACATTTTTTTAGGTATATTAAAAGCAGGAAGCTGGTAAAAGAATCAGTTGGACCGCTAGATGATCGAGGAGTAAAAGGGGCAATCAGGGAAGACAAAGCCGTAGCGGAGAGATTAAATGAATTCTTTGCTTCGGTCTTCACCGAGGAAGGTTTGGGTGGGATACCAGTGCCGGAAATAGTATTCGAAGCTGACTAGTCGGAGAAACTTAATGAATTCTCTGTAAACCTGGAGGATGTAATGGGGCAGTTCTACAAACTGAAGAGTAGCAAATCTCCTGGACCAGATGGTATTCATCCCAGAGTACTGATAGAACTGAAAAATGAGCTTGCAGAGCTATTGTTAGAAATATGTAATTTATCCTTAAAATCGAGTGTGGTACCGGAAGACTGAAGGGTGGCCAATGTAATGCCGATTTTTAAAAAAGGCTCCAGAGGAGATCCGGAAAATTATAGACCGGTGAGTCTGACGTTGGTGCCGGGCAAAATGGTACAGACTATTTATTAAGAACAAAATTACAGAGCATATTCAAAAGCATGGATTAATGAGATGAAGTCAACATGGATTTAGTGAAGGAAAATCTTGCCCCACTAATCTACTACATTTCTTTGAAGGGGTGAACAAACATGTGGATACAGGTGAGCCAGTTGATATTATGTATCTGGATGTTCAGAAGGCGTTTGACAAAGTACCTCATGAAAGACTCCAGAGGAAATTGGAGAGTCATGGGATAGGAGGTAGTGTTCTATTGTGGATTAAAAACTGGGGGGGGGGGGGGGGGGGGGTTAAATGGTCAGTATTCTCAATGGAGAAGGGTAGTTAGTGGGGTTCCCCAGGGGTCTGTGCTGGGATCACTGCTTTTTAACATATATATAAATGACCTAGAGATGGGAGTAACTAGTGAGGTAATTAAATTTGCTGAAGACACAAAATTATTCGAAGTCGTTAAATTGTGGGAGGATTGTGAAAAATTACAAGAGAACCTTACGAGACTGGGAGACTGGGCATCTAAACGGCAGATGACGTTTAATGTGAGCAAGTGCAAAGTGATGCATGTGGGAAAGAGGAACCCGAAAAATAGCTATGTCATGCAAGGTTCCACGTTAGGAGTCACGGACCAAGAAAGGGATCTAGGTGTCGTCATTGATGATACGTTGAAACCTTCTGCTCACAAAACAGGCAGATTGGGCGTGACAAGATGGCGCCGCTGTGCTGAAGACGCTGAGTCTGATCGAGCGTTTGTTGAAAATTTTTTCCTTTTACCAGCTATGCCGCATACAAAAAGAAAGGGGAATGTTAGGGAAAAACCCTCCACCACCTTGACATCTTCCCCGAAGCAACTTACAATCGACAGCTTCGCTCTGAGGCAGCCACCAAATCAGACTGGAGTTGAATTTCTGCTAGATGTCAGGGCAGGAAACCCGACACCTCAGGAAAATAATATAACACTCTCTCCTCCAGCGTCCGACAATCCACCGTGCCCTGCCTTAGTACGGGAAGGTAAAGCTGTTATTCAAGACCCGGAAGGCGGAGAACTTGGTGCCAGCGGAGGAGGTTTCCTCCCGGAATCAAAGGCAGGAGGGACAGGAGGTAGGGTGGAAATCCCGATGCCTCCCATGGTGGTTACTCTTGAGGCTCTTTGGCAGGCTATGGAAGGCCTGAAAGATATTGTAACTAAATCTACTCAACAAACAGCAAATCTAATTGTAACTGTGGACCAACTCTCCAAATCAATAGATAATTTAAAGGAAGAATTCAACGATCAGGTACGGACTTCTCAAAAAGATATATCAAAAATGCAAGAAAATATGTCTGTGATAGTTAAAGACAATTTGAATATTAGACAAAAGATCGAACAAATAGAAAATTATAATAGGAGACTGAATATGAGAATATTAAATTTTCCTAGACCAACTGGAATCCTTCCTTTGGAACTCTTTAAAAAATATTTGACTGAAAATTTGAAAATGTTACCTCAAAATTTTCCTCCTGTGAATAAAATATATTATCTGCCAAAAAAATACCAGGAAGAGAACCATGCGGCTCCGGATCATGGAAACCCTGACGAATTGAAAGACATTTCTTTAATTTTGGAGGACTCTCTATCCGAAGTAACAAATAGGGCTACACTTTTGGTCTCATATGTGTTTGAACAGGATTTAAATGTGGTAATGAAACTTTACTTTAAATATATGCATCAAACATTTTGTGGTCAGAAGATATGGATATTTCCGGATGTCACTAAAGTTACACAGGATAGAAGGAAAAAAATTTTGGATTTAAGAGAGGAGACACGGTTATTGGGTGCTACATTTTTATTAGCCTATCCATGTAAATGTGTTGTTAAATATTTAGGACTTAAATATGTTTTTTTCATGCCAGAGCAATTGAATTCTTTCATAGACCTGAAAAGAGTAGTAAAGACATAATATCTGAAGGGTAAATTTTAAATATACTTTGGTGGAGAGGCAGCCATGTCTTACTTTTGTACTTTTTTCTTTTTTTAAATTTAGATTTTCCTGATCTTTACCTTTACACCCCCTCTTAAATAGATTTGTGGTCTAAGGAAGGGACAAAGAAATTAATAACAATTTTTCCTTTTTTGTCATGGAGATATACTATGATGTTGGTATACTATGTATATATATTTCTTTGTTGTCTGAATTACATGTAACAAGATTTAAGCTTGTGTTAATTATATAAATGAATAAATAAATAATAATAAAAAAGAAACCTTCTGCTCAGTGTGCTGCTGCGGCTAATAAAGCAAATAGAATGTCAGGAAAGAATGGAAAACAAAAATGAGGATGTTATAATGCCTTTGTATCGATCCATGGTGAAACCGCACCTCGAATATTGTGTTCAATTCTGGTCGCCGCATCTCAAAAAAGATATAGAGGGGCATAATCGAAAGGGATGCCCAAGTTTTGCTGAGGATGTCCTCGCAAAACTACTACTACTACTTATCCCGGTGGAGGGGCGGGGACACCCATATTATCGAAATAAGATGGATGTCCATCTTTCGTTTCAATAATATGGTCGGGGATTCCCAAATCCTGAAATTTAAGTCGTCCTTAGAGATGGTCATCCCTGTACTTGGTTGTTTCTGATTTTCGGCGATAATGGAAACTAAGGATGCTCATCTCAGAAACGACCAAATGCAAGCCCTTTGGTCGTGGGAGGAGCCAGCAATCGTAGTGCACTGGTCCCACTGACATGCCAGGATACCAACCGGGCACCCTAGGGGGCACTGCAGTGGACTTCATAAATTGCTCCCAGGTACATAGCTCCCTTACCTTGTGTACTGAGCCTCTCAACTCCCCCCAAAACCCACTACCCCTAACTGTACACCACTACCATAGCCCTTACGGGTGAAGGGGGCACCTAGATGTGGGTACAGTGGGTTTCTGGTGGGTTTTGGAGGGCTCACATTTACCACCACAATTGTAACAGGTGGGGGGGGGGGGCCTGGGTCCGCCTGCCTGAAGTGCACTATACCCACTAAAACTGCTGCAGGGACCTGCATACTGCTGTAATGGACCTGAGTATGACATTTGAGACTGGCATAGAGGCTGGCACAAAATATTTTTGAAGATGTTTTTTGAGGGTGGGAGGGGGTTACTGACCACTGGGGGAGTAAGTGGAGGTCATCCCAATTCTCTCCGGTGGTCATCTGGTCAGTTTGGGCACCTTTTTGTGCTTTGGTCATAAAAAAAAACAGGGCCAGGTAAAGTCGTCCAAGTGCTCGTCAGGGACGCCCTTTTTTTCCATTATGGGTCAAGGATGCCCATGTGTTAGGCACGCCAAAGTCCTGCCTTTGCTATGCCTCCGACACGCCCCCGTGAACTTTGGTCATCCCCGTGACGGAAAGCAGTTGGGGATGCCCAAAATCGGCTTTTGATTTTGTCAATTTGGGTGACCCTGTGAGAAGGACGCCCATCTTCCGATTTGTGTCGAAAGATGGGCATCCTTCTCTTTCGAAAATGAGCCTGATAGTGGAATTAGAAAAGGTGCAGAGAAAGGCGACGAAAATGATAAAGGGGATGGGACAATTTCCCTATGAGGAAAGGCTAAAGCGGCTAGGGCTCTTCAGCTTGGAGAAAAGGCGGCTGAGGGGAGATATGAAAGAGGTCTATAAAATAATGAGTGGAGTTGAACGGGTAGATGTGAAGCATCTGTTTACGCTTTTCAAAAATATTAGGACTAGGGGGTATGCGATGAAGCTACAATGTAGTAAATTTAAAACGAATCGGAGAAAATGTTTCTTCACTCAATGTATAACTAAACTCTGGCATTCGTTGCCAGAGAATGTGGTAAATGCCGTTATCTTAGCAGAGTTTTAAAAAGGTTTTGACGGCTTCCTAAAGGAAAAGTCCATAGACCATTATTAAATGGACTTGGGGAAAATCCACTATTTCTGGGATAAGCAGTATAAAATGTTTTGTACTTTTTTGGGATCTTGCCAGGTATTTGTGGCCTGGATTGGCCACTGTTGGAAACAGGATGCTGGGCTTGGTGGACCTTTGGTCTTTCCCAGTATGGCAATACCTATGTACTTATGTACCTGTTTGACCACTTTAAGATCATATACAGACAAAAAAGCAACACTGGGCCTTCAAGACTGGGACAAAAAAAGTTCTTTATTGATGACCCAACATGGGCCGTGTTTTGGCGCTATACAGTGCCTTCTTCAGGGGTCTAACTAAAGAATGTAAAAATAAAAACCACATAAATATACAAAAATCTCTATATATAGATAGATAAATCAAACTAAGCATTTAGATCTCTAAAATAAATAAACATATGACAATCAAATGATAAAACATCAAAAATATGCATATAAATGATGTGGATTAATTGTTGTAAATGAAAATAATGAAATGTTTACATATTACAACATGAATAACATCTCACAAATAAATTATAAACATTAAAATGTATCACATAACAGTATTAACAAAGAGATTTATGTATTTTATGTGAATAGATGACATACTTGATTGATTAATCATTAGTTTTCAGAAACACTATAAATTCTATCCAAAATGAATTCAATAATGCAATATTTGATTGCTGAGAAATATCTACCGATAATTAATTGTACTATATGGAAATATATATAAGATATATGAGATGTATTGGGATATATAGTGATATGTATATGTGATATATGAGATATGAGATATATTGGGATATACGGTAATTAATGATACTTGATAGTAAATAAGAACATGATAATTAATTGTGAAAAGTAGTGCTGGTCAATGATCATAATCATAATTAAACTCATTAAAATAATACTGAAGTATTAGGTGTCTAGTTCTCACCAAGAAGAGACACAGTAAGATCTACTTGAAGTCAATTCAATGCCTGTGTAGGAGAATAAAAAATACATCTTAGATAATAGAACTGTATAGAGTACGAGAGATCATGATTGTTGAGATGTATCAACCAGTGAAGTTACCATCATTATAGTTTTTTTTAAAAAAGCGAGTGATATTGTGTTCAGCTTATAGTGATATTAAAGGCATGAAGATAAAAATAAATATAAAGATGGAACTGTATGATATAAAAAACGATGTTTACCGCAATAGGTTAGTCAGCATGAAGAAATCTGCTCATACTGGCGCTTGGTATAAAAACTGCCATTCCCAGCAATGATATCGGCTATGTAGATAAATACTAAAATATATATCTAGTTGAAACCCTTATTGAGAGCGTAAAATGTGGTAATAGTAAAAACATCTGCTTACCCCAGCTTGTAAAGGACCGCCGTACGCCACAATTTGCGAAAATGTGGCTCCGTAAAGAGCCCTCTATTGTGCTTTGAAGCGAAAGTGAAAGTGGAAAAAACACCAAGCTGAGGATTTAAATTCAGAAAGGCGCCAAAAGGCTGTAAGCATAAGGGGTGGTATTTGTGTGCATATGTCATCATCTAGATAGCAAATGAAAACCTTCAAAAATCGGAGATGACTTGAAAAAAAGTGCCAAAGGGTTATGAGCATAGGGAGCAGTATTGACGTGAATACGTCATCGTCTAGGTAGCAAATAAGAACCTTCAAAAATCAGAGATAACTGTATGGGGACAACATTAAAATATAAGATGAAGCCATAATTATGGGTAACATGACAAACATGGCAAAACTACTTAGAGAAAAAACTATCTAGGATGAAAAGGTAAAGAATGGCGTAATCCTGTCGAGAGTGATAAATCATGTAATGAAAAACATAGCAATATGTAATATATGTTCTCAATGAATCCAATATATATATATATATATATATATATATATATATATATATATATATATACACTAGCAGTTAAGCCCGTAACAAAGGGCTAGTTTTTTTTTCCTATGGCCTCCCCCCGTCCACCAACCCTGGCTCTCTCCCCTGCCCTCCCCCCAGCGTCTGTTTCCCTCAGTTCCGCCCCCTCCTTTCCTCCCTGCTCCCTCCTCCTCCGATTTCCATGCCCATGTCCAAGCCTTCCTCCCTATTGGGCTGTACTGCTGCTGGAGGCAGCGCTTGGACTTCTACACTCTCAGTGTTCCGACTCTACTGCGCATTTGCAGGTGATTCGGTCACTTGCCGTTTATATATTTTTTATATATATATATATATATATATATATATATATATATATATATATATGGAAATATGGAGCTCGTTATTAAATGAAGCATATGTTGCTGTGTAAGAACATAAATTGCAATAGTTGTCATATTTTAAAACAGCAAATATACTTTGCATATTTTCAAAGCACTTTGGGAGGCTAAGTTCCATAGGTTTCTATGGAACTTTGGGAGGCTAAGTGCTTTGAAAATATGCCTCAAATTTGTGTACAGAGCACATATTTAAAGAGACACAAGGTCTTAATTAATAACCTTGTCTCACCACATGAAGACTTAGATAACAATGGTCTTCATATTTTTAAAAAATGGTCTTCATATTTTTTTTTAAAAGGCAGACATATTTTGTGTACAGAGCACATATTTAAAAACAACAAGGTCTTAAATAATAACCTTGTCCAACCACATAAAGACTAATATACTAGTTCTAATATACTTGGATCATTGGTAGTATAGCACATAAAAAATGATGGAAAAAACTAAATAAAAATAGAAAAGACTTGCATAAAAAATGCATCTCAGAAGTAATAGAATCTAATAAAAATAATAAAAAGAGACAAATGTATTAATTCTTCCAAATAAAAAATAATAAAAAAATAATAATTAATGGCACTGTACAGTAAGATTACAAAAATAAATAAATAAATATCTTCTTTTTCTCCATGGACAGAGTAGTTAATGATCTGTAACTAGTATTTGAAAATGAAGCAGTTTATGTGAAAACAGTCAATTCCAACTCGTTGAGTCCTGCCGGATGTACCGTATTGAGCTCAAAGATAGCTCTTTGCTCATGCTGTAATAAAATTTGATCAAATTTACCACCTCTCCAGGGTTTTGTTGGAATTTTGAATACGCAAAATTGGAGATCTCCGAAATTGTGGGATTGTTCCATGCAGTGTTGTACCAAGGGTGCTGAGACATCCTGTCGTCTGATGTTGCTCCTGTGTTCAATCATTCGGGTCTTAATTTTACGAATGGTTTTACCTATATAGATTAAGTTACAAGGGCAGATAATCAGATATACAACTCCTTCTGTATTGCAGTTAGAGGAGTGATGTAGTGTATATGATTTCATTGTAGTTGGATGTATAAAGGTGGTGATGCACATAGATGATGCACAAACAGAACATGATCCACATGGCCTATGTCCAGTAGGAGGCTGAGTAGGGAATGAAGTTACAGGTAATCCGGATGGTGCAACAATTTCTTTAATATTTCTATTTCTTGTATGGGCAACAGTGAGATGTTTGTTTTTGAAGCAGTCATGATTAGCCAGAATGTGCCAGTGTTTTCTTAGTATTTTTTGTATTTCTGATGAAAGATGAGAGAACCTTAAGCTGCATACTATATCTGGCTTGTTCCATCTTGCAGGACCCTTCAGTAGTGTTTCTCTACTGGCCATTTGTGCTCTGTTTAATCCGTCCTCTACACTATTGTTAGGGTAACCTCTGGTTAAGAATCTGGATGTCATAGGTTTTGCTTGTTCTTCAAATTCATTGTAGTCACTGCAAAGCCTTCTTAGTCGGAGAAACTGTGAATATGGTAAGTTGGTGTTTAAGACTCCTATTATGAAAACTTTCAAAATGCAAAAAGGGGTTCTTGTCGGTAGGTTTCCTGTATATTGTGGTTGTAAATTGGTATCTGTCTTTTCTGATCAGAATATCAGGAAATATGATGTCATCAATGTAACATTTCCATAGTTTAAGTTCTTGTTTGAATGGGTGATTGTCCAGGTGCTTATACTCGAAGAATGCGACATAAAGTATGGCAAGATCAGGTGCCTTACTTGCTCCCATCGCTGTGCCTTTGATTTGTTTGTAATAAGATCCTTAAAAGCAGCAAAAATTCTCTTGTAATGCTATAGAGGCCAATTGTATAATGAAAGCAGTTGGTATTCTTGTATTGTCTTCTCTATCATTGAGCACAATTAATCCACATCATTTATATGCATATTTTTTATGTTTTATCATTTGATTGTCATATGTTTATTTATTTTAGAGATCTAAATGCTTAGTTTGATTTATCTATATATATAGTTTTTTGTATATTTATGTGTTTTTTTATTTTTGCATTCTTTAGTTAGACCCCTGAAGTAGGCGCTGTTTAGCGCCGAAACACGGCCCGTGTTGGGTCATCAATAAAGAACTTTTTTGTCCCAGTCTTGAAGGCCCAGTGTTACTTTTTTGTCTGTATACTTTCTGTGTATGCTGTATTACTCTCTCTATTTGTGTTTCACCTTAAGATCATCACATATATCACACCCAAGTTCCGCTCCTCTTTTGTGCACAGAAGTACTTCACCCCCTAAACTTTATGGTTCCCTTGGGTTTTTGCAACCCAAATGTATGACCATCCCCCATTATGTATGTATTGCTTCTTTGTTTTTCTGCATCTCAAATGCATGACTCTTCACATTATTTTTGCAGTGTTTTGATCTTTACAGAGATAACCACTCTGTAATATCATTTAAGAAACTATTAACAGAACTATTCCTAGCAGTGGTCTTGAAACAAACCACATCAGTGATGGTCATGGGTATCAAGGGTCATGCACTGTTATAAGAGGAAAATTCCAGGATCAGTGATTCCCCCGGACATTGCAACCTGTGACATTTTCAAAGGGAAACCTTGTTCTTTATAATCATGGGTCACCAAGCACTACCAGCTCACTGAAAGTAACATTCTCTATGTAGTTTAATTTATTAAGATTTGATATACTGCTTTGCTGGATGGATCACAGCAGTGTACAATAAAAATATAAACATTAGAGCATAAAAGGAAAGGAATTCCAAAACTGATAGGACAGAAGTAAGCATTCATTCAATACACGTAAGCTACAACAAACAGACATAATAAACATATACTTGCTAGATTGTGAAGGGATACTGATGGATTGTTTTCATTTTCTCAAACCTATCTCTTATTAGAAGAAGGGTCAAAACATTTTTAATTAAGAAATATCTTTTATGAGTCTTATGCTGCTTTTTAAACTGGTTTATGTAATTCCCAGATTGTTTTGATTTTTTTAGTGATTGCGACCTACTTAGAACTGAAAGGTGGTAGCATGATGTAAGTCATGATGTTCAATATTTAAATACAAAAATATATTTAAAACCCCCACTAGGGACCAGGTAAGAGGAAGCCTTAACAATCAGTTATTCAGCTGACTTTTGAAATCCCAAGGTATTATAAGGAGCCTTAGCTATGACAGTCAAATAAATGAAGAATTGAAATATAATACAATTGTAGGAAGCATACCTCAGTAAACACAAATGGAGTATCAAATTGAAAGCAGGCATGGCCGTGTTTGATGGCAAGCACAGAAGCAGGGCCACATCTAAACATACCTGAGGGGGAAAAAAAGGCATTAGAAATATTTGACACGATTGAGTAAAATTACTAATGAGTCATTCAGTCTGGTTCAGAAGACTCCAATTAAATGCATGTCTCCTTATTATCTAACTTTGGGGCCTAGTTACCTAACTGTGAATTGTGCTGTTATTTTAGTACACACATTGTAAAGTTGTATTCACCAAACTTGGTGAGGTGAATACCAATGCTTAGTGAATGACTCAGTATAGGAAAACTTCGTAACCACACATCTAGAGGTGCAGTTACATGGCTGGATAAAGGCAGATTTGTACATTGAAATAGCCTGTGTTATTTTGAGATTTGCCTGATTATGCATATTAATGCTCATTAAAATGAGAACACAGAAATCCACATAAGTGATGTGTGTTATCATTAGCATGGCTCATTTTACATATACAATATTTTTAATGCACACTGAGATGGTATTAATGCATATAAACATCAAACATATAAATGGCAAGTGACCGACTCACCCGCAAATGTGCAGTAGAGACTTCCCTCTCTGTCCCGCCCCCGCATCAAGATGTGATGACATTAGAGGACAGAACAGAGAGGGAAAGAAACTGCGCTGCACTGAGGAGTGGACCTGGAACACGGAAGGGGAGGGAGGGAACGGCCGAAGTCACTACCGCCCCCCCCCCGAGGTCGCTGCCGGCCCCCCTCCACCTGGGCCGGGCTCTCTCCTCTCCATTGAACTTACAGCGCTGAAACCGCAGCAGGCAGATCGCCTCCTGTCGGCCTTCCTTCCCTGCCTGTGTCCTGCCCTCACCGACGTTACGTCACATGAGGGCGGGACACAGGCAGGGAAGGAAGGCCGACGGGAGGCGATCTGCCTGCTGCGGTTTCGGAGGTGAGGCGCTGTAAGCTCAATGGAGAGGAGAGCCTCCGGCCCGGGTGAAGGGGGGCCAGCGGCGACCCCGGGGGGGGGGGGGGGAGGGAAGGAGAAATGCTGGACATGGATGCAGGTGAGGGAAGGAGAAATGCTTGGCATGGATGCAGGTGAGGGAAGACAGGAAGATGCACATGGATGGATGGATGGAGGGGAGGGGACAGAGGAGAGGGAAGGGGATAGAAGAAAATAACTGGATGTGAATGACAGGGAAGGACAGGGGGTAAGAATGAGAGGGGAGGACATGGGATAAAAGAGAATCGCTGGCCATGGGTGGGGAGGGCAGAGGAGAGAGGAGAGCTAATGGACATAGATGGATGGAGGGGAGGGCAGGAGAAATGCTGGGCATGGATGGAGGAGAGGGAAGACAGGAAGGAGATGCACATGGATGGAGGGGAGGGGAGAGGGCAGGGGCAGAGGAATTTTGCCAAACAAAAATCTCGCCTGTTTAAACAAGCTTAACGGCTAGTCTTAGCATAAATCAGTCAGTTGACTTCTTTATTTGCTTCCTTCTCTTTTCCATTCAGAATAGTCTTTAATTTTTTTTCTTAACTTCCTTGAGAATACTATAAAGCATGCACAGGATGACTGCTTGAAAGTAATATTCATTATATTGGCCTCTTCCTTGTGATTTTCTGTTGTTGACAAAGAAGAGAATGAAAAATATTTGTGCTTTCCTAGTCATCACTTAACCCTCCATTGCCCCATGTAAGCCGTATTGAGCCTGCCATGAGTGGGAAAGCGCAGGGTACAAATGAAACAAACAAACAAAAAAAAAAAAACCAGAAACAGATGGTAGGCATGACCTTTCCCTCTGAACAACATATACTACTTTTTAAAGTACTCTAGGATGTCCCTTTGGGAGGGTGAATGTTTAGAGCAGCCAAACTGTGTTATCAAACATATACCATGTGTGTATGTGCGATGAAAAACAGAGAACTATTCCAATGGTCTCATCATAACTTTTCCGCTACTTTGTGATGCAGCATAAAAATTCACAGCAAGTTATAACCATTGTATGACAGTCTCCGACATCATTTGGGGAGAGAGAAAAAAAAGTGTGCTCCCAGAGAAAAATGCTGATTTAAAGAGGGTTACCATCGCTAGTTTCTTGAGGTGTAGCGTCTACAACTTGCCATCCTCCAAAACCAACCGGAAGGTCAGGCCGAGTCATCCAGCACTCATTCCAGCAATGATAGTTCCTAAGGGCGAGACCCGATAGAAATAGTAAATCTTGAAGTATAAATATGAGTATCTCTGCTTATCCTGCAGGTGTCCCGCATTCTGGAGGATGCTCTCGAGCTAATTATATAAACACAAATACAATACACAGATACTTCATTATGACAGCAAAAACTTACCCACAATGCTCTCAAATAGTATAGAGGTAGATGGTAGATATTTAATCACCTGTCCATTCAACTAATTGTAAGCATTTTTAAAAATAAGCTGCTCTTCTTAAAAGTAATTTGACCTTTAATGTTGAAATCTGTCCTCCCATTCCCAGAAAACTCTGATTTTGCCTTGAGTTAGAGACACCCTGTGTGTGTCAGACTTCTAGGCATATCAATGAATACCTCTAAAAGGTGGGCCCATGCCTTACATGAGATTGGTGGATGAGAACAGTGGAATAGAACACGGACATGATATGCATGTGAAGAAAGTCCCAATACAGTATATACATTTATTTCAGGAACTAAACTATGGCATACATATTTGCATCCATTGTTATATGGTTCTTTATAGTTCTACAGTCTGAACAAAATGCGATTAACCCACATTTTTCAAGTATTTGTGGCAGAAAATACAACGTGAATACAAATTAAATACACTTCTGGGAATTATATAGAAAAAAAATCAAAATGATACCAGTTGTATCTGCTGCCACAAATGATGAACAGTCCTGGTAAATCACTTTATACAGACTGCAGAAACTGTATTATGACAGAAGCATATATGTAAGCCACACTTTTGTTTCTGAAATAAATGTTTTTTTGTTCAATACATTAAACAGAATGGTGTTTGAAAATTGTTAGAAATAAATGCAGATACTCACCACATTGTAAGAGCAATTCTGTAACAGGGTAGGGGTCTATTCTATAAAGGAAAGTTGGTGCCCAACTGGGTATTAAGTGCCCATGTAGTTATGTCTGAGTACTTATGAAACCATACAGTTGGTGTAAATTCTCATGGCTAAATATCTATCAGAGATGCTGTAGTATACAATAGCTCAGTGAACGTCCTTTTTCAGGTACACAAATTCCAGGTATCCTATATTACAGTACTGAATATTTACAGCGAGTCCCGACTCCACCCTGACCTGACAAGGTACATGTGCAGCAGAGAAATGAGTAAAAGATAAGCCTGCCACATATGCCCTCTGCCATGGCAACAAGGCACTGGAGTCACATAACCTACATTAAACATAAATTAGGTTGAAACCTGGTAGCATTTTTCTTTTTCCTGTGCTTACATCAAAGGAAAAAGATGGCTATGGGAACTTGCTCCTTTTGTTTTGTGGATTGCAAATGTATATTATAAAAATTCACTTAATATTTTTTATTAATATTATTTAAAAGACATATTAAAAAATGAGGGCAGAGCTACCTTCATGCAGAAGTCCAGAGTCGGTCTAAATGTGCCAACGGTGTCCAGTTCAGCACTCTATTAGCTGCCACGTTCATAGAAAGTTAATTATGTTCAGTGGAAAATAAATCTGTTGGCTCAGTCTGCCTGCTATGTGAATATTCCATCTTTGTTTCATTATTGCTACCACGTATTACATATGGACATTTGCTTTAAACATTGATTGTTTTAATTTGTTTATCCAGACCTTATATACACATGATTTGCTTTTTAAACCCAAAGGTGAATCCTAAGGGTGGTTGAACAATCAAACATATAAACGGCGAGTGACCGTACTCACTCGCAAATGCGCAGTAGAGACTTCCCTCTCTGCCTCACCCCCACGTCAATACGTGATGATGGGGGCGGGACAGAGAGGGAAGTCTCTACTGGCATGCTGCACACGTCGGAACCGCTCCCCCTCCCCCATCCCCCGGAGTCGCCGCCGCTCCATCAGGCCCGAGCACTATGAACTTACATCACCACGCAGCAGCAGGCACATCAGCAAAGCTGCCGTCAGGCTTCCTTCTCTGCCTTTGTCCCACCCTTGCCGATGTTACGTCACACGAGGGTGGGACACAGGCAGAGACGGTAGCCCGCCCTGACGGCAGCTTTGCTGATGTGCCTGCTGCTGCGTGCTGTTGTAAGTTTACAGTGCTGCTCGGGCCAGGTGGAGGGGCGGCGGCGGCGACTCCGGGAGAGGCGGGGCGGCGCCGACCTCAGGGGGGGGGGGCTCAGAAACCCCCCCATTCCAAAAGTAGCCCGTTTTCACGGGCTCAACGGCTAGTTAGGTATAAACTGTGTTGTTTCTCACTTCACTTGTTTTGTACTGCTTTGGGACCTGTTGATCTGCACATCTTCTGTCTGGAATTTTGGAAAACGGAAATAAGGAAATAAAAATTAAATTTTGGATGTACTCTGTAGAAGTTGTTGTTTATTTTTGCAATGTGATGGATGCCTGTTCTGGTGTGTGCATGTGATAATCTTTGAATAACTGTCTTTACTTATGGCTATGATTTCTGAACATATGGTATCATTAAAAGGACAAACCTTTAAATGCCCAGTTGGGTATATATGATAATCTCAACTTTGTTAATTTTTTCAGACATATCCAGGTATTTGTTCCTATGATATAACTGAATTCTATTTTTATGTCTCACCGTATTTTCAAATGTAAGCCACATTGAACCCGACTTTGCTTGGGATAATGTGTGATATAAATGTAAAAAAAATTCTTTATCCTCCATCTTTCAAGATACTACCTATCCTGCTGGATAGTGATGGCACAAGGAAAGCAAATTTGGTCCAGTGAAGACTAACTGAAAACAACCTGTTCCTTAGATGGGCCCTAGTATTACAATATGTAAAAACACGACCATACCATGCCTCTGTGGCTATGTTCCACTAATGTTAAATGATTAACTGGATTTCTTGAAAGGATTATATAAACATAGGATGCATGACTAGAGACATAAACATACATTTATTTATTCAATATCACAATTCCTCATGCACAGCCACAAAACAACTTTTTAGGGTGGATAGTGTTCCTTTCATTATCGACCAGATAGAGATAAGAGTTTTCCGTTTTGGCACAGTACAAGTCATCACAAGAAAAAAATAGAAGAAAACCTATGGACTGCATTAGGGGCTTATAGCCCATTTACTTTAAAACAAAAGAGAACAGCAAAACAAAATATTTATTTTTATTTTGACTTATAAAACCACTTGCCCCTGAAACATGTTGAAAACAAAATGATCCATTTGTGTATCTAAAAGAAACTTCTACAAAATAGATGAAGATGTGATTCCATGTGCCCCAATGAAAGGAGAGTTTAATTCTACTTCCACTTAATTTCAATGTATGCTATCACCTTTATAATAACATCAGGCTTCCCAAGGCAGATTACAACAACAGTTAAGATGGAGTGGCTTAGTGGTTAGAGCACCAGTCTCGCAATCCAGAGGTGGCCAGTTCAAATCCCACTGCTACTTCTTGTGATCTTGAGCAAGTCACTTAACCCTCCATTGCCTCAGGTACAAACTTAGATTGTGAGCTCTCCTGGGACAGAGAAATACCCAGTGTACCTGAATGTAACTCAGGTTGAGCTACTACTGAAAAAGGTGTGAGCAAAATCTAAATAAATAAGATGAATCCATCAGGAAACAGGGTATCCTCACTGAAATCTGGACATCTGTATTGTATAGAATAGTGAAGAAAAATGAGCTCAACCTATAGAGTTTATAATTGCAGTTTCTACCAGCTACAATAATTTTTGAAGCAGTTTTAGTGATATTCAATTGTTATTTCTTTTCTCCTCCAGCTTTTAAGGCACTGCCTATCCAACTGAAACAGCTTTAGACTTGTTACAGATGGACCAACATTAAAAATTGACAAGGTGGATGCAGCAGCTCATAAGTTTGCTTGTTTTGTTTCGAGAGAACAGTGATGATGGCTGTGTAGGGGAGTGGAAACAGATTAACCAAACTGGCTTCCTTGCTTACAATGGACTAGATAGGCTCACTTCCACTCCTGCTATTAAAACCTCCTTGGGCAGCTCTTTCTCAGTTCTCCACCCCCCCCCCCCCCCATTGAGTCTTACATCTTTCGCATTTCGCCCGCTTTCTACCGTCCGCGTGGTCATTTTCACTGCCCTGAAGCTTTCTCCCTCTGGCACCGGGGTTTCTCCTCAGGCGTGTCTCGCCTACTCTAATGCAACTTCCTGTTTTCCGCAGAGGTGGGACGCACCTGAGAGGCCCCGACGCTAGCAGAAGGCTGACTATGTCAATCGCCGGTGCCGGAGGGAGAAGACTTCAGGGCTTTAAAAATGACCACATGGATGGTAGAGAGCGGGCAGATGAGACAGGAGAAGATGCAAGACTCGCACGGGAGGGGGGGGGGGGAGGAGGCATAGAAAGATATTGGCATGTGGCGCTTAGGTGCCATTTTTTTCTAAAAATCTGGTTGGGGGAGCGACCACTCCCCCTGCGCCCCACCTAGCTATGCCACTGGTTTGGATAGCTTCCTAAAAGAAAAGTCCTTAAGCCATTATTAAGGAGGACTTAGGGAAAATCCACTGCTTATTTCTAGGATAAGCAGCATAAAATGCATTGTACTGTTTTGGGATCTTGCCAGGTACTTGTGACCTGGATTGGTCACTGTTGGAAACAGGATGCTGGGCTTTATGGATCTTCGGTCTGTCCCAGTATGGCAACACTTATGTTCTTATGGGAGAGGAGGGAGGAATAGAGAGACAGGAGCAATCCTGCATGCCAAGGGCAAAGAGAGAGACAGACAGGGCCAACACAATTAGAAAATATTAAATGGTCAGACAGCAAAGGTAGAAAAAATAACTTTATTTTTAATTTAGGATGAAGAAATATGGTAGCTGTGTTAATCTGCTTTAAAAGTTAATAAATATAAATAAAAGAAAAAATGGAAAATAAGGTGATACCTTTTTATAGGACTAAATATAAGGCCAAAACCTCCTCCTCCTTCAGGTCTCAATAACATAGTGTTGCAGTATGCTTGTCCTGACTTAAGGAAGGATGTTTGGCCTCTAAAAACTAGTTACAAATGTAATACAGTACTCCAATTAAAAGGTATCACCTCATTTTCCAGAGAGCGTGAATGCATGCACGCTTATGTGTTTTGGCCCTCTGAATGTTACAACATATAAAATGTGGCCCCTGATAGAAAAAGGTTGGACAAGCGTGGCCGAGAAGACTGGTTTATTGTAAAATAATTTGTTTGAATATGGCTAGCTGAACCTCTACCGTTCAGCCTATGTTCTGGAATCTCCTTGCATATGTTCTATCTGCCCTTTACCAGGCCAGAGGGCATGGCGACTATGTTGTTTCCCCTCTAACATGGTAGTGCCTGAGATTGTGGTGTTCTTCCCAACCTAACTAACACATCTGGGATAGCACATCTGTTGGTCTGTTGGGTGGCAGCACCATTTGCACAGCACAGGATGTTTGATGCATGGGGTTAAATAACTGGGGCTTATACGACTGTGAAAATTAATGGGAAAAGATCTTTATATGAGCATGATACTTTGTGATGCTTCCTTTATGTTGTAGTGCTATCTCTAGCCTTCACTAATATGTGTGGTGTGGTCTGATCTGGTGCATACCCGTGCAAGCCATGCTTTTCATACCCTATCCACGAGGCACCTGGAGCACAGTTGTTGTGCACATGCATGTGAAACTCTCTCAAGCTGTATAGGGATGTTCCAAACCAGGCAAGGTTGCATGGCAGGCCAGACCTTTTCCTCAGAGGACCCAGCCTTGTTATTCTTTCTAGGTTCTTATAATCATAATGCAACTAGGAAGCTAGAGCCCCTTCCTAATCACAAGACCTTTCCAAAACAGATGCTTTGTGATTCTCTGTTCGCCGCATCTCAAGAAAGATATAGTGGAACTGGAAAAGGTGCAGCGAAGGGTGACTAAAATGATAGCAGGGATGGGACGACTTCCCTATGAAGAAAGACTAAGGAGGCTAGGGCTTTTCAGATTGGAGAAGAGACGGCTGAGGGGAGACATGATAGAGGTATATAAAATAATGAGTGGAGTGGAACAGGTGGATGTGAAGTGTCTGTTCACGCTTTCCAAAAATACTAGGACTAGGGGGCATGCGATGAAACTACATTGTAGTAAATTTAAAACAAATAAGAGAAAATGTTTCTTCACCCAACGAGTAATTAAACTCTGGAATTCGTTGCCAGAGAACGTGGTGAAGGCGGTTAGCTTGGCAGAGTTTAAAAAGGGATTGGACGGTTTCCTAAAGGACAAGTCCATAAACCGCTACTAAATGGACTTGGGAAAAATCCACAGTTCCAGGAATAACATGTATAGAATGTTTGTACGTTTGGGAAGCTTGCCAGGTGCCCTTGGCCTGGATTGGCAGCTGTCGTAGACAGGATGCTGGGCTCGATGGACCCTTGGTCTTTTCCCAGTGTGGCATTACTTATGTACTTATGTACTCATTTGCTACACATTTCCCTACCTGCAAATAGGCTTCTGATAGTGATTCAGATTAGGGTCCAAGCATGGTGCAGGCCGAGCTGCCATAGATGGGAACTCAAAGGCTGAGGTAATACTAGGATTCCCATCAGGCTTATTTTCGAAAGTGATCGCCGGGCATCTTCCGACATAAATCGGGAGATGGCTGGCGATCTCTCAAAAGTGGTGAAATCGGTATAATCGAAAGCTGCTTTTTTTTACACCATCGCTGCTTTCCCGTCAAGCGGGCATGTTGGCGGTGTAGCGAAGGCAGGACATAGGCGGGCATGGGCATGGCTACCAGATGGCTGGCTTTCGCGGATAATGGAAAAAAAAAGCGGAGTTAATCAGTATTTCGCCTGGTTTACTTGGTCCTTTTATTTTCACAACCAAGCCTCAAAAAGGTGCCCCCAACTCACCAGATGACCACTGGAGAGAATGGGGGATGACCTCCCCATACTCTCCCAGTGGTCACCAACCCCCTCCCACACTACGAAAATAAAAACCTTTTTTGCCAGCCTCAAATGTCACACCCAGCTCCCTGACAGCAGTATGCAAGTCCCTGGAGCAGTTTTTAATGGGTGCAGTGCACTTCAGGCAGGCAGACCCAGGTCCATCTCCCCCTACCTGTTACACTTGTGGTGCTAAGTGTTGAGCCCTCCAACCCCCCCCCCCCAAAACCCACTGTACCCACATGTAGGTGCCCCCCTTCACCCATAAGGGCTATGGTAATGGTGTAGAGTTGTGGGGAGTGGGTTTGGGGGGGATTTGGGGGGCTCAGCTATACACCTGGGAGCTATTTGTGTTTTTTTTTTTTTGAATTTTTAGAAGTGCCCCCTAGGGTGCCCAGTTGGTGTCCTGGCATGTCATGGGGACCAGTGCACTACAAATGCTGGCTCCTCCCATGACCAAATGCCTTGGATGTAGCCGGGGTTGAGATGGCCGCTTTTAGCTTCCATTATCGCTGAAAAACAAAAGCAGCCATCTCAAATCTGGCTAAATCCAAGGCATTTGGCCGGTTCGAACCGTATTATCAAAACAAAAGATGGCCGGCCATCATTTTCGATAATACGGTTACGGCCAGCTGTTGCACTGCCACCAAAATAGATTGCCGGCGATCTATTTCGCCGGCGCTGTTCGATTATGCCCCTCTTTATGGCTCTAGAAAAAGGAGGACACATTGATCCAGTCCGGGTTTTGCTTCCATTGAAAGCAATGCAAGGAAAACCCAGACTGGCTCAATCTGTCCTCCTTTTTCTGGAGCCTTATGGTAACCCTAGGTAATACCCAAGACTGTAGATGAACCCACACAGGAGAAGTTAGCAGCACCAGCAATACTAAATGGGGACATTTTAGGACAGGATGGGCAGGAGCATTCACGAGATGAGCCTCTGCCCCCTCCATCTCAATTGTTCAGCAGATAGGGAATTAGAAGTCAATGTATCTGAACAGCAGCTTGGAAGATGGTGGCATTAATTGGTGGTTCATGGAGCAGAACAGGTTCATGTTAAACCATTGTGAAAGTTCCAGTTAACTGTGTGCATGTTGGACCTCAGGAGGGACACAGAGAAGACAACAGAGATATTATGGGCACGCTGCATGACATGAAGCAGGAAGTGCCAGGCCTTCAGTGAGACATCCATGCACTGACAGCTTCCCTCAGCACCAAATGTGGCAGCCAACATCAAATCAACTGCCACAACGACCACCACCAGTGTTATCAGTTCATCACCTCTGAAGAGACTGCAGCCATCTTGGAGTGTACATACACATGCTTATCTGCTCCTTTAGCGACTATCTTCCCAGCCTCATACTGTGAGATTGCATACTGGGCCTAAACAAATGGTCTCCCTGACTTTTTTCATGATTTTTCATGATGCTATACAGGACTGCTGGATGAGATGTCACTCAGTAGCTCTGAGACCAGTGACAGCCCCATCTTGCAGTCCTAAATGCTTTGCAAGCCCAGTGGTGCCTAGGGTGGGCTGGAGCACTCGTGGTAGGAGTTGTGGAGGGAGGAAGAGGGGGAGGAGAAAGGAGGAAATAGGATGCAGGGGGGGGGGGTTGTTGAATAGATAAAGGGGAAGGGGTGGGGATATGTTTGGATGGGAAGAGGGGGGGGGGAGAGGAGGCTGCATGCAGATGGGTGAAAGGAAAGAGGGTCTATGTGTGGATGGGAGAGAAGGAGGGGAGGCTGTGTGTGGATGGAAGAGGAGGAATGGGGTCTCTGCGTGGATGGGTGAGGGTTCTCAGGGAGAACTGTTACTACGATGTCTGTTTTTAAATGCACACACCTTGGCTGGAAATGCCTGTTCTTGCTGACAGGTCAAGCTGATACAATGTGAGGATACACTCTGTGAGGGTCATTCTACATTCTTCTTGTTTCCTAGGCTTCTCATACCTGCTTCCTCTGGCAGGGGCTGTCTGAAGCTTTGGGCAAGATTGTGAAAAATATTTCAGGTCACGAAGATTTTACATAGCTTTTCTGGCCTCCAACTGCAGTTGCCCCCTGGAGTGGTTGAGGCAGAGGAAGCAGCTTCTCAGTAGGCCAAAGGTTCGCTCTATGTTGGGACCTGTTATATCACTCCTCTGCCTCACTGTGTGGGGCCACTATAGGGGTCATTAGCTAACTCCTCTGGGGGTTGTCCCCTGCCACCTTTGTGTAAGGAATGCAGCATCCCTCAGTCAAATGTCTCGAGGGCAGAGAGGTGAGGATAGGTGAAAATTCTGTTTTCCAAGTGCATGGAGAGAGAGAGAAAGAGAGAGAGAGAAAAAGAAAAAGAAAGAGAGGTGTTTAAATGAATGTTGCAGCATATAGGAGTCGTGTTGGAATCTGGTGAAGTGGAGGAAGACTTTGGTGATCTCACCCAGGGTGCTGCAATCCATTTGAATGGGCACAGTCTATGACTCCCAGGACAGCGGGGAAGTGGGCCTTCTCATAGAACTGCATCATGGTTAGCTGCCTCTGCTGCACAGTGTGAGGGACGGCTATGTAGTCAGATGTGTGGGAGAAAAGGACTGCAAAGAACTGGGTGATGCAGTGTTAGATGGCTGACTGACTGAAGCCTGCTGTAACTGCCATGACTGACTGCAAACGCCCAGTGGCAAGAAAGAATAGGACAGTTGTGATCAGGCATGGGTTGGTCCCTAGTGTACTGACTCCAGGCACAGATGATGGATGGCTAGCTTATCAAAGAAGTATCTGGTGAGGCACTGTTCACCAGTCAGGTGAAGGAACTGGGTCCTGGGCCTATACCCTATAATAGGGATGTCTTCTGTAAGCTCTCCTCTGCTCCCCATATGCCTCATTCAAGAGGGTCTGCGTAGCCTGGTGTTGAGGAGTAACATGCTTCCTGCCTCCTCTCATAAGCACCACTTGAATCTTGCCACCAGCACCAATTCAATCCCATCAACGGTAGTATTCAGGCCCCTCCCCCTCACATACAACCTGCAGACAGAACCACCCCCACACACCAGTTGCACTCAGACACAGAGGGCCACAGAACAAAGGGATGAGGTTGGGCTAGGGGCTATCAGACAACAAGGCACAGGGGGTAGACACTGACTGGGGAAGGGTGGATTCAGGGATGAGAACTGAGGGTGGAAGAGGAGGTTGAGCAGGGCAGCGGGGGTGAGGTGTACACAGAGGGTTTGGAGGGGGAGGTTCCAGATGTTCAGAAGAGGGCCGAGACACAATGCAAGGTAGTATTGGTGAGCTAACAACCGACCCAGATGGACATTCAGATCAACTGCTCACTCTCAGCTCTCCATCAGTCAAGCCCTATGCCAACAGTCCAAACAAACAGGTAGAGCCGGCATTTGGATGTCTCTTATAGTACATGTAAATGGTGACATTTATATCTCCTACCTTGGACACTGACACACTATGTCTATGGCACTGCTCTACCCATGTCACATCTCCTCCCAGGATGATTTCAACGGGTTTTTTTTGTTGTTGTTGCCACATCCACATTCATATCACAAATAGTGTTTCTAAAATGACTGTCACATTGGCATATATGTGTGAAAATGATTTTATACATTCATCCCCTATAATGCTTATACCATTCTCTTTCTCCTTTCCTGAAACTGGATACCACTGCTCCTTTCCTTCCAAGATCCCACCCTATCATTTCCTCTCAGGACCAGTCTCTAAGCCAGACTCCATCACTTTTTCTCCCCATGATATCTCACCAATTTCTCTGTCTCCTTCCCTCCTCAAATCAAACCCTACCACTTTCTCTCTCTCCTTCTCCCCCCAAAGCTGACCACCATCACTCTCCCTCTTTTTCTGCTTCTTCCACAGCCACTACCCTTCCATTATTTGCTTCCACTGTACCCTCCTTCCATGTTGCCACCACTGCCTTCAAACATATTCTGTGGCTTCACAGGCCTAATCTGCCTCCCTCAACTGATCTGTAAGACAAACCATTTCTGCTTTCCGACTGTGTAGGCTGACATCTTTTCTTTACTTCCTTGCCACACTCTGGGGAATCATGCAAATTAGTGTGATTATGCATGTTATGAGCAATTATGCACAGAATTATGCTGGTACATAATTCCATAGTTCCCTAGGGTGTCATCAAAGAGGAGTGCTGTTATGCAAGCAATCAGTGTTTTGGATATGACGGTCTGAGTATAACAGACAACATTCTGCCTTCAAGAATAAAACATTTCAAAAAATGAAATTAATGATAGCACAATATGGCTGATATATATATTTTTTTCATTTTATGTTGGTGTTTCCGGCTTGTATTCATATTTTCTACTTTTTAAAGTGAATGCAGTTTTATTACAATGTTAAATGTGAAGTCATAGCAGACAATAGATTTTAAAAAGTAAAACAATACTCAGTCTTTTAGCTGAACCCCTCCCTGCTGAGACTGCCACAAAATGTGCAGAGTATATTGTAATGTGGTAGCATATTTGGACCTCCTGCCATCAGTATGGTCACTGCATTGGTGGTAAAAATAGAATGGCAGCTTCCAGCTGGAGTATCTGCAGTCTAATGGCATTATGGGAAGTGAGGGAAGGTAAGCATCAGTGGCACTGCAAAAGCAGGGAAAACTGTACTGCTGCTACTGCAGTTGCCAGCTAGAAGGACAGAGGTGGCAAGAAAAAAAAAAAAACAGAAAATAAGAAAAAAAAGAAGCAGAAGAAGGAAGAGGCCATGGGGAGTTGGGTGGAAAGCAGTTGCCTACAGCACCTCAGAAACCAAATGGGTTGTTCCTGGCAGGTTGATGGTGGACAGATAACATCTAGCAAGGTCGTGGGTTATAGGTGGTTTGCAGATGCAAGTTTTCAAGTTTATTTAATAATTGATATACTGTCCATCAGTAGACTCCAGCTAAGTGGTTTACAATCAACAATTAAAAGATAGGAATAGAACTACACGTTTAAGTACAGAAGAGTTTGGCTACTATGGGCCTGCAGAGTCCACCACTGTTACAGCCAGTGCTGAGCGTCAGGTTAGTGGAATATCAGTTAGAATAGCATTGCGAGAAGAAGTGAGTTTGTAATTCTGCTTTAAATAGGGAGAAAGATAATTCACTGTGGAGACCTAGAGGGAAATTATTCCACAAAAATGGGGCAGCAACTGAAAAAAAATAGAAGACTGTATATTCTCGAAACAGATCTGGCGAAAGGATGGAACTACCAACAGAGCTTGTTAGAAGGACCAAGGTGATTGTGAAGGGATATAGGGTATGAGGAATCAAAATAGAAACAGAGGTGTTTCTGAAGAATGGATTTTATGGGTAAGCATCAATGTTTTGAAAGGAATCCTTGCTGATATCAGCAGCCAATGCTCCTGCAGTAGTAATGGAGTGTCATGATCTTGGCGAATGGCACCTGTGAGTAGTTTAATAGTGGTGTTTTGTATAAACTGCAAATGCTTAATATCCTTTACTTGGAGACCTGTAAAGAGTGAGTTACAGTAATTCAAATTCCCTAGAATGAGTGAATGTAGAACCTTCCTCAAAGCATTCTGGGTGAGAAAAGACCACACAGAGCGAATCTGTTTCATTTAAAAAACCCCACCAAACAAACAAAAAAACGTTTGTGGACAATGAATGAAATATGTGTGTGTATGTGTTCAGTTTTGGTAGCTGTGTATATTATAAAGCTTGTTGTGTTGCAGAGATCAGGCATTTATGTTCGATCGGTAAGGTATGCCTTTTTAAACAGGTTAGTTTTTAGTGTTTTCCGGAAGTTTAGATGGTTGTTTGTAGTTTTCAAGGTTTTTGGTAATGCGATCAACTGTTGTGTGCTTATGTAAGAAAAACTGGACGCGTAAGTTGATTTGTATTTGAGTCCTTTGCAGCTTGGGTAGTGCAGATTTAGGTACGTTCGTGTTGATTCGGATGTGTTTCTAGTTGGTAGGTTGATCAAGTCTGTCATGTATACCAGAGCTTCACCGTAGATAATTTTATGAACCAGAGTGAAGATTTTGAAAGCAATACGTTCTTTGATTGGGAGCCAGTGTAGTTTTTCGCGAAGGGGTTTTGCACTTTCAAATCGCATTTTTCCAAAGATAAGCCTAGCTGCCGTGTTTTCAGTGGTCTGAAGTTTCTTTAAGGTTTGTTCTTTGCATCCCACATAAATTCCATTGCAGTAGTCTACATGGCTTAGTACCATTGATTGTATCAGGTTGCGAAATGTTCCCCTCAGGAAAAATAGTTTCCCGCGTTTGAGTTTACACATTGAGTGGAACATTTTCTTTGTTGTGGATGTCACTTGGCTCTCTAGTGTTAAGTTGCAGTCCACTGTAACGCCGAGGATTTTCAGGCTGTCTGAGATAGGGAGGGTGTAATCTGGGGTGTTGATAATTGTGGGTTATCCGCGCTGTGTAGGGATGAGAGGATGAGCCAGTGTGTTTTTTCTTTGTTTAGTTTTAGTTGAAATGCATTTGCCCAAGATTTCATGATGTTCAAGCTGATCTTGATTTCGTTGGTGATTTCTGTCAGTTTAGATTTGTAAGGAATGAATATTGTGACATCATCTGCATAGATGAAAGGGTTAAGGCCTTGGTTGGATAAGGACTTGGCTAGTGGGGTCATCATTAGGTTGAAGAGAATTGGTGATAGCGGTGATCCTTGTGGTACTCCGCAGTCTTTCCACAGTGATATGTTTGAGTTTGATTTTACTTGATATGCTCTTGTGGTTAGGAAACCCTTGATCCAGCTAAGAATGTTTCCACCAATCCTGAACTTATCTAGTAATCTTATTAATATATTATGGTTTTCCATGTTGAATGCACTAGACAAGTCAAATGGAGGAGGATGTTTTTGCCTATTGCTATTTCCTGCTTGAATTTGGCTAGGAGAGTGAGTAGTACTGTTTCTGTGCTGTGAAGTGCACGAAAACTTGACTGTGATTCGTGTAATATTGAGAATTTGTTTATATAATCTGTAAGTTGTTTGGCTACCATGCTTTCCATCAGTTTGACTAACAACGGAATGGATGCTACTGGACAGTAGTTAGTGATTTCATTTGTTTTTTTTCTTGGTGTCTTTTGGTATCGGAGTGAGTAGGATATTGCCATTTTCCTTAGGGAAGAGACCTTGCTGAAGCATATAGTTTAGGTGGGATGTGAGGTCTGCTATGAAGCGGTCAGGGGCGGATTTCATTAGGTAGTTGGGACATGTATCTAGTTTACAGCAGGGGCGTATCTGCGTGGGGCCACAGGGGCCTGGGCCCCCGCAGATTTCGCCCTGGCCCCCCTCCCCGCCGTCAACCCTCCCCCGCTGCTTACTTTTGCTGGCAGGGGGCCCCAACCCCCGCCAGCCGAGGTCCGACCCGCAATCTCCATATTTCGTCTTCCTCCGTGGCCATGTGCTTCAAGGAAGTAACGCTGCAGTGCTGATTCGTTGAATCCAGTTCGGCGTCTGACGTCGCAGCACGTCAGACGCCGAACTGGATTCAACGAATCAGCACTGCAGCGTTACTTCCTTGAAGCACATGGCCACGGAGGAAGACGAAATATGGAGATTGCGGGTCGGACCTCGGCTGGCGGGGGTTGGGGCCCCCCGCCAGCAAAAGTAAGCAACGGGGGAGGGTTGACGGCGGGGAGGGGGTGGAGAGAGGCGGCGGCGGCGGGGGGGGGGGGGAGGCAGGCAAAAATGTGCCCCCCCTCTCTGGCTCTGGCCCCCCCTACCGCCGGATTCCAGATACGCCCCTGGTTTACAGTGAGTGTTGTATCTAGTTTACAGTGAGTGTTGGAGAACCTGCTGATAGCCTGTGCAACTGCATCGGCGGTAAGGAGGGCGAATTTTAACCAGGTTCGGTCAGCCAGGTATTCTCCAGTGTTTGGGTCCAACTCATTAAGGAAGATTTCGATGTCAGTGTTGTCCTGAGGTAGCGGTTTGCTTAGGTTTGTAATTTTTTCATTGAAATACTTAGCAAGTTTGTCTGCAGATGGGATGTCTGTATTCGATGTAGTGACCAAGTTGGTGTCTAGGAGTTTGTTCAGGAGTTGGTATAATTTCGTTGTGTCTTTGTAATCTGTCCCTATTTTATTTGTTGCATTTGTATCCCACATTTTCACACCTATTTGTAGGCTCAATGTGGCTTACATTATGCCGTAATGGCGATCGCCATTTCTGGATTGAGAAATACAGAGAGGTATTGCATTAAAGTTCGTACGTGACAGAGTTAATTAAGCAGTCAAGTATTGAAGGCTCATTTCCGGAATGAGAAATCAAAGGTTCATTTCCGGAATGAGAAATTAAGTGGTATTGTGTTAAAGTTCAGTTATTGACAGAGTAGGTGAAGCAGTCAAGTACTGAGAGTTCAGTTTTGTCTATTTCTGGTATAGGTTTCGTTGTCTGGTATTTGGGATGGATCCTTGTGGTATGCTTTTTTGAACAGGTTAGTTTTTAGTGATTTTCGGAAGTTTGTTAGGTCGTGCATTGTTTTTATGACATTTGGTAGTGCATTCCATAATTGTGTGCTTATGTAAGAGAAGCTGGATGCATAAGTTGATTTATATTTTAGTCCTTTGCAGCTAGGGTAGTGGAGGTTCAGAAATGTTCGTGCTGACCTTTTTGTGTTCCTGGTTGGCAAATCTATGAGGTCTGTTATGTAGATCGGGGCTTCACCGTGGATAATTTTATGAACCAGGGTGCAGACTTTGAACGCAATACGTTCTTTAAGTGGGAGCCAGTGTAGTTTTTCTCTTAGGGGTTTGGCGCTTTCGTATTTCGTTTTTCCGAATATGAGTTTGGCTGCTGTGTTTTGAGCAGTTTGGAGTTTCTTAATGATTTGTTCTTTGCATCTGGCATAGATTGCATTGCAGTAATCTAGGTGGCTTAGTACCATTGATTGTACCAGGATGCGGAATATTTCCCTTGGGAAGAAAGGTTTTACTCTTGAGTTTCCACATTGAATGGAACATTTTCTTTGTTGTATTTTTTGCTTGGTTTTCTAGTGTGAGATTTCGGTCAATTTAACTCTGAGAATTTTCAGGCTGTCTGAAACAGGAAGGGTGTACTCTGGGGTGTTTATTGTGGTGGGTTTGTTCATGTTATATTGTGATGAGAGGATGAAACATTGTGTTTTTTCTGCATTGAGTTTTAGTTGAAATGCATCTGCCCATGAATTCATGATTTGGAGGCTGCGTTTGATTTCATTTGTGATTTCTGTTAGATCATATTTGAATGGGATGTATATCGTGACATCGTCTGCGTAGATGTAAGGATTAAGGCCTTGGTTGGATAGCAATTTGGCTAGAGGTGTCATCATTAAGTTGAAAAGGGTCAGTGACAGCGGTGATCCTTGGGGTACTCCACATTCTGGTATCCATGGTGATGTGTTCGAGTTTGAAATCACTTGGTATGTTCGTGCGGTTAGGAAGCCCTTGATCCAGCTAAGTACGCTTCCACTGATCCCGAAGTATTCTAGGATGTTCAATAGCATTTTGTGGTTTACCTTGTCAATCACACTAGACATGTCGAATTGTAGGAGGAGTATATTATTGCCAGTTGTAATTGCTTGTTTGAATTTTGTTAAGAGAGTGACTAGTACTGTTTCGGTGCTGTGGTTGGATCGGAATTCTGATTGTGATTTATGTAGTATTGTGAATTTGTTTAAGTATTTGGTAAGTTGCTTGGTTACCATGCTTTCCATTAGTTTAATTACCAGAGGGATGGATGCTACTGGGCGGTAGTTGGTGATGCCATTCGCTTTTTTCTTTGAGTCTTTAGGTATTGGGGTGAGTAGTATGCTTCCTTTATCCTTAGGAAATAGTCCATGTTGTAACATGTAGTTTAGGTGTGACGTGAGGTCTGCTATGAAGCATTGAGGGGCGGATTTTATTAGGTTGTTAGGACATATGTCCGGTTTGCAGTGGGATTTGGTGAACCTGTTGATTTTAGTTTTATAGTATGATCTTTTGGTCTGTCTTATTGCGAATTTGTATTTTCTTTGTGATTGTTTCCATGTCTTGAGTGTGTGTTCGTCTTTTGTTTTTCTCCATGCTCATTTGAGTTTCCTGGATTGTGTTTTTAGCTTTTTCAGTTCATCATTGAACCATGGTATCGAGTTATGCTTATGTGAAGTTCTTGTTCGTAAGGGTGCTATTTCATTTAGTATGCATTTGCATCTTTTATCCCATTCCAAGAGGTATTATATGGAGTCTTGTTTGTGCTGTCCATTCATTGTTGTGTATCTGTTGCCAGAATGTTTTCGTGTCTACTTGACCTCTTGTGCTGTAGGATGTGTGTTCTTGTATTTGGTGTAATCTCTTCTTCCGCCAGTGTGGGGATAAATTTAATTTGTAGTGATCAGTCCAGGGTGTTTCTGTCCATTTAATATCTGTTATTATTAGGTTCTGGTCTGTTGAAAGTTTGTGTGAGATAAGATCAAGTGTGTGCCCTTTGACGTGGGTTGCTTGCATTTGTGGCCATTTGAGATCCTATAGGTGGAGGAATTCCTTACATTCTCATGCGTTGATTGAGTTTGGGTCTTCTAAGTGAAGGTTGATGTCTCCTAATACTAGAACATTGGAGTTGGTTACACATGTGTTTGAAATGAAGTTAGTCTGGCCTTCATTCCAATTATCTGGAGGTCTGTAAAACAAGACAATTCAAATGATTGCGTAGGGTTTTGTTGTGGATTCTGATTGAGGCAATTTCAAGTTGAGGTGTCATGGACTCGGCAGTGGTTTCAGTGGTAAAGTGGGATCAATAGATTAGAGCTATGCCTCTGCCTCTCTTTTCCTTTCTGGTCCAGTGTGTGATTTTTGTATCCTGGAGGGCACAGGTCTAGGATTATGGGGTCCTTTTGGTCGTGGATCCAGGTTTCATTGATGAAGAGAAGGTCAAGGTCTTCTGCCATGATCCAGTCTGTTAGTATTGCTGTTTTGTTTACTGGGGATCTGGCGTTGATGTAGCCCACTTGGATTGTTTGGAATGGGTCTTCTGCATCTGGTGTTGTGTGGACGTATTAGTTGTCGTTTCTTTGTTGAGGTGAGTTTGTTTGGACCCTTCTTTGCATTCTGTAGTGGTTGTCTGCATGTTGGTGTTCTTCCTTTGTTTAAGTTGTTGTCAGTTTGATGAGGTGTGGTGCATCTGATCAATCTTTGATGATTGTATAGAATGCGTATAATGTTACTTTCTGCAAGAGGGGTGGTTAGTGTTAAGTGGATCAGTGTTAAGGAGTAGATTATTAGGAGTAGTTTGAAGGTATTCATTTTGGTTTCTTTTCGCTGTGGGCTACTAATAAGACCGAGTTCTGATGACTGGATGCGTGATAAGACTTTTTTTGTTTGGTGTGGGGTCTGGTGTTCTGATCTTGTGTGTTATTTCAGGCTTAGTCTTTGGTTAATATCGTAGGGTTATATATATATATGTGTGTGTGTGTGTGTGTGCATGAGGATAGTGCATGACCTGGTTTTTGTTTGTGTATGACTGTTTGAGATCTTGTCTGCCTGCACTATTTCTCAGTATGTTTTTCTTGGGTTAGGCGGTGTGTTACCTTTTGGTTGGGCTGTTTTGGGCCACTTTCGTTGTCTGCCTCGTCAGTTAATGAATTTGATCTGCGGTTCGAAATAATGCGGGGAAGGGTTGGCATTTCAAGTTCACCTGGTGAACACCTCAGAAGCCAACACACACCACTCCCAAAAATTACCCTCCCCGAAACCAGAGACAGACTTCATACCCCTCAATCTCAGCCCCACATCCCTTTCTGCAGTAGTTCAGTACCACAGGTTAGTCACTCCCATGGTACAAGGATAAAACTGCTAGCAGTCGACCTCACAAGCAGCTTTGTTTTACTGTACCAGGAGCACTAGGCCACAAAGTTGCAGCCTGATGCTCCCAGGCCACATCCTAAAGGGACCAGTCTGAAAATTAAAAAAAAAAAAACCCACCACACTTTTGCCTATGCATATCCTTAAATTTTAGTTCTGCAATAGTTGTAGCCAAAGGAACAGAATTTTAATTTGGCCTGGAAATCATAAGGCATTTTTTCATGCACTTGCTGTTTGGGTATCATCAACAATCAAGTCAAGCTTGAGATTTGAAATATGTTTTTATCTTCTTGATGTAGACGCTAAAATCATTAAATTTGAGTTACGTAGGGACTAATTTTCAAAAGAGAAAATCGTCTCAAAAAGGCCATAAAAAGGCATGTGGCCATTTTTCTACGAAAAACATCCAAATTGCAATTTTCTAAGCTCGGATTTGAGACGTTTTTCTCTGCAGTATGTTGAAATCACAAGAGGGAGTGGTGGGGGTGGGATTTGGATGTTCCCAAAACTTAGATGATTTTCTGCCATATGGAACAAAGCAAAAATGTCCAGGGCTAAAAGTTAAGCTTTTTGGTCTAGACCTGTTTCAATCTTGCCTAAGTTACAAAGAGGTGCCCTTAATGATGAGATGATCACTGGGGTCACTGACCCCCTCCCACTCCCCAAAAGATGTGAAAGAAACAGTATACACCAGCTGCTATGACAGCCTCAGATGTTATGGCCAGTCCTATTAGAGCAGCAAGGAGGTCCCTGGAGTAGCCTGGTGGTTGGTGCAGTGCAATTGTGGAGAAGGGGATTCAGGCATATAAGCCCACTCTAACTGTTACACTTGTGGTGGAAAGTGTCAGCACCCATAAACCCACCAAAAACCTACTATACCCACACATAGGTCATGGTGACACCTGCAGGTATAAGGGCTATTGTAGTGGTATACAGTTGGGTGCAAGTAGGTTTTTGGTGGGTTTTGGAGGGCTCACCATACAATATTAGGGAGTAACAGTGAGATGTGTACTTGGGACCTTTTATGTCAAGTCCACTGCAGTGCCCCTTAGGGTGTCCCACTGCTCTGCTGGGATGTCTGTGAGGCCAATCTACTAAGAATGGTGGCCCCTATACATCCCAATGGCTTTCCCGTGGACATTTATTTTCCAAAAATGGTCCTAAAAGATAGATAGTTTTGTGCTCCGGGCATCTAACATATGGCCATTTTCAAAACAAAAAGTTGGGACGTTTTTCTGGTTTGAAAATGGCCATGTTCACTACTAGATTTTTAGATTTTTTTTTTTTTTTTTTTTTGCGAAACAGTTAAAATCGGATTTAGATGTCATATTGAAAATGTCCCTCCACATGTGGTTGAATGTGGAAACCCATGGCATCTCTCTACTATATAGAGTGTCTGCTCCACAATCTATTCTGTGTAATGATTCCTTTGAAATAAGATCAATCCCCCTGTTTACAAAGCCACGCTAGTGGCTGCCAGTGTGCTAATGCCGACACAGCCAATTCTCTTTGAATAGGCTGAGTCAGTATTGCCATGTGGCTTAGTAAACAGGGTGGCAAATGTTTGATTGTCTCTAGCCAGTTTTAAAAACACAACAACTAAAATGAAATCTCTAAAACTTACCAAATTGAATCTTTTGTGAGCTTGCTGTTAACTTTCCCTTCTTCATCCAAATAGACATCCATCTGAAGATTTGCATTATTATCATGAGCAGAGAAATAATTAGTAACAATCCTTGCAGGAATGCCTATAGCTCGCAAAACTAGAAGTGAGAAAAACAAAGACGATTAGATAAAGGAAAGAATAAGAACACCAAGGTTCGGTAATAAGGAGATCAGCTCCATTTAGTGGAACACTTTTGAAGTCATTTTAAAAGCATTTACATAAGTAGATTTCATACACATTAAAATGGTGATTGCAGAAAACCTGGATACAGAGATTTCAAGTGGACATGGCTGTGGTGTGTATATTCCCAAGCCTGGCTTTTCACAAGACTTGAGAATATACACACATTTTAATAAATTTCCATGCCAGCTCTTGTACTTGCTCCAAGGCACATGTGTCAAATGTCTGATTGCTTGCACCTGGGAGTTTCCACCAATGATTCCTGGGCAAGTGGAGTCTACCACCATCTCAAAAATTCAGCAGAAAGAGTTCCTTTACTTCGCTCCTTTATTGGCGCTTCTTGTATGTGCCAGATTTTAAAATGCAACAAATTGTTAAGCTGAGGCAAAGATTTCAAGGTGGGGATATCAAAATACAACCAAACACACCCAAAGCCAAACAAACATTTAACCAAAAGCACTGACACCTCAGCAGCAACTTGTTTCACAGGAGTCTTTCACTGATGGCTCACCTAGCCTCTTCATTGGGTCAACAACGTGCTTTGCCTTGCTCTTATAAAAAACATTTTTAAAATATATTTATAGAAAAATAAGTCTCAAAGTCCTTCATATATAATAAAAAAAAAGAGTGCTTAACTCAAATTGCAGACCAACTGTCATGGGCCATGTTTCACAACTGCATCGGGGAAGGTAAAAACATATGTGCTCACTCCATCTAGTACCTTCATAAAGGTCTTTGTCGGCAGTAAGCAGCAACTTATTGGCCTTGTTCTCAGCGACTGAGCATTCCTTCTGATGCAACTTCCTTATCCCATGTACAGGAAGTTGCATCAGAGGGAAGGCTTGGGCTGGCTCGAGTAGGGGAAATGTGTTGCTGCTCCCTACGGGCAAAAAACTAAAGGATTTAAAGGAACCGGGGGGAGGGGGTGTCAGGGGAGTGCAGTTAAGTGACTCGCCAATCTTCTAGAGGGAGAGATGCTGGGAGTCTTCAGCTGCAGGGCTTGGGGATCCCCGCCAGTCACATCACTGCTGTGCCACTCTGAATGGGCCTGAATCCAAAGTGAGTGGGCCCATGCCCACTACACCACTAATGAGCTGTTCTGTAAAATGGTGCCTCATTACAAAACTGTGTAGTTTGCAAGTAGGTGATCACATGGATGATGTTTGAGCGGATGATGGGTAGAGTGCAAATTTACATGGGTAAATTGTAGAATCCTATAATGTATGTGTGTTCTTTAGCAATCTAGGCATAATCATTTACATAAATCCTATAGCTGGTGTAAGTGATCATATCTAGAATATGAGCATGTTCATGGCATGGTGTGCTGGCATTCTATAAAGAAAAGTAGATGCCTGCTTTTTGTTACAGAATAGACTGCAAGTAGAGAGCTGTATGGGAATGGGGATTGCAGGAATCAAGTAGAACCCATGGGGATGAAAGACGTTGTTGCAGGATTCCTGCAAGAATAGAAGAAGTTGCCGCTAGATTCCAAGTGAGTGTAATCAAAATCTCTGGTGATGCCAGAATGAGGCTTGGAATGAACTAAGAGAGGCAACTGAAGCACCAGAGTGAAGCTTGTAATGCTCAGAGAGGCTGCCGGAAGACCAGACTGAGGCTTGGAACACTCATTGGTTGAATAATGAATACCGCCCAAAAAACTGTGGGAGGCTGTTGGGGTCAGGCAGAAATGGAGAACTCCGGGAGAGTAAATTATAGTGTTGACTCTTGCAGGTATGGGTAGGAATGAAGGAGAATAATTGTGGGGATGGAATGGATCTGAGCGGGTACGAGTGGTTTAGATTTCAGTGGAGATGGGAAGGGATGGGTGAAATTTCTGTCCCTGTGCAACTCTCTAGCTCCAAGTATGTGTGCTGTAGTGCCTAAATATAAGTGCCCCTTTATAAAATTTCTCTTCATGTGTAGATAGTGATGCTTACACACTGTGATGTTGCTCTTTTTCTACATGTGTAGTTTTCTAAAATGGATGCCCCAGCTTTATATGGTAGTAAATACATTTGCAGTTCTTTATGTCATTCTATGTAGTTTACAATAGGCTCCATATTTAGCAGAGTCTTTTGCAAAATACTAGAGGAAAACTAAACATCCCAACCTGGATGTCCCTCTTCCCATGTAGAACCCCTAAATGGGGTTCACATTTTTACACAGTAATTTGGAACTGAGCTACAGGAAGCCTCCTCCAGCAGTACACTGAGGATCACCAAGGTAGTCCATATCACCACTGCTTTACCCGTCTGTAAACAATAAAACAGAAGCATCCCACAGTTGTCTTAATTGCTTTATGAGAAATTGGCTGGATGAATCCAGTGACATACACAGCTATTGATTCAGCTTAATTCAATGCCCTCAAAGGCTTTGGCACTAGAGGCATCACTGAAACTAGCTCAAATGACAGTTCCATGATTAATGACTTGGTTTACCTTTTTCAGAAGGTTTTAGCATTTTTAGGTGATGATTATTCACAGTATTCAATACTGTAACCTTGGAACCTTGAATTTGTTGGTGCCATTTACTGCAAAGATGATTTACAGCACAAAAATGTAGACATCTTCCCTGAAGTTTTTTTTTTCCTCCAACATTTTCCAGCAACTAATCCTGTCCCCTTGACATTGTGGCTGCCAGTAATAGCAGAAGCCTGCAAGTCACATAAAACAGCTGGGGATCTTGGAAAAGCTCTGCTAGTACTGTACGTGGATGCATCCATGGGCCACTAGATGCTAGAATACAGAAGAACATTTCTATAAATTGGAGCCTAAGGCAGGGGCATAGCCACAAACGGGCTTAGGCCCAGCCACTTTCCCTCTAGGCCCGACCACCCAACATCCCCTCGCCCGGGGTTTAAATCTTTTTTATCTCCGTCGAAGCGGCCGCGTCATTGAAAGCCCTGCCCATCAAGCCTTCCCATCGTGAGTTCATTCCCTCAGAGTCCCGCCTTCTGATGTCATTTCCTCTTTCCGCAAGGGCGGGACTCTGAGGGAATGAACTCATGAAGGGAAGGCTTGATGGGCAGGGCTTTCAATGACGCGGCCGCTTTGACGGAGGTAAAAAAGATTTAAACCAGAGGCTGGCCCCGGTGTAAGTGTTCTTTCTGCTAGGAGGAGATCTTCTGCTGACGGGGCTTGTGGATCACCTGCCAGCTCAGGTATTTCTTTTGGTTTTATTGGGAGGAAGAGAGAACCAGAGGGGGGCTGAGGAGAGCAGGAGAGCACCAGAGGGGGAGAAGGAGGGCAAGGAGAGCACTGGAGAGGGGCTGAGGAGGGCAGGGAAGAGATTTCGGGCCCACCTTCTTTGGGCTCATGCCCACCCTAAATTTGCCAGCTGGCTACGCTCCTGGCCTAAAGATTGGTGCTAATTGTGTACGCATGTTATAGAATAATTGCACTTATGCAGGTGATTGGCACCAGTAATTGGCAATTACGCACGTAAGTGATAACTACTATTCTGACATACACACCAACATTGCTTGGCATGTACAGGTGAGGGGGTGTAAACATGGGCAGAGTATCAGCGGGTCATGGTCATGTCCGCACTCAGGTTAATAATGTATTGATGACCCGACACGGCTGTGTCAGGGTCCTTGATTTTCAATTTACAAGCTTGCTTTATTTAGTGTAACCATTCATATTCTTGTTTCATTTAATATTTACCATATTTCTGTAATCTGCTTTGAACCTATTTGGGAGTTAACGAAATACAAGTGCTGCATCATAACATATCATATCATGATGTGAGTAAACTCTATTAGGTTGATATTCAGCCTGCAGCAGTCAGTATTTGTTAAAATGCTAATCGCCACGGGCAAATTTAGTCTTGGATATTCATTGCTGGGCCATGTCTGGGCACTGGCATTGAATATCCAGCGCTAAATGGAGATACGGAAGCCACTGAGGCTTATGCGGGTCCTAGCTGATATTTAGCCAGGACTTGCATAAGATATTTATGTGGGCCCTAGCTGAATATTGACAGAGACCCACATAAGCTGTCCTCTGCTCCTCTGAATCTCCCTCCTTTCCCCATGACTCTCTACCCCCCCTTCCTCCCATCCCCGACATGCGAAAGGGCTTACTGAACCTCTACCCCATATGACCCCCAATCCTAATTTTAAGTACCTAGTGGTTCAGTGGTGTCATATGGACAATAGCAAAACCCCCTCACTCCTGCCCATTGTGGAAGAGAGTGTGAAATGGCTGCCATGACCTCTAGTGGCAGCCTCATGGTACTAGCTCAGGGGTAGGCAACTCCGGTCCTAGAGAGCCGCAGGCAGGTCAGGTTTTCAGGATATCCACAATGAATATGCAGGAGATAGATTTGCATACCATGGAGGCAGTGCTTGCAAATCTATCTCCTGCATATTCATTGTGGATATCCTGAAAACCTGACCTGCCTGCGGCTCTCGAGGACCGGAGTTGCCTACCCCTGTACTAGCTAATACTGTAAGGCTTCCACTAGAAGTTGCAGCAGCCATTTTACACTAACTGCCATGACAGGCAGGAGCAAGTGAGCATTGCTCCTGTTTATACAACCCCATTGGATCAGCAGGTATTTAAAAGTAGGCCCGGGGATGGGCAGAGGGGCCTTAGTCATCCTTTACCTATGTGCAGGGTGGGCAGAAGGGGGGATTAGAGTCACACTGGAGAGAGAGGAGCAGTTGGAAAACTATTTGGTCTAGTGCCAGGTTAGCTTTACAACTAAAATTAGGACAACCTTTTTGCTGACATAACTTTAGTTACTTAACTTTTTAGCAGTCTGAATTTGGCCGCTAACTTGTTAAGTCTATTCTTCTCCTACACTCCGCCCAAGTTCCACCCATGGATGATCCGGCACTAACTGGACGATGAAGGCAGTGGTGTGCTGGTAAATGTTTAACAACAGGCTCTCTCCCCGGTCCCCCTCTGCGCCCCCCCCCCAAATTGCAGAGCTGGCTATAGCCGGGGAGAGAGCCTGGGGGGGGGGGGGGGGTTGGCAATGCATTACTCCAGGAAAAAAAATGATCCCAGGTTCCAATCTAATTCATGTTTAATGTGCGATAAAATACTATAAATAAGTAAATAAATATAAACTTTTTTTTTTGTTTTGTTCAATCATTTTTATTAAATTTTTAAATAACAAAAAGAAAGGAAATTAAGTACCAGAGACTTAATAATAGTTTAACAAGTTTGATTATGTACACTGACTTGTAGAAGAATTATAGACATTGTTTACATCAACTCTAGGATCCCTGATTCTGTTTCATTACAGGTATTGTATATCTATAGGAATAAGCATATTACTAAATGTTAGAGGTGGAGATAAGAAATTATATATATATATATATATATGTAATTAGTACCCATTTATATTTGCATAGATTATAATAATTAATATTAACTGGATGAGTAATCGAGTATAGGAGACCAGGTTTTATTGAATGCTAAAAGGGAGCCGCATTTCTGTGCAGCAGCTTTTTCATATTTAGCGTAAAGACATACTGTATTCCACCACATATCATAAGATAACTTCGTAAAGTCCTTCCAATTTTGACATATCAGTTTTAAAGCAACTTGAATCAATATACGTAATAATTTGGCTATTTGAGGTTGTATTACCGTGTTTAAACCAAATTCTCCCGTGATTATGATTTTGTATGTTAGAGAGATCTTAAAATCTAGAATATGGGAAATAGTGTCCTCTATACGAGACCAATACTCATCCAGTATAGGACAATGGTAAATTAAGTGGTCTAAAGTACCTACATGGTTGTTACAAGACCAGCATCTATTTGAGACTTCTTTAGATATTTTGGAAAGTTTGTAAGGTGTCCACATAGCTCTATGCAAGATGTAGAATGATGATTGGGTAAGAGCAGATGATTTTGAGGATTTATATAGTAATGTCCAGATTTTTTCCCATTGTTCTGCAGTTATTTGAGAATTGAGTTCTTTGTTCCAAATGTTTTGTAAGGCTGAGGGAGAGTGAGAAGAGTGTTCTTGGAAGATTTTGTACCATTTAGATGCCGTTTTCTTCCCATTAGACAACTGATGAAATAATGTTAGACAACTTGGCGTTTCATCCTTTAATGAGTTAATATCGAAGTTTGCAGAAATACAGTGTTTTAGTTGTAGCCATTGAAAGTAGCAGTGTTTATGTAAATTATACTTTTGCCTGTAGTGTAGAAAAAGGTAGCCACTTGTGATTATCCAATAGTTGATGTAGAAACCATATTTTTGCTTCAATCCATTTAGGCCAAGCAAAACACATTCCATTAATTTTTAGTTTTGGATTATTCCAAAGTTGTATCTTAGTGGTCGAATGGATAGAGATTTTAACACATGAGTCCAATGTGTTGAAAGATGATTGAGAAGCGAATATGATGGGATTATAATCCGAATTGTGTACTAAAGACCATGGTAAGAGAGGTGTTGGGGTTGCTTTAAAGATCTTTGCTTCCCATTTTATCCAAAGTGGGTCAGTATGTTCTTCTTTTGAAGTTATCCATAAAGAACTTTGTCTTAGTAAGAAAGCCTTATGGTAGTCCAAAAAATTAGGAAAATAAACTTTTAATGTTGAGCACCTGATTCTCAAAGTGAACATATTCCAAACACTATAATGAAAATATAATGATTTTTTTCTACCTTTGTTGTCTGGTGACTGTTTTTCTGATCATGCTGGCCAAGTATCCGATTCTGCTGCTATCTGTCCTCTTAACTCCGTTTCCAGGGCTTCCTTTCCATCTATTTCTTTCTTTCCTCCTTTCTTCTTCATTTCTGGTCCTCAGCTTCTGCCTATTTTCTTCATCCATGTGCAGTTTTTCTCTTTGTTTTCCCTCATCTCATCTCCTTCCTCTCTTCCCTCCCCTCCATCCATGTCCAGCATTTCTTCTCTCTCCCCTCCTCTCCCCTGCCCTGCATGCACCCATACCCAGTGACCCTACTCTCCACATCTACCCATGTCCAGTGACCCTCCTGTCCCCTGCCCTCCATGCACCTATACCCAGCGACCCTCCTCTCCCCTGCCCTGCATGCACCCATGTCCAGCAGTGACCCTCCTCTCCCCTGCCCTCCGGGACCGGATCCGGAGGGAGGGAGGGAGGGAGGACAGCTGGCTCGCGAGCCGGTGCGAGGCGGCTCCAGCACACCACTGGATGCAGGGGTGGTCTGCAGTGATATTCAATGGCACTGTCTGATTAAGTGCCACTGAATACCACCACTTAGGCAATCAAAAGTGATTTAACTGGGTGGGAGCGTCTCCTACCCAATGAAATTGCTTTGAATATTGGGCAGAATATGTTTTCACAAACTAAAGCCTCTCATGTAATCAGTTGATTCAACAAAAATACTGTTCCACCATTCAAAACAGTGTTGAAACAAGTTCCTGCCTGCTTAAATTGTGCTCTGACTGGCCATTTTTAAAGTGGTTCAGAGAGGGGCATTCCAAGGATGGAGTCAGGGAGCAGCTGGAAGCTATGAAGGTGCCAGCAGTATTCAGTGCCGGTGACTGCATAGCTAAGCAGGCACAGAGGACTTTATGAATAGCAGTCCTAACTTTGATCGCATAGCTATGTGGGTGCCGGCACTGAATATTGACAAACTCGTTCCCCCTCCCACCTTCACTGGAGCCCCCCCTCTGCCCCACTGAAGTAGTTCTGACCCCCCTCAAAGCATCTTCAATCCCTCCCTCCCACCCTCCAAAGCAGCTCCACTCCTTCCTGCTCCCAAAAGCAGGTCTGACTCCCTGCCCTCAACCAAAACATCTCTGACCTCCTGTCCTCCCCCCAAGCCTCAGAAGACCCCCTAGGGTCTACTTATTGGTTCTGGTAGCTTAGTGGTTCTTGAGGCAGGAGTGAACTCCATTTGCCCCTGCTTCTCATTGAGCCTATTCGAAAATAGCTGTCGTGACCTCTAGTGGTAGCACTGTGCCTTTTAAGGATTGTTTTATTATAACCTGTCTTGAAGAGCCTTGATTTGAAGGGTGATAAATCTAAGCTAAAAGCCCACCTTTTTGATGCTGCTTTTAACTCCTAACCCTTGTTCACTTGTTCAGAACCCTTATGTTATCATCCTGACTTTAATATTCCCTTATCTCTTGTTTGTCCTGTTTGTCTGTCCTAATTAGATTGTAAGCTCTGTCGAGCAGGGACTGTCTCTTCATGTTCAAGTGTACAGCGCTGCGTACGTCTAGTAGCGCTATAGAAATGATAAGTAGTAGTAGTAGAAGAAGAACAATTAATAATAAAATAAACGAAACTTGGTACTCTAATATCTGAAAGTGAAGCTAGAGACTTCAAGAAGAGTTGCTGTTAAAAGCAGCGAGGAGGCAGGGTGCCCACCTAGGGGCTGTAATTAAAGGAGAGTTAGGAGGAAGAATGATGAGAACATCCGTCCAAGGACTTTGCAAGACATCTTATACTTTGACTTTTGTATTGCTTTTGCTTAAGTAGTAGCATTGGATTTTTTTTCCTGTGAATACTTATTTTGGGGTCACCTAATAAAGTTATTTTACTTAATATATCTGTCTGCACTTTTTTGCATTTTGTTTCTTTTAAAAAGACAATTGATTTTTTGTTGGGGAAATCTGGCTACAGCAATAATTATGGGGAGGTTCAAAGAAAGTAGGTTTCCCTGCCAGAGTCTATACAAGGCACATCAAACAAAACTTAAGAGATGAAAAGTAACACAGAAGGGAGATGTCTCAAGCTTTTGTGGCTGAGAGATAGCTTTTTTAACTATAGAAAGTGGAGGAGTGGCCTAGTTGTTAGAGTGGTGGACTTTGGTCCTGGGGAACTGGGTTCAATTTCCACTGCAGGCACAGGCAGCTCCTTGTGACTCTGGGCAAGTCACTTAACCCTCCATTGCCCCAGGTACAAATAAGTACCTGTATATAATATGTAAGCCACATTTAACTTGCTATGAGTGGGAAAGCACAGGGTACAAATGTAAGGAAAAAAAATAAAAGGTTGAAGAGGGGGCAGGGCAATTCCTGTATTTCTGTGGCTGAAATGAGGCCTCCTCTTTGTGTATTTATTATGAAAAAAAAAAGTGAGTATTGGACTATTCCTGATTTTCCAGGGATGTTTTGGGGCTTCCAGTTCAGTGAATAAAAATGAGAAACAAAGGGATTGGTTCACTCTCAATCTTCCATAGACAGGCTGAGACATGGGTCCTCCCTCCAAGTAAAAGCAGAAAGAAAGGGGCAGTGGAGAGGTGAAATATAAATCATGCATTCGACCATGGCCAGTGTAGGTGAGCCAGTTCAACCTTCCACAGGTTCCCCAGCTACATACAGGTGATACCTGCTTCTTATGGCTGATTTTCTAGCACCACAATCTGTCATTGATAAATTATAGCTTAATAAAGTAAAAACGTCTATGCTCAGGTTGATAAGGATTAGCATTATAATGCCAGATATTTCAAGTGTGGTTGCTCTGTAGTTCAATCAGTGATGCTGCCATGCTTTACCACTATGAACCTGCCTTATTGCTGTAATATCTTCATTATAATACTTTCTGCACAGAGAAGAGAGAGTGTGTAGAGGATTGGGCAATTTGGGTACACATTGCATTAGCTATGCAGTTTGCGACATAGAGAACAGTACTCACACCAGCTGCTGCAAGTTTTAACTGAAAAAAAAAAAGACTTCAATAAAGTCTTTTTTTTTAGCATGCAATTAGCTGATTTAATTCTGGAGTGGTGTTAACAAATACTTCCTATTACTCAACACATTAACATTTGAGTCACGATCTGTGGGCAGAATAAGCACGCAGAAATAAGGATATCTTTCAGCCAGTAGTGAGGGGGCTGCAAACACCGTCAGTGACATGAAGATCAAATTTGTACTGTAAGTGCTAACAATGTGGAGAACAGCAGCTTCTCCAAGAGCAGATGCCACAGAATGTGCAGCTACATGTTAGGAAAAAAGGTATTACTATACAATAAATTAAGGGGTCTTATGGGATCGACAGTTTAAAACATAACACCATAAGGCCATAATGTATGGAGGACCACGAAGATTTCAAGGAAACAGCATAGATACCTTTGGCAAATATTCTTGCAAAGTCCTTAATGATAAAACCCTTGCATGGTGAATTTTATACCAATTTGCTTGTGAAATTACAGTGCACCTTTAATTAAAATTAGCCATTATAATTGTCTTTTCTAAGTGCGACATAACACCATCCTCCTGATTCTATAACAGATCTTCTAAACTTATAGCACCCTTTGTAGAGGAATGGCCTAATGGCTAATACAGCAGGCTTTGATCCTGGTAACCTGGGTTCAATTCCCACTGCAGCTCCTTATGACCTTGGGCAAATCACTTAACCTTCCATTGCCCCAGATACAAAAACTTAGAATGTGAGCCCTCTAGGGACAGAGAAAGTACTTGTATATAATATGTACAGCACTGTGTATGTCTAATAGAAATGATTAAAAGTAGTTTGTATGCTTAAAGGTACAGACTATTGCCAAGTGAAAGTGTATACTAGTGTAAATGGCAGGTGTCTGCTTATTGCTATTCTAGAATTTTAGCATGCAAATGGCTTAGCACATTTCTGCAAGGGGGCGTTCACAGGGGAGGGGCACAGGCAAGGACTGGTATTTATGCACTTAGGTTACAGAATACTTTAAGCTTGTGAATGTCACATTTAGGCTCTTGCATTTATATTAACCGTAGATCTGATATAAGTGCACTGATGTCGGTTTACTTTAGAATTCTATAAGAACACTTATATTGCCAGCCCACAGAAAATAGATGTCAAAATGTTGGTGACCTGTTATAGAAATGAACCCTGTGCTTCAAACGAAACATTCTGCAACAGGAAACAATGTAAATAATCATCTTCAGATGATCTACATCTACTCTTCACTGAAACATACACATTGCTCTTGCAGTCTTCTAACATAAAAACTCAAGTACTTAAGCGTTACCATACTGGGGCAGACTGAAAGTCCATCAAGCCCAGCATCCTGTTTCCAATAGTGGCCAGTCCAGGCTACACGTACCTGGCAAGAACCCAAAACAGTACATTTTATGCTGCTTATCCTAGAAATGAGCAGTGGATTTTTATCAAAGTCCATGTTAATAATGGCTTATACACTTTTCTTTTAGGAAGTTATCCAAACCTTTTTTAAACCCCACTAAGCTAACTGCTTTTATCACATTCTCTGGCAATGAATTCCAAAGTTTAATTACATGTTGAATGAAGAAAATATTTTCTCCAATTTATTTCAAATTTACTATTTGGTAGCTACGTTGTGAACCCCCTAGTCCTAGTATTTTTGGAAAGAGTAAACAAGCGATGCACATCTACCTGTTCCACTCCTCTCATTTTATAGATATCTATCAAATCTCCCCTTAGCCGTCTTTTCTCCAAGTTGAAGATCCCTAGCCGCTTTAGCCTTTCCTGCTAGGAAAGTTGTCCCATCCCTTTTATCATTTTTGTCTCCCTTCTCTGTACCTTTTCAAATTCCACTATATATTTTTTTGAGATGTGGTGACCAGAATTGCACACAGTATTCGAGGTGCGATCGCACAATGAAGCGATACAAAGGCATTATAACATTGTCATTTTTGTCTTCCATTCCTTTCCTAATAATATCTAAAATTATATTTGTTTTCTTAGCTGCCACTGCACACTGAGCAGTGGGTTCCAACGTATCATCAACAATGACACCTAGATCCCTTTCCTGGTCGGTGACTCCTAATGTGGAACCTTGAATCGTGTAGCTATAGTTTGGGTCCTTCTTTCCCTCATGCATCACTTCGCACTTGCTCACATTAAAAGTCATCTGCCATTTGGATGCCCAGTCTCCCTGCCTCGTAATGTCCTCTTGTAATTTTCACAATCCTCTTGCGATTTAATAACTTTGAATAACTTTGTGTCATCAGCAAATTTAATTGCCTCACTAGTTACTCCCATCTCTAGATCATTTATAAATATGTTAAAAAGCAGCAGTCCCAGCACAGACCCCTGGGGAATCCTACTATCTACCCTTGAGAATACTGACCATTTAACCCTACTCTCTGTTTTCTATCTTTTAACCAGTTTTTAATCCACAATACGACACTACCTCCTATCCCATGACTCTCCAATTTCCTCTGGAGTCTCTCATGCGGTACTTTGCCAAATGCCTTTTGAAAATCCAGATACACAATATGAACTTGCTCACCTTTATGCACATGTTTGTTCACCCCTTCAAAGAAATGTAGTAGATGGATTTCCCTTCACTAAATCCGTGTTGGTTTTGTCTCAATAATCTATGCTTATGAATACGCGCTGTAATTTTGTTCTTTATAGTAGTCTCTACCATTTTAACCCGGCATGAATGTCAGGTTCACCGGTCTTTAATTTCCTGGATCACCTCTGGAACCATTAAAAAAAAAAAAAAAAGGCGTTACATTGGTCATCCTCCAATCTTCCGGTACCATAATTGATTTTAATCTCTCCACTACGGCTTTTTCTTCCCTGAGTGCCCCTTTTACCCCTCGATCATCTAGAGGTCCAACTGATTCTTTTGCTGGCTTCTTGCTTCTAATAAACCTAAAAAGATTTCACTAACAGGCTTATTTTCGAAAGAGAAGGGTGCCCATCTTTCGACACAATCGGGAGATGGGGGTCCTCCTCCCAGGGTCACCCAAATCGGCATAATCGAAAGCCAATTTTGGGCGTCCCCAACTGCTTTCCGTCGCGGGGATGACCAATGTTCCCAGGGGCGTGTCTGAGGCGTAGCGAAGGCGGGACTTGGGCGTGCCTAACACATGGGCATCCTCGACCCATAATGGAAAAAAGAAGGGTATCCCTGATGAGCACTTGGCCGACTTTACTTGTTCCCTTTTTTCTTACGACCAACCCTCAAAAAGGTGCCCGAATTGACCAGATGACCACCGGAGGGAATAGGGGATGACCTCCCCTTACTCCCACAATGATCACTAACCCCCTCCCACCCTGAAAAAAACAACTTTAAAAACTTTATTTTTTTTTTTTTTAAGAGTATGGGTGAAGGACGTCCTTTGCTATGCCTCTGTCCCTGCGACGACAGTTGAGGATGTCCAAAATGTGTATGTTTCTGTGAGAAAGACATCCATGCCTTTGCTATGCCTCTGACACCCCCTTTATTTATTTTGATTTTGGATCACAAGTAGCAGCAGAGGGATTTGTGTTCTGTCCTCCGACAGCCTCGCACTAGTTTATAATGTGATCCTAAAATGGGTGTAATGCCTTTACTGTTATTCTCAGTCCTAAGGACCATCATTGCTGCAGTTTCTCACTGCAAAGATACATGAGAAATGCACCGTAGGTAATATAGTTCACAGGCAGTGCAAACCACACTTGCTTGGCTGTGTAAAAACTGTTCCACTGGTTGTGAGGCTGCCCAGACCTCCTCTCTCTCTCTGCCACGCTTGGCTCTTTTGTCTTCCTGCTATCATTTCCTGGCCATTCTCACTATCTCTGTCCTGGGAGGTCAGCCAGGTATGACCTTTCACTCCAATCGAGAGCTGTCCTCTAGGACCACCCCTTGCTACCCGATGGCAGGCTCTGTCACCATTGGTCTCTATCTGCTCCTCCCTGAACCCACGTGAAGCCTCATCACCTCTTTGTCCTTTCAGCCATGAGGCATTCCAACACCATCTAGCCAGAGACATGGAGCATGGATCATTCATTCCAGACAGCTCTGTCCTGCTGAAACTCCCTGTAACGAACCTGGTTTTTTTACCTTGAAAATATCTCCTCTCTAATGAGATATTGCACATTCCAGTCACCCAGCTTTGGACCATTTCTACCTGTTCACCTATCCTTCCCCCCTGCAATATATCTGCTTTTCTTCAGATCTCCACCCCCAACAGCTCTCAAATTAAGGAGTCTCTGTGTCCTGGAGCAGCACCTCTGAACATCTATCTGTGAGTAAATTATCTGTGATTTATTCAATAAGAGAGACTTCATAAAAATAATAAAGAGACTTCGGGCGATTGGTGTGCCAAGGTTATACTTCAAGATATTGGGGCCTCTAGTTATCAAGCCTCAAGAGTCTTGAACAATTTGAACCAGCCACCTCTAGATTGCAAGACCAATACTCTAACCACTAGGTCACTCCTCCACTCCACTCCTTTGAAATTTGGCCGTCCCTGTGAGGGGGGAGGTATGTGTGTGTCAGCGGAGGCATAACGAAGGCATGGACGTCCTTCTTTCAAACATTTTGGACATCATCAACTGCCCCCCCCCAGGGATGGCCACATTTCAAGGGAGTGGACTGGAGTGGTGGAGTGACCTAGTGGTTAGAGCACTGGTCTTGCAATCCAGAGGTGGCCAGGTCAAATCCCACTGCTGGTACTTGTGATCCAAAATCCAAATAAATAAGGCGGGGGGGCCGAGGCATAGCAAAGGCATGGATGTCCTTCTCACAAAAACATCCACATTTTGGATATCTTCAACTGCCATTGCAGGAAAGGACATCTTCAACTGCTGTCACAGGGACGGAGGCATAGCGAAGGACGTCCTTCACCCATACTCTTTTATTTAAATCTTTTATTAATTATATATATTATTCATTACAGAATTAATATGGATATTGTAATAGAAATACATAAAAGAAAAAATAAGCCTAATTACATAGGTGGAAAGTTACAGTTCTATTGACCTTAAAATAAATTTAGTAATTATAGATCCAAAAAGGAAAAGAAAATTAAGAAAAACTTAATTTTCAAATAAAAATTAAACGGGATTCGCTTTGACCTGCTTGCTTTCTCTCAATTATCTCTAACAGTGTGCATTTGTTACTTAAACCACTACATTTGCGTTCACTCCTTTTGAAATCAAGAACCCTTCTAGTTGCTTAGGGTCAAAAAACTGATAATTCTTAGATTGAAATATTGTACAGCAAACACAAGGAAACTTAAGTATAAAATTAGCTCCAAGAACTACAGATCTTTGACAGAAGCGGAGGAAAGCCTTTTTGGCACTCCGTGTTTCTTTAGATAAATCTGGATATATTCTAATTTTTGATCCTAAAAACATTGAATCAATATTTCTGAAGAAAAGTCTCAAGACAGCGTTCCTGTCCATTTCCAGGGCAAATGTCACCACAGCTGATGTTCTTTGTGTAATAACTTCCAGTGATGATTCGAGGAATGATGTTAGATTCATATTATCTCGTTGCTTATCTACTCCATAATTAGACTGAAAATGTTGAACCCGTACTAATGGGGGTAATAAATCTTTTGACATGCCCAAAACTTCTACCAAATATTTTTTAAACATTTCTATCGATGATATCACTGGCGACCTATGGAAATTAATTAATCTCAAATTACATCTTCTTAATTGATTTTCCAGGTATTCCATTTTCCTATAGGTAAAACACTTTTCTTTGGCAGACGTTTGAGTCATAGTCTCTATTTTACTTACGTTTTCTTCGATTCGTTCCACTTTTGAAATCTGAACAGTGTTAATTTGATCCTGGATTAGGACAGCTTCAGTCAAAGTCTTAATTCCCTCTGTATTTTTCACTATCATTGTTTGTAGGGATGAATGCATAGTATATAGTTCAGGTCCCAAAGTGACTCCAGCGTCACTATGGCTGGTTTGCTCACCTGACCCACTGAAACCACTGGGAGAGGGGTTTTGAGTGCTTGGTTTAAAGTTGTAATAATATTAATTGGAATCTTTGAAATTGTTCCTACCGAGATGCTTGCCACCAGCTCTCTCTCCAAGAGTGGGCTCCCTCTCTGCGCGCTCCTCTCGACCTCTCCGGACGGCTGAGCATCAGGCACCACTTCCTGGTTTCCAACTCCCGGCTGTGAGGGAGCCGCGCGCTCGACGGGGCTTAAGGAAGCCCCGTCTACACTGTCGGCTGATGCAGATAGCTCGGCTCTGATACATGGAGAAGAAGCAGCAGAAGGTCCCGACGTTACACCAAATCTCTCCAGCGTCGGTTGCTGTCGAGTTTGAGTTCCAGTCGGGGTTGAGGGTAAGTCCCGAACCTTTCCTCTCCTTTTCACCATCTTTCGACGGGTAATAGGGCTCTTGGCTGCTCAGACATAGAGAAATTCTGGGAGCGTCTGGTTAAGCGACATCTTTACAATGCCATTTTGGATCCTCTCCCCCCTTCACCCACACTCTTAAAAAAAAAAAAAAAAGGCTTCTCTGACGAGCACTTGGACATTTTCACTTGGACTTGTATTTTCCTAAGGTTGTAGACAGCTATTATACATGCAGCTTGTCTGCATGTATGAAGCAGTCTTTGGCATGCACAGAGCAGCCATGCATAACGCTTGGCTGCTCTGCACTGGATTCCCCACCTTAGGAAGGAAATCGTGTGCAAATGAGCTAACAGTGAGCAGCTCATTTGTATGCGATTTGCTTCATGCATGCACATTACTTTCCGAATCGCTAAGGGATAGGTAAGGGAAGGGCTTTTTCCATTCATTTAGTGGGACCAGTGCACTACGAATGCTGGCTCCTCCCATGATTTTTTGGTCACTGCATCAAATAGGGCCTATTTCACCAAACCCTTGACCATTACCCTCCACTCAGCGCACTTTGATTATTACAGAAATTGCTATTTAATTGGCATAATTCTGCTGAAATTAGCACGAGGCAAAGAAGTTTGCTTCTTATGGTCCTGCCCTTTGGAACTCAATGACTATTGAATTACAATAGGAAATGAGTTATTCGATCTTTCATAAAAAAGGCAAAGCATGGTTATTCTAGCAGACTTTTGACTAATTGTCCTGCTATTAAATAGTGACAGGACTTGGCCCTGGAGTTTAGCGAATTATGGCAAAGTGGTGTGTTCTCAGCTCTGACTAGCCAGTGCTGGGATGGTTTTATTTGTATTTGGGAATTACATTATGGGTTTTTTAAGTCGTATATATAATGTGACTGACGCTCTTATGTTGTTCTAAATGTCTCTGTGTTTTAAAGTTGTGTTTTGTGTATATTGTAACTCGCTCTGGGGGTCAATGAAGCATAAAGTTTATTTATGCATTTATTTCAGAACCAAAGAGGGCAACCAAAGCTTTTTTTCTGAGCCCACTTTTCAGTTCCTGCTCTATTCATACTTCTTGGCATGTATTGGTGTGATGCTTAAATAACATTTTGATAGGATCAGTATATCCAAACTCTAATCAGAATGGTGGAAAAGGCATTTTTATCTTTTAAACTTTAATCTCTAACCCCCCCCCCCCAATGTTTACTAAGTCTTGCGGCAATGCCGACATAGAACATTCAAAGTGAATGGGCTGTGTCGGCATTAGGTCACTGCAGCCGCTAACGAGGCTTAATAAACAGGGTGGTAACAGTTTCAAATAGAGAACTGTGGGGCCCTTTTACACAGTGGCGATAAGCCCAATGCAGGCTTACCCAGGGGTGTGCTGGTAAATTTTTAACAACGGTCTCTCTCTCTCTCTCTCTGGGCATAGCCAGCCCTGCAATTTGGGGGGTGGGGGGGGTGGGGCATGGGTGGACTGGGGGGACAACGCATGCAGGGCCGTGCCTAGGGTCTCCGGCGCCCCCCTGCAGTTGGCCTCTCCGGCGCCCCCCCCCCCGAAAACGAGCGCTACACTACCCGCGCTCTTCTCCCCAGATCCTTTTTTTTTTGTTTAAATTTACCTCTCCGGCGCGTGGCAGCGTTAGTGAGAAGGAGGCGGCGCTCCCCCGCCCCGACGTGTCTTGACTTCGCTGTGTCCCGCCTTCTTCTGACGTCAGAAATGACGTCAGAAGAAGGCGGAACCGAGCGAAGGAAAGACACGTCGGGGCGGCCGGGGGAGCGCCGCCTCCTTCTCACTTACGCTGCCGCGCGCCGGAGAGGTAAATTTAAACAAAATCAAAAAAAAGGATCTGGGGAGAAGAGAGCGAGGTAAGCATGGTGCGGCGGGGCGCCCCCCAGAGGATGGCGCCCTCCTGCCATGCTTACCTCGCTTACCGCATCGGCACGGCCCTGAACGCATGCCCCTCTCTCTCCACCTCATATAGGCATGCTATGGCCTGCCACCACACCCCACTGCTTGTTTCTGGCTCTGAGCAGCAAACTGAGACTTCTTGCACATGCAGGAGAAGTCCCAGCCTGCTGCTCAGAGCTGGAAATCAGGAGCGGGGAGCAGCAGCAGTCTATTCACTTGGCTGGCGAAGCTCAGCAACCCCACCAGCAAAGTAAAAGAGAATTGAGGTGGGGGCCCGAGCCCACATTTTGGGAGCCAGTGGTTAAAGTAGTCATTGAGGGCCTACTTTAACAACCGGGTCCCAAAATTCTTCAAAATTTAACAAACGGCTCTCGCGAGCCCGTGAGAGCCTGCTCCAGCACACCACTGGGCTTACCGCTTGCTATTCTGGGAATACTGCCAGCCCAATGCAGGCACCGGCGATAGTTCCTGGTTGAGTGTGCATCATTTCTGTGGGATAAAAACCCCAGAAATGGTTAGTGCGGTGGTAACCCAGTGGTAATTGGGCAATGCTGTGCACTGCCCGGTTACTGCAGGAGCTCTTACCACCATCTCAATGGCTCCCCACCACATGGCCACGCGGTAAATGTTTTCTTACCGTATAGCCATTTTGTTTGGGGGTTTTTTACCTGCTACCGTAGAAAGGGCTCTGGCATGCGGGAAAGTGGCCCCCACCGCTACCACAGGGCCTTTTTTCCAGCAGTTTGCTAAAAGGACCTCTGTATGTTATTTCAAAGGATTTAGAAAAATGACAAAATGCAGAGAAGTTGATTAAAATTTGTTATGACTCCTAGAGGGCTAAGTATCAGAATAAAGTTGAATAGCAACATTCATGAAAGTAGGTAAATACCACAAACACATTTTTCATGCACCCCCTCCCCCCGAATATCTGAAATACATAGGAGATGGAAAAAATGCTAGAGAAGTGATTCCCAAACCTGACCTGGGGGTTCACCAGCCAGTCAGGACATTGGGATATCTGCAATGAATATTCATGAAATAGATTTGCTTAAATGTGGGCAAAAACACTGTTGTAGCTATGATAATTTGATATGAATGTGATTTTTGACAGATGAAGTGGACTGGGGATAAGAGCAGACAGAGTGAAGGGAGAAAAGATTGGGGATAACAGTAGGATGTGGAGGGAGCTACAAATACTTGCTAGGCCCGTTTAATAGCCTTGTTACAGCACTAGGCCTGGCTTTGCCTTTACCAGGGGATTTACACTAATGTCATCATATAGACCAGTTTGATACGTACACATTATTTGTGATGTCATTTATGAGACTTTGGCCCCTATTTACTAAGGGAAGAGTACTATTCAGCCTGCAGCAGCAAAGAGCTTATAATCCGCTCCCAGCTGTAGGCTGATCTAACCCTGAATATTCAATGCCAGGGCGTCCAGGCATATCTGCTGACCCAGAGGTTAACCGGGTACCAGTCAATATTGAGATTGGTGCCTGATTAACTTGGCACATAAAATTAGGGCAGATGTTTTGCTATCCTAACTTTATGCGCTTTCTTAGCTGGTTAGTGGACTGATTAGTTGCCACTCCATCCCAGCTATTAACCCAGCTGGCTATGGGATGGCTGGTAGCGAGGATATTCAGCAGCACTACCTGCTTAAATGCTGCTGAATATCAGAGCCTCTCCTACCTGGTTAAACCCTTTTGAATATCAATCCCTGTTACGTTTTTGCAGTTACTGTCTGATAATTCTAAAGATCCAGGCCAACCTCACTAACCTCAGGACACTGCCATTGCACTCTGGCGCTGCTATTATGGACCCATTTCTTTATCCTTACCTCTCTGCCTTACTTACCCCTTTCCATTTACTGTACCACTGTCTATTTTTTATTCAAATGTTGTAAGCCACATTGAGCCTACCAGAGGTGGGAAATTGTGGGATATAAGCACTGTAAAATAAATAAATTGCCAAAATTACCATATTGTAACTGGAAAACCACTATGTTAACTGTTGGGGGCATTTCCAGCACTTTGGGGAAGTTATCCATGTAGAGAAAAAGTTGCTATTGCATGTTAGCAGGCCGTCATGACTGATAACACCAGATGGAATTAGTTGCTGCAATTTTTGAAGGGGGCCTGAGCCCAAACTGTGGGGGGGGGGGGGGGGGGGGGCTAGGCCTCCGAGACCTCCCTATGTGGCTATGCCACTGAACTAGGCTCTTTAGCAAAGCAGAGGAGCAACTTCAAAAATAAAACGCTTTCAGGCTCATTTTCGAAAGAGAAGGATGCCCATCTTTAGACACAAATCGGAAGATGGGCGTCCTTCTCACAGGGTCGTCCAAATTGGTATAATGGAAAGCTGATTTTGGACGTCCCCAACTGCTTACCGTCGCAGGGAAGACCAAAGTTCAAGGGGGCGTATCGGAGGCATAACGAAGGCGGGACTTGGGCGTGCCTAACACATGGATGTCCTCGACCCATAATGAAAAAAAAAAAAAGGTGTCCCCGACGAGCACTTGGATGACTTTACCTGGTCCTATTTTTTTTTACGACCAAGGCACAAAAAGGTGGCCAAAGTGACCAGATGACCACCGGAAAGAATCGGGGATGACCTCCCCTTACTCCCCCAGTGGTCATTAACCACCTCTCACCCAAAAAAAACATCTTTCAAAATATTTTTTTGCCAGCCTCTATGCCAGCCTCAGATGTCATACTCCGGTCCATCACAGCAGTATGTAGGTCTCTGGAGCAGTTTTAGTGGGTGCAGTGCACTTCAGGCAGGCAAACCCAGGCCCATCCCCCTCCCTACCTGTTACGTTTGTGGAGGAAACAGCAAGCCCTCCAAAATCCACCAGAAACCCACTGTACCCACATCTAGGTGCCCCCCTTCACCCATAAGGGCTATGGTAGTGGTGTAAAGTTGTGGGTAGTGGGTTTAAGGGGGATTTTGGGGGGGCTCAGCACACAAGGTAAGGGAGCTATGTTCCTGGGAGCATTTTATGAAGTCCACTGCAGTGCCCCCTAGGGTGCCCGGTTGGTGTCCTGGCATGTGAGGGGGACCAGTGCACTACAAATGCTGGCTCCTCCCATAACCAAAGGGCTTGCATTTGGTCGTTTCTGAGATGGGCGTCCTTGGTTTCCATTATCGCCGAAAATCAGAAACGACCAAGTCTAGGGATGACCATCTCTAAGGATGACCAAAATTTCCAGATTTGGGCATCCCCGACCGTATTATCGAAATGAAAGATGGATGTCCATCTTGTTTCAATAATATGGGTTTCCCCGCCCCTCGATCGGGACGTTTTGTGAGGACGTCCTCAACAAAACTTTGGCGTCCCTTTCGATTATGCCCCTCCATGCCTCATTTTTTAATGTCAGTATCATTCCAATATTATTTATTACTTACAAGTATTGAAAACTCCAGCAAAAACCCAACATTGTCCATAGCGAACTGGCATTCCTGAGCTATGATACTCCAACAAGATGTCTACACTTCCAGTCCAGGCAGAAGGTGCCACTCCTTGTGTGTATTCATTTGTCCAGCTACCAACAACTACACCCTGATCATCTTTAGCATTGATCTAATGAAAAAGAAAAGCAACATGAGAAGATTCACCAGTGCCAGCTATGGGACATTCCTATATCAAAATGGTTGACTTTTGCCTCAAAAGTACAGTTAAAATAAATCTTATCCACAAGCATCTCAGGGTGCGTGGAGGGCAATTCTGTAACAGGGTGCCTGGTAGGATCCTATTCTATATGCATTTAACCTAGGCACGAGCACTTATGCCAGCATACAGCTGATGTAAGGGTGAGCACCTGAGTGTTGCATATACGGTACGTCTGTAACTTTCATATAAGTTATATGTATAAGTCTGGCTTCTGCCCACTCTCTGCTAAGCTCTGCCCATATGTACACCCTGTTGTAAACATACAGACTTTTGGCAGTTATGCATGTATGTGCATATTTACACATGTAAATGTCATTATTCTAAACACTTATGCTCCCAAAGAGGGAAATTCTAAAAATGGTGCCTTAATTTAGGTTCCATGGTGCGGTGACAGCCTGGAACTACAGCAGCACAGGGGATAGAGAGGCACATATAAAAGAAACAGAAAAAAAACCCTCATTCCACCAGTAGCTAGGCTAAGCCTGTTAGCCCCACAACACATTGCCAATTATATAGTGGCAATATTCAACATGATTTAAGTGGCCATCTTAAGTCCTGGCAGGAGAGAGGCATTATGGGGGAGAAGCTAACACTTATGCAGGTACTGGTGATGTTCAATTCCAGTGCGCATATAGCTAAGCAGGCAGATAGGACTTTTGTCAGTCCTAACTATGCCCACTTAGCTATGTGGGTGGCTCTGACCCATTAAACATTCCTCCTCTGCATGCCAATCTCTCCCAATAAAGTTCACTGTGGATATCCTGAAAACCTAACTGGCTGGGGTGCCTCCAGGATCAGTTCTGGGAACCAATGGCCTAGGTTATAGAATTGTCCTTCATGTCTTATGATGGTTCTCCAAATAGTGGTATATTACGTCTAAACAAACTGTAAACTCATTTGCCCTTTAGCTTTAATGATGTACATACCACTGCAGCTCCGATGCGTGCAATTTTGATTGGGTTCGATCGGCCAGCAAGATCTAGTTGTGCTTTGTCCATCAGGAAGAGGCAAGCATCCAGGATTCCCTCTTCAAACTAAAGATCAGAACATTAATATTGCTAGGATTTAGTCCATGAAAGGCAAATCGTAAGCAAATACGTGCTACCTACCAATAAATAAGGGACATTTCTATTTTGGTGAAGCTACTGTATACACATTTTTTGTTTGTTACCATATATTCAAAGACCAACTCACCTAGAGCTTAACAATTCACAAGTCAATATTCAGATCTGAGATAGATAGATAGATAATGCACTCACCACTGGTAGCATTCTTCCGGATTCTATCTATGGTGACAAAATTTGCAGCCAAAGTTTTGGCGTGGATCCAAGATGTGCATACAACAAATTGCTTAATGAGCCATTATCAATTAATTGAACTTAATTGATGAAGTTAATTGGCACATATTTGTTTTTGCGCATGCATCTGATTGTGCACTATTCGATAACACCTGGCACCTAAATCCCACAGTGTGCAACTCAAAAGAGGGCATGGCCAGAGGAGGAGCATGGGTGGGTCAGGGGCATGACAAAAAATTGTGTTATAGAATAATGCAATCTATGCGCCAAAATGCCATGACGTAAGAGTCAGAATTTATACCAGCTTTCAGTTGGCGTAAATAGTGGCAATCAACACTGGGTGTGAGAATCAGCTCCAAGCGCTATTCTGTAAAGGGCACTGATTTATTCCAGCGCCATGTATAGAATTCCCCTCTTATCCCTGAAATTTATTAAGTGCCGCTTCAAACTGTGCATGCAAATTTAGGGGCGCACCCAATTTGCATGTGCAATTTAATTGAACAAGCCAATCAGCACCAATAATTGGCTACAAAAAGGGGGAGTGGCCATGGGAGGGTCATGGGCAGATCAGGAGCGTTCCTACAATTTATGCATACTGTTATAGAATAAAGGGGATTCACGCCTAATTTAGATGCAAGGATTTACACCAGGGTTTACTTCGTGTAAATCCTCACATCTGAAGTTAGGCTCTGATCCCAGCACAATGTTAGCACTATAAACAGTGGCTAACTTTCAGCGTCGTTTATAAAATAGCATTTAGGGTGTTATTTTTTCAGTGCTATTTTTTAGAATGTGGTCCTACATGTATAGCAGCGATATTGAACCACTCTGGGAGTAATTTCATAAAGGTACTTTCACATATACATGGTGGTATATTTATGTAAAATGCTGTTAGCAAAGTTACCCCACCAATGTATAAATACATGAGGTCACAAGAACACACATACTAGTGTAGTGTGGACATGTTCAGGGGTAAATATTTGGTGGAGCACAGTCAGTCATAAAATTTATGTGCACTTTACACATTAATGTTCATATCTAGTCTGGAACAAAGAAATGTCTGTGGCTTCATTTTAACCATAATTTCTGCAGCCTTTTGGGGGCAATTTCATAAAGACATATGGAATGGCATTTTCGACATGACGTCTAAGTCCGACTTCGGACATTTTGCTCAAAATGTCCAGAATCCAAATAGCAAATATAGCAATTTTCAAAACAGCAAAACGGCTTTTTTTTTTTTTTGAATGGCCACTTGCAAGATGTTTTTGTGGTCTGTGCAATTATTATTTTTTTTTTTGATCCATTTTTGAAAAAAAAAAAAAAAGTCTTAAGTGAAAAACACAAAATCAAGCCATTGGAATGTAGGAGGAGCCAGCATTCTTAGTGGACCAGCCACATAGACATCGCAGAAGAGCAGTGGGGCACCCTAGGGGGCACGGCAGTGGACTTCACATAAAAGCTCCCAGGTACACGTCTCACCGTTGCTCCCTTATATTGTATAGTGAGCCCTCCAAAACCCATCAAAAACCTACTATGTCCAACTGTACACCAGTACAATAGCACCCTTATGCCTGCAGATGTCAGCTATATGTGGGTACAGTAGGTTTTTGGTGGGTTATGGAGGGCTCACATTTCCCACCACAATTGTAACAGCTAGAGTGGATTATAGGCCTAGGTCTCATTCTTCATAGTGCACTGCACCAACCACAAGGCTACTCCAGGGATCTGCTTGCTGCTTTAATAGGACCCGCTATAATATCTGAAGCTGTCATAGAGGCTGGTATGTACTCCTTTACGTCTTTGAGGGGTGGGTGGGAGTGCGGGGGGAGGGGGATCATTGTGGCTTAGTTGTTATTAAAACAGGTCTAGCTCAAAAAGCCTTAATTTTTGTCCTGGACATTTTCTTAGGCATGCCAAAGTTCCGCCCTTAACATGCCAACATACCCCCCTTGAGATTTGGACACACTGCAAACGAACTGTTTAAAAAGGTTTCTGGAAAATGGGTTTTGAAAATACTGATTTGGACATTTTGGTGAGAAAAACATCCAAATGCTGCTTTATGTCACTTTTTAGATGTTTTTTTCTTTCAAAAATGAGCCCCGTAGGCACCTAAGTGGCTTTATAAAATAGGTACATACAACTTGTACTCCCAATTAAATTTTAGAAAAATATGAATTTATTACAATCTCAAATACCCATACATCACTGGTTATCCTGAAAAGCCCGGAACTCTCTCAATCATGCCATTCATTTCACCATTCGTATCGCCATTCAATCATACGCTTAATACAAATATATACTTAACTAAAAACTAAAGTACAAATCTGTATCACCAATGAAATAGTCCAGTCCTTATTATAGATCATGCATAGTTCATATAAAGCAGAAATTGTACTTAGATTTATAATATTAGATGATGAGGTATTGGTAGTATAAAGGAGATATACAGGTTGCTTTGTTTATTATGTGTCTTGTAGGATTTATAGCTGCTCCTCCTGAAGAAGGATCTAACGAAATGCGGCACGCATAGAGGAGCGAGGAGATAGAGAAATTTTATTAATCGCCGGATGACCTGGAAGGGGTACCGGTAGCTCCATTCTTGCTGCGTCAAGCCATTCCCGAGTCCAGTTGATAATTTAAGCAATAAATGAAGTGCAGATGAAACAAGATAGCAGCGGGTCTATCCTGCCTGAAATTAATGTCAGAGTCAACCATTGGACGCTGCGAGTGAAGCCAGCATTTATTTGCTTTATATGAACTATGCATGATCTATAATAAGGACTGGACTTTTTTCATTGGTGATACAGATTTGTACTTTAGTTTTTAGTTAAGTATATATTTGTATTAAGTGTATGATTGAATGGCGATACGAATGGTGAAATGAATGGCATGATTGAGAGAGTTCCGGGCTTTTCAGGATAACCAGTGATGTATGGGTAGTTGGGATTATATGTAATAAATTCAAATTTTTCTAAAATTTAATTGGGAGTACAAGTTGTATGTGTCTATAGTGATGGTACTCTAGCTATAATTGTATATTCCCTATTGTTTGTTATTTATAAAATAGGCATTTACTTGCCTCGTTTAGATAACCTTTAATACAAATTACTTTCTTTAAACAGAGCTAAGTTAAACCAAGTAGCTATAGGGACAGTGGCTGAATATCACTGCTATACACATAGTTAGGTAGAATGCCCTCGCTCTGCCCCAACACTACCCACATCAGGGGCAATTCTATAAATGCTGCTAAATATTAAGCACCCAAAATCTGTGTGCTAAGATAACATCTGGACACGCAGATTCTGTTATAGAATAGGACCTAAGTTGACATTTGATCACCAACATGTACACCATGTAAAAAGCAGGTAAACATGTTGGCACAAAGGACTGCAACTTACAGTATGCTATAAGCAGGGGCTTACCTGCCTGGGGCCACAGGGGCCTGGGCCCCTGCAGATTTCACCCTGGACCCCCCTACCGCTGTCCCCGTGGGCTACCTTTGCTGGTGGGGAACCCCAATCCCCGCCAGCCAAGGTCCGCTTTTTTTTTTTGTTTTTGTTACATTTGTACCCCGCGCTTTCCCACTCATGGCAGGCTCAATGTGGCTTACATGGGGCAATGGAGGGTTAAGTGACTTGCCCAGAGTCACAAGGAGCTGCCTGTGCCTGAAGTGGGAATTGAACTCAGTTCCTCAGTTCCCCAGGACTAAAGTCCACCACCCTAACCACTAGGCTACTCCTCCACTCCTGCCGCTGCTTTTAAAAATATTCCTTCAGCTGGTGGGGGACTCCAACCCCCGCCAGCTGAGCCGAGGTCTTTTAAGTTCTTCTTCGATCGTCCACCATGCTGTTCAAAGCTGCTGAATCCAGTTTCGGAGTCTGACGTCGCCGAACTTCAGATACGCCTCTGGCTATAAGTCTGGTGCCAAAGTGTGTGGCCCACCCATGCCCCTCTATATGCATGCTCACTTTGCAGTTACCCACTAATGCACTTATGGGGCCTTTATACTAAAACTTAGTGCACACTGGGGGCAAAAGGGGACCTGCGCTGGCATTAGCACATGTTTTAACAAGCGTTGAGGCCCCCATTTATTGCAACGGGTAAAAGGTAGGTCTTTCTTTTCTTCAGGAAATGGCCATGTGGCAAGTGAAGCATTTGCCATGTGGTCATTTCGGGGGGGGGGGGGGAGTGCTTACCGCCACCCGAGGTGGCAATAAAGGCTCCCGCTCTAACCCAGCTGTAACCGGGCAGCACGTAGCACTGCCCAATTACCACCGGGTACACACCAGTGGTACAAAACTAAAAATTGTTTGTAGCTCCGGATATGATGATGCACGGGGGGTGGGAAGTACTGCCAGGTTGCTGTGGTAGCCCGGCAGTACTTTTTTTAGTGAGTAGTAAGCCCGTATTGGGTTTACCGCCACTTTGTAAAAGGGCCTCTAAATGCTGTGCACCCTATTTTATGCCTATGGGCCAGGTGGCACTTAGAGGCCTTTTAATAAGCTGTGGTAAAAGGGGCCCTGCATCAGTGGTTGCTTTTGCCACCTGCTGAGGGCCCTTTTCACTGCAGCAGGTAAAAAGGCCAAAAAAGAAATGGTCATTAAGTGAGATTTCATTTACTACATGGCCATGTGGGGGGAGGGTAGGGGGGAGGAAGCACACGCAGTGCTGCCTGATTACTGCTGGGTACGCCCCTGTAGAAATATTTTTCAAAGATTTCCGTTAGTGCTGGAAATGCCGCACACTGGGGTGGAACTACTGCCGGCTCTCGTGTTGGGCCAGTGGTAGTTCCGGATTGCCACACAGTAAGCCCACGGTGGGCTTACCGCTGCTTTGTAAAAGGGCCCTTCAGCGTACTAAGCTTTAATAAAATAGCTACTTAGACACTCACTTATAGAATACAGCCTAAAAGTTAGACATCTAATTGCTCTTTACCCCTATTTGGGTGCCTGACTTCCATTTAAGCATCTAAAGTTAGGTGCGTAATTGTGAAGTACTATATAGAATAAGTGGGATGGTGCCATGGTGATTAGATTGTCTGTTTGTTTCTATTTTATCCTGGCCAGGATGCCAAAAGTTTATAACAGCTGCAAGAAATAAATTTAAAAAAATAGAATTACAAAAAAATAGAATTGCAACTACAGCAGCATTTATCCATGAACTAGTAAGTGTGAAATAACTTGCTGTCATTCAGGGACACCTATCAGCGAATTTCTGAAGAACCACCTTAAGTGTACAGGGTGTAGTGGTGCTTCACAAAAGTCAATGCAAAAGTTCAATGCTTTAAAGACAATATAAGGCTTTGCATCTTTTTGAAGTGCACTGTTTCCTAGCAAATTAGGTAGTGCACCCAGCACCATAAACACTTGAAACTAGGAGATGATGTTTGACCTCTTGTGGCCCCTACTTAAAGACCAAAGCTTCAGGGTTATTGAGTCCAAGGCTAACTGGTCCAGAACTAAATACAGAAGGAGCAAAGGTCTATAAACAGACATGAATTCATTATCAGATGACCTGCTTTGTGATAAAATCCAATTTACTTGGGAAAGTTACACAGAAGCAGGAAACCTCAGCATGACCAAGAAGGTGAGTGGAAGGTGAACTGTCAAGGCAGGCAGTAAATGGTTTGGGGTTAGAACACCACTATTTGAATTTTAAAACAGACATTTCTGCTGCTTATGTGATATGACCAAGCATTTTAAAATAAGTATTTAATTTAATACAAGTAATGAAATAAATGAACTATGATCATTTTTTTCTGTCTGTTCAAATAAATAATTTGTATAGTCAAAAAATTATTATTATTACATTTGTACCCCGCGCTTTCCCACATAATGCAGGCTCAATGCGGCTTACATAATAATTTGAAATACAAAGTTAATAGAATTTTAATAAAACAGTACTAAAACAATGTAAAGTTGGGCTTAGTAGTGTATGATAAGTTGAGCTAGATAAAATAGGACTAGGATAAAAGAGGGTAGATAGGATAGTGTAATTTGGGAGAAAGGGTAATGAGGATAAGGCGGGATAAAATTAAGGAGAGATGGAAAGAGAAGGATGGGAGGTTGGTATTTAAGTCAGAACAGAATTGGGGGTGGAAGTTGGTGAGATTAGGTTGGGGCATTTGGGTAGGCTTGCTTAAAGAGATGAGCTTTCAGCATTTTTCTAAAGGGCAAGAAGTTGTTTATTAATCAGATTGGTCTGGGTATAGCGTTCCAAAGCTGGCTGCCCAAAAAGGAGAAACTGGATGCATAGTAGGTCTTGTACTTAATTCCTCTACAATTGGGAAGGTGTAGGTTAAGATATGTTCGTGAAGAAATAGATCTGTTTCTAGCAGGGAGGTCGATCAATTCATTCATGTAGCCAGGGGATTCGCCGTGGATAAACTTGTGGGTCATTGTGTTGATCTTAAAACTTATTCTCTTTGATGGGGAGCCAGTAAAGCTTTGCTCGAAGAGGTGATGCACTTTCGAATTTTGATTTGCCAAAAATAAGTCTGGCAGCCGTGTTCTGGGCAGTTTGGAGTCTCTTCAGTATTTGGGTTTTGCATCCTAAAAAGAAACTGTTGCAGTAATCAGCGTGGGTAATAACAGTAGACTATCAGGTTCCGGAAAGTGTTGAGTGGGAGATAAGGCTTCACTCGTTTCAATATCCACATCATATTAAACATTTTCTTCGTGGTGAGCTTAGCGTGGTTATCAAAAGATAAAATGGCTGTCTATCCATAGGCGGTCGGTGGCCCAACTGTTTGGGGAGGCTAAAGGGGGCTGGGTCAGGGGTGGGGCTTATATCCATAATTGTCTGACAACACAGAGAAAAAGAAATGTGAAAGTGAAATAGTCACAATTAATACTGTAAACATTACACTGGGCAGACCCTAATACACCAATTACCACCTATAGGAAAACACAGATTATCAACAATATGAAACAAGGAATCATATCACAATTTCTCATGTACAGCCACAAAACAACCTTTTAGGGTGGATAGTGTTCACAATGAGCTCCTTTTATTAATGACCAGATAGAGATAAGAGTTTTCAATTTCAACTGACATTAATATGCAATGGGATGTACCCCTATCAACACTACACTGGCTACAATTTCCAAAACAACCCGCCTTACTTACATATACGGCTTACAAAATCATTAGCAAACTTGCATGTAAATCGAAGTTAACTTGTTAAAGCTGATTTGAAACAACGCCCCAGAGATCTTAAAAACAAAACACCAACCTTCAAGAAAATAAACGTTTCTTAGAGCAAAGAGCATTTCGCGGAGCCGCATACGCGCTGCAGCATAGCTCGGGATCGGGAGCCAGAAGAGAAACATGAAGCGAGCCTCGGGGGTCAGCTGACAAAGCGAGCAGGCCTGGATGATGACAGAGCAGGAAAAAGGGGTCAGACACTGAGCATGGGCTGGGCGTGGGGGGGGGGGGGTTGGGTTGGGGTGAGTGGCGGATACAGACCAAACAGGTGAAGGGAAAAGGGATGTCACACACCGACTAGGCCCCCGGACGCTGATTAGGCCCGCTGCACCTCTCTCCCTTTCCCCAAGACGCTGTAACAGGCAGAGCGGGATGGAACCCAGCACCCTTCACCACGCTCGCTACAGGCCCGTGTCCCCAGCAAGAAGCTGCCAGAAGGTGGTTCCCTTCCGGCAGAGATGGAACCGCTGCCGGAATCGCTAGGGAAGGAGGCTTAGGGAGATAGCGAGTCAGACAGGCAGGCAGTCAGTCAGCCTGTAAGAAAAGAAATGCGCGGTGGGGTGGGCGCCGGCGGGGAGCGGAAGATACAAAAATTTTGTTCCTGAGGAGTTAGGGTAAGGTTACGGTTGGGCTGGGGAGGCTTAGCCTCCCCAAGCATCTTATACGGGGTGCCTATGTGTCTATCGTTACTCCCAGTATCTTTAAGTTGTCAGATATGGGGAGTTTGACATCAGGGGTGTTGAGAGTAGTCTGGAGATAAGGGGAGTATTGGGAAGAGAGAACCAGGCACTGTGTTTTTTCTTTATTTAATTTCATTTTAAAAGCATTAGCCCAGGAGGTTAGAGTGGTAATGGCAGTATTGATTTTGTCGTGGATTTCAGATAGATTGAATTTAATGGGGGTACAGTGGGGGAAATAAGTATTTGATCCCTTGCTGATTTTGTAAGTTTGCCCACTGACAAAGACATGAGCAGCCCATAATTGAAGGGTAGGTTATTGGTAACAGTGAGAGATAGCACATCACAAATTAAATCCGGAAAATCACATTGTGGAAAGTATATGAATTTATTTGCATTCTGCAGAGGGAAATAAGTATTTAATCCCTCTGGCAAACAAGACCTAATACTTGGTGGCAAAACCCTTGTTGGCAAGCACAGCGGTCAGACGTCTTCTGTAGTTGATGATGAGGTTTGCACACATGTCAGGAGGAATTTTGGTCCACTCCTCTTTGCAGATCATCTCTAAATCATTAAGAGTTCTGGGCTGTCGCTTGGCAACTCGCAGCTTCAGCTCCCTCCATAAGTTTTCAATGGGATTAAGGTCTGGTGACTGGCTAGGCCACTCCATGACCCTAATGTGCTTCTTCCTGAGCCACTCCTTTGTTGCCTTGGCTGTATGTTTTGGGTCATTGTCGTGCTGGAAGACCCAGCCACGACCCATTTTTAAGGCCCTGGCGGAGGGAAGGAGGTTGTCACTCAGAATTGTACGGTACATGGCCCCATCCATTCTCCCATTGATGCGGTGAAGTAGTCCTGTGCCCTTAGCAGAGAAACACCCCCAAAACATAACATTTCCACCTCCATGCTTGACAGTGGGGACGGTGTTCTTTGGGTCATAGGCAGCATTTCTCTTCCTCCAAACACGGCGAGTTGAGTTCATGCCAAAGAGCTCAATTTTTGTCTCATCTGACCACAGCACCTTCTCCCAATCACTCTCGGCATCATCCAGGTGTTCACTGGCAAACTTCAGACGGGCCGTCACATGTGCCTTCCGGAGCAGGGGGACCTTGCGGGCACTGCAGGATTGCAATCCGTTATGTCGTAATGTGTTACCAATGGTTTTCGTGGTGACAGTGGTCCCAGCTGCCTTGAGATCATTGACAAGTTCCCCCCTTGTAGTTGTAGGCTGATTTCTAACCTTCCTCATGATCAAGGATACCCCACGAGGTGAGATTTTGCGTGGAGCCCCAGATCTTTGTCGATTGACAGTCATTTCGTACTTCTTCCATTTTCTTACTATGGCACCAACAGTTGTCTCCTTCTCGCCCAGCGTCTTACTGATGGTTTTGTAGCCCATTCCAGCCTTGTGCAGGTGTATGATCTTGTCCCTGACATCCTTAGACAGCTCCTTGCTCTTGGCCATTTTGTAGAGGTTAGAGTCTGACTGATTCACTGAGTCTGTGGACAGGTGTCTTTCATACAGGTGACCATTGCCGACAGCTGTCTGTCATGCAGGTAACGAGTTGATTTGGAGCATCTACCTGGTCTGTAGGGGCCAGATCTCTTACTGGTTGGTGGGGGATCAAATACTTATTTCCCTCTGCAGAATGCAAATAAATTCATATACTTTCCACAATGTGATTTTCCGGATTTAATTTGTGATGTGCTATCTCTCACTGTTACCAATAACCTACCCTTCAATTATGGGCTGCTCATGTCTTTGTCAGTGGGCAAACTTACAAAATCAGCAAGGGATCAAATACTTATTTCCCCCACTGTATATATGGTGACATCATCGGCTTAAATGAAAGGATTTAGACCATGTTTGGTTAGTATTCTGGTCAAGGGGATCATCATAAGGTTGAAAAGTATCGGGGAGAGTGGAGATCCCTGTGGTACTCCACATTCTGATGACCATGGGGATGATAGATTTGTAGCTCCTTTGACTTGATAGGATCTGGTAGTAATGACGTTATTAATCCAGTTGATAATGTTTCCACCGATCCCAAGTTTGTCCAAGAGTTTAGTAAGGATTGAATGGTCAACCATATCAAAAGCGCTGGATAAGATTAAAATTAAATGGATCAATTCTTGAAAATAGTGATACTTGAGAAGAATCAGTGTTGCTGGGAGTTGTTGCACCTTTGCTCTTTGTTCTAGAGCAAGAGTAGCAGGCAGAAAAAAAAAAAGGCAATGGAAAGTTTGGGGCATTTGCATGAATGCATACATAGGCACATCAGTTGCTCCAGCACAAGAATAGCAAATGCCACACTGACATTGCACAGAGGAAGAAAGGCACGAAAAGTGTCATTTATTGATTAACAACTCACCTAAATTTCAAAATTATAGTTGTTGCAGTAGATTAGATAAATTCTAATCACACTTCATTTGTAATAACTGTTCACTAACATTTATGAACATTGATTGATGTTTCATGCACACATAATTTTGTGGTCCTGTGGTATCATTAAAGGACAAACCTTTAAATGCCCAAGTTGGGTATATATGCCAATATCAATTTTATTAAATGTTTCAGACATATCCATCTATTTGTTCCCATGATATACCTGAATTCTATTATTCTGTTTCACTGTATTTTCAAATTAAGCCACAATGAGCCCTTGACGGCCTAAAACTCTGTTAATGTCAGGCAAGAAGGGCCAAATGCCTTTGGCACAAATGTAAAATGCCTGACTCCTTAAGAATCTCCAGGCTCACTAATCACTAGATTAGGGAAGCAAAAAGGACCTATTTCTCTAGACATATTAAGCAGGCCACCAGTTCCACAAAACAACTTTTTTCAGTTTTTAACAAACTGCCTACCCCTTCAGGTTAGTACAGTAACCAAGAATGTGGCAAGATAGCTTGGGTAGTAAATTAGACCTCTCAACCACTTTTGATCTAATTAATCATGATCTCTTTTTGCATCAATTGACATATTTAGGCATTGCTGGTACAGTGCTTGACTGGTTCACTTCTTTTCTCACACAACATTCTTTTCAGGTTATTCAGTCTTTTTCATGCTCTGCCTCTTCCGTTATCATGTGGGGTACCTAAAGGTTCAGTATTCTTACCACTGCTGTTCAACTAACCATCCAATTATCTCAAATTACTCTGTACCACACATCTTGTTCCCATCATATATCTGCTCTTGGTCCCTCAGCTATATGGTAAGCTGTGCTGTAGAAAATCTTTACCATCATATCTATGTTAGTTGAATGTTCTAATGCATGCTTATTAGGTGTATCATTAGTATTATACTAATATTGTATATCTCTGGTATTTGAATTCCAGTGCTGTTAAATGTGTGTATTTTTGATACTGTTTCTCAGTAGTTCTATTATTAGGTTTCAATTTACTGTTTTCAAGTTTACCTCATTTATTGTATTTATGTTGATTCTTGGTTATTTTACTACTGTTATGCTGTTAAAAAAAATTATAAGGTTTGTGTTAAACTGTACCTACTGTACACCGCCTTGGATGAATCTCTTCATAAAAGCAGTTAATAAATCCGTTTGTCAGTCCTCTAGCCCTAAAGATCCAGTTCTTTGCGAATGACTTTCTACTAGTATTTTATACTAGTGCACTCACTATTGATTTACAGCCTCTGCAACATTGTCTTTATTCAGTAGCGCAATGGACGGATGTCCAAAATGCGGAGGTTTCTGTGAGAAGGACATCCATGCCTTTGCTATGCCTCTGACACCCTCTTTATTTATTTGGATTTTGAATCACAAGTAGCAGCAGTGGGCTTTGAACCAGCCACCTCTGGATTGCAAGACCACTGCTCTAACCACTAGGCCACTCTGCCACTCCACACCCTTGAAATTTCGCCATCCCTGTGTGTGTGTGTGTGGGGGGGGGGGGAGCAGTATGCAGGTCCCTGGGGGAGGAGGTATGTGTGTGTCAGCAGAGGCATAATGAAGGTGTGGATGTCCTCCTTTCAAACATTTTGGACGTCCTCAACTGCCCCACACAGGGATGGCCAAATTTCAAGGGAGTGGAGTAGAGTGGAGGAGTGGCAGAGTGGCCTAGTGGTTAGAGCACTGGTCTTGCAATCCAGAGGTGGCCAGTGAGTCTGACGTCAGTGCTGGGCAAAATGGTAGAGACTATTATAAAGAACAAAATTACAGAGCATATTCAAAAGCATGGATTAATGAGACAAAGTCAACACGGATTTAGTGAAGGGAAATCTTGCCTCACCAATCTAGTACATTTCTTTGAAGGGGTGAACAAACATGTGGATGAAGGTGAGCTGGTTGATATTGAGGGGCATAATTGGAAGGGACGCCCATGTTTTTCTGAGGACTTCCTTGCAGGACGCCCCCGTGAAGGGGCGGAGAAACCCGTAATATCAAAACAAGATGGACATCCATCTTTTGTTTTGATAATACGGTAAGGGACGCCCAAATCTGGAAATTTAGGTCGGCCTTAGAGATGGTCATCCTTAAACTTGGTCGTTTCTGATTTTTGGCAATAATGGAAAATGAGGACACCCATCTCAGAAATGACCAAATTAAAGACCTTTAGTTGTGGGAGGAGCCAGCATTCGTAGTGCACTGGTCCCCCTCACATGCCAGGACACCAACCGGGCACCCTAGGGGGCACTGCAGTGGACTTCAGAAATTGCTCCCAGGTGCATAGCTCCCTTACAGTTTGTGCTGAGACCCCCAACCCCCCCCCCCCAAACCCACTACTGTACACCACTACCATAGCCCTTATGGGTGAAGGGGGGGGGTACCTAGATGTGGGTACAGTGGGTTTCTGGTGGGTTTTGGAGGGCTCACATTTACCACCACAAGTGTAACAGGTAAGGGGGGGGTGGGACTGGGTCCGCCTGTCTGACATGTACTGCACCCACTAAAACTGCTCCAGGGACCTGCATACTGCTGCGATGGACCTGAGTATGACATTTGAGGCTGGCATAAAGGCCAGCAAAAAATATTTTTAAAGAATTTTTTTTGAGGGTGCGAGGGAGTTAGTGACCACTGGGGGAGTAAGGGGAGGTCATCCCTGATTCCATCTGGTGGTCATCTGGTCAGTTTGGGCACCTTTTCATGGCTTGGTCATAATGTAATCCGGACCCCCTGCTCCGGGAAGCTTGCTCTTTAGCTTTTAGGTAACAGAGTTCCCCTTTTTCCTGTAGTCGAGCCAGGAGAATGTCACCCACCCTGGAGCAAAGGGACAGGATACAGTTCACTATCCTCGTCCCAAGTCTATGCTAGAGGTGGGAGGAAAAAAAACTAATTTGTTGGGCTCGGTCAGATTTGAAAGAAGCAAGTCTCGGTGTTTAAAATAAATTTGTTTTATTCAGTTTAAAAGTTAAACAAAACATGAAAATATAACTCTTTAAAAACCCTAAATTAAGATCCCTTATTTAGGCTACAATATCAGGCTATTATTATACAGCAATGTCAGATTCATTCAACTTGTGCTTTTATTATCAACAGGTTAACCCTTCACCTCTCAGCTGCAAGATATCAGATAAGTATTATCAAATTAACTCTTACTTTCTAAAAAAAATGTGGAATAATGTTCTCTCAAATTCTCAAAGTTTTCAAGAATTGATTCTTTGTGTCAACTTCCTTTTGTTTTTCAGAATTACACTTAACCCTCCCGAAGGATTCAGTAAGTACCCCTCTTTTCTACCCTCTTTCTTTCTTTTTGAAAGTCACTTCCCTTTCAGTGCGTAGCTCAGTCCCACTTCTGGCTTCACATCAAAGGTCTTTCGCGCGTGGGGGCCCGTTGTTTTTAGATGATGCAGCGTCTTCTGTGTCTTCTTCCTAAACTTATCTTAAATAACTTAAACGGGAGCAAAACCCTAGCTCCTTGTCTATATTTCAGGATTTCTTTTCCTTGCTAAAGGGATTTCTTTATTTAGAAAAACTGGGCCAAAACTAGCTTTAAAATCAAAATAATTAAATTTTCCTATTCTAGATCCCCTATGCTATGTTTTTCATGTCCTATACTACTGAAGGAGTGCACAAATTTTCAGGAACATAAATTCTTTTTCCAATCACACTCCAATGCAGTCAATCACTTCTTAATTTATAAACTTATCAGATACCACATAAACTATATCATATCATTCAAAACATTCAATATATAAATTCCAACACTTTAGATCACTCATTCAAATAATTCCCAATAATCTTCACCCCAACACTTCTATTTCCAATTCTAACTTAAATCCTAACTTTCCTAAAAATCCCCTAAACTATTAAATGGTAACACAATCACTCCTTTGCTTAATATACTTTTCCACTGAACTCCTTTTTTACTAATCACCCCCTTCCCAAGTCTAATTTAATCTAGCTATCCTTTCCTCTACCTCACACAAAAATTCACTCCACCAACACACATCTGCTCTCTTCGCTGTCCCAACTCCTTCTGCCAACTGCCAGAGACTCCGTCTCCTAGGATACGGAATCTCCGGCAGCATTCCGGCCACCCCCCAGCCAATCAAGTACTTCCCTCAAAATTCTAAACTTCACTGCTGACCAACGGAATGTTGGCCAGCAGTGCTAAATCTCCATTTTAATCAATGATTTTCCATAGAAAATAATAGAAAAATCATATAATTAAATAAAAAACCCTACCAAACATTACCCAAACTACCCCAAAATTTCCATACACAATGAACCTTTCATCCCCTACCTAGCTATACTTTTAAAATTTAAATTTAACCCTTTAAAATACCTGCCCCAACATCTTCCCCCGAAAACCCCTTTTAAAATTCCCCAAAAATTTCAAAACTCACCTCAAAATTCAATCACACCCCCCCTCTACCTACCACGTCGAAATTAAAAATTTAAACCGCAATTAACCCCTTAAAACCAGCACCCCTCCAAAACACCCTCTAAAAATATTAAAATTTAAAATGTAACCCCTCATAAAAATAGACAAAAATACCCCGATCACAAATATGCAAAAATAATTTAAATCCAACAAACCCCTGATTTTTAAAAAATAAAAAAACGCATTTTACACAATTTAAAAATAAATAAAATTACAATTCTGGGTCAAAAGACCCCTTACCTTTTTCAGGATTTTTCCCTCACCAAACGTCTGCCGTCGATTCCAGTCCCGCTGGTCCCAATCCAAAAACGGAGCCAAAACATGAAAAAACGAAAAAAACCCTCGGAGCTCCGTCTGAAAATTTAGGCCCCGGATTGGGCCTAAACGGAGCTCCGGTCCGGCACACGGCCTCGTTCCGTGCATGTGGCGCGCACCCCGATGGGAGCGCGCCCGCACATTTCCCACAGCGCCGGCCATCTTCCTTAATCTTCAGGCCTTGGAACAGGCCTCCCTCACTCTTCGGCACCCCGCCCACGAACGGAATTGGACCCTCCGTGTCCGGGGACATGCCCAATCATCCCCGGACATCCAGAACAGCAGCACCGACTGCCCCACATCACGGGCCAGGGCCAACGCCATCTGGCCCCCGCATGCCAAAACGGGCCCGACATCAACTCCGAACAACCCCAGCCTCCCAAAACCACAGCACTGACTCCTGCAGCACCATCAACTCACCAGGACAGCTCCCAGGGCCCCAGAACAGCCCAGAAGTCTCCCGAACCCGTGCTGCCTGTACCTGCGGCACCTGGAGCTCCCCCCAGGTGAGTATTAATTTTTTTTCCCTCCTTTCCCTTCCCCTTTTATTTTCTTTAACCCCTTAGTTACATTAACAAAAAAAGGACCAAGTAAAGTCTGGGTCGAGGGTGCCCATGCGTTAGGCACACCCAAGTCTACTACTACTACTATTTAGCATTTCTATAGCACTACAAGGCATACGCAGCGCTGCACAACATAGAAGAAAGACAGTCCCTGCTCAAAGAGCTTACAATCTAATAGACAAAAAATAAATAAAGTAAGCAAATCAAATCAATTAATGTGAACGGGAAGGAAGAGAGGAGGGTAGGTGGAGGCGAGTGGTTACGAGTCAAAAGCAATGTTAAAGAGGTGGGTTTTCAGTCTAGATTTAAAGGTGGCCAAGGATGGGGCAAGACGTAGGGGCTCAGGAAGTTTATTCCAGGCGTAGGGTGCAGCGAGACAGAAGGCGCGAAGTCTGGAGTTGGCAGTAGTGGAGAAGGGAACAGATAAGAAGGATTTATCCATGGAGCGGAGTGCACGGGAAGGGGTGTAGGGAAGGACGAGTGTGGAGAGATACTGGGGAGCAGCAGAGTGAATACATTTATAGGTTAGTAGAAGAAGTTTGAACAGGATGCGAAAATGGATAGGGAACCAGTGAAGGGTCTTGAGGAGAGGGGTAGTACGAGTAAAGCGACCCTGGCGGAAGATGAGACGGGCAGCAGAGTTTTGAACCGACTGGAGAGGGGAGAGGTGATTAAGTGGGAGGCCAGCAAGAAGCAGATTGCAGTAGTCTAGACGAGAGGTGACAAGGGTGTGGATGAGGGTTTTGGTAGAGTGCTCGGAAAGAAAGGGGCGGATTTTACGGATGTTGTAAAGAAAGAAACGACAGGTCTTGGCGGTCTGCTGGATATGAGCAGAGAAGGAGAGAGAAGAGTCAAAGATGACCCCAAGGTTTCGAGCTGAGGAGACAGGGAGAATGAGAGAGAGCAATCAACAGAAATAGAAAACGGGGGGAGCGGGGAGGTGGGTTTGGGGGGGGAAAATGAGAAGCTCGGTTTTGGTCATATTTAATTTCAGGTGGCGTTGAGACATCCAGGCAGCAATGTCAGACAAGCACGCTGAAACTTTGGTTTGGATGCAAGGTGAGATATCAGGGGTAGAAAGGTAGATTTGGGAATCATCAGCATAGAGATGGTAGGAAAAGCCATGGGATGAGATTAATGAACCAAGGGAAGAAGTGTAGATAGAAAAGAGGAGGGGACCAAGAACAGAACCCTGAGGTACGCCGACAGGCAGAGGGATAGAAGTAGAAGAGGATCCACCAGAGTGAACACTAAAGGTGCGGAGGGAGAGGTAGGAAGAGAACCAGGAAAGGACAGAGCCCTGGAATCCAAGTGAGGACAGGGTATCGAGAAGTATGCTGTGATCGACAGTGTCAAAAGCAGCGGAAAGATCAAGAAGAATGAGGATGGAATATTGACCTCTGGATTTAGCCAGTAATAGGTCATTGGAGACTTTAGTAAGCGCAGTTTCGGTTGAGTGGAGAGGGCGAAAACCAGATTGTAATGGGTCAAGAATAGCATGTGAGGAGAGAAAATCAAGGCAGCGGCGGTGAACAGCACGCTCAAGTAATTTGGAGAGAAAAGGAAGGAGGGAGATGGGTCGGTAATTAGAGGGACAAGTAGGGTCAAGTGAAGGCTTCTTAAGGAGAGGTGTGACCACAGCATGTTTAAAGGCAGCAGGGACAGTCGCAGTGGAAAGTGAGAGGTTGAGAATGTGACAGATAAAAGGAATAAGAGTAGGAGAGATGGCATTAAGAAGGTGGGTGGGAATGGGATCAGAGGAACAGGTGGTACATTTTGAGGAAGAAAGGAGAAGTGTAGTTTCCTCAATAGTAACTTCAGGAAAGGAGGACAGGGAATGAGGGGAAGGCGAGAGAGGGGAACGGACTAGTGGAGGGAGAGGTGGTGAGGTAGAGAAAGCAAGGTTTATCTTTTGAACCTTGTTGTGAAAGAATTCAGCAAGGGTCTGAGGAGATAATGAAGGGGGAGTTGGGGGAGGGGGCACCTTGAGGAGAGAGTTCAATGTGGTGAAGAGAAGTCGAGGATTAGAGCCAAGAGAGTTGGTCAGTTGGATATAATAATCCTGTTTGGCACGTAAAAGAGCAGATTGAAAGGAGGTCAGCATGAACTTAAAGTGTAAGAAATCAGCAAGGGCCCGAGATTTCCGCCAGAGGCGTTCGGCGGAGCGGGTACAGGAACGTAGGTAGCGGATATTAGAAGTCAGCCAAGGTTGGGGTTTTGTACGCCTTACAGGGCGGGTCATCAAAGGTGCAAGAGTGTCTAAGGCAGAGGATAGAGTATTGTTGTAAGAAGAAACAGCCTCGTTGACAGACGTGGATGGTGCCACAGTAGAGAGGAGGTTTGAAACATGGGAGGATAGAGATGAAGGGTCAATATCGTGAAGATTCCTAGATAAATTAGATAGGATAGGACGGGACTGGGAGGGAGGAGATTTAAGTGTGAAAGTTATAAGATGGTGATCAGAGGAGGGATGATCAGAGGCAAGGAAACTAGAAGGTGAACAGTTGGAGGAGAAGATGAGATCAAGACAGTGACCATTTTGATGAGTGGGGGAGGTGGAGCATAGTTGGAGATTAAAGGACGACGTTAAAGCGAGTAACTTGGAAATATAAGAGTTGGAAGGATCATTAGCAGGAATATTAAAGTCACCAAGGATGAGAGAGGGGGAGGAAGGATCATTAGCAGGAATATTAAAGTCACCAAGGATGAGAGAGGGGGAGGAAGGATCATGGAAGAAGGCAAGCCAGGCGTCAAAGTCACTGAGAAAGGATGAAAGAGACTTATCAGGGGGACGATAAATGACCGCTATTCGAAGAGGCAGAGGTGAGAAAAGGCGGATAGAGTGGACTTCAAAGGAGGAAAAACAGTGAGATTGAGGTGGAAGAAGGGGTTGAAATCTGGAGGAGGGAGAGAGAAGTAGTCCAACACCGCCCCCAAGGCCAGCAGGGCGAGGAGTATGTGAAAATATATAACCGCCATGGCACATGGCTGCGACTGAAGCAGAGTCATCAGGGCAGAGCCAGGTTTCTGTTATGGCGAGCAGATGGAGGTGACGCGAGATAAAGAGGTCCTGGATATAGGGGAGTTTGTTACAGATAGAGCGGGCATTCCATAGGGCGCAAGAGAAGGGCAGAGAAGAGGAGGGGAGTAGAGGAATAGAGATGAGGTTAGAGAGGTCACGGTGAGATCTGTAGAGTTTGGATAATAGTTGGTGAGGAGGGCCAGGATTGGGATTGATGTCACCAGCTGAGAGTAAGAGAAGGAGTAAAAGAGCGGAGGAGAGTAGGAGAGGTGTGGCCACGAAGGCGAGAGGTATTTAGTTGGAATGGGGAAGGCAAAATGGAGGGAAGAAAGAGACGGAGATTAAAAGCCAAGAGGGAGGAAGAGGGTAGGAGAGAAGGTGAGGTGATTAAGTCAATGGATGGGAAGTGAGTTCCTGTAGCGGGGAGAGGTAGGGGTGAGGGAAAAGATTAGGAAGGGACAGAGCTAGGAAGAGAATGTGAATAGGGGCCATAAACAATTAAGGTACTTTAGCAACTGGAAAAAGATTAGATCCAAAGAGAAAAATGCCCCGCGCGCTGTTAGGCGCGCAGCACCTAGAGCGGAGGCCCTGAGTGGATCGGGGTGGACCTGGGTGTCACCCCGGAGAAGGCTGTAAGGATATGCAGATGAGCTGCAAGTCCTCCACAGCACCTGAAAGGCAGCCGGTGGTAGAGGTGGGCACCTCTCAGCTGAGGAAAGGCTTACCAGGGGTTAGTCCCGCCTTTGCTACACCTCCGAAACGCCCCCAGGATCTTTGGTTGTCCCTGCGACGGAAAGCAGTTGGGGATGCCTAAAATCAGCTTTTGATTATGCTGATTTGGGCGACCCTATGAGAAGAACGCCCATCTTCTGATTTGTGTCGAAAGATGGGCGTCCTTCTCTTTCAAAAATAAGCCTGATAGTGTATCTGGATTTTCAGAAGGCGTTTGACAAAGTACCTCATGAAAGACTCCAGAGGAAATTGGAGAGTCATGGGATAGGAGGTAGTGTTCTATTGTGGATTAAAAACTGGTTAAAAGATAGGAAACAGAGTAGGGTTAAATGGTCAGTATTCTCAATGGAGAAGGGTAGATAGTGGAGTTCCCAGGGGTCTGTGTTGGGACTGCTGCTTTTTAACCTATTTATAAATGACCTAGAGATGGGAGTAACTAGTAATGCATGCTTATTAGGTGTATCATTAGTATTATGCTAATATTGTATTATATCTCTGGTATTTGAATTCCAGTGCTGTTAAATGTGTGTATTTTTGATACTGTTTCTCAGTAGTTCTATTAGGTTTCAATTTACTGTTTTCAAGTTTACCTCATGAAAGACTCCAGAGGAAATTGGAGAGTCATGGTATAAGAGGTAGTGTTCTATTGCTGATGACACAAAGTTATTCAAAGTTATTAAATCGCGGGAGGATTGTGAAAAATTACATGAGGACCTTACGAGACTGGGTGTCTAAATGGCAGATTTTTAATGTGAAAATTAGAGTACATAGAAGTGTATTTTATGCACATTCATTGCAGAAATCCTGAAAAGTATGCTGACTGGCTGTTAAGAGATACTGATCAAACATTATTGGGTACTACTTTGTAAAACAGCAAATAGTGGAATACAGAAGCTGTGCCTTTAAGAGTTGATGTCACCAGTGACATGAGAACGCATATGATGACACAAGTACATAAGCATTGCCATACTGGGACAGATCAAAGGTCCATCAAACCCAGTATCCTGTTTCCAACAGTGGCCAATTCAGGTCACAAGTACCTGGCAGGATCCCAAACAAGCGAAATAGATTTCATGCTGCTTATCCCAGGAATATTTGTAAAAACAAAAAACTGTATGGCTTGACCTTCTCCAATTGTAAGTATAGACTACTGAAAAATATATACTAAGGAGAAAGTCCCTAAGAATGTGTTATGTTCCCGGAGGGGAAGCAATAGCGGATATTATTAGACGTCATTGGGACGTAATGAGATCACATCCCCTTTTTGAGAACTATACAGTGAGGACAGCTTTTTTTTCCGGTCTCAGAACTTAAAGGAGATTTTAAGTCCAGCTTATTTACCAGCCATATCAGACAACAATGAATCTGACAGGCAGGAAAAAACGGGACACTTCATGTGTGGTAGACCTCATTGTAAGACATGAGAGATCACAGAAGAGGGTGACCATTTTTTGCACAATGGTAAAATGTACAAGTTGAGAAAACATTCAACGTGTCGTACTCCGGGCATAATATATTATATCAAGTGCCCATGTGGTAAATTATACGTAGGTAAATCTATCAGGTTGATACATGCCAGATTGATAGAGCATAAATCGAGGATTAATGCATGCAATTTTGGTGCCCCTCTAGTCCAATACTGTGTGGCTAAGAACCATATTTTTGAAGATCTTAAATGTAAAGTAATTGAACGTGTCAATCCAGCAATAAGAGGAGGCGACTTCAATAGGAAGTTGTTACAACGTGATACCTTCTGGATACACCAGCTGAATACGGTGGAACCAGAGGGTCTCAACACAATGTTGCAATGGGGCAGTTTCATGTAAGCACCTAAGATCTCCTGTCACGGAAATGATGAGCAGTAATTTCCGGTAGCCCGTTGGTTTTAAGCGAGTAGAGGCGCCATTTTATATTGACAGCCAAAAAGCTGCGTTCAGACACGATACAGTAAGTCCGCGTCAGTGAATATGAATGCTGTTAGAATACCTGCAGTTGGGTTGAAAAATCTATGTGACACTTTGTGATTTGTTTTATCAGGCTAAATGGTGTGAGTTTCCCCCAGAAGAAGCATAGCGAAACAGGCACTGTCGGGGCTTCTACACACGCCAATCTGAATTGTGGAGTATATATGCTCCTTAAGCTAAGTGTCTTTTTGTATATTTACATATTTGCATATGATGGTGTGAGAATATAAGGTATTATTATTGCAATTACAACATTAGGGTGGAGGTGGTTTTTAGTCGATGATTAAACCTATACACGTTGATAGAGTCACCAGGGGAGTGATATGAATATCCGTGCCAAGTGATATGAGACTCTACCTGGTTGTTAACTGCAAGTATTCTTAGGGACTTTCTCCTTAGTATATATATCCCAGGAATAAGCAGTACATTTTCCCCATAGTGGTTTATGGACTTTTCTTTGAGGAACTTTTTCAAATCATTTTTTGAACCCTGCTACACTAACTGCTTTTACCACATTGTCTGGCACTGAGGTCCAGGGCTTTATATGTAGAGAGGAAACGTTTTCTAGGATTTGTTCTTAATGTACTACTTAGTAACTTCATTGCATGCCCCCTGGTCTTTGTACTTTTAGAAAAAGAGTAAACAAGCAATTCACATCTACCTATTCCACTCATGAATTTACAGACCTTTATCCTAACCTAGAGAACGAACAGAGAGAGTAATATAGCATACAAACAAAAAAAGCAACACTGGCCCTTCAAGACTGAGACAACAGGAGTCCTTTAATAACAAGTGACCCGACACGGGCCGTGTTTCGGGTCACTTGTGTAACGCCGAAACAAGGCCCATGTCGGTCACTTGTTATTAAAGGACTCCTGTTGTCTCAGTCTTGAAGGCCCAGTGTTGCCCTTCTAACCTACACATGCCCTAGCATGCAGGTCAGAGAGTAAACAGAGCCTTTAGAATTTGTTACCAGCTCATTCTTGCTGGGGGACTTCCTCTAAAGTGAATGAGGGTTTGTGGGCTAGAATTCTTGGACAGTACATCCATTATTATTACCTAATAAACCCAACTGGGTCAATATTTGGCCAGCAGTGGTGAGTGTTTTAAAACTGCTTCCCGCTAAGTTAGACACAGATATTCAGTGCCAGTTGACTTTCTCCTTAGTATATATATCCCAGGAATAAGCAGTACATTTTCCCCATAGTGGTTTATGGACTTTTCTTTGAGGAACTTTTTCAAATCATTTTTTGAACCCTGCTACACTAACTGCTTTTACCACATTGTCTGGCACTGAGGTCCAGGGCTTTATATGTAGAGAGGAAACGTTTTCTAGGATTTGTTCTTAATGTACTACTTAGTAACTTCATTGCATGCCCCCTGGTCTTTGTACTTTTAGAAAAAGAGTAAACAAGCAATTCACATCTACCTATTCCACTCATGAATTTACAGACCTTTATCGTATCTCCTTTTAACTGTCTCTTCTCTAAGCGGAAATACCCTACACTTCTTTAGCCTTTTCTCATAGGGGAGTTGTTTCATCCCCTTTATCATTTTTGGTCTCCTGTATCTGTACCTTTTCTAATTCATCTATATCTTTTTTGACACACAGCGATAGGAGAAAATGTATCTTTCTGGCACTGTGAATGTGTCTCAAAACCGATTTACCTGCTCTTCAACTGTTCTAAAAACACCAGTAGTTAGGGGTGGAATTTGTACCTCACTTCCAGCAAAGGATTACAACTAGTTCTCAAAATTGTGACCTCTCTTCCAGGTAATGGCTCAACGTGGTGGTGGTGGTGGTGGTGGTGGTGTGTGTGTGTGTGTAATTTGGTATCCTTTTGTGTATTTGGTATTAGCTGTGAATACACTAAATGTGTTTCTCTACAATTTCCTAGAAATGCATTACTTATTCAGTTTTATTGCACAGAATTTAGTCCAGATTAGAGTGCAGCCTAATCAGATTTCCCAAAGGTCCCTTTCTCTAAGCAGAACATCAACTGAAAGATAAATGTTTTGCTTGTCATATGCTTGTGAACCTCATTTATGTGCAAATTGCAGCAAAGCTTAGATCAATATTACAGTAGATGTCTAGGGCCCTCAGAGAGTTGCCATAGAATAGTAGGTGCAAATGCATTCTAATTCTCATCCTAGCATGATGGAACAGTCATACACCGGCACAGTTAAAAATTATTCAAAACAAGATGTTTCATTTTGAGAGACTTACATTTTAAAGTGTATAATATGCCACTAAGAGGTGCTTGAAGGAAGGAAGAGGGGGTTTCTGGGAAACACTTTGAGAGAAAAGTTATGTAGTTAAACTCTGGCAGTAACAGTAAAAGTTCCTGTTTTGCTAGATTGCCTCCAACCTCTGAGTGAATGGCTACATCTCAGCATGGACTTGGAGATTTGCTGTGTGCCTGAAAGGAAGTGAATGATTCATCCCAAGAAGGGAGACCACAGAGCCTTGAGAGTTTGCTGTTCCACCCCTACCTCCAACACAGCCCCAAGGGTAAGCAGCCTGGTTGCCCCACCCCTAACACTATAGGCCTGGTTTTCTGCTACTTACCTACTCAGAACCTGCTACACATTGCTAATGCCCATCATTAAAGTATAAAGTTTTCAAGGTGGGCTACATCTAAGATTGAGTTACTTTACCACAAATGCTATTTTTGCACAAGATCCCATTTTATGCAATAAGACCCTGGGCTAAAATAGAATGACTTGTCATAAAATAGCCCACCTTAATGGTAGCCCATGTTGATAACTTCCCCCTATATGTTCCTAAATGGACGCTGTTCCATTTGAAGGGATATCACTCTGTTAGCAGCTGGGCTGAGGTAGAAAGGGCTGTTTATATCTGGCTCTCCCCACAGGGATGTGGTCAAAGGAGGAGGGATAAGGTCAGTAAGTTTATAAATGTTGATATTTTTGAAGGTAATGGGCCTTTGGCCTCTTCTGCTCCCATAAACAGAGAAAGCCTCAGGCTATGTAGAGGGTGGACCCATAAACACCAGAGCATAGGGGCTGCTGACTGGGAGATGCATCCAGATCACCACACTACTCCACTGCTACCAGTTGGAACCTTAGGCCCAATTTCCCCTTAGGTGTAGTCATTTTAGAGGGCTTTCAGGTTAGTTGCAATACCAAATCCACAATAGTGCTGCTGCCCTTCTAACCTAGAGAACGAACAGAGAGAGTAATATAGCATACAAACAAAAAAAGCAACACTGGCCCTTCAAGACTGAGACAACAGGAGTCCTTTAATAACAAGTGACCCGACACGGGCCGTGTTTCGGGTCACTTGTGTAACGCCGAAACAAGGCCCATGTCGGTCACTTGTTATTAAAGGACTCCTGTTGTCTCAGTCTTGAAGGCCCAGTGTTGCCCTTCTAACCTACACATGCCCTAGCATGCAGGTCAGAGAGTAAACAGAGCCTTTTAGAATTTGTTACCAGCTCATTCTTGCTGGGGGACTTCCTCTAAAGTGAATGAGGGTTTGTGGGCTAGAATTCTTGGACAGTACATCCATTATTATTACCTAATAAACCCAACTGGGTCAATATTTGGCCAGCAGTGGTGAGTGTTTTAAAACTGCTTCCCGCTAAGTTAGACACAGATATTCAGTGCCAGGCCATGTCCAGGCACTGTCACTGAATATCCAACTCAGTGGCAATATCCAGAAGTTATGCAGGTATGGCTGATATTCAGTGCCATATCTACATAGCCAGCAGGGCAAAGTTAGGATTGCTATTAAAACGATCCTACATGCCCGGTTAGCTATGTTGGCACCAGCACTGAATACTGCCAGTGCCTGCCCCTACTCCACCACAGGTCACCCCAGCTCTGGGTAGACAGTGCCATGGTGATCAAAGGGGATATTCAGCAGCACTGCCTGGTTAAGTACCACTGAAGATCCTCTCTTGAGGCACTCAGCATGATTAAAGTGGGCAGGAGCCTCTCCTGCCTGGTTATATCCTATTGAATATTGGCCCAAATATTTTTTAAAGAAATGTGCATATTCAAAGTATCATCAGGTTACTAGTGGCAACACTAATGTGGATGCAAATATAATGTATCGATGTGCTTCATATATGAGCATCAGCTAACAGCCATTAGTATACAGGTCCCTTAATTATTTAACAGTTTTTCCTGAATTGGTTCTTCCTAATGCTTTACTTATTGGAGGTCTAACTAGGACAGAATAATTTGGCTTTACTAAATAACATGATTAAATATAACAGTAAAAAGAAAAAATATCTTTATTTTATGTCCTTCAAAATTATATTCTTGACTTTTTTTTTAATAATATGTTAAAATTAAATGTAAAAGAAAGCACTAGCTGAAGCAGAAAACTGTTGAAGCAGATTTTGGGAGTAATTCTATATAGTGATTCCTAATTTTATGTGCTATCAACATTTTTAAATGTCAGTATTTTAGTCACTTATTTCTGTAGCCACTTATGCATGTAAATGACCTCATAAAATTTCCACTGGCATAAAGGTATGCCCATTGTCAGCTGTGTTGGGCTTTGAACCCAAGACCCCAAACTCTAGAGACAGTTGATCTACAGGAGAGCCACAACTCCTGCAGCCCCTGCAGCCATGGGCGTAGTATGACTGTTTCATTTGGGGGGGGGGGGGGCAAAGGATTGGGCGGGGCATATCATCATATTCATTTGCGTATATATATATATATATATATATATATATATATATATATATATATATATATATACACACACAGACACACACACAAATGAATATGCTAATATGGAGGAAGGAAGGAAGGGAGAGAGAGAGATGGCTTTTTTTGGGAATAACCATAATGAATATGTATGATCTCATACATATTCATTATGGTTATTCCCCAAAAAGCCAGCACTCCCTCTTCCTCTCCAGTAGTATTTCCCCACCCCCTTTCCCATACTATGCCAGTGTAGACCTTAGAAATGCATAAGCTCTATATGTAGATCCTTCAAGAGGTAGTGTGTCATGATTTAGGCTCTAAAACTCTGATGTTTTGGTGCCACCTCAGTAAGGCCAACACACAATCTCTCCACTGCAAAACACTATACACAAACCTGGGCAAAAACACACTCATAACCTTACCAAGCTATAACAGCACTAATTCCAAGGACAGGACAAGCTACAACCTTATGCATGGAAAGGCAGCACTGTAATTACACCGGGCTCTAAAACACCAGTACACTACCTAATGAAAAAAAAAAAAAAAAAACGGGTTGCACACACTACACACTAGCAGAATACTGCACCTTGCTCACATATGAAAAACACATGACAACAGATATGACAAGGAACCAGAAAAAAAATATGAAGGCAAAATACTGAACTGGAATTTACCTCAAGAAGTCAGACTCAACATGCAGCAATACCAGAAACAGTGGCATACCAAGGGGGGGGGCGGTGGGGCGGTCCGCGCCGTTGGTTTCCATGCTCCCTCTGCCCCGGAACAGGAAGTAACCTGTTCCGGGGCAGAGGGAGCATGGAAACCAATGACGCTGACCGGCGCGTGGCACCCCCCCCAGCGGCGTGCACCGGCAATCCGTCCCGGGTGTCAGCGCCCCTTGGAACGCCACTGACCAGAAAAATTGAAACTTACTTGCAAAATATCACAGATGCACATTTCCAAAAGCTGACCTATTCCAATTAATAAATTCGAAATAAAATACTTTTTTCTACCTTTGTTGTCTGATCATTTAGTTTTTCTATTCGCTTTGGTCCCAGTGTCTTCTGTTTTATGCAGTGTCTTCTTTCCATTTGATATTTTTTCACTCACCATGTCCACCATCCTGTCTACCATCTGTAGCCCTGTCCCTATCCTTCCTCCAGTTTCAGTGTCTGCCCTCAAAGTGTTCCGATCCAGAACTTAAATTCAGCAGTTCCCCTACATCCATAACCAGCATTTCTCCTCAATTCCTTCCATCCATGAGCATCTACTTCCTCTGTCTTTCCTCCCCTCCATCCATGTCCAGTATTTCTCCTCTCTCCCTTCTACTCCATCCATGTGCCAGGGGCGTAGCCAGACACTCGATTTTGGGTGGGCCTGGCCCAAGATGGGTGGACAGAACTCCACCCTGTCCCACAAGTGATTTGGTCTCTATCTCTCGTCTGCATGCCATATGATCTCTCAAACATCCCCCTTCCCCCACATACCTATTAAATAGCAGATTTTCACCGGCAGCGAGCAGCAACTAATACATGCTGCTCATGTTGGTCCCACAGCCTTCCCTCTGATGCAACTTCCTGTTTCAGCATAGGCAGGAATACATCAGAGGAAATCTGTGGGGCTGGTGCGAACAGTATATATCAGTTGCTGCTCGCTGCAGGCGAAGATCTGCTATTTACAAGTTACGCAGGAGGGACAGTTGTTGGGAGATAGGTGTGCTGCTACTGGGTGGGCCTGGGCCTACCCTTGGTTACGCCACTGTCGTGTGCATCTCCTTCCTTCCCTCCATCCTTGTCCAACATTTCTCCTCTCTTCCCTCCCTTCCATCCATGTGCATCTCCTTCCTGACTTCCCTTACCTCCATCCATTCATGTCCAGCAACTTTCCATTCTCCCCTGCCCTCTCCTCCATCCATATCCAGCAATTTTCCTCTCTCCCCTGCCCCTCCATCCATGTCCAACAATTCTCCTCTCTCCCCTGTACTCCCCCCTCCATCCATCAAGGTCCAACAATTCTTTCCCCCTGTACTCCCCCCCTCCATCCATCCAGCAACTCTTCCATGTCCAGCAACTCTCCATTCTCCCATGCCCTCTCCTCCATCCACCCATATCCAGCAAATTTGCTCTACCCCTGCCCCCGCCATTCGTCTATCCATGTCCAGCAATTGTTCTCTCTCCCCTTCCCTCCCCTCCATGTCCAGCATTTCTCCTTTCCCCTCCTCTCCATATCCAGTGATCTCTCCTCTTCCCCTGCCCTCCCCTCCTCTCCATGTCCAGCGATTTCTTCTCTTCCCCTCCCCTCCCATCCATGTCCAGCGATTCTCCCTACCCTCCCTCAGCTCCCCGACAGCCTTCCTCACCGTTCCTTCGTGCCCCCCCATGCGTGTTTAAACCTTTTATTTTCCTTGCAGCGAAGGCAGTGAAGCACACAACACAGCGGGCTCGCCTCCATCCTTTCCCTTCCCTCACGGTGTCGCCTTTGACAGTGGGTGTCCACATGGGTACATAAGGAGGTTATGGTGAGATGTGTACCTGGGACTAGAGAATGAGACGGGAACAAACTTTGTCCCCGTCCCTGCCCCCACCACATCCTCATGGGTTCTGTCTCCATCCCTGCAGGTTCTGTCTCTGTTCCATCTCCACATGCCCCATCCCCATGGGCTGTGTCCTCATCTGCAGAAGCCTCGAACACTTATGATTTTATATTTAAATCTTTTCATTAAAGTATAAAAAGGAACAATATGCTGTGCAACTGTTTATAATTCACAAATAGAAAACAACAACGAGCAACTATAATGACCTCACCACCACCCTCTACCCATCCAACTCCAACAATAGCCAACTTCTACTATCCCAAGAAATCCTAATCCACCCTGTTAAAACGTCCAGGGGTACAAAATACAAACCATTCTGTATGCCCTAGTGGGGAGAAATATGCTCTATGAATAACTGTTATGATTTTTTAATCTGTGAATGAATAATAAGTCATCAACAATCTCATGATTCAGTCTAGCTCTCCTGTCTTCCACACAGTCCTTCCTGCAATACAAACGGTATTTTCAGAAGATGTGCTGGTAGCAGGAATGTACAGGATCCCCCATGCAAATTTTGCCAGTTGTGGCCAGCACGTTTCCTTGTTTTTCCAAAAAAATCAAAATATAGTTGTCAGCATCACTCGAACATAGATAAGGGTCCAGTTTATTAACAGGCTTCAAAGTAGAGAATGACACAGGGACAAAGTTCATTCCTGTCCCCATGGGATCTGTCCCTGTCCTGTCTCCTCAGGGTCTGTCCCCACCGCTTCCCTCAGGCTCTGTCCCCGCCCCCTTTCCCGCAGTTACCGCAGATCCCAGTCTCCCTGTCATTTTCTACCGGAGACCTTTTATGTGAAGTTCACTGTAGTGCCCCTAGGGTGCCCCGCTGGAATGTCTGCATGGCCAGTCTACTCTTGCTCCCCCATACATCCCAATGGCTTGTTTTTGTGCATTTGCCCCTGGATGTTTTTTTTTTTTTAATGGTCCAAAAAATAGATGCACTGAGCACAAAATGTCTAGGAAATGGGTGTTTTCAAAACAAAAAAATAGACATTTTCTGGTTCAAAAATCACTATAGGGCCCTTTTACTAAGCCGCGGAAGGATTACCAAGTGGGTAGCCCGCACCAAATCAACTGTACCACCGGGGTAGTGCAGGCGTCTGGCAGTAGCTCCAAAGTTGGTGTGCACACAGTTTCCTGCAGTAGAAAATAATTTTTTATTTTCTAGCGTGGGGGGTGTTCCCGGCAGTAATTGGCAACACAGTCACATTGCTGCATGCTGCCTGACGACCGCACAAGTAGCACTTGAGCCCTTACTGCCTTGTAAATAGGTGGCAGTAAGGGCTCAGGCAGTAAATAGCCACTCTAATTTTAATATTAGCGCATGGCCATTTACTGCCCCATTTTTTCAAAAAGGCCTTTTTCCCACCGCAGTAAAAAGTGTCCCAGCGCACACCAAAACTAGTGTAGGCCACTTTTTCCCACAGAGTGGAGGAGTAGTCTAACGGTTAGTGCAGGGGGCTTTGATCCTGGCAACCTGAGTTTGATTTTCAATGCAGCTCCTTGAGCAAGTTACTTACTGCTGGATTCTATATATCATACCCAGCATTCCACTCCTAAATCTAAGCATAGAGTAGTTTGATTGACTTAACAAGCCAATCAGCACTTAACAAGCAATAATGAGCACTAATTGGCAATAACTAGAATTTATGCGCATAACTCACTAAAAGGGGCGTGGCTGTGGGTGGGGAAATGGGCATTTCATGGGCGTTCCCAAATTTAGGTACATTGTTAAAGAATATAGCCCAATCTACATAAATCTACGCGCAGGGATTTACACCACGTTTTCATTAGTGTAAATAGATCCACATAGTTTTAGGTGTGGGATATCAACTAAGCATATTCTATAGAATGTGCCTAATTCTTATAGAATATGCTTAGGCGAAAATGATTTCTGCACAAATTTCCAGGCGCCATATATATTTCCCCCTTAACCCTCCATTGCCCCAGGTACAAAAACTTAGATTGTGAGCCTTCTAGGGCCAGAAAAATACCTGTATATAATGTGTACAGCACTGTGTATGTCTGGTAGCACTAAAGAAATCAGTAATAGTAGCAGCAGTGGCGGCTTAGTAAGAGGGCCCCTATGTTCACCACTTGATTTTTGGACATTTTCAGCAAGGATATCGACATCATATTAAAAATGCCCCTCCCCGTGTATTAAATTTAAAGTATTCGGTAATAACACTATCCTGCTTATAATCGAACGAGAATAACGCCCAAGTTCCGACCTAAATCGGGAGATGGGCGTTCTTCTCACAAAAACAAATAAAGCGGCATAATCGAAAGCCGAACTTTGGACGCTTTCAACTGCACTCCGTCGCGGATGCGGACAAAGTTGATGGGGGAGTGTCGGAGGCGTGGTGAAGGCGGAACTGGGGCGTGGTTATCACCCGAACAGAGATGGGCGCCCTTCGCCGATAATGGATGCGTTTGTAGCTAGAATTTAGGGCACTTTTCCTGGACCCTGTTTTTTGACGAATAAGGCCCCAAAAAGTGCCCTAAATGACCAGATGACCCCCAGAGGGAGTCGGGGATGACCTCCCCTGACTCCCCCAGTGGTCACTAACCCCCTCCCACCACAACAAATGATGTTTCACAACTTTTACTTTCACCCTCAAATGTCATACCCTCCTCCCAAGCAGCAGTATGCAGGTCCCTGGAACAGTTGTTAGGGGGTGCAGTGGACGTCAGGCAGGTGGACCCAGGCCCATCCCCCCCCTACCTGTTACAATTGTGCTGCTTAATGCTACTAGTCGTCCAACCCCCCCCAAACCCCCTGTACCCACATGTAGGTGCCCCCCTTCACCGCTTAGGGCTATAGTACTGGTGTAGACTTGTGGGCAGTGGGTTTTGAGGGGGATTTGGGGGGCTCAACACCCAAGGGAAGGGTGCTATGCACCTGGGAGCTCTTTTACCTTTTTTTTTGTTTTTGTAAAAGTGCCCCCTAGGGTGCCCGGTTGGTGTCCTGGCATGTGAGGGGGACCAGTGCACTATGAATCCTGGCCCCTCCCACGAACAAATGCCTTGCATTTATTCGTTTTTGAGCTGGGCGATTTCATTTTCCATTATCGGTGAAAAGCAAAAACGCCCAGCTCACACCTTGGCGAATAAAGCATGGGCGTCTATTTTTTTTTAAAAATACGGTTCACTCCGCCCCTTCACGGACCCGTTCTCGGAGATTAACGCCCATGGAGATAGGCGTTTCTGGTCGATTATGCCCCTCTATGTATTGCTGGAAATTAGGTTGATAATGTAGGCTTGCACTGAAATACTATTGGTTTTGATTGGCATCCCTCCATGTCAGTTCATTTTAAAGTAATAGGAGTATGATCAGATAGAGTTCTCCCCCCTATACTAGGAGTTGCTGATTAAAAAAATAATCTATGCGGGAGTAGGTTGTGCAAGTAGTGGAGAAGAATGTAAAGCCTAGATCATGTTTCAAACCTCCTCTCTACTGTGGCACCATCCACGTCTGTCAACGAGGCTGTTTCTTCTTACAACAATACTCTATCCTCTGCCTTAGACACTCTTGCACCTTTGATGACCCGCCCTGTAAGGCGTACAAAACCCCAACCTTGGCTGAATTCTAATATCCGCTACCTACGTTCCTGTACCCGCTCCGCCGAACGCCTCTGGCGGAAATCTCGGGCCCTTGCTGATTTCTTACACTTTAAGTTCATGCTGACCTCCCAATCTGCTCTTTTACATGCCAAACAGGATTATTATATCCAACTGACCAACTCTCTTGGCTCTAATCCTCGACTTCTCTTCACCACATTGAACTCTCTCCTCAAGGTGCCCCCTCCCCCAACTCCCCCTTCATTATCTCCTCAGACCCTTGCTGAATTCTTTCACAACAAGGTTCAAAAGATAAACCTTGCTTTCTCTACCTCACCAGCTCTCCCTCCACTAGTCCGTTCCCCTCTCTCTCCTTCCCCTCATTCCCTTTCCTCCTTTCCTGAAGTTACTATTGAGGAAACTACACTTCTCCTTTCTTCCTCAAAATGTACCACCTGTTCCTCTGATCCCATTCCCACCCACCTTCTTAATGCCATCTCTCCTACTCTTATTCCTTTTATCTGTCACATTCTCAATCTCTCACTTTCCACTGTGACTGTCCCTGCTGCCTTTAAACATGCTGTGGTCACACCTCTCCTTAAGAAGCCTTCACTTGACCCTACTTGTCCCTCTAATTACCGACCCATCTCCCTCCTTCCTTTTCTCTCCAAATTACTTGAGCGTGCTGTTCACCGCCGCTGCCTTGATTTTCTCTCCTCACATGCTATTCTTGACCCACTACAATCTGGTTTTCGCCCTCTCCACTCAACCGAAACTGCACTTACTAAAGTCTCCAATGACCTATTACTGGCTAAATCCAGAGGTCAATATTCCATCCTCATTCTTCTTGATCTTTCCGCTGCTTTTGACACTGTCGATCACAACATACTTCTCGATACCCTGTCCTCACTTGGATTCCAGGGCTCTGTCCTTTCCTGGTTCTCTTCCTACCTCTCCCTCCGCACCTTTAGTGTTCACTCTGGTGGATCCTCTTCTACTTCTATTCCTCTGCCTGTCGGCGTACCTCAGGGTTCTGTTCTTGGTCCCCTCCTCTTTTCTATCTACACTTCTTCCCTTGGTTCATTAATCTCATCCCATGGCTTTTCCTACCATCTCTATGCTGATGACTCCCAAATCTACCTTTCTACCCCTGATATCTCACCTTGCATCCAAACCAAAGTTTCAGCGTGCTTGTCTGACATTGCTGCCTGGATGTCTCAACGCCACCTGAAATTAAATATGACCAAAACCGAGCTTCTCATTTTCCCCCCCAAACCCACCTCCCTGCTCCCCCCGTTTTCTATTTCTGTTGATGGCTCTCTCATTCTCCCTGTCTCCTCAGCTCGAAACCTTGGGGTCATCTTTGACTCTTCTCTCTCCTTCTCTGCTCATATCCAGCAGACCGCCAAGACCTGTCGTTTCTTTCTTTACAACATCCGTAAAATCCGCCCCTTTCTTTCCGAGCACTCTACCAAAACCCTCATCCACACCCTTGTCACCTCTCGTTTAGACTACTGCAATCTGCTTCTTGCTGGCCTCCCACTTAGTCACCTCTCCCCTCTCCAGTCGGTTCAAAACTCTGCTGCCCGTCTCATCTTCCGCCAGGGTCGCTTTACTCATACTACCCCTCTCCTCAAGACCCTTCACTGGCTCCCTATCCGTTTTCGCATCCTGTTGAAACTTCTTCTACTAACCTATAAATGTATTCACTCTGCTGCTCCCCAGTATCTCTCCACACTCGTCCTTCCCTACACCCCTTCCCGTGCACTCCGCTCCATGGATAAATCCTACTTATCTGTTCCCTTCTCCACTACTGCCAACTCTAGACTTCGCGCCTTCTGTCTCGCTGCACCCTACGCCTGGAATAAACTTCCTGAGCCCCTACGTCTTGCCCCATCCTTGGCCACCTTTAAATCTAGACTGAAAACCCACCTCTTTAACATTGCTTTTGACTCGTAACCTCTTGTAACCACTCGCCTCCACCTACCCTCCTCTCTTCCTTCCCGTTCACATTAATTGATTTGATTTGCTTACTTTATTTATTTTTTGTCTATTAGATTGTAAGCTCTTTGAGCAGGGACTGTCTTTCTTCTATGTTTGTACAGCGCTGCGTATGCCTTGTAGCGCTATAGAAATGCTAAATAGTAGTAGTAGTAGTAGTAGTAACTTGGTGGATCTCCTTGCTTGTATATTTAAGGCGATTCAGGGCATTGCCCTTTTTAAGAAAGGACTTAAGACATTTTTATTTTGACAAGCTTTTAATCAGTAATATTTAGTAACTCCTAACTTATTTATTTTGGAGGGTGATTGCTTGATATTTAACTAAGGTTGATTTTGTTTATTTTTATGTCAGAAGTATTTATTTATTGCATTTGTATCCCACATTATCCCACCTATTTGCAGGCTCAATGTGGCTTACATAGTTTTGATAACATTGTCATTGCAAGGTGACATATACATTTAATATTGTGCAGAAGTTAGATGAGGGTAGAAAGAAGGAGAGGAGTGATTAAGGTAGCTATAATAGATGAGTTATCTTAATTGTTTATATTTTTAACTATGTATGTATATTATTGTAAACCACCAAGAACTTTCTGGATTGTGCAAGGTATTAAATAATGGAAATAAACAATTCATTCAAGCAATACTTGTCAAACCTTAGGGCCTTGTTTACTAAGCCACACTGTAGGTGCGCTAGCATTTTTAGCTCGCGCTAACTCTAGACACACCCATATATTCCTAAGTACGTCTCTAGTGTTAGTGTGCGCTAAAACACTAGTGCACCTTAGTAAACAGGGCCCTTCGTTTTCTTTTTTAAAAGGGGAATTTAGATTTCATATTGATTGCTGGCTTCAAAGTTAACTTAAAGTCACTAGCTATGATACAGTTGCGTGTTACCTTCATTTCCAATTAAGTCTGCAATGTTCTGAAAGAATTCTGAACAGTCTACATTCAGTGCATATATTTTAATTATAGTTATAGGATTACCATTGATTTTAACTGTAATCTTAACCCAACGTCCCAGAGAGTCATGAGATTGGGATAGCAATGTAAGGCCTGCTCTTCTTCTAATTAAAACAGCCACACTGGGTTTTTTCCCCCATCAGCAGGAGAAAAGATAAGAGGAAATGACCACTTAGTTTGCAATTTATAAGACTCAGTTGAGGATAAATGTGTTTCCTGGAAAAGGATAAAATCCGGAAAATCTCTACAAAGATGAGCCAAATTTTTCTTCATTTGGATTGGATTGTTAACATTAAGGGAAATATAAACAATATTCATTGAAAGACAGGTCTAGTAAAATACAGATTCATTAGAAATAGGATGAAATATACATTAATCACTGCTAAAGACAAATGTAGTACTGCATAAATGTGAAAGACTAAGGTATTGATATGCAACAAAACATTATGTAATGTAAACATTACATAATGTAACAACCAGGAGATGAGAGCTACTGTTTAAGGATAAAATAAAACATCTGTCCCAACATTGAGTATTGTACTGATTTTAAAGTATTTATCACAGGATGGTTAAGAAAGTAGAACATAAAATAAAAATTAGCAACAATGCTAAATGATGTTGGATATATTACGCTGATTGCCACTAAATAAACAGCATTACCAATATCTTTATATTAAGGAAATATCTTTATATTAAGAAACACAAGGATCAATTATTTTGTGATAAATTTGTCAAGGCTAGTAAAATTATATGTTAGCAATCACACATGCATTGCTGAGATGATAACGTTGGTCATGTATTAGTTACTAGTAAAAAAGCCCCGTTTCTGATGCAAATGAAACGGGGGCTAGCAAGGTTTTCTTCTGTGTGCATGTGGGAGTGTGTGTGTCCCTGCCCTCTGCCCTCTCTCCCTTCCCCTCTGCTGTCTGTCCCCTCCCCCCTGGGAGTCGAGTCCTTCAGTGTTTCCTGCTGTGCTGTGTTACAGAGATAGTGAGGGCTTCTGCCCTCTCTCCCCTCCCCCCTCCGAGTCCTTCACTGTTACAGAGAGAGCGATTTGATTTCGTGCTTTGCTGTGTTTTCCTTCACTGTTTGTGTTACAGAGAGAGCAAGGGCGGGGCAGACACTCATGGGGAAACCGGATATCTCTCCCCCTTCACACTTCCTGCTGGAGGCTTCATTTAGAACGTTGGTGGTGCCTTTTATATATAGAGATAATGATTCAAGTCGCATCTATCGAGCTAGGTGAAATTTCTTCAAGAAATGAAGCTAATGCATTAGGATCATAAAAGTCTCTAGTGTGGTTATTAAATGTGAGCTGCATATGTGCGGGATAAAACATGTGAAATCGAGCTTTAAATTTCCTTTAGCTTTGAATGAAAAGCGAAAAGTTGTTTGCGAGCCTTCAAGGTAGTTTTGTTAAGATCATGTAAAAGTGAAATGGTATTACCCTCATATCTGATGAGAATTCTCAGGCGTATTATATCTATAACTTGAGAGCAGTGAAGAACCTTTAGGACCATAAGCCTTGGATATTTATCCTGCAATTTGCGCTGAGATAGTACACGATGTGCTCTCTCGATTTCAAAGTCTGTGAAATTGAAGATCCCGGACAGAAGGAATAAATTCTTCCAAACCCTTGATCAAGTTTTGGCCTTCTGTGTTTTCAGGTAAGCCAAGTATATGGATGTTGTTTCTCCTTGCTTATTAGCATCTTCAATATCGTTCTCGATCTGCGTAATGAGCTAGATTCTATATACATGGTGCCTAAAAAATTGGCGCCAAAAACCCCACTTAAGTGGCATTCTATAAGCTGCGCCTAAAGTCAGAGCAGTTTATAGAATTAATGCTTAAGCAGAGAGGTCTTGTGTAAATTTAGCTGCCACCAATTGCACCAATGAAAATGTGGTGCAAATGATCATGCACCAATTTACGTGTGTAGCACTTTTATTGTATAATTATGCTTGTAACTTAAAGCCACACCCCCTGATCCACCCTAAAATGTCCATGACCCTCCCATATCTGTGCCCCTTTTTTTGGGCCACATAAATTTTAGGTGCAGATTCCGTGCCTAAATTTATGCATGTAGGTCCCAAATAAATCTAATTAGTGCCAATATTGCTTGTTAAAAAGCTAATTATTGACACTAATTGGCTCACTCTATTAAATTAAATGCACAAATAGGGAACATACCTAAATTTGTGCACACAATTTTTGGCGACTTTTATAGAATTGGGGAATACGCTTCTATTGCCATTGTAGTCCTTTAATGGTTTCTTCACTCACAGATTGCTTTGTTTGTTTCTAAAGACTCAACTCTTGATTTAAATTGTATTACCTCATTTATTAGCATCACCAACTCTTCCTTAAAATCACTAATGTCCTCTTTAGTTTCTGAAAGAAGGTCTTTTAGGGATGACTACGTTCATCTAATATGGCTGAGGAGGTCACATTCTCAGAATCTTTTATTTATGAATTTCAATATACTTTACAAGACAAACATCTTTAAAACAAACATAACAGTGAATACAGTAATAAATTAAACAAGAAAAATATAGCCTCTTAATACAACAGCAAAAAAAAAAAAAAAAAAAGAGCCAAATACATTCACTACCCATCTTAAAGTCATCCAATAATGAGGGGTGGAAGTTTGCATTAAGTCATAAGGAGTATACCTAAGAAAGAACAACAACAAAGAAAAGAAACACCAAACTGAACCATCTGTCATTCTTCACAAAGGGCAGGAAAAGCTCACAAGTACATCACCTAGCATGGAGTAAAAGTCTCTGAAGAAAACTTAGAGAGAAGCAAAACCAATTGAGAAGACTCAAAAATACACATTTCACTTCTTTGAATTTAATCACACATCTACAAGGGTATGTCAATGGAATTGTAGTTCCTATTTGAAGTACTTTTGGTTGCAATAGAAGGAACTGTTGTCCTTTCTTTTGTGTTGAACAAGCAACATCCGGAAAAATACAAATTTTCAAACCTCAGAAGAAAAGATCATATGTAAAAAAAAGTCTCATTAATTTATCTCCGTCAAGCTCAGAAACCAAAGTCACTATCAAAGCTGTTGTAACAGCCCGTTCCTAAATAGAAGTTTCAAGGAATGTTGTTATACAAGAATCTTGATCCTGTAAAATAGGTTCCAAAGAATCATCTAAAGCTTTGATTGCAAAGGCTTTATAGATTTAACAGGAAGATAGTAAACCTTCACCAAAAGTGGAACAGATATCTCTGGAATTTGTAATATCTCTACCGTGTGTTTCCTGAGCATCTCTTTAGCTGATATACTTTTGACCTTGGGAAAGTTAATAAAATAGAGACTTCTTTTTAGAGATGTTTTCCCAAAGTATTTTATTATGAAGTAAATTTACATCCTTCATTACCGCCGGGATAATGTGGGAGCCTCAATGGGTGGTGATAAGGGCTCCCCCCTCCCCGAAATGGCCGCGCAACAAGTGCTTTGTTTGCCGCACGGCCATTTCCTGCAGGAAAGTGAGACTTCCTTTTTACCAGTTGCGGTAAAATGGGGCCTCAGTACGCTTGTAAAACACGTGCCAATGCCAGTGCCGGCCCCCTTTTCCAGCAGCTTGATAAAAGGGGCCCTAACTGAAAAAAGCTTAGCACATCATACTAAACACAGTCTAGCTGATATTCAGCCTGCAGCATACAGCGCCTACTGTCTGTTGCTGGTGCCAAAACCGGAAATTCGATGCTGGGCCCTGTGTGGGCTTCGGCATTAAATTTCTGTTTATTTAAAAGCCAGCTAGAGTATGCCCAGTTAAGTCAATATTCAGACTTAAGTGGACGCAGGCTAGCGCATAAAATTAGGACAGCTATTAATGCAGTCCTATTTATGAGCTAAACATGGCTGATTAGCTCTGGATATTGGGAGCTAACCGGACTCCGCCCCTGAAACGCTCCTAGAATGTCATTTTCAGTGCCACTAACCGGTTAAGTACTACTGAAAATGGCAGGATAGCACATACAAGTGAGTTAACTAGTTGGCAGTCATTCCCAGCTGGTTAACTCGCTTTGAATATCAGCTGGATTGTATTTTACAGGTTTACATTATCAGGACAAAATTGAAAAATGCAAGAAAAATTAGTGCTATTAATCAAGATGCAAAAAATTTTTTTTCTTCTAAATGTCTTACCTGACCATACTCCCAGCTTCTAGATTTCATACCATCGATATCACCGTAGGCTATAATGCCTATATCATTCAGCACATACTCTTCCCTTTCCTTCTCATCTTCTAGATACACAGAATCCTCTGTATAATAATGAATATTTTCTATTAATACAAATTCTTTAAACATACACACAGAGTCTATATGTCTACAGACACACAGATATATATGAATTTCATGTCCACAGCTTAGTCTTTTCTTCCTTCATAAATCTTTTTGCAGTTAGATTATCTAACCCGACTCTACACACCTTGCCATCTGTCACAAGATCTCAAGGTTCTTGGCCCTATGGCAGTCATCATGCTAGAGTCTGAAATGCCTCACATTGCATTTCATTTGCCATCTTAAAAAGCATTCTTTCCCAAAATATTCTATATCCTCCTCTCTCACATCAGGCTGTAGCAGTCAACAGTGTTTGCCTGAATCCTCAGTGCTTCTACTTGTCCACCAATGGGATAATACTTAGGAGCCGACCTCATCTGTGGTTTTGCAAACTGAAGTCCTACAGGTGAACTTGTGAGCTTTCTGACTTTCCAGAAAGGGACAGAAGCTTCAGATTGGTGAGAGGCTCTGGCAGCAGCAGTGACTTCTTCTGACTACAAAACCGAGATTCCACTAGGGAGAGCCTTCAAGCCAAGCTTTACCAACAGAGCTCAAAACTATAGAACCTAGTATTAGTACCAAGGCCCAGGGCCATTGAGGGGGGAGGGGGAGAAGATTCTCCAGGTCCGGCCTCCATGGGGTGCCTGATGCTGCTGTTGCATCAGCAAGGCTTCCTGGTGGTGGTGCTGGTGCAGGTTGCCGAGCAGGTAGAAGGCGGCTGCATTCATTGGTCTTCTCATGGGTTATCATGTTAACGTGTTGTCTTCTCTGCCGCTGCAGGTCCTGCCTCACTCATCCAGCCTCCTCCTGACTGTGACTAATTCCTGTTTCCACCAGCACCGTGGCAGGAAGGATCTGCAGCAGCAGAGAAGACTCAGAGTTAACATGTTAACCCGGTCCCGACCGGCACAGAGGATGAGCGCAACAGGAGAGAAGACAGGCAACTGGTCCGAGGGGGAGCACTGCAGACGCTGAGGTACTGAGGTAGGGTCATGTTTGATACATAAAATTACTTTGGTTGGGGTGAGGGGGGCTTAAGATTGTTTGTTCTGGGCACGACTTTGTCTTTCAGCGGCCCTGTCCAGACCAGTAGTTAATTAGGTATTAAAGGGGCAGGAAACAGAACTTAAAAAGTTGCTGACCTATGGAGATACATTAGAGTTGGGGACCCTCTACATTTGTTCTGCTCACAGAGAAGAAGAGGGAAGTGTGGTCTACTTTTCTGAATTACAGCAAGGTGCTCTGGCCACAACCTTTCTGGTTCAGGAATATCTTTTAAGGCTGAAAGATAAAATCATTCATTGCCAGCTCAACAGAGTCCTGAAAGGGTCCTGGTACAGCTAATCGAATCCCAATCAGAGTCACCATTGGAACTCTGTCTCACTGAGATTCATCAAGTTTGTCAGCTAACTGTAAGTGATGACATCTGTCAAGAGAATTGATTTAATTCCAAAGAACTGCTAACCCTATTTGCACACTGCAGTAGAGTAAAGAATAAGGAGAATGTCGGAGGATGTAGAAACAGTGGTTAGCGTATCTGGGTTTAAAAAAAGGTATAGACAAGTTCCTGGAGGAAAAGTCCATAGTCTGTTATTGAGATGGACATGGAGGAAACCACCACTTGCCTTGGGACTGGTAACATGGAATGTTGCTACTATTGGGTTTCTGCCAGGTACCTGGCCTTCTGGATATTTATCCAACCCCAGCCTTGGTCCCCAAATCTATGTCTATATTTATCTACCTATCTACCAATATATTTATTTATTTTTTTTGTGTGTACTTAGTTCCCACTCCACGGAACAAGTATTAGGTAGCTGCCTATGCAGAACACTTGAACCTGGGGTTACAATTCTGCATAGGCAAGACACATAGGGCTCTGGGATTGCTCCTTTGCTTGTTTTAGTTTAGTGGAAGGTGTTATTAACTGAGCAGCTCCAGAGTCTCTCTCCGAATGAGTTATAAGCCCTGCTCTCTAAAATACAGCCATGTAGAAACAGTGAATATATGCTGTTCTTTCCCCACAGTTGTATTACATTTATTGCATTTGTATTATATAATTTATTTATTTATTTCATTTGTATCCCACATTTTCCCACCTATTTGCAGGCTCAATGTGGCTTCAGAATTAAGTAATTCAAATTAGCATCAACTTCCTGCTAGGACTTGTAATCTATATTTATGGGTCACCCCTTGCATGTGACCCATTGACTCCAGTCACGTAGATATCTGCCAGGTTCATGCTTCATTCCCCCCTAGCAAATGTTCTGATCCCTATTGGTTGTTTCCTCAGTTCCCTACACATATAGGTATGCTCTCCATCTTGAGCTCAAGTGCAAGGTGTCCTCAATCTGAATTAAGCATCCTCTCTTTTTCACCAAGAGGCCAACACCCTCTGGAGAAGCCAATATCATCTGCAAAGAAGTCAGTAACCTTTTACAAGACCCAATAATCTTCCTGCATTGAACTCCACATTTATCCAGTCAGACAGACAGCCCTCTTCTAGTAAAGTTTTACTTCTGTCCCCGCAATAATTAGAAAAGGTGCAGAGAAGGGCAATGAAAATGATAAAGGGGTGGGATGACTTCCCTATGAGGAAAGGCTAAAGCGGCTAGGACTCTTCAGCTTGGAGAAAAGATGGCTGAGGGGCGATATAATAGAGGTCTATAAAATAATGAGTGGAGTGGAATGGGTAGACGTGAAGTGTCTGTTTACTCTTTCCAAAACTACTACGACTAGGAGGCATGCAATGAAGCTACAAAGTAGTAAATTTAAAATGAATTGGAGAAACATTTTCTTCACTCAATGTATAATTAAACTCCGGAATTCGTAGTCAGAGATGTGGTAAAGGTGGTTAGCTTAGCGGTGTTTAAAACAAGGTTTGGACAGCTTTCTAAAGGAAAAGTCCATAGGCCATTATTAAAATGGACTTGGGGAAAATCCACTGCTTATTTCTGGGATAAGCAACATAAAATGTTTTGTACTTTTTGGGGGTTCTTGCCAGGTATTTGTGACCTGGATTGGCCACTGTTGGAAACAGGATGCTGGGCTTGATGGACCTTTGGTCTTTCCCAGAATGGCAATATTTATGTAAAACCCATTTCTCCAGTCACTCAACCTCCCTTTCTTCAGTCTGTTAGACTGTCACCCAATTGATCAGAATTCAACTTCAAAAGACTCACCCTGCGTGGGCAGAGCTCTTCTATTTCAACTACCTGCATGCACTTAGTTAACTGTTTCACTTATTTGCAAAAAGCAGTTGAAAATTAAGAATGCAAGCCTTCCTTTGGATGTTGGTTTGATTTAGCTAGTTATTTAAACAATGTCCTCCAGATTCTATATATCGCGCCTAGACTTCTGTGTGGAAATCTAAGCGTATTCCATAACAATGCGCATAATCTAATTGGTTAAAAAGTCAATCAGCGCTTTTAATTGGATGGTAAAAGGCAATTAGCACTAATTAGCATTAATTAGAACTTGCGCACAGAACTCGCTAAGCACATTCTATACCATGGTGCTCATAAATTCTAATGCGCATTGTTAAAATGGGGGCATGGCCATGAGCATAGAATGGGCAGGTCGTGGGCGTTCCTAACTTAGATGCCGGTATTTACACCAGGTTTTACCTGCCATAATTCCTCGCAACTAAATATAGTACACAGACGGCCGTAAGCATATTCTAAAAACCACACTGAAATTGTATAGAATACATTTGGCGAAAATGTTTTCCATGCAGATTTTCCAGGCGCCATATATAGAATCTAGCCCTGTATGGCTAAGATCATCACATTTAGGATTAAATTGAGTAAATGGTGCCAAAAAAATCTGTATGGAGCGCTATTCTATAAATGGTGCTCCGAGTTGCATGCCATTTACAGAATAGCGCTATTTCAACGCCAAACGTTGGGCATGAGGATTTACACCAATTGAAACCTGGTGTAAATCTTGGTGCATAAGTTAGGCACGGATCTTTGCTATTCAGTAATTCTGCACACATCTGTAGTGAACGCCCCTGACCTGCTCATGCTTCTCCCATGGCCATGCCCCCTTTTGCGAATGGATCTTTATAGGATAGCGCTTGGCAAAATGTGCATGCAAGTCCAAATTGTTGCCAATTAGAGCCAATAATTGATTGTTTTCACCCAATTAGCTCTGTGAGAGAGTGAGGGACATAAGGCTAGGCATCCCCAGAAACTCTTTCACTCTGAGATTGCAGTTCAGCCACTTCACGGCAGGAGGCGCTAAACCTGCCATGCCAGAGACTGAACTACAGAGGTAAATGGGTAGAGGGGTGTTGGGCTGGCTGGCCAGGAGGGCGGGGCTTGACAGGGAGCAAAAGGTAAAAGCCCTCCTGTGGGTCAGAATAGACAGGCCCCGATACAGAGGTCTCAGAAGGAGACAGTCCCTGATACAGAGGCCCAGGGAAGAAAGATTAGAAGGCTCCGGATACAGAGGCCCAGGGAAGGATGAAATGAAGCCCTAGCATATGCCTTTACTGAATGTTTCTAGCTGCTGTGACTTGGCTAAAGTAAGTCAATCTTTTGAGGATTTTGAGCCATGTTCTGAGATCCAGCTAGGGCCAGACCTGGAATTCCAAAAGAGAGAAAGAAAGAAATTATAAACTGGGCCCTGTTGGCCGCAGGCCCATGCTAAGACTATTTCCCCTATGAAGATAAGAGACTTTACCTTTCCTGTGAATCAACAAGCCCAGATTTAAGTAAATAAAGCATTAATTTGATGTTTATATACCTTGTCTGGCCAAGTTACTTCCGTGGCCACCCCATACCCCTCGGCCGGGGTCTCACAGGCTCGTGCGCACGCATCTCAGGATAGCACACAATTTTATGTACTATTTATAGAATCTGGGGGTTAGGGTTTGGTTCATTTGAGGGTTTTGGGAACGTTGTAAAAATTGCTGTGATGTGGACATATTATAAATATGCATCTTAAGTGAAATCTAAAAGAATCCAAAAGAAAAACTGAAATGCCACATGTTCCTTACCTTTACACCATGGATTAAAAAGAAAGTATGTATCTATCTCAGGGTTTCTATTTGTTCTACGGATGCCGAAGGGGGTCAAAACAGCAATGTACATGCGATATTTTCCTACAATGCAGTGTGGTGAAGACATTACATGCAGGTTAACAGAGTTCTGTAGATTCCGTATGATCTTAGCCCCCCATTTTCCAGGTTCCAGTTCTTCCACCAAAGGGACTGGGACATATGTGCCTCTGTTTTGCTGTGGGTATCGACCTGAAACAGAGAACAGAATTTTTATTTTATTCTTTGACTTACACTTTCACAGAATGTTTTGATGTTTCAAAAATATTTTTTATGTATTTGATATATACAGTAAAAATCCCCATGAATATGGGATACATTTTCAAAGTGCTGCTGGATGCATCACTTAGCCAGTAGATTTTTGACTGGCTAAATCAAACAGATTTTCAGTTGAATGGAGCCAGCTAGATTTTTGCCTAAGGTTAGCAGAACTTTATCTAGCTTAAACTTATCTGGATAGATTTGGTTTACTCAGATTTGGGTGTTCAGTGTTAGCTGCTAGTTTTGAAAACAGCCTATGGTTCTTGCCTGTAACCCAATCAAAACATATTTCTTTACCCTTCCCCCACCCCTATTTCTAATCTTACCTTCTCCCTTTCTCCCTTCAACACAGTTCTCTATTCAGCTTTACAAATAACTTTTTTCACAAATCTCTGACTGGTAGATGGGTAGAGAGCTCTGGTGGAGGAACATAAGCAAAGGTGGAATAAAACCCCGATATGACAGGTCAAACATCAATTGTTAGGTAAGTTGTAATGAGGTCAATTGCCACGTTTGTAATTATGTAAAGCAGAACTGGTGAAAAATAGTTCAGCTTTGGTTTAGATTAAATAGAAACACCACCACATGAGGGCATCTTAGGTTCAGATCTGATTGTTGATTCAGGATACATTTTTGGCTTGTGTGTTTTCATTGGTTACAAGCCTGAAATTAAAACTTGGTGTAACCTTTATTTGCTTGGAGTGAGTGCCTTGACTTCTTACATTTGTCAAACTACTCCATTTTATCTACTCTAATGATTTCTGTAATCATCTCAAATCTTAACTCCTTTCTTGTTAACACTTTTTCACTTTCTTATTGGTCCAATACTGTTTTCTTCTCTATTTTACATACTTTTTGCCAGGTACTCAATCAAAACATTGGTTTCCTTGATTTAATTGAGTAATCCAAATAGACTTTGGATAAATAAGCAAAAAAAGATAAAATATAAACATAAAAATATAATTTTACTAAAGTTAAATAATTCTAAGTGGAAATCAGTGTGCTCTTAACTAATTAATTTTTTCCTATGTTAACCTTAAAAGACACTGGCCCTGGAGAGCCAGATCATTTTCTAGTTGAATTATTACAAGATCTAATACTGTGGGGGGGGGGGGGGGGGGGGGTGCTATCTACAAAGTCACTTACTTGGGTAAACAGCAATTTACACATTTAACCAGACTGACAATAGCTCTCCCTTAAGATACCTGATAGTACTATTTACTAAAATACAGTAAACAGCGCCCCCCCCCCCCCAATTCTACAAAAATTGCTTAAAATTGTGCATGCAAATTTGGGGGTGTATGTGCCCAATTTGCACATACAATTAAATTGAATTAGCTAATTTGTGCTAATTGGTTTGTTAACAAGCAATTAGCAATAATTAGATTTAATTGGAATATACGTGCATAAATTTAGGCACAAGATCCATATCTCAATTTTACGTGCAAGCTCAACTTGGAAATGGGAGGGTCATGGCTGGAACTGGGGTATTCCTAAAATTAACATGTGTAGTCTTGACTGAGGGGGAAACATGCCTAATTTAGGTGCAATGATTTGAACCACATTTCAGTTGGTGCAAATGGCCACACCTGAAGTTAGGCACGATTCCTAGGCATAAGCGCTTATAGAATAGCACTTTTTGCAACATATATAGAATTCACCCCTGTGTGAATTCCTGTACTGGCTTGACAGCTCCTCTTAATTTGCACGTTAACTCCATGCGGTGTTGGGCGGGGGGGGGGGGGGGGGAATTGGGTTGGTTTTGGACAAAGAGCAGAGATGGACTGTACACTGCAGTTAACACATGAATTTTTGCCATGCATTGTCAGTAAGTGTATCCTCTCTAGTTGTGCATATACTTAACAGGTGGTAAAGAACTTTCCTATGCAGTAAATGTACAAAGACATGCTAGAAACTACATGCTAGAAACACCTCAGCAGTTACCACACAACCTTTGCACTGACTGTACATTATTTGAGCATTTAGGGAGTAAGTCTACAAAGAAGGCGATAACATTTTATGTGGTAAATATACATGTAAATGGCTATAATACTGGCATATACATGCATAAATGCCAAAAATGTTAGCACATATTTTACGGGTGGGTGTCTGGGAGGAACTCACATGCACATAACACTGAATATTACTACTACTTAACATTTATAAAGTGCTACCAGGGTTACGCAGAGCTATACAATTTAACACAGAGGACAGTCCCTGCTCGAAGGAGCTTACAATCTAAAGGACAAAGAAGTGCAGTCAATCAGATTGGGGCAGTCTAGATTTCCTGAATAGATGTATAATGGTTAGGTGCCGAAAGCGACATTGAAGAGGTGGGCTTTGAGCAAGGATTTGAAGATGGGCAGGGAGGGTGCCTGGCGTATGGGCTCAGGGAGTTTATTCCAAGCATAGGGTGAGGCGAGGCAGAAAGGGCGGAGTCTGGAGTTGGCGGTGGTGGAGAAGGGTACTGAGAGGAGAGATTTGTCCTGTGAACGGAGGTTATGGGTAGGAGCGTAAGGGGAGATGAGGGTAGAGAGGTAATGAGGGGCTGCAGATTGAGCCCCCTCTTCAATGCTGCATTCGGCACCTAACTCTTACTGTTCACTAAATCCAGACTGCCCCAATTTGACCGCCCCTATCGGACTGTCCGTTCACTTGTCTCTTAGATTGTAAGCTCCTTGAGCAGGGACCATCCCTCTATGTTAAATTGTACAGCGCTGCGTAACCCTAGTAGCGCTTTAGAAATGTTAAGTAGTAGTAGTAGTAGTAGAGTGCATTTGTAGGTTAGTAGGAGCAGCTTGAACTGTATGCGGTACCTGATCGGGAGCCAGTGAAGTGACTTGAGGAGAGAGGTGATATGAGCATATCGGTCTAGGCAGAAGATAAGACGCACAGCAGAGTTCTGAACGGATTGAAGGGGGATAGATGGTTAAGTGGGAGGCCAGTAAGGAGTAGGTTGCAGTAGACAAGGCGAGAGATAATGAGAGAGTGGATGAGAGTTCGGGTGGTGTGCTCAGAGAGGAAAGGGCAAATTTTGCTGATGTTATAGAGAAAGAAGCGACAGGTCTTGGCTGTCTGCTGGATATGCACAGAGAAGGAGAGGGAGGAGTCGAAGATGACTCCGAGGTTGTAAGTTATGCATGAATCCCCGGCATCTAGCAACAAACATTTGCACCACTCTATGGCTAGTGTATATGCATGCCCCTAACTGCCAATATTCTATAAAAGAAACTAGATCTCTCCTTTCTTTTAGAGAATAGGCTCCAATCAGGTGCCCTCTAGGTACTCCTTTATAGAATTACCCTCCACTTATACAGTAACCCTGGATTCTTTATATGGTGCCCAAAGTTGCACTCCCCCCCCCCCCCCCCCCAAGTTGCTTGCACAACTTAATTGAGTAACAAGCCCTCAACTAGCAATAATTGGACACTAACAACCAGTTATTGCAGTTAATTAGTTCCAATTAGGATTTGTGTGCGCATCTGGGTGCATGCTATTCTATAAGGCTCGGCGCCTAACCTTTATAGTATTTTTTGAAACAGTAAACAAGCAAGTCATGTCTACTCATTTTACCCACTTAGTATTTATAGAACTCTATCATATCTCCCCTCAGCCATAGAGACTCATAGGGAAGTCGACCCATCAATTTTCGTCACCCTTCCCTGTATCTTTTTTGAGATGCAGTGATCAGAATTGCACACAGTATTCGAGGTGCGGTCACACCATGGAGCAATACAAAGGCATTATAATGTCCTCATTTTTGTTTATCATTCCTTTCCTAATAATACCTAGCATTCTATTTGCTTTCTTAGCCACCGCCGCACACAGAGCAGAGAGTTTCAGAGAATCATCAACAATGACACCTGGTCAGTGACTCCTAATGTGGAACCTTGTATCACATAACTATACTTCGGGGTCTTCTCTCTCATATGCACCACTTTGCACTTGCTCACATTAAATGTCATCTACCATTTGGATGCCCAGTCTCCCAGTCTCGTAAGGTCCTCTTGTCATTTTTCACAATCCTCTTGCGATTTAACAACTTTGAATAACTTTGTGTCATCAGCAAATTTAATTACCTCACTAGTTATTTCCCATCTCTGCAGTCTCTGTGTGAAATTCCTTGTCCTCCTTTTAAATTCTGTCACCTCTTCTCCCTAACCTTCATCTGCGGTTATGCCCTTCAGCCCTCCCTCCTCTGCTCCTCTGTAAGAAACAAACATTACAGCCTCCCTTGAGCCATGAGGACTATTCTAAACTTGCAACTGTGAAGACTCTCAAATCCCCTGCCCAAACTACTATGTAAACTGAAGCAAATAGTTTTGCCATACATAAGTGTAAATTTATAAGCTTCCATCATTTGGAAAGGTTGCTCTTAGCAAGAAGTGCGCACACATACTTGACAGTTTGTGGAAGTGAATAAGTGGAGGCAAATAAGAAGGAAGAAAAGGAGGTGATTAGAAGAGTCACTAAAAACACATTTGAAAAAAAGACTGTTGCAGTGAGAAAGTAATGAATGGGAGCATTATTGATTTGTCTGTGTCTACATGTGCTAAGAAGAAAGAAAATTTATTGCTGTGTATGTACCCTCATAGTGGCACATTCTCCGAGATAAATGAACAATTAGCACTGGGCTGTTAGGTTATCAATATATATTAAGATAAATACTTTGATCAATACTACTGTAATTTAAGAGACCAATCACCTGCAAAGAGCACATGACCTAGAGATAAATTATCAAAATAGTACTAAGGAAGAAGAAAGTTGTTTCTTGACATATCCAGTTAGAAGCGGAGAAATGCAAACAAATCATTTATGAATTCATATTAGAGAATTGTGGCTGTAAATGTGTATCCTTTCAATCAAACTAATGGCAAGTCAGACATTTTTACAGATCACTTTTTAGCTCTGGGATATTGCCAGCCAAGAGAGTTCTGATTGCATTGGTAATGTAGAATTCACAGAGCTTCCTGCCTTCAGAATCTTTTCTCCCATTCTGCGCTTGTACAAAATGCCTTCTAAGCCAAGGTCGAAAACGTTTGCAGCGAGGCTAGGCAGCAGAGGGGGAACTTATTATTGCCTTTATTGATTGATGATTTTCTGCAGGATTAAATTAAAGTCTTACTCTGGCATTTCCTGATTTTTGAGACTACTCCATGCGCACTGTTCCCCTTTGCATATTTAACCAGCCATCTTACTGTCCTCGAGTTTCCATTTCACTGATGGCTGTAATGAGTTCATGTGGTCTAATTCCAAAAATATCTAGAATCAAATGTTCAAAACAATTTATCTAGTTAACTTTGGGGCCCTTTTACTAAATGGCGTTAAACCCTAATGTGCACTTAGAATGGGAAAAACAGACTACTGCAGAATGCATTAAAGTGTTTGTGATATTATGCCTGTTTGCACATGCCAAGCACATCCTATATAATAATTCTCACCATCAACGTTCTAATGTGGGACTGCACGTGTCCGTGCCTCCTGAGTAAGCTCCGAAGCCCAGATGACGTCACTCACAGCTGATTCAAAGGCAAGGGGATGAGTAGGGAAACACACGGAGCAAATGGCAGGGAGCGGCGCAACAAAAAACTGCAAGCACGGCACCACAACCCCCCCCCCCCCCAGCACATCACCAAATCACCCCCCAAGCACATCAAACACCCCCTCCCCCCACCCGAAGCACATCTACACCCACACACACGTCACTCCTTCCCTCCCTGTTCAAAACCCCCTCACTCCACTCCCACCAAGATCCACACTGCACCCTCCCTCCGATTTCAACACCCCCCCTTCCGCATTGACCCCTGGACCCCCCTGCCGCGACGCTCTCGACCCCCCCCCTTTCTGCCAAAACCCCTCCCCCGCCGCCATCGCGTACCTGTGCTGACGGGGGACCCCAACCCCCGACAGCCGAAGTCTGCTTCTCGACTGCGCGACGTTGCTTGAAGAATGATCTGATCAAGTTTCTGTGCGTGCATCTGACATCAGACGCACACACAGAAAGTTGATCAGATTCAGCAAACAAAACGCCAGCGCAGACGAGAAGAGGACTTCAGCTGTCGGGGGTTGGGGTCCCCCGTCAGCACAGGTATGCGACAGTGGGGGAGGGTTTTTGCCGGAAAGGGGGGGGGTCGAGAGGGTCGCAGCAGGGGGGTCCAGGGGTCACTAATGCAGAGGGGGGGGGGTTGAAATCGGAGGGAGGGTGGTGTCGAACTCGGTGGGAGGGGCGTGAGGAGGCCTTGAACTGGAAGGAAGGAAGGGAGGGGGGCATGGGTCTCGCAGGGGACAGAGCGAGACAGCGAGAGAGGGTTGGGGAATTACCTTGCTAGCGCCCGTTTCATTTCCTACCAAAACAGGCCTTTTTTACTAGTGTTAAATATTTTCTAAAAATACTTTTTAAAGGGGTCATGTAATGAGTGGAGGGAGGGTGTTCCCATGTTATCCAGCTAGTGCATTTGTATTAGCATGCTTTAACTGAATAATGCAGGGCTAACACAGGAGAACTTAGGACTAGATTCATAAATGGTGCCCAAAGTTAGGCAACGGGATAATCCGCACTAGATTCATAAATGGTGCCCAAAGTTAGGCATCGGGATAATCCACACTAATCTAGCGTGGAGCATCCTTTTTATTTGAGTTCCAATATTCATATTGAGTTTCAAGATAACAAAAAAAAAATACAAACAATTTATTTTATTTTATTTTTTATTTATTGCATTTGTATCCCACATTATCCCACCTCTTTGCAGGCTCAATGTGGCTTACAATATATCGTGGATAGCAATACAATAATGGCCAAACAAAAGTGTTAAGATCATAGCACAACCAATTAGGCCATATCCAATACTCTCCAATTATGAAAGAGCGCTACCGTAACCTAACAACCCTACGCTTCTCCTCCACTGCCCTCACACCTCCGGTACAAAAACAAGGTTACACCAATAAACAACAGTAATAGCCTGAGTACTTCTCCAGTAATTTAAAACAACTTTAACCACCTAATAAGAAAATCAATTTAACTTGCTTCTGTGGGAGAGAAGTAAGCAAGCCGTATGACGTACAAATCCACACTCCTTACCAGTATTGCTGAAGTGATGAGCACTGAAACAACATACGTGACAGAGTTCCAATATCCCCAAGTGCCAACATCTGTTATCCCTTGTAGATGTAAACATTGATAGTTTATATAGAGGGGCATAATCGAATGAAAACGTCTATCTCCATGGGCATTTATCTCCGAGAACGTGTCCGTGAAGGGGCGGACCGAACCGTATTTTCAACAAAATAGACGTCCATGTTTTATTCGACAATTTGTGAGCTGGGCGTTTTTGTTTTTCAGCGATAATGGAAAATGAAAGCGCCCAGCTCAAAAACGAATAAATCCAAGGCATTTGTTCGTGGGAGGGGCCAGGATTCGTAGTGCACTGGTCCCCCTCACATGCCAGGACACCAACCGGGCACCCTAGGGGGCACTTTTACAAAAACAAACAAAAAAAAGGTAAAAGAGCTCCCAGGTGCATAGCACCCTTCCCTTGTGTGTTGAGCCCCCCAAATCCCCCTCAAAACCCACTGCCCACAAGTCTACACCATTACTATAGCCCTAAGGGGTGAAGGGGGGCACCTACATGTGGGTACAGTGGGTTTGGGGGGGTTGGACGACTAAGCATTAAGCAGCACAATTGTAACAGGTAGGGGGGGTGGGCCTGGGTCCACCTGCCTGAAGTCCACTGCACCCCCTAACAACTGCTCCAGGGACCTGCATACTGCTGCCAGGGAGGTGGGTACGACATTTGAGGGTGAAAAAAAAAAGTTGTGAAACATCATTTCTTGTGGTGGGAGGGGGTTAGTGACCACTGGGGGAGTCAGGGGAGGTCATCCCCGATTCCCTCTGTTGGTAATCTGGTCAATTAGGGCATTTTTTGGGGCCTTATTCGTGAAAAAACAGGGTCCAGGAAAAGTGCCCTAAATTCTAGCTACAAACGCATACTTTTTTCCCATTATCTGCGAAAGGCGCCCATCTCTGTTCGGGTGATAACCATGCCCCAGTCCCGCCTTCACCACGCCTCCGACACGCCCCCATCAACTTTGTACGCTTCTGCGATGGAGTGCAGTTGAAAACGTCCAAGTTCGGCTTTCGATTATACCGCGTTATTCGTTTTTGTGAGATAAACGTCCATCTCCCGATTTAGGTCGGAACTTGGGCGTTTTTCTCGTTCAATTATAAGCAGGATGGTGTCCAATAGGCCTTATGCAGCAAAAAATAAGACTGATGAATGGATGCTGAAGCAGAGGCACGTATAGTCATTTGCCATATCTTGTTCCATTATGGAGCCTCCAACTCCTGTCCAAGCTCATGCTCCCAAACATGTTCAAGACCAGATGCATGCTGTGAGCTATCACAATTGATTAAGAACATAAGCATTGCCATACTGGGACAGACTGAAGGTCCATAAAGCCCAGTACCCTGTTTCCAATGGTGGCAATCCTGGTTACAAGTACCTGGCAAGATCCCAAAACAGTGAAATAGATTTTATGCTACTTATCCTAGAAATAAGCAGTGGATTTTCCCCAAGTCCATCTTAATAATGGCTTCTGGACTTTTCTTTTAGGCATTATTTTATAGAATTGGGATCCATATCGAGGCAATGTGCCCTGCTTCCGAATGATCTTTTCGAGAGCCTAATCTTCCTCTAGATCTGTCAGTGGAATACCCAAATGTCACAGAACAGAGATTAATGTAAAATGTTGTGCCGCAGGTAAATTGTAATCTCTGAAGCTCCTGAAAGAGCTTTTCATCAGTAGTAGTAAGAGGTTGGCCAACTGATTTGCTTGTTGGCAAATAGCCCAATTAACCAACTTATTTATCTTAATGGCTTAATTGTTTCAAATGGGGAGGCCAACAGAATACTTGTCCTCTTTGGAATGTCCTTATAGAATACTAGCTTAGCACACATTTTGCACCTAACTGTGGGCATGAGCCCTTATGCCTGCCAAAGACTGGTGTCAATATTGGCGCCCAACTCATGGAAGGCGCACAAATCCAGGTATTCTATAACATCGCGCCTAAATTCTGTCAACTCCTCTGACCTGCCTATACCGCTCCCATGGTCACTTCCCCTTTGGAGTTGCACACGATGAAATTTAGGTGTGCATATTATAGAACAGGGCATAGGGCAGATCTGCACGCAATTCCAAATTACTGCCAATTAAGTGCTTGTTATAGAGGCCTAGCTCTTAGCCTGAGCCCTTGGCCTGTATTTCACTGAGAGCAAGTGATAGCATATTTCTACACTGATTGTTTCCATTATTTGTGAATTATTTTTGACTCAGACTTGTCTTTCAATAATCAGATAACTCATTTGTTGAAAGTCAGTCAGTTTCTATTCTGTTTACCATCTTCAGTCTCTTCGCAGCTTTATTTCTGCATCTGCTCTTCATACATTAGTACAGACTTTTCTTGTTTCCTGAATGGATTACTGCAACTCCATTTATGCAGGTATTGCAAATGCAAAGCATCAGCTTTGCCATCTTCAGACACTTCAGAATACTGCAGCTCACTTTCTGTACCAGGCATGCATGTTGGACCATGTCACTCCCTTACTACGTGCACTGTAAAATGTAGTGCCTTGCCTTTAAAGCCTACCACTGGGGTACTCCTTATCTGTCTTCTTTTGTTATTCTGTATACATCAAATCGGTTTTTGCATTCCATTGATGCCCATTGCCTCGTTATTCCTTTTCCCAAATTGGCTCATTATGAAGTTAAGATGCAAGGAGAAAGTCGGGGATAACTCAATGACTTCCAGTAGGCAGATAGATGAAAATTCAAACTTCATTGGACAAGCACCATATACCCTGTTTCAGCAGATGGGGCCCACCTGCTTCAGGGGTCACAATCACTATTCACAAAACAAACGTATAAAATTATTAGTAAAAAAGAATTCAATTCAAATCCATTCTTGTATACCGTTAATATCCCCCTTTCCTGGGTTCAGTGCAGTTTACATTCTAGATGAGACAAAAGCAAATAGTGTTAGTGTGAGGTATGAGAAACATTAGAGACCATTGGTGTAATGCATGAGACCAAAAACATTAAGGAAAAGATAATGGATGATACTAAGGAAGTACTACTTCTACTACTTAACATTTCTAAAGCGCTACAAGGGTTACGCAGTGCTGTACAATTTAAACATAGAGGGACGGTCCCTGCTCAAAGAGCTTACAATCTAAGAGACAAGTGAACGGTCAGTCCGATAGGGGCGGTCAAATTGGGGCAGTCTGGATTTACTGAACGGTAAGAGTTAGGTGCCGAATGCAGCATTGAAGAGGTGGGTTTTAAGCAAAGACTTCAAGAAGGGCATGGAGGGGGCTTGGCGTAAGGGCTCAGGAAGGTTGTTCCAAACATAGGGTGAGGCGAGGCAGAATGAGCGGAGCCTGGAGTTGGCGGTGGTGGAGAAGGGTACAGAGAGGAGGGATTTGTCCTGTGAACGGAGGTTACGGGCAGGAATTTAAGGGGAGATGAGGGTAGAAAGGTAGTGAGGGGCAGCAGACTGAGTGCATTTGTAGGTAAGAAGGAGAAGCTTGAATTGAATGTGGTATCTAATTGGAAGCCAGTGAAGTGACCTGAGGAGAGGGGTGATATGAGTATATCGGTTCTGGCGGAATATGAGACGTGCAGCAGAGTAGAAGTCATGCTGGATTGTTATGAAGCATTCTTTGGAAAGATATGTTTTTAGCCTCTTCCTGAAGTTCAGGTAACTGTTTTCTGTTCTGATGGGAATAGGTAAAGAGAATTCCATATTTTGACTCCAAGAATGGGGAATAGAGAGCTGAAAATCTTTTGATTTTGAATTGTCTTTTGGAACAGTGATGCTAGCATCAATTGTTGTTTCAGTCTGTTAGACTGGAACAGACATAGTGAAGCAGTCTTAGTCAGCAGTTCAGAGGTGAAGTCCTGTAGGATTTGAAAAACTAAACTAGCAGCTTTGAACCTGAGTCTTTATGGTATGGGAAGCCAGTGCAGTTTGTTTAGATGAGTTGAAACACTAGTATATTTATTCAATCTGTATATAAAAGTCTAGCAGCTGTGCTCTGTATGATTTGCAATTTTTGTCTGATATTGACACTTAATACCAAGAAATAGAATGTTACAGTAATCCAAGTGAGGTAGAAATAACATTTGGACTAGTAGTGCGAAGGCTTTTTGGTCGAAGAATGATCTGACTAGATGTACCTGTCCCATTTTGAATAGTGTTTTATTCCATAGCTGGTTAATATGGGAAGAGAAGGTGAGTGAAGAATCAAATACCCTAGTACTCTGGTTTCAGATTTGACTGTAAAGATTTGACCATTGGCCAAAAATATTGAAGATGGGACCTCAACTTCCTGGTATCGGAACCACAGAACCTTGGTTTTTTGCACAATTTCAGTTTATTGGTCATGGCCCAGTTGCTAACAGCAGTCATACCGTTCGCTACAGGCTGAGTTGGATCTATGTTTGATGCTGTCACTGGTAAGAGAAGCAAGATGTCATCCGCATAGGATAACAGTAGTTCATTGAGTCCAGGTATATTGGGGCAAGGATGACAAAGAGATTGAACAGGATAGGGAAGAGGAGAGATCCCTGTGGGACCCCACAGTTAGGAGACCAGAAGTTGGAAAGTTGGTTGTTTTGCTTGATAGAATAGCTTTGATTTGAAAGGAATTTGTTTAACCATTTAAACACAGTCCCTCTTATTCCTATCTGATCCAGGTGTTTGAATAGAAATGTGTGGTCAACCACATCGAATGCTGCTGATATTTAGAATTGGAACATTACTTGGTTGCCTTTGCATAGGTGTTTGACATATATAGTTAGAGCTAGCAGCAAAGTTTCCGTACTGTGTCATGATCTGAAGCCAAATTGTGACCAGTGTAAAATAGAGAATTGTTCCAGATATAAAGAGAGATGTTTACAAATGTAGGGGTATGCTTGCCACTGGATGGTAGTTTGCAGGCGATGGTCTTTGGCAGTGGGACATGTTTTCTGTGAATGCTCATCCTTATTAGCGGAAGTTAGTGTTTTAAGTAAGGAGAAAAGTATTTTTGTCGTCAAGATCATCTTGACCTATTAGGCTGCTATAGAATTAGCATTTTGAGTCTGCTACCTTCTTTTTGTAGCATAGGAAGGCTGACTTCCATTTGGATTTATCAGTAGTATCTTTGTTTTTTCTCTGTTGGTTTTCAAGGTGTTGACATTGCTTTTTTTTAGGATGGATAGTTCTTCTGTAACCACGGCAAAATTCTGGATGTCTTGACTTTTTTTTAGTGGTAAATGGTTTTCACCTTGGTGTCCCAGCAGGATTTGATCGAACCATGTGTAGGAGATGTGGTAGTGAGGGAATCTTAGCTCAGACCAGAAAGTGTCCTCATTGATTTTACCTCTGGTGGAGATGAGTTTGGATGACTTGTGTCTGGTTAAGCTTGACATACAGATATCAATGGTGAAATCCAGTTGGAAGTGGTCAGACCATGATACTGGCTTCCATTTGATTGAACTAATCAAGCTACTAGGATAGGAAGTCACAAAGTCTAAACTATGGCCTTTTTCATGAGTTGCATCTTCTGAGAATTAAGTTAGTTTGAGTCCTTCAGGAATGATTTGAAGTTGTGAACATCTGCATCAGTTTCCAAGTGTAAGTTTAAGTCTCCCAGGAAAATAATCCTTGAAAATTGTGACAGTTCCTCACAGACTGGCGTTGATATAAATGGCAGGGACAGGAGTTGAGATTTGTGTTCCAAAGGGGAGAATTGTTTGGATAATTGCAAAAGGTAGCAAGGTTTTTTAGGCCATTGAATGTTAGCCATTTGGTTCTGGTCTGTAACCATAGAAGTGTTTTGACAGTATATATTGGCATTGTCTAGCAGATATCTGACACTACAATTAGTGTTTCTTAGTACAGGGTTATAGATTATGGGGATAGCATTAGGCAGTAAGTTATCTGGTAGGTTGCTGCCCAACGTGCTTGAAAGGGCTAAGCAAATGCATGTGAGCCACTTCATGGTGATAGCTTTTGGAGGTATTTAAGTCAAATCGGGTTTGGCGCTCTTTATCAGTCCTAAATGTGCGCTGTTAAAGACTTCAGACTGGAAACCTCCTTGATGTTAGATGTCAACAATGGTGAGGAAAGGTCATGGTGTCTTAGTTACTCCTAAGGTGGGGAGGTGTGGATGTGCCAGGCTTCAAAATGACACTAATACTTGCTATAATTAGGTAGGGTTCCTCATTTAAGCTGCCATTATTCCATAGTCTATCATGCAGCAGTAGGGGGAGTTTAGATTGGGCGAGATGCTACAGTGTAGCTTTCCAGTTGTAGAGTTCTTAATTTCTTTTATTTGCTGTTTGAGATATGGTTTTAAGTACAGAGCTAAACAGGATAGGTATTTGTAAGACCAGTGCCTGTTTTCTAGCAAAAAAGGTGCCAGTACTCAAATGCCAGACCACCCTTCAGGGGTGGGGGTGATCACTGAGGGACCCACCCCACAATAGCCAGGCCCCCTGCAACCAGTCACAGAATCTATGAAAAGGCAGAATTGGTGTGTAGAACCTGAGCTCTTTTACTGTAACTTGGGGACCATGAGTCAATTTTAGCAAACAATGAAAAAGGTGCCGGTACTCAGTACCCCCAAGTACCCCCCTCAAAAAAAAGCCCTGTGTAAGACAATGGAGAGAATTGACCTTAAGCACTTCTTGGGTTCCTCTATCAGGCTGCTGTTCTTCCATAGTCAGTCGTGCAGCTTTGAAGGGAAAGTTTAGGGTGGGCGGCAGGCCACCGTGTAGCTCTCATGCTTACAAATCCAGATAATTCCCTTATTCAAGTTGAAGGATTGGAATTACTGTATGCAATGTGGGGGGGGGGGGGGGGGGTGGTGATCTGAGCAGTTCAGGTATTTGTAAGACAAAGGGGTGTCACTGACCTTAAGCACACCTTGAAATGTAGCCAGGGTTAATGCTAATACAGTACTGTTTTTAAATCTCCACAAAACTTGGGTCTTGATGATTACCCTTCGTTAGCTTTATTCGGTACAAAATGCTGAGTCAATTTACTTTTTAACTCTTTTTCTAAATTCACTTAGTCTCATTTAAGTCAGAAATATTGTTTTTCTTGGTTAGGAATTCACTGCATGTAGACTTGTATCGTTTCAGAGTATAGCTAAAGATGGTTGGTCTATGGGAGCAGTTAACAATGGAGTACTAATTATGTAGACAGTGCTTGCTGAGGGTCTGAGAATCATGCAAACAATAAGAAAACACAATTAAAAATAAATAATTTAAAAATGAGCGACAATGGAACAGAGCAAAGAAATGATTCCTCTTAGTATATTAATTCAAAAGGAGTGAAGCCTGTGAAACTGGGATTACCTTGATCAGTGGGAATTGGATTAGAGATTCAAGTGTTTGTATTGTTAAATAATTTCTGGTTTTAAGAGAGAAAAAAATGAAATCAGGTGTATTATTTCCACTAATATTGGACAATAAGTATGTTTCCAACAAAACTTATTGACTACACACCGTCTTGGGTTTGAAGAAGCCAACGATCAATGTGGAATAATGATTCAGATAAATAACTGGGGATAATCAGGTTAATACCACATTTTCTTTGTTTACTGTTTAATTGATCTCCTTGTCTTGTTTCACTCTCCCTATTTATTTTGTGATCTAAGAGAAAGATTGTATATAATCCATTTATCTAGTTGAGATTGTTTACCTCTAATATTGTATTAATGTAAGTCATCTCTGTATTACTGTTTGCAAGTGACCCTTGTAAAATGAAAAATTATAAATTATTAAAAAAAGGAACAGAGAGCAAAAAAACAAACAGAGATATGATCTAATGTGGCCAAACAATGGATGTGGTCTCACAATATTACTGACCAATTCATGGATATTTATAAATTGAAATGAAGCAGAGAAACCATCTTCATAAAGAAAGCAAAAGTAGATTAAAAAACAAAAACAATGGGAAAGTGCAAAACAGAAATATATCTAAAAACAGAATAACCAGTAAATCAGGTCAATAGCAACAGAAATGCTAATACAACTGACCAAACTCATCTAATCAGAGAAACTCACTGTATGAACCACTGAAAAGAGATGTGAAATAATCTGTGAGGTAAATAAGCCATGAAACATTCAACCCATAAAGCGAGTGGTGGCATACCAGAAAAACTTTACAAACCTGAGAGATGCTGAAACTATTCTGGTAGTGCAAACAACTAAAGTTGTACTGCAAAACATGCAGTAGCAAAGGCACATCCAGCTATGGGCAAAATACAAATTCTTATTAAACATGGACATATAATGGGACTTGATATACTGCCTTTCTGAGGTTTTGCAACTACATTCAAAGCGGTTTACATATATTCAGGTACTTATTTTGTACCAGGGGCAATGGAGGGTTAAGTGACTTGCCCAGAGTCACAAGGAGCTGCAGTGGGAATTGAACTCAGTTCCCCAGGATCAAAGTCCACTGCACTAAGCACTAGGCTACTCCTCCACAGTATAAGTCAAAACCAACTTTAGGAATGCTAAATGAATGCAGGAACGTATTGCAAGAAAAACGTGTATACAAATAGAACATGCAGGTGAGTCAAGACAATTTGGATCAGAATGTGTATATACACAGTGTGTTTTTTCTAGCAAAAAAGGTGCCGGGACTCAAATGCCAGGCCACCCTTCAGGGGTGGGGTGATCATTGAGGGACTCACCCCACAATAGCCAGGACCCCTGCAACCAGTCACAGAAACTGTGACAAGGCAGAATTGGTATGTAGGGCCTGAGCTCTTTCATTAAAACTTGGGGATCATAGGTTAATTTTAGCAGGCAATGGAAAAGGTGCCGGTACTCAGTACCCCCTCAAAAAAACCCCTGTATATACATAACTGAAAACATGTGTGGCGAACAGTTCTGGAGGAAGGTTTCTGCTAGAACATCAATACACCTAATGGAAAAACTAAAACAAGCTGTGTTAGTACAGATTGATCATACACAGACATTCATTGCTTAACAGAATACCTAGCCTCTTTTACACACAGAGAAAGGAAGGAAATGGGACTTGATATACTACCTTTCTGTGGTTTTTCCCAACTACATTGAAAGCAGTTTACATAGTATATTCAAGTACTTATTTGTACCTGTGGCAATGGAGGGCTAAGTGACTTGCCCAGAGACACAAGGAGCTGCAGTGGGAATCAAACCCAGTTCTGTAGGATCAAAGTCTGCTGCACTAACCACCAAGCTACTACTCTACACAGACCCTCATCAAATACACAACTATAACCTAAAAATAGACATGTATAGATAAAAATTAATTTCAGCCCCCATGAAGCCAGAGTCCAAAAATAAACAGCAATGTATATCCTCCTATACTGTGCAAAACAATGATAGCAGCTGCAGATTTCAAAAACTACATCAAAATCACTACATTAGAAATTAAATACAAATAAAACAAAAAACAGAAAATACGGCGATATATTTTTATGGCACTAAGGGCCCCTTTTACCAAACTGTGGCAAAAGGGGCCTTTTTGATGTACACCGAGGCCCCCTTTTACCACAGCGGGTAAAAGGTCTTTCTTTTCTTCAGGAAATGGCCGTGCAGTAAGTGAAGCACTTGCTGCTTGGCCATTTCGGGGAGGAGCCCTTACCGCCACCCATTGAGGTGGCTGTAAGGGCTCCAACACTAACCCGGTGGTAACCGATATGACAGCATGCTGGGAGTAGGAACTACCACTGGGCTGCTGTAGTAGCTCGGTGGTATTTCCTTTTTTCGTGAGCGGTAAACCTGTGTTGGACTTGCCGCCCCTAAGTTAATACATTTTTAAATTAGCTTTCACAGGCCAAAACCTCTTTCCCTAGAACAGAGATGCGAGTAGTATAATGCTTTTACTGTATACTGTCCTGACCTGAGGAAGGTAGTTTTGGACTCTGACAGCTGGTCAAAAAATGTATTAAGTTGATCCAATAAAAAAGTATCACCTAATTTTCCATTTTTTGTTTTATTTTTTTTTTATTAACCTTTGGAGTTGATCAACATGGCTACCACACTACTTTATCCTGAATTAAAAATAAAATTCTTTTTCTATCTTTCTTGTCTGGCCATTAGTTTCTCTGGTTTCTACGTTCTTCTGTCTTCTCTTAACTCTCTCAGTCTCTTCCACTCAATTCAGCAACACCCCATCTCTCATCCCATCCACCATCGCCCTGTCTCTCTCTAGTCCTCCATCCAGCATTTCTCCACCCTCTCTCTCTCCCCTCCCCCTCATCTACCATCACTCTGCCTGTTTCTCTTCACACCCTCCACCCAGAATCATTCTTATCTCCCTTTCATCCCCCAATCTATTTCTCTTCTCATACACTATTGCCCTTTCTTTCTTCCCCCATCCAACATCTCTCACTCTTCTTCCTCATCCAGCATAACCCTATCTCTCTCTCTTCTCTGCATCCATCATCCTGTCTTTCTCTCTACCCATCCTGCATCACTCCATCTCTCTCCCCCAGCATCAAAATGGTCCCATGTCCTTTCAGTTTGTTTTTACAGCAGACACCACTTCCGTTCTACCACTGAACTTGAAATGCTGCAAAAGATGATCAGGAGCGAGGGGAGGAAAAGAGAGACCTGAGAAGGGAGTGGGCCCAGCAGCAAGCGAAGTAGGCACCATTTTTATTCAAAATCTATTTCGGAGAGCATTGCTCTCCTTGCATTCCCCCCCCCCCCCCCCCCAACCTCCAGCTCTGCTTCTGCTTGGCAGCATTAACTGCAAATATAACTTCATCTGCTAGTCAATCCTTGCCAGACATCTAAATGCATTCTTGTCATTTGGACTTAATAGATTCATTCAAGGCAGTCTACAAACTGAAGTATAAGTGTAATCATTTCACGCTATAACATACTATAAACAAAAACATTTACTAGAGTGAAGAGCATTAAAGAGTGCTCTAGATGTCAAACCATAGTGTTGATATAGATATGATAATGGCAAACACCTGAAAAAAACAAAACCACCATTGCCTGCAACATGCTGTTTTCTTCTTCTTCTCCTCTCTCCCTTTTTTTCAACTTTACTATATTTCATTGATGTATGTTTGCAAGAAGCATTACAATAACCATAAACATAAGCACCTTCTGCAAGGTAAAGCATGCCTATAAAGAATGGTGAAGTACTTCAATTTCACAAAAAACAAAGCGGTAAATACTCAGCCGGAGGCGGTGAGCGTTTTGCTGACTGTTGCTGGCATTATTCCTGGAAATTCAATGCCAAACCCTGTCCAGGCTTTGGCATTGAATATCTGTTTTTGTGGAGCTGGCTAATGCTTGCAGGGGCATTTTCAAAAGGTCGTCCAAGTATGAATGAGGTCGCCCTCACGAAGTCAGCCAAAATCAGGTAGGTATAATGGGAAAATAGTATGGACGTCCTTAGACATTCCATTATCGCAGTTGAAAACGCCCAAATCAGGGACGCCCAAAGTATAGGAAAAATACTACAAAGACATCCTTAAAACATTCAATGTATAAAGTAAAGTATCTGGATGTCCTCAACTACTTTGGACTTCTTTGATGTACCTGGTTGTTCCGTAACTACATGCACTGTACTTACGGAACAACCAGGTACATCAAAGAAGTCCAAAGTACAGTAACAAGGACGAGCTTCTCACAGAACTGCCAAAGGACGTCCATCTTACTAGGCCCACCGAAGGACAGAGTCCCTGTAATAGGGACATCCTTCGGTGGTTCTACGAGAAAGATGTCCTTATTACTATACTTTAGACTTCTTTGATGTACCTGGTTGTTCTGTAAGTACAGTGCATGTAGTTGCGGACATCCAGATACGGAAAATATAAAGAACATTCATAAGTGTAAAATACAGGAACAAGGACATGTGTCTTAGAGAACTGCCTAAGGACAGTGGGCCTGTAAGAGGGACGTCCTTCAGCAGCTAAGGGAAATACAAGGAACATACATATTTTATTGTGTATATATGAAGGGGTTTGCATACTTGATAATGATTCAGATAAGAGACTCCACACGTGTGAACACGTGTTCATACAAATAAGGCCCTGCACGCATGACAACGGTCCATGCACATCATGGACGTCCATATGTCATGTCATCCACGTGCTGACTCATCATCCATATATGGAAGTGTGCACGTAAGGACATCCATCACGCATGGGCGTCCATATAAGGCAATGCACGTTTTCCAACGGTTATTCACTGAGAAACATGGCTTTAAGGCGCGAGCCAAATTTCAGCGAGGTGAAAATTTGTGCCTTGTATACCTGTGCATGAAGCACTGGCGCATTCTCTCTCGCCACCACCACCACCTGCCCCCCAGGACTGTCTCCATCCATGCCTGGTGTGAAATAAGGGACAGGTTGGAAAGGTAAGTGTTTGCTTCCACCCCCTCCCCCCTCCTGGGCTATCAGGGCCCCCCTCCTGTAGCTACACATATAAGAGCTCCCTCAGCAATGTAGGCACAAACTGTAGTCTGCATTCAAGGATAATCAGTGATATGTGCACATGCACATTCATTAATAGAATCTATGTACTAGAAAGCAAAAACATTCCCACATCCCTGCAATACTGCACACACAGAGTACTCTCTGTCCACATGTCCACCTCAATGACATCATCTGTACCAATGTAATGTCCCCCCCTCCCCCACAATCAGTGTTGTGAGTCTCTCCTATCAGATTTCCAAATGAATGTGTGCTGAAGACAAGAAGGGCCATCCCCTGACTCCTAGTGTACAAACTTATATCTTGCAGAAGATTTGGCATTCGGAGGGACCTCGAGTCCCTCCGGCGGAGGTTCCGCCAAATCAAGAGGGAGAGCCCTGACATGATCAGGGCAGTGAGACGGCGCCTCAGGGCTCGACGTAAGTATTTTAACAGGGCACCTGTACTCATTTGTAAATGTATTTGTTTAATAATGCAAATGTCCTGTACAGTATCAGCTTCCATGTGGCTAATAGGCAACTAGTAAGTCATAACACCTCTGTCCCAGATCAAGGCCTGAGGTTGCAGCTACCCTCCCATGAGTGTGGCTGTAACTTCCAACTAACCTCCTCTGAGATGAATGAGATGACATGCCTCACTTATATATCCCCCTTTCTGGGGTGGATATGGTTTCATGGTATTCTTGCCTGATGTCCTAAACCCAGTGAAAACAACCCCCTCCCCTGCTATCCCCTCCCCTACTATCCCCCAGGTAGTCATTGCTGCTTCCAGACACACTCAAAGCCACACACACACACACACACACACACACACCCCATCCACACTCCCACCCCCCCTCCTATCCCAGACTCAATCGATTTCCCCTCCCCCCGCCTCGCATTATCTGACCCTCTCCTCCCGTCATTCCAACATGCAAACCTCCCTCCAAACACTGATCCTTCCACACTCCTCACACATATCCCTCACTCAATAGCCCCTACCACTCCCTAGAAGAACCAAACGTCCCACCCGCCCCTTCCCCCACCCACCTCACACAGTACACATCCCGCGGCTCAAGCTGCCTTAAATACTCAAAACTTGCATAATGAAACTATGAAAACATCACTAGACCATAAGTTGACCAGCAGAGACAGAGACACTTTGTGAACACCCCATCGTAGTTTTGAGTCTTTTCCTAAGAGGTAACCCCATCGCTCTGGTCTCTTCACACTCATGACACTCAAAAACTTGAGCACCCGGTCAACTTCACATTCAGAAACATGAATGAAAGTGGAAGCCCTTCCGCAAAAACAATTCTTCGTAGCACTAAGCTCCGCCGGTTTGCCCTCACAAACAGTTAGTTGTAAAAGAACTGCAGCCGTTCAAGTTACTTCCTCAAACACCAGCCTCATACCACAGAGCAAGTTTCTATGCTTCAGAGATCTTCTCCAGAATGCCTTTAGTTCCTCCACCTTAGTCAGGCTCACAGTACGGTTCTCATAAGTGATCTTCACTTTGGCCGGGTACTGAAAAGCAAAATGAATACCTTTCGCAAACAATTGTGAGCATCCTTCCGCAGATCACTGAAGACCCATCTATTTGAAACAATTTACGGAAAGAACCAAAACACAGAGTCCACACTCAATGTTCATCAATGCATCATACATCCACTTATGATCTCCCATCCCCCATAATTCAACACTACTCATACACTTACTCACAGAAATATGTACACCACATGCCTTTGTGTCTTAACACTGCCCTTAAGCTTCATGTTGACGTCCCACTGTGATATTCCTAATGATAATTCGATTATCTCGCATAACTTGTACAATATAACCCATAACCAAATTGTAACAAATGTATTTTCATTATTCTTATCTTATTGTAAGCCACACTGAGCCCACAAAGAGGTGGGAAAATGTGGGATACAAATGCAAACAATAAATAAATAAATAAATAAATAGGGTGCTAAAAGCTTCCTTTGTTCCGTTACCCTCAGTGAGAAGTCCTGGAAGAGCAGCAACTTACTGCCTTTATACTCCAATACACGCTGTTTTTTGTACAGTTCCAATAATTTCATCTTAACGGCATAATTCAAAAATCTTACAATTACTGGGCGAGCTCTTCCAGAGTCCTCCCTGCGCACTCCAACTCTGTAAGCCTGCTCCACATGGACTGGGCCTACCTCCGAGGGGAGCCCCAATGTTTTCGGCAGCCATTGCTCCAGAAACTCCTTCAGCTCAGAATCTGGGATCGACTCGGGTAATCCAATCAGACGGAGATTCTTCCGTCTGCCCCGGTTTTCTTGGTCTTCGATCCTGTCTGAGAGGGTTTGCACTCGGGCCTCCAGCTTGCTGATTTGAGACTCCGCCGCCGCATGGTCCTCTTGGGTGGAGATGCGGTCTTCTGCCTGTTGGAGCCGTGCCGCATGGCCTGCAATATTATCTTTAATCTCCTCAATTCCTTCGTGCAGCTTGGCCAACTTATCGTCCAGCATCTGGGACAAGTGCCGCATGGACACCTGTACTGCAGGCCTGGAGGGTGAGCTGGCGATTTAGATAGAGGTGGAGAATCCATCATTGTTTTGTGCAGTGCGTTACCTTTCTCCAGACCAGGCCTCGGCATCTTGACGGGCATCCTTCAGAGGGAGAGAAAAACTGCGCTTCCCAGCTCTGCTTCCTTTCCTAATACTCTAATCGTGCTTTTAGGGTGCTTTCCTAAGCAAGTTATTACATTTAGGTTGGTTTGGAAGATGAGGGGTGAGGAGCCGAGCCATCAGGCGTCCGTTCAGGTCGATGCCATCATGTGACCCCAGGTTTGCAGGTGTCATATTTAGGTAAAGTAGATATTTCTCTGTTTCTGAAGGCTCACAATAAAGAACTTAGGTCCCTTGGTTTAAAGTCCACTGCACTAGTCACTAGGTTACTCCTCAGACTTGCTGCCTGCTTTGCTAAGAAAGCTTGAAGATGTCATAGATCCTAGTACCCCCTTTCAGCTTTACTTTCAGGGGAGAGGGAGGCGGTCAGCAGTCACTTGGAGATTAAGGAGGTATCTTGCTTTAATCCAACTAGTAGCCAGCTGCTAAATCAGAGCACCCTTTTGTACCCTGGATGACTAAAACAGGGTACAAAACTTAGGACGTCCTTTTTAGACATGGATGCTTCTTCTAATTCGTAATCACTGTTGGATGTCCTGATTTTGGGCCTTCCCTAGTCCCTCCTAAAGCACACCCACAATGTCCCTCCTTGCTATTTGGATACACTTCAGTATTAGATGTCCCTTTTCTGCCTTTGCAAAATCAGGATTTGGACATTTCAAGTACATGGGCATCCATATGCTTTGAAAATAAGCTCCTTGGGCACCTTATTGAATGTTCATGCACATTTTACTGCCCTTGCCACATACCTGGCATAAAAGGGGTGTCTACATGTATCAGGTACACAAACTTGTATTCTGTAAGTTGCCTGCCTAAATGTTTGCCTTGCCTATGGCTCACCCATGAGAATGAGAATATACGCTAGGCCATTTTAATACCTTTTTGTAGAACACCACTTAGGTACCCAAATGACATTTTCATGGTTAAGTGAACACTTAGATGCTTAAATGTCAGCATTTTGTACATTTAGGTGCACAGTTAGCAGGTAAAAGGTAAGTGGCTTGTTATAGAATTGCCCTTCACATTTCTACTTTTAGCTAATTAAAGTGCTGTTGTGTGAGCTGCATTAGATCCCACCAACATATGTAAAGCTTTCATACAGCATGCATGCAAACAGAGGAGTGGCTTGAGAGGAGTTTTGCAAAAAGTATAGGGGAAGCATAGCTATAATAAGATGGAGCACAACCTTTGTTCCAACTATGTGACGAACTAGAATAAATACCGGTAATCTATGAACCTGATTTATTAACTTCTATTCCCATGGATGCAGACTGGAAGAAAAGCCTTAATAAACCAGACTCTTACTCTAGAAAAAAAAAATACTAGGAATAAAATAAGAGAAAATAAATATAGACAGGACACCATAAAGCTGATATTTTGCAGACGTTGAGCAGTACTACTGCTTTAAACTCTGCAGGTATGAGCACTTTGGTTTTTCCTTATTTGTGCCCAGTTTAGTATTTTGTTCCAACACACTGCCTTTCCTGCAGAGAAAAAAAAAGTAGTGAAATGCTTAAAATTGTAAGAGAAAACTGTTCCCCCTGGAAATCCTTGTACTGCAGGGCTGGCTTCCCAGACACCTATCCAAATAAGTTTAAAGTGAACACTAAGTCAGAGACTTACTGCAGGGCTCATTGTGTTAGAAATAGAAGCCAGCTCGCTCTGAAGTCAAAAGGATTTCTAGAGAAGAGCTGAGTAAAAGGGTTTTGAGAAGAAAAGAGGAGCCAAACCTCAGTTTTATCTTTCAACATCCAAATGCTTTGCATGTTTTTTGGCTGTAAAGTTCTGTTTTCTTAGCTGGATGTCTGCCAATATCCAGGTGCGTAAGTGGGAAGTATTAAGGTCAAAAGACTTATACAGATGTAGATAAGTTGGGAAATAATTCTTAGCACAAAAAGTAGAAAGCTAGTCAAGAATGTATTAAATAGATACAATGAAAGGGTTTCACTTACAATGTATTTATTGAACTTGATTTCTATGTCTCCAAGCGGACTAATAATGCCAGTTAAACTTTTGAGTACATATTTGTCTAATAAATCAGAGCAGTAGTGACTTTATAGCAAATATGGCCTGGGTTATATTCATCAAGGTGTTGCTGCTGCTGCTCCTGCACCTGTTTGAACACCTCTTCCTATCTATGGCCTTTCTCCTTCTTGCTAGGGACCCCACAGATCATCAGCTGTTGGAAAGGTGCAGGGTCCATGCAGTTCAAACACCATACTGGCAACAGTGGGGAAGAAGGGAGGGAAAGGTGTTGGAAGCAGAAACAACAGCTACGTTGAGTTAGAGGTGCCAGGTCCCATGTTCATTGGAAGCTCCTTGAGAAGAGGAAAGTGAAAAATCAAGGATGTGGGATTTAGGAGAGATCAGGGACTCAGAAATTGGTTGAGAGACTGGTGAAAGAACAAAAGAAGAACACAGACCTGGAGAAAGGGTGACCGTATGGGATCTCAAGGATGGCATAAGGCAGGGAGAGACATGGAATTGGAGAAGAGCATGTGAAGAATTAGGGACTCAGCGTTAGGGAACAAAAATTGGGGAGAGCAGGGACTAGGGATTGACAAAGTGTACTGAATCAAGAGAGATGGGGCACTAAAATTTGGTAGACAGGGAAAACAAGAACTCTGAAACTGAGTGTGACAGTAATCCCTCAGAGACAGGGTGGTCAGAGAATGAGTACTTGGAGTGATCAGGGACTTGGACAGTGAGGACTCAGTGATTGGGTGGGAAAGAACGAGGGTATGTTAGAAAGACTGGAAGGTATGAGTGAAGGTGTGATATGGGGATGAGAAGGGGGTTGAAATATTCAGAGGGGTTGAAGAGTGGGGTGACTTGCTTGGTGGACTGGAGAGAGGATGAAAAGCAGTGTAAAGGAGAAGAATGTGATAGAATGGTAAGAGAAAGGGGAAGAATGGATCTGTGATGGGGTGAGAGGATGAGACTGATGCCAGGAGTGTTAAAAAAAAAGTGTAACAGGAGACTGGGTAAGGATAGAAGGCTGAAGGAAAGGAGGGGAAAGAATGAGTGACAGGAAAAGAGATGTGACTTGTAAGAGGAAATGAAAAAGTTGATAAGGGTGGACTTGGTGAAAGACAGAGGAGGCATTGGAAACTAGGGAAGGAATGAGATGGGGAGGGGTGAGAGTAGGAGATGGAAGTCCTATAATAGGAGGTTGAAAGAAAGAGTCAGAGGACTGCACCAATGACTAACAACCTGTAAACAAACAGAAATAAAGAACTATGCATGACCCTTATCACTCAGGTGAAAAGATTTAAGGAGAGAGGAGTAAAGAAATGTTTCTTATGCTAGTAGAGGAGAGAGGAGAATGATTTTGTAAATAGTTGGCCACCCATATATGAAGTGCAACTGTTACCTCATCAGTTGAAGTAATTTAGTAAAGAGTTTGGTTCAGACGAAGGCTTCAGTATGGACTGAGTCACTGGTGTGTGGAGTGAGGTAAAGTCTGATGCATTGCTTGTTCAGCTTGCTGGATTTACCAGTCCTGGCCCTGTCCTTCAACCAACAAATAAGAGTGTGCGCCCCCATCCCTACAGCACCAGATATACACTAGGCAGCTGCCTACCACAAACAAAAAGGGGGTTACACTACTATATTGAGGCATGAATGTGTTCCCGTGATTGAAAGGTGAATGCAGATGTGGGGAAGGTTGAAGGGGGTAATGGGAGGTGGGGGTGTGACTTGAGTCTTGTGTTGAATGAGAGGATAGCTGGTATCCTATGGATAAGAGTGATTGGAGGTTACGAGCTTAGGAGGGGGGAAGAATATGGGGAGAATTAATGGAGCAAATGAGTGGGTGGGTGTTAAGTAAGACAGGATGGGAGTACGGTAGCTGGTTGTAGGACTCCACATTCAGCACACAGATTATAGGTAAAAGTCAAAGCACTTTGGGGGGGGGGGGGGGGGGGGGAAATTCTATATATGGCACCCAAATTTGGGTGACGAACAAAAATCACGCTTAGCGCTATTCTATAAACGGTGCTCCGAGTTAGGCCCTGTTTATAGAATAGAGCGTACCTCTGGGATCTGCACCCAACTTTTAGACATGAGCATTTACACCAACTAAAAGTTGGATGTAAATCCTGGTGCGTAAGTTTGGCACGGATCTCCCAAACTCCATAATACTGTATGCATCTCTGGTGAATGCCCCTGGCCCGCCGATTCTCCTCCCATAGCTACGCCCCTTTTCAGTTGCATGCTATAGGATTTACGTGCACATCTTTATAAAAGTGCTAATTGGTTGTTAGCTCCCAATTAAATTGTGTAAATTGGGCACGGCACAATTTTGAGCGCCATATATAGAATCTGGCCCTTTATGTACACATGGGGAAAAAAACAGCCCTGTTTCCTCACAGGCTTGGTATTTCTACTATAGTCTCTTCAAGCACAGTCACAGTTTCAGTAGCCTGTCCCTGAGATGCTACACACGTTAATATGCAATAAGTTCCTCTAATATAAATCACAGATCACATAGCCGTGAATTCTCTGGAGGAATAGACTTGAGGTTTCTTACAGCACAGGATGCAAGCATCTGAGCTAGGACTCCTATTCCCTGGAACTCCCCTCAGGTACTGGGAGGATCCTTGCTCAGGGCCTTCCTGTTCTGTTCGAGGGCTTTTAACTTCCTGCTTTCTATTTGAGCCCTGCCCTCTTGACCAGACTGGCTAATATACCCATTCTTAAGGTGGCTCCGCCTTAGGGAGGGAGTGTTCCTGAGGAAACCCTGCCTTGTACCACCCACTCCCTCACAGGGGGAAGGAGTCTGAGAATGGTCAATGGCTAAGGAAAGTCAAAATAATCTCTTATGAATGTGGCAGGGCTAAAATACTCCCATGAAGAGGCAAATGTGGTATACAGAATTGGCTAGGCTGAAAGTACTCTTAGGGTTTTTGCAAGGAGGATTCATTTATTACATTTAACATGAAAGATTACTGAGGGATAAGGACTATCCCATCATTCTTTGTGCCTTTAATCACTTTACGTGAAAAACATGTTACAGAGACTGATAGAAGGTTGTAAGTCAGTGATCACATCACACCATTTGTGGAAAATCTTCACTGGCTACCTGTATAATACAGGGCTAAATTTAAAACTCTGTAACTAACCTTCAAGGCCCTTAAAGGAAATGGGCCAGAGTACTTGAAGAACAAGATCTCCCTCTACACACCCCTCCAAAGGGCATCAGCCTTCTCCGGAGTATCCTCCACACTTTAGAATGCACTTCCTGAAAGGCTTTGCTTAACACAAGACTATCTCTACTTCAGAAAGCAGGTGAAAGCTTTGCTCTTCTCACAAGCCTTTAATGGAAGAAGCAATTAACTTGCTACTCACACACACAGCGGTGAATTCTACATATGGTGCCAAAAAGAAAGAAATCAGCCCCCAATCCAGGTCACAAATACCTGGCAAGATCCCAGAAAAGCTTAATACATTTTATGATGCTTATCGCAGAAATTAAGCAGTGGATTTTCCCATGTCAATTTAATAATGGTCTATGGACTTTTCTTTTTTGCCCATAAATGTTCATTTTATTAGACGATGGAAAATTTTAAGAAAATATACATTTCACCCTTGATTCTCTGTTTTCTAGCTCATAAATCCAAGGTTCGGGAAGGGGGGGGATACAGCTCTTATATCGGCTATTTCGTTCTGCACATCAAGTTTTATTTATTTTTTTTAAGGATGTTTTATTGAAAATTTTTGTTAGGTAAGAGGGATACATAAAAGGAAACAGGGAAAATAGGCATTCAAAAGATGTTGTCTTCTTATTTGTACAATTTCTGATATGTTAATGGTTATCACATTGCATAACCTATCATAAATTTTTCAAACTTAACCTTTTATAATTATTTTTAGATTGAAGTAACTATCATTAAAATAGAAAATGCATAGTATGTAAAGGGAGAATGATAAATGATAAGGTTATTGGAATAAGAAAAGCTAAGAGGAAAGGGAGAAGGAGAAGTAGGGAGAGTAATAATAGCTGATGATTTTAAATGATAGAAATACAATGAACCTTTATGCAATAATATGTTAGTACAGGAATAGTTTAAATGGCTTGTTACAATATATGACACTATACAATCAGATTAAGGTATTTGAGGAATATTACTTGTTTCCACATATAGACAAGTAGACAAATATGATTATATAGGAGAGTTGGGTTGATCATTTGTCAAATAGTGTTCAATTGGTAGCCATATTTTTTAGCTTGATGTATTGATTTTAATTTGATAGGAAGAGAAATTTCAAATTTATGAATCTGTAAAACAGAGTGCCACCAGAAATGAATGTTGAGGTTGGTATTGTCTTCCCGATTAGTTGTCACCATTTTTAGTGCTATAACAATTAATATGTCAAAGCTTGGAAAGACATAGGTCTATTGGGGTTTCTAGAGCAAGAGAACCGAAAATAATTTTACTTATACAGATGTTTTCAGACAAGGAGAGTATGGTTGAGATTTTTTGCCATACTTTGTTCCAAAATTGGAAAGTATAATTGCATTCTATAAGCATATGTAGAAGTGTGTGAAACGTGTGAAATGCATCGATTGCGTAGGGTTTGACGCTTTAAGGTGCTGTTCATCAAGACATACCAATGGAAGTTTTGTTGGTGATATTGGATGATATGAAAAAACTTCATTGAGATACCGAGGGTGAAGTATGATACTGGGACGGAAGGATTGTATTCAGCAACTTATAAGTATTTTAGGAACATTTGAACCAGAAGATTGAAGTAATCAGTTGGGAGTAAGAACATTGTATCAGAGGACATAGTACTCCTCGATTTGAAATGGACATAGCATATTAAGAGCAAAAGGAAGGTTATAGATAAGACCTGAAATCAATTGACGAAATAACCAACTTTCGCAAATCTCTTCAATAAGGCCTACAAAGAGAACCTATAACCTCACTAATCCACTTCACCAACCCACCCAGCTATGAAAGTCCACCTTCTATGATTAACCCTATCACTTCCTTCTTTCTTCCCTTACTCAATCTCTGCACATCACTAATTGTATCCGATACCCTGTAATGACAATGTCATAACAAAACTATGTAAGCCACATTGAGCCTGCAAATAGGTGGGAAAATGTGGGATACAAATGAAATAAATAAAATAAAATAAGATAAGTTGTACTGATAATCCCAATAAGAAATGGGACAACAGGATTCTTGGTATTATACGGCCCCCATGGATCTAGGGAATGAGAAGAGTAGTTGAATGAGAAGAGAGGATGAAGTAGTAGAGTGATAGTATATGAATGGATGGATGCAAGTAAACCATAAAGAACTAGAAGAGTTAAAAATTTATAATATTTTGTGTAGATATACATAAAATGAATGAAGATTTATAAATGAAGAGTTACTAGATTGCTATTTTATTAGGTACATACCTACGAGATATTCTATCCAGAACTGGTCCTTTTCGGGATTGTAAGGACGGTTGAAGTCAATCTGGATATGGAAAGGTTGTGCACGGCGAACAATGAGCTGCATATTGTAGTATTTGTCTGTGTGGTGCTCCTGCTTGTTCAACTCGTTTGGAAACTTGAACAAATGCACTGTCTGAACTTCCAGGTATTCTGAAATTGAAGAAAAAAAAAGGGAGGGGGGTAAACATCACAATTCTTGCACAAGAGATACATTGCCTTCTCATTATATTAAGGCTCTTCTCCATACAAATCCACTATGCAATTTACAGTGCCTAAACCTTGTTTCAACTAAGGCTAATCTTTCTTTTCCCCCACAGGCACAAAGGGACTTTAGGAATACAGAAGAATGTAAAACATTTGAAACTGACATGACCACAAAAGGACTTTCTCTCTGTCTCCTACCTCTTCCTTCTTCTGTAGTGATATGCAGGCAAACTAAAACCAGGGCTTTTTTTGAGGGGGTACCGAGTACTGGCGCCTCTTCCATTGTCTGCTAAAATTGACCCGTGGTTCCCAAGTTTTAATGAAAGAGCTCAGGCTCTACACACCAATTCTGACTTGTCATAGATTCTGTGACTGGTTGCAGAGGGCCTGGCTATTGTGGGATAGGTCCCTCAGTGATCACCCCACCCTTGAAGGGTGGTCTGGCATTTGAGTATCAGCACCTTTTTTGCTTCAAAACACACACTGCCTAAAACTGACTCTGTACTAATTAAATCCAGTGTGCATACACTTGTTTCCCCACTGACCTACTGTAGCACTAACCAGCCCTGTTTTTCACAGGTTAGTGGACTATTTTGATTGTAAGAACACTTACTATCCAAACTGGCTGAAAAAGTCCACAATTTCAAAAAAGGAAAAACACATCGGAGTGAACTAGTTCACTTTAATTAGAGGAAAAGGTCTCAGATGTCATATGGAAGCTGCCCATGTTATTCATATGGGTTTAAGCATAACCATAGTGTGAATTGATATTATTGACCAAAAGTTTCCTCCCTACTTTTTTTTAAAATCTTTTATCATTCAGTGCTATAAATTTTCAACATCAACGGGCAACTTGTCTTAGTCATTTTCTTTTCATGTACTTTATAAATGCCAATACTTAATTCAAGTAATCACAGTGACACTTATCTGGACAACGCTCCAACCTAGATAAGTGTCACTGTAATTACTTGAATTATTGCCATTTATTAAGTACATGAAAAGAAAAAGACCAAGACAAGTTGCCCGTTGATGTTGAAAATTTATAGCACTGAATGATAAAAGATTTAAAAAAAAAGAGCAGGGAGGAGATTTTCTGGTCAATGATTGATATCAAATCACCACAATGGATTATGCTTAAACCTATATGAATAACATGGGCAGCTTCCAGGTGATATCCGAGACCTTTTCCTCTGATTAAAGTGAACAGCTAGTCCAATCTCATCTGCTATTTTGATTGTAACTACAGAAAGGTGGTATATCAAGTCCTATCCCTTTTCCCTATTTTCACAAAAGTGTGCTATGTATGCAAATCAGCTCTGTAGATAAGCTTTTGCTATAAATTCACTGTTTTTTTTAGGTTGTGCCAATATGTGATGTATCCTACAATCTTATGACTTATGTTTTAAAAGGACCTCACAGCTCCAATCAAAGAACCCTTGCCACTGTTATCCCATTCCCTGGTGTCTAGCAGTCAAATCAAGCCTCTTCTCCTCCCCATACAGCTTCAAAATGTATTAATAAATAGTGGTGATACCTTTTTTGCATTTAAGGACCAAAAGGGAAAGGGAAATGGAACTTGATATACTGCCTGAGGTTTTTGTAACTACATTGAAAGCAGTTTACATATATTCAGGTACTTATTTTGTACCAGGGGCAATGGAGGGTTAACTGACTTGCCCAGAGTCACAAGGAGCTGCAGTGGGAATTGAACTCAAGTTCCCCAGGATCAAAGTCCACTGCACTAACCAATAGGCTACTCCTCCTGGTTGAAGTTTACATTTTAGGTGTGATAACTTACACCAGCCATAGAACTAGTACACCAAGGATCGCTAAAAATCACACAAATGATATTTTATCATTTACCTGTGTACCTATGCTATACCCAGATGTCACCCACATGTATGGCTGCCTTCAAACTATACATGATGGCATTTTAGGCGCCTTTTTATAGAACAGCACACAGCCCAAATATTGGCATTAAGATGAGCAAAAATGCCAATATTCTGGCAACATGTTATAACCTAGGACTGAAATGTGCTGATGTGTAGTTTGAAGGCGAGTGTACAGATGTGCCAAATCTGGGCAGAGAGGTTGCTTAAATTGTAGAACACTGACGTGCATTTTTTTTTTCTTTAGCAATTTAGGTGGAAGAATTTACTGCAGCTCTATGGCAGTGTAAGTTTTCATGCCCAAGATATATGTGTGGAGGCGTATTATTGAGCCCCTCAGTTTCCTCTCTAGAACAGGCTCCACATAGGGCTTTTCTTGGCACCCTTTTTAGAACTGCCCTCTTTGGGTGTAATTGTAAAAAGAGGGTGCCAATATTTAGGTGCCAGGAGTGCTTGTAAATGACCAGAATCTCAGTATATATACATCTAGGTGTGCAGATAGCCATGAAAATGTCAATATTCTGGCTATGCCCTACTCTAGAAAATAGTGCCTAGATTGTATATGGGCAGAGTATGGCTGGAGCGTACATGGGATGCACCATTATGCATAGAGTTCTATAATTTATGGGCTCGATATTTTTGCTGGCAGCGAACAGCTTTGTGCTGACCACCGCTGGCGCTAAACCAAGAAATTCAATTCTAGGCCATGTCTGTGCACTGGCATTTAATTCCCAGGTTACCAGAGCTGACTAACATATAGCCGGTTGAATGCAATATTCAGAATTTAACTGGCTACACGTTACCGCATAAAAGGGCCCTTTTACAACACCATGGTAGAGCTACCGTGGTCTTGTCCTACGCCAATCCGGCACTACCACCAGACTTCTGCAGGAGCCAGCAGTAGTGCTGCTCCCAGCATGCACCATATCCGACATGACAGGAATTTTTAGTTTTTTTTTTTTTTTTACTGCTGGTTTAGTGCGGGAGCCCTTACTGCCTCCTAAATAGGTGGAGCTAAGGGCTCCTCCTGGAAATGGCCACGTGGCAAGTGTGCACTTACTGCACAACCATTTCCTTTTTTTTTTTTTTTTGCCTTTTACCTGCAGCTTAGTAAAAGGGGCCCAAAGATAGGACTAACTTTTTGTGGTCCTATTTATGCAGTTAACCTGGCTGGTGAAGTTCTGACCCTACCCCCGGAATACCCTCAAAATAGTCAGTTTTCAGTTCTACACTAACTAATTATTTTCAGCAGCACTAACCAGTAGAGTACATCTTGGAAAATGTCACTTGACCCCCAACTGTTACTTTGACATGTGAGGGCAAAGAAGCACTTGGGATCAGCTGGTACCATTTTCCAAGATGGCACTAACAGGGCAAGAGTGAGTAGTGATTGCTTCTGCCTTCTCCCGACATGTCAACTTATGGGGTAAGATAGTGGACATCTCAGGCTTCTGGCTATTTTGTAGAAAGGGGGTGAGACAAGGTACCAAACCTATTTTTAGCATATTTTGGAAATACATGGTGGTGGGGGAGGTCTTTGGTCACAAGACCAATGGGGAGTGGGCTAACAGATTGGGGAGAGGGCTTTGACCAGAATCTTGCTTTCTGCAAGTTGTCTAATCAAGCACTTAGAAGGGCAGAGAACTTTTATTCCCCGATGGCCAAAAAGGATACCTATACCTCAAAGTCCCATTTTTTGAAAAGCGATTTTGAAAAAAAAAAAAAATGTGCAAAACCACTAAATTTCTCTCTGTTCATTTTGCTATGTAAGCCATTTTAGGTGGAAAACAATTTTCCATGAGTTTTGTAGTAAACTTTTGCACATAATCCACTACTCATGAAGGTTGATTTATCATCAGGGGCTGACTAGCATTTTTTTGAACTGTGGATTGCTTTTGCCCATCACTAAACACTAGCGAGATGCTCAATAAGACCCAGGGGAGGGTCAAGAGGTGCATGGGGGGGATTGATTGACACGACTGCCTTTGTTGAGGGGGTGTGCACAGTCTGCTTTTAGCAGGGTGGTACAGGGAGTGTTCAGAAGACCATTTTTGTTACAGGGTATTGAAGGGTCTGCCTTTAACGGGAGAAGGGGGTGTAGGGATGGGGGAGAACGAATATTGTCAGGAGCAACTATTTTAAAAAGCTGGAGACATGGAAATTTTGGAAGACTAGAAAGCTGTGTTCCCCACATGTAGCTTTTAAAGTTGCTGCTCCTGCTGGGCATACCAGCATTTATATGTACACTCCTGCACATCTTATAGTATTTTACAAAAGGCTCCATGTTTGGCAAAGCCTTTTGTCAAATACTGGGGGAACTGTGAACATCTTGATCTGGATATCTCAAGTTCCATCACAATGTTTTATGTAAAATGGGCCTTCACCTCTCTTTCCTGCCTAGGGAGCAATTTATGAAGTACACTGCAGTGCCCCTAGGGTGCCCGGTTGGTGTCCTGGCATGTCAGGGGGACCAGTGCACTACGAATGCTGGCTCCTCCCACGACCAAAGGGCTTGCATTTGGTCGTTTCTGAGATGGGTGTCCATAGTTTCCATTATCGCCGAAAATCAGAAACAACCAAGTCTAAGGACGACCATCTTTAGGGAGAACCTAAATGTCAAGATTTGGGCGTCCCTGACCGTATTATCGAAACAAAAGATGGGCGCCCATCTTGTTTTGATAATACGGGTTTCCCTGCCCCTTCACCGGGACGTTTTGCGAGGACGTCCTCAGGAAAACTTGGGTGCCCCTTTCGATTATGCCCCTCAAAGTGTTTCTCCTAGGCTCATTGTCACAATTTTTGTCATTAGTAAGTTGTTTTACATGAATTTGCATTGTAGCAGCTCATTAATGCCAAATTTAGGGGGGCTTTTTACTAAAGTGCACTAGTGTTTTCAGCTCGCACTATGGATGTCTCAGCATTTAGCACCAGCTGAAAATGCTAGCGCACTTTAGTAAACGATCCCCTTAAATAAACTTTCATCCAAAGCAAATTTCATGTGAAAGTTTACTATGGAAGGTACTTTGCAATGCCTCTGCACATGTGCCCTTTGCATGAGCCTTAAACTTGGTATTTCTATGCATTTTCAGGCAGTTCTATAAAAGGTGCCTATGTGGAGCCAATTCTATAAGGGAAGATAGACATCTTTGTGCAATATTTCACGTGAAGTACACTTAGAAAATCACTTCATACTTTAGTGCATGAGGACCTTACTGAGAAACAAAGTTGATTTTTTTCTGAATTTTGAGCTTTAAATTTTCCTTTTATTAAAATTGAGACCATGAGAGGAAGGAGAGGAGAAGAACTGAAGTGCTCTTATTTTAGGGAAAATATCACAAGACATGACATGTCACTGGTCAGTTTTCATGGGTTTTCCTGAGGTTGCATTTTTGCACAGGCAGTGTTCACTCTTGTCTGCCTAAGTCTGCTTTGAATATTCCCTGGTATGAGAATGAGACTAACCCATGACAATGTGTTCATTTTTTTTTCCTGAGCACATGACAATCATACAGATATTTGCTATCAGCAAAGTAAATAATGGATTCTGCCCTGCTTGGTTTAGAGCTATGACTCACAGACATGTGCTAGGAGGGAGTGAAAGGATGATACCAAATTAAATTATTATTAGCAAAGTCTTAATAAAACTGGCAGCCTGCTCTTCCAAACACAAAAACAAATTGGATCTTTCAGACTTTATGTAAAGACACTGCTTCCTCTAGGCACCTTGGACCCTGGTACTGTCAAGAATAGGGATCAGAGAGTGGGGGACTTTAGGCTGAGATAATTGGATATTTCAGGTATATGGGGTAGGGTTACCATACATCTGGAATTCTGTGGACATGTCCTCCTTTTCAGGGAACTGTCGGGGTTCCAGACAGTTTTTTCCAGCCAGTTCATTGGTCTGGGTTTCTGGGCTGGTGGTTGATGGATGGATGGGCTGGCTTTCTCCCCCCTCCCCCACCCTGCCTACCATAGCGCACCCTGGTGGTCTAGTTGCTTCTTCAGGGCAGGAAAGAACTCCACTCGTTCCTGCCTACTGCTGCTGTCCTTCCTGCTACCTCTGCTTCTTGAAAATGGCTGCTGAGACTTTGGTAGGCATGTTCAAGAAGTGACCAGGAAAGAGTGGGGGGTTTCCTACCCAGAAGAGGCCACTAAACCACCAGGGCTGCAAGGTAGGCCCGGGAGGAGAGAGGTCACAAGCTGGGAGGGAGAGAAGACGCAAGCTGCAGGTGGATGGGAAAGAGAGGAGGGGCAAGCTGCTTATGGATGGGAGGGAAGTAAGAGGTGAAGAAAACATGCTGTTCATGGATAGAAGGGAATGGAAAGGAGAAAGGAACATGCTGCTTATGATGTTTACTGTTTTGGAAATGTACATCGTTTCTAATTTTGTATTTAGACTACAGAAGAAAATGCATTTGTTACTTTTAGAAGTGTTTTCACTGCTTATAGAATCTGGCTTTCTTGGGGGATCAAGATGTTGTACAGCGGTGGCAGGGGCAGGGCCAAGGGCAGACTAGGGCGAGGCAGCATTTTATTTTGTGTGTCCTCTTTTTTTGTCTCTGCAAATATGGTAACCCTAATATGGGGGAGGGAGTGGAGCAACGTTCCTGCAGGAGACATCTGCCAGTATTCCTGCTGGCAGGGGAAGCGCAAGGATAACACATTTTCAATCCCAAGGGATTATATTATAACTGAAAACATGATATCATCACCCCTCCCCCCACTGACATGAATGCTGGTAGAGGACTAACACACCTCAGAAATGCTCGGCAAGAAAATTGTAGCAGATGCTTTAGAAAGGATTGTGGTGGGGGTATCACTGTTGGGGAGAGGGAACAGGTACTGATGGCTGGTGCTATGCTGGATCAGCAATTTTGAAAAGCTGCCCCCACCTATATATTGGAGAATTTACATGTCCCCCCCCCCCCTACCCACATACAACATTTAAAAATTGCTGCTCCAGCAGCACATAGTATTTTAAACAATTGCAGTCCTGTAGGTAGGGTAGAGGAATAGCCTAGTGGTTAAAGCAGCAGTCTTGACATCCAGAGGTGGCTGGTTCAAATCCCACTGCTGCACCTTATGATCTTGGGCAAGTTATATAATCCTCCTTTGCCTCAGGTACAAATTAGATTGTGAGCCCAACAGGAAAATACCCAGTATACCTGAAGGTAATTCACTTTGAGCTACCACTGAAAAAGGTGTGAGCTAAATCTAAATAAAGATGCCTCACATTTAGCAAAAGTATTGCACTATGGGAATTTTACACATCCTGTTCTAGATGTGTACATTCCGTTCTCCACATACTTTCTAAAATTTGCCTCCACATGATACAGTAAGCTACAACATGCATTGCTTGGACTTGTATGGAATTTTATTTTGTAGCTTTTCTTTTATTATGCTACGGCATATATGACATTGTGCTCTTTTCAGTGGTTTGATTGATTGTATGTTTGATGTTTGAGTGAGTGTGTCCTTTCCTATCAATAGTTTGGTGTTCCTTTCCTTATTTTTATTTTGTATTTTACTTTTTACACCATGTCAATTTGTTTTTCAATGAGGAACAGTTTATCAAATTCTAATAAACGATAAAATGACCCATGGAGGTGGCATTACTTATGCAACATTTTCTGCCTCTAGGGCTGGTGTAAATGTGCATGTCTGAAATGTAAGCATATGTTAGACAACTTACATCTAGTATTTTACAAAGGAACGTAGGTGCCTATTTTTCTTTATAAAACAGCCCTGGAACTCTTTGCCAGAGGATGTGGTAACAGCTGTTACCATACCGGGGTTTTTAAAAAAGGTTTGGACAAATTCCTGGAGGAAAAGTCCATAGTCCGCTATTGTTTACTTCTTGCTGACAGACAGCTGATTACTGACTGTTAGAACATGACTAAGAACAACCATTTCTCACAAATAAACAAAGAAACTATCAAACACATCACTCCAATATAGTGTCACACTGGGGATTCAGATCTGAAGGATAAAATATATTAAATTTAAAAAAAAATAGCCTCAGTGTAACAGGGAGCCTGACTTTTATGCTTCACTGTAAATATTACCATCACAGGCTTCCACCACCTTCCGAAAAAAAACACAGAGAAAAACTCCCAGAATAATTCAAAAATTCTAAAGAAGTGGGAGAAAAGTCTGTGTTTAAAAAACAGAAGGGAGGGTAACACAATTTAAAATACAGATCCAAATACCCACAACACTAAATCTCACTATGAATATAAATCACCCAAATAGACACTAGTTAGCAATCCCTCACTAGACTAAAATCCTCAAACAGAGAAGCCTTCCTGCAAGTAAAGAAAACTCAAAATAGAGCAAAAACTCTTATAGCATTGCTAGAATTGCTTAAACTTCCATCCTTACTAATGAATGGATTCTAATTCTGACAAAAAGTAAACTTTACTTAGCTCAGAACATCCAGATTGTCCTGACAGAAGTGCAGCCTCATAGGATTTTTTTCGGAAGGTGGTGGAAGCGTGTGATGGTAATATTTACAGTGGAGCATAAAAGTCAGGCTCCCTGTTACACTGAGGCTATTTTTTTTTAATTTAATATATTTTATCCTTCAGATCTGAATCCCCAGTGTGACACTATATTGGAGTGATGTGTTTGATAGCTTCTTTGAGAACAACCATTGCAATGACAGAAAGCTGTAATCCTGGTAAGCTGGGTTCAATTACCACTGTGACCTTGGGTAAGTCACTTAACCCTCTATTGCCCCCAGGGCTGGTCACACAGGGCCCCGCGTCTCTGGCACTTCTAGCCTCCTGCTTCAGAACATCTCCCTGCTCCATAGCTTAGTGTGCATCCACATTTCAGTAGCGCATGGAAGCAATTTTCATATCCCATCAACTGCTGAGCTCAGATCCTCCTCGCTGCTGCATCCAACCCCATTTTGATGTCACTTCCTGCTTCCACAAGGGCAGGATGCAGCTGAAGGCATATGAAAATTGCTGCCACTGTCTACTGAAATGTGGTGGATGCACATCAAGGTATGGGGTGAGGTGGGGTTCCCAGAGCTCTAAACCTCCTTTTAAACTGATAAATTACAGCTTATACTGATGGGTGGGTGCAGGCCTGGGCCCAGGCCCCACTGAACTGGTCTGCACAGGGCCCCACAATTGCTAAGACCGGCCCCGATTGCCCCAGGTAAAAAGACAGATTGCGAGCCCTCCAGAAAAAGTACCTGCTTACAATGTGTACAGTGCTGCATATGTCTCGTAGTGCTATAGAAATGATTATTGTAGTATGAGTGGACACTATTGCTGATGCAGCAGCACAAGCTTGACTAATACTGGTGCAGTGGCGTAGCCAAGGGTGGGCCCAGGCCAACCCAGTAGCAACGTACCTATGATGTGGCTGGCAGGCATTCCCAAGCCCCACCAGCCAAAAACTCCCACCTGTCCCTCCTGCATACCTTGTAAATAGCAGATCTTCACCTGTAGTAAGCAGCGACTGATACATACTGTTCGCAGCGGCGCCATAGCCTTCCCTCTGATGTATTCTTACCTCTGTGGAAACAGGAAGTTGCATCAGAGGGAAGGCTGTAGGGCCAACATGAGCAGTGTGTATTAGCTGCTGCTCGCTGGTGCTGAAAATCTGCTATTTAAAAGGTATGCAGAGGAGGGGGGATGTTTGAGAGACCATATCGCATGCAGACGAGAAAGGGAGACACCAAATCACTTGTGAGATAGGGTGGAGTTCTTCTGCGCACCCATCTTGGGCCCAGGCCCACCTAAAATTGGGTGTCTGGCTACGCCCCTGCTGGTACAACAATGTCTTGACAACTTCATGCTGTTCTACCCACCTTGAGTTGCAAATCTTTTTTAGACATTTCATTCATTAACATGGGGGATCTTCTTTGGTGAGAGTTGAAAGAAGGCAATTGTCACACAACATCAAAAGGCATTGTGGATTGCCTGTACTTCAGAGGCTTTGCAGATTGAATTTAAAGTATGAGCAGCACATTGCACATAGCAAGCGTCTGGAGTTGAGAGGTTGGTAGGGGTGGGATTGTCTGGTATTTGTGATGTATTTTTGGCAGGGAATGAGGTACATTTACTGAAGGGACAGTTGTAAATCACTGCACACGTGGTAATGATTACTACTTGAGATGATGGTAATCCATCTTGAACTGGTTATTGGACAGTTTTCAAATAGACTATATAACTGTAAAGAATGTGGGCATTTTTAGCACATAATACTTTATGCAAATTTCCAGAAAAGTGAACAAGTTTTTCATAGTTTCTGCATGATAAAAGCTCCCACAGTTTTGTTCCTTCTATATTCTACAGCTGGGGTGGGGGGGGGGGGGGGGGGGGAGGTAAAATAGAGCACACACTTTTGATAGTATTACGTTCTGCTCTATTTTCCTCCCCATGATCTAAATATGACCTGGGAATGCCAATATCACAAAACAAAAGGAAAGCGGTCTCAGCATTTTGGGATTTGTATTGCTTTACTTTGTTAGAACTTAAACAAGACAATATAGGAAGGTAGGCAGTTTTTAGACAGAACAAACTGGGCACATTCATTTTAACATAGCTAGACTGCTTTGAAAATTTCCCACATATAATAATTTTAAAAAATGCATTGTATTCAGGAAGCTAAGCAAAATGTAGAACTATTCAGATGGCTGCAAAACAATGTAATAAAAATATGAGAGTAAAACTAGGAACACACTATTAATTTCAGAGTTATTAACAGCACAAACATTGAAAATGTTATTTATAGTCATGTCATCCAGATTTGAAGTTTTAGGGATCTTTTTACTAAGCTGCCTTATTTTCCCCAATGCGGGAAATGGCACATACTGGAATTAACTACCGCCAGCACCCACATTGGGCTGTTGGTAGCTCAAGTTGGCAAACGGTAAGCCTGCATTGGGCTTACTGCCGCTTCGTAAAAGGGCCCCGTAAATTCCTCATTAACCCCCCATATCATCTGGCATTATCGAGAAAAGCTGTTGTAAATCAAAACAGGAAAAATAAAGACAAAAACACTGTGAAAAATAATCCAAAACCGTGTAAAAGAGCTGCTTATCTTTTCTCTTAGCTGTCCAAAAATCACTGTATAAGACAAAAAATAAACAGCTCTTTTGCACAGTTTTGGATTATTTTTCACTGTGTTTTTGTCTTTATTTTTCCTGTTTGATTTACAACAGCTTTTCTCGATAATGCCAGATGATATGGTGGATTTTTTTTTCTGACTAGTGATGGCTGTGTTGTGGCTCCTGCTGTGTGATTTGGAGCAAGTGCAGTTTGCAGAGTCTTTTTTCCCCACCTTTTTGAATATTGGCAGGGATTAGTATTTAGTCTTTTATCGGGGCAAGAAATTAATGGTGTATGTCTTCTATTTTGAATTTCTGGCTCATGTGTTTTTGATATTTAGAATAAAATAAAGCCACGGGGATAAAGGGTTACCCTACCTCTCTAGGACTACAGCTCGTCAGCTTCAGAAAGATGAGAACTTTGAATATTACATCAGTTCAAACTCTTTTTGAAAGTTTGAAATTAGTTGGCTGCTACAATGCAGGGGTGATCTAACAGTGACCTTTTTACAGTATTTTATTTTTTGAGCCTGAGATTATGATGAACATGCACCAATATCTCTCACAGCTGTAATTCCTGCAGGAAGGAAGTTTCTCTAACCACAAGACTTCTGCTGCTAGGGTTTGCAGCAATGATACCACAGAGAATAATCGACACTTCGGCTTGTGTTCCGTTCTCAAAGATTAGTCCCTGAAGAGGCACATTTTATACATTTCTCCTGACAATTTGCGAGGACACAGAATAGGGTATTTAAAGCTGGAGTTCTCAGCCGAGTCACACCCAGTCAGCCAGGTTTTCAGGATACCCACAATGAATATGCATGAGATTCGCATACAATGGAGGCAATACATGCAAATTTATCTCATTCCTATTCAATGCAGCTATTGTCCCAAAGACTTTGGAACCCCTGATTTAAGCTGTGATTTGCCAGCTGGTGAAACAAGCCCTACGAGATGAGTTAGAAATCCACACATCCATACTATTGAGGAGAGACAGGGGAAATAAGAATTCTAATTCCTGAAAGACAGTACTAACAAGGAACAAGAAGGAAACCTATTTTGAGAGAAAGGAAGTTTTGGAACAAAGCGTCATGGTGTAAGGTTCTGAAGTGGAAGACCAAGGAGCAATACCAGGAAATATTTTTTCACAGAAAACTTGTTGTAACACACTCAAGGTGGGCAGTGAAGACCAAAAGTATAGAAGAGTGGAGAAGTAGGCTAATGGTTGATGCAGTGGCCCAAGAACCAGGGGAGTTGGGTTCAATTTCCACTGCAGCTCCTTGTGACCCAGGGCAATCACTTAACTCTCCATTGGCCCAGGTACCACAAAATAAATAAATAAATAAATCTTAGACCTTGAGCCCACTAGGGACAGATGAAGTACCTGTATATAATGTGAACTGCTTTGGTTGTACCACAGAAAGGCAGTATGTCAAATTCCTCTCCCCCATCCCCCCAGTTATTAAGTCGCTGTAAAAGGTGGGCTTTTATCACACTTTAGTTTACCGTGGCATTAATAGATTAATCTCCCCACCCCCCAAGAGTCCTATCACAATTCCCCCTGCTTATTAGTAGCCTGATGCTTCTAGGCCAGGGGTTTAGAGGATTTCCCCAATGAACAAGCATTGTTTTATGCATTTGTGAAGACTCTTATATTACTGCCAGGTGTATACACTTGTAAAAGTGGGCGCAGAAAAATCATAGCTGCTACTTTTAAGCAATATGGTGATAATTCTATAAGAGAATATGAACTTTAAGTGGCAAAGTATGCACCCATTTTGAGATATTGTAATAATTTATGCATGGTGTGGCAGAATATCTTTCATAATACTTTTGATGTACCATCTTTCAAAATCAACGAGGTTTACAATTTATTTAAAAAAATACTATCAAAACGGAACTACAATTCAGATAGGAAATCAATGAGTAGGAAGGTAGAGAAGAGGAAACAAAATTCCTTAATAGTAAAGGGAGAGCCAGCATCAGAATAGAGAGAAAGCAGTAGAGTCAAAGAAAAGGAAAAGGACTTCAAAGGTATTTTGCCTGTTTTGCTTAATCAGGCATTTATATTTGCTATAAAGTAAAGTTTGAAGGATATATGCCGTTGCTGTAATTATATTGCAGGATACTGCTGTGTGTGTGTTGACATGTTTGCCATTATAGCAGACTTATGTCTGGTCAAGTTTGATATGGCATAATGTAACTATAGTTAAAAATATTGGGGGGTTTTCCATTAAAGTATGTATGTGGTTTATGATGATGATGCAGAGCAGCTGTTGGGCAGACTACTTAGAAATCCATCATTAAATGCATTCTAAGGCATCATTTTGTAGTATCCCAAGAAACACTACTCATATACATAGTGCCCACCCATATTAGCTCTGGGCCCACCCAAAATGTCAGGTCTGGCTACGCCACTGGAATCCAGGGGTTCATGGCTAGCCACTGAGCACCAATATTCAGTGGAGATAATTGAATATTAGTAATTAACCAGCTAAGTGCTATTTAACTGGCTGGTTAAATAGTGTGAATACTGGGCTCAAAGTCCTCATAGGCTTTTGAACCATGCAGGAGACTTTTAAAAATACTCCCACAATGACAACATCTAGGCTACAGCTAAATTGTATACTGTTCAAACAACAAATTGTCAGGGACAACTGGAAGGAAAGATAATTTACTACTGGAAAGCACTGAGTAACAAATATTCAGTGAAATAAAACAAGAAAAGCGATGAAAAGCACAAGCTAGCTTTCCATCACTGGGGCTTAATGGAGAATATTACACAGAGAGCCTGGAATGTGTCTGCATTTCCTGATCAGAACTGAACAGCCAGCTACTCAGGGCTTTCTTTGATGTCAAATGCAGCACTTCACTGGAAAACAACAAAACCAGAAACAGACATTAAGAAAATTTGCTACATTAGCAGATGAATTCAGGAAAAATGCTAAACTTGAAGGAAATGCAATAACAGTTTCAATGAAAAACCTTCTCTGTATGATAAGAAAACCATTCAAGATACGGCTAGAATATACATTTTAGATTCATTGCATCAATGTTTGGAAACTCCCTTTAACTCTGAGAGCCAATGGACAATATAACCATGACAAACTGATGACTATGGCCCTCTTGCAACAACGTGGGTGGGTGCAATTTAATGATCACAAAGGGTCATCACTGCTTTTCCTTTGTGATCTTTGGCCTGCTGGTTCTTCTCCTTTGTATGAATACAATTGAATGCACGTAAAAAAGGTGCTTATTTTAAAATACAGAGAGATGTACAGGGACAGAAATTTCGCCCACTCCCAATAGATTCTAACCCATACCCATCTGTACTCGCTAAGATCCATTCCATCCCCACCCATCCCTATAATTTATGTCCATCCCCACCTTACCCGCAGGCGTTGACACTATTACTTACTTGCAGCCCTCCGTTTCCTCCCAGCCCTAACAGCCTCCAGTGTTTTTTTAGGATGGTATTCACTATTCAACCAATAAGTCCTCTAAGCCTCAGTCGGATGTTCTGTCTGCCTCTCTGGGTAGAAACAACCACTTTACAAAAAAAAAAAAAAAAAAAAAAGGACTTGTGCAAAATGGTGGCATCATATAGGGTAAGTGCCAATTTTGAAACCTAAGGAGATGTTATCAACATGGTCTACCATTAAGATGGGCTATTTTGCTGTTGACCTTGGTTATTAGTAACTGGGGGCAGGGAGGGGGGAGTTATTAATGTGGGCTAGCGTTAAGATGGGTTATTTTGCTGTTAACCCCAGTTGTTAGTAACTGGGGGGGGGGGGGGGAGGAGGAGTTATAAATTTGGCTACCATTAAGATGGATTATTTTATTGTTAACCTGGGTTATTAGTAACTAGATCTCATTGAATATAATGGGACCTACTACTACTACTACTATTTAGCATTTCTATAGTGCTACAAGGCATACGCAGCGCTGCACAAACATAGAAGAAAGACAGTCCCTGCTCAAAGAGCTTAAAATCTAATAGACAAAAAATAAATAAAGTAAGCAAATCAAATCAATTAATGTGAACGGGAAGGAAGAGAGGAGGGTAGGTGGAGGCTAGTGGTTACAAGTGGGACCTGTGCTAAAATAGCACGAGTTAGTGGTAAAATAACCCATTTTAACAGTAATCCAGATTGAAACTCTGTCCCTTTAGCTTGTCAGTAGTGGTGTACACATGTGTGTAAGTCCCAAATTTTGCAAAGCTATATATACAAGTTAAAGAACTGAGTCCTAAACCTCAAATGGTTCAAGTACACCTGCTGAGCAATAGTGACTGTTGCTAACATGGGGAAAACCCCTCTTGTTTGGGGTTAGAAATGTTACAAGATACCATGAGGGGCATAATCGAATGCCCATCTCCATGGGTGTCTATGTCCAAGAACAGGTACGTGAAGGGGCGGGACAGACCGTATTTTCAAAAAAAATGGGCGCCCATCTTTTTCAATAATACGGTTTGTGCCAGGCAAATGCATTGGATATGTGCGGATTTGAGCTGGGCGTAATCGTTTTTCAGAGATAATGGAAACCGAAGGCACCCAGCTCAAAAATGAACAAATCCAAGGCGTTGGGTCGTGGGAGGGGCCAGGAATCATAATGTACTGGTCCCCCTCACATGCCAGGACACCAACCGGGCACCCTAAGGGGCACTTGTAACAAGTTAAAAAAAAAAGTTAAATACCTCCCAAGTCCATAGCTCCCTTCCCTTGGGTGCTGAGCCCCCCAAATCCACCCCAAAACCCACTGCCCACAACTCTACGCATTACCATAGCACTTACGGTTGAAGGGGGCACCTAGATGTGGATACAGTAGGTTTGGAGTTTTTTGGAGGGCTCAACATTAACCACCACAAGTATAACAGGTGGGGGTGGGGGGTGGGCATGGGTCCACCTGCCTGAAGTACACTGCACCCACTAACAACTGCTCCAGGGACTTGCATACTGCTGTGATGGCGCTGGGTATGGCATTTGAGGCTGGCATACAGGCTGGAAAAGAAAGTTGTTAAAAGTTGTGTTTTTTTTGGTGGGAGGGAGTCAGGGGTGGTCATCCCTGATTCCCTCCGGTGGTCATCTGGTCATTTAGGGCACTTTTTTGGGACTTGTTCGTGAAAAAAAGGATTAAAAAAAGTGACCTAAATTCTCGCTAAAAACGGCCATTTTTTTTCGATTATCGGCCGAAGGCGCCCATCTCTGCTTAGCCGATAAACACGCCTCAGTCCCGCCTTCACCATGCCTCCGACATGCCCCCGCCAACTTTGTTCGTTCCCGCGACGGAGTGCAGTTGCAGGCACCTAAAATTGGCTTTCGATTATACCGATTTGGGCCCCTTTGCGAGATGGGCGACCATCTCCCAATTTGCGTCGAAATATGGGCACCCATCACTTTCGAAAATAAGGCTGCATGTCTTTTAGTTCTTTGGAAAATGTTAAACAAAAGAGACAAAGAAAAATGTGGAACTGAAACAAAAATAAGAGAAAGCCAGAGACAAAATAGTTTTAAAATGTTTAGGGAGTCTGTGATAGCGTGGACTAGTGGCCAGGCTTGGACCCTTTACAGACACAGGCAGCAGACGGGGTAAACCAAAAGGAAAGTCTTTATTGTGAACAAAAATTACCAAAAGTCTGTAACTGTCACAGATGCAGATAGCATTCACTTTACACAAAAAGAAATTTTGTTGTCTTAGGTATTCTGAGTCTAATTTCATTAACTCAGCACTTCCTAGCATTCACAGTGACTACTCCTAGCAGGCTCACTTCAATCCTTCACTTCTTTCATGTGAACCCAACTCCAAATACTGCAATCACAGGTTGAGTAAATACTGCACAATATAAACTTCCTACCTTGACCTGTCTGCCAACCCTATGGTCACAGGCTATGCTTCTCTTGAGGAATTCTTTCCTCCTTAACCTCTTTCCTGGGCCTCTGTATCAGGGCCTCTTGCTCGCTCTCTCTCGGACCTGAAGCCTCTGTATCAGGACCTCCTGCTCTCTCTTGCTTCTCAGGGCCTCCCTGATCTGTACTGCCCAAGGGCTTTTAGCTCCCTCCTGGCCTAAGCACCGTCCCACTGGCTCAGTCTCTGCAGCACAGCACCACCTGCTGCCAGGTGGCTGAACTGAGTCAGCCTAACACCATCTGCTGAAAGGGGACTGAACTGCATCAATGAGGGAGTGTTTCCTGCCCCTACACTACTCACTCCCTCAAAACAGTCCTTTTACAAAGCTCTGGTAAACACTGCAACTGAAAAGGGCTTTCCGTGGGATGCCTCAGTGAGTCCCGTGGTAATTTTGCAATGTGTGCATGCAAACTGCATGTTACAATGGGGTTTTTTTTTTTTTAATTTTTCACCAAGGGGGCTTGTCTGGGAGGCAGAGAGTGGGCATTTGTAGCTAATCAGCACGTCTGATTAGTATGTGATCAGCATGTGAACCCTTCCTACCTACAAACTAGTAAGGGCTACACACTAATCTTTTTTAATGTCCCTGCGCAAATGGCATAATTAGCATGTGATAACTCAAAACTTACTAAATGGGAAAACAAACTGAAAAACAGACCATGCTAAAGGAAAAAAAATCAGTTATCAAACTGTGAATGATTGATAGCCTCAATTTACAAACTGATTTTTTTCTTTAGCATAATTAGCATGTGAACATTTTCTGACTGCAGTAAAAAAAATGGCCTTTGCGCGTGTAAGACCCGTGTAAGTGCACGCTAAGGACACTTTTTAGTGCTGCTTTGTAAAAGGACCCCCTAATCATTATTCATTTTAAATTGGCTAAGGAGGTTTTGCTTACAGCTTCACCAAAACTCTCAAACTAGTCCCTAGCTTGTAGCCCGAGAGCAGAATTCGTTCAGCTATGCTTTACTAAAGCAGTGAAGGTGACTCTCTCATTTTCACTAGGGAGGTGTACAAAACAAATTGGTGCAGTTTGAAGTCATTTTCATTTTTTTTAGCCAACCCTTGAACATTTTTTGGTTTGTTTTCAAAGGTTTATTCATGCAAAATTGGATTAAAGTGCATAAAATTGCTTTTATATGCATAAGTCATCTTTTGTGCATTCGTCCAGAGGTTTTATACTTGTAAAGTTAATTTAGTGCCCATTTTTTTTAATGCAAATTCAATTTCCTGGACTGAAAGTATAAACCAAATGCACATTCTTATTGTTCATTGCTTGTGCTGATTTTTATACAGCTTGTCAGCACCACTGGGTATTTCTAGACACATTATAGAAATGATAAGTAATAGTAATTTTATCAGTTTATGCTGTGTTGTCTGCACTGTACATTTTCCTGTAATTGAAGATGTTATAAAGATCTGTCTCTATTTATGTTTTGTATATTAACAGTACAGCATTGTGCAATCATACAATTATAACAGCAGAGAGGAGATGAAAGTAGAATGAGAAAGGAATCAGGGAGGGGGCAGGTTTTTTTTTTTTTTTTGGGGGGGGGGGGGACAATTTTCAAGCTCTCCACATTGGAACAAATGTCATGCATAACCTGTGGGCTTTGCACTAATTTTGAAATCAAAAGTGCATGCATGCTTCTGCTTTGCAACTGCCCACGGGTACAAAATGTGTATGAGCACTAGCACCTGCTTTTGTGAGCAAGTAGAATTTTGCTGGAAAGGTACATGCAATGGTTTGAAAACGTCATCTATAAATGCCTGCAGGGCAGGCCCAAACCATTAGACATTTTGGACCCGTTGGAGTGTGAGGCAACTCCAACGGGTCCAAAATGCGGCTGCTAGCCTTTTTTTAAAATTTTTTTTACATAGGCTTTAGAGACCATAGGACACCTATTTTTTCTGCATTGCATTGGCTACCTGTCCGCAAATGCTGTGTTTTGAAAACTTTGGAGTTAGTATTCAGGATCTCTCATGGCATAGCTTCCAAATCTATGCCAAACTATGTTCCTAAGCCACTGGCTCCCAAACCTGATCCTAGAAGCACCCCAGCCAGTCAGGTTTTCAGGACATCCACAATGAATATTCATAAGAGAGAATTTGCATGCAGTAGAAGCAGTGTATGTAAATCTGTCGTGAATATTCATTGTGAATATCCTGAAAACCTGACTGGCTAGGGTGCCTCTAGGACCAGGTTTGGGAACCACTGCCCTAAGCGACTGCTTGGCTCCCAGAGTGAGAGATGTTTTGTTTTGCCCTCAGCTATAACTTTATTTTTAATTAGAACATGCCTGGGCATGAGCTTATTGTAACTTTTTGATTTGATTATGGAATAGGTTGCCTTCTACTATAAGATCTATAGATGATTTATTGGACTTTTCGGAAGGCTGTGAAAACATATCTATTCCTAGAAGACTGTTACAATTTATGCTGTGGGACTGTTACATTGAATTGCTTTCTGTCAATCTAAAATTAAAGTTTTAACGGTTTTTATTATTAAAGTGTTTTATGATTTACTATTATAAATGTAACTTCTGCAACCCATTCTGGGCGTTGTTGGGAGGATGGTCTAAAAAATTGAGTAAATAGATAAAATTAGGTGACTACCTAAGGCAGCAGCTTCCAGGGGAAGCTAGGAACAGTTGTAATCAAATTAAAACTATAGATCTTGACATACACACCAACTAAAAAAAATCCATCAATGCCTACTTTTACCATCAAGAAGGGTAGGTAAGTTTCAAATAGCCCATTTACCTGGGTAAATGACTAATTCCCTTAGTTGTCTTAGGAACAGGGGGAGCAGATTAGAGGGCCTGAAAGTTTTGAAGGGGAAGTGGCATATGGCCAAAGGTTTGCCTAGACTAGAGTGTACAATACCCTTTCATCGACCCTGTATGCCTGATTTTCCTCTCTCTGATCACTCTAGCTCTGTAAATGCCTGCTCTCAATATAGCAAAATGTGCAGACTTTAGCCACATTGAGGGAGTGCAATTTTCAGAGATAAATGCTTCTTTAAAAAAAAAAAAATAAAGTGGACAAAACATAATTCAGCCTAAAGTCCAGTAAAATCAGAGCACACTACGTTGTTTCTTTTAGAAACACTATTCACATTTTAGATGTGCAGAAACTGGTATTTAGAAGTGTATATTGCATGTACATCTAAATCCCAATTTTAGAAAGCTCTGGTCTGGGTATGTTTTGGGCAGAACTAGGGTGGGCAAAACGATGCATGTGCACTCCTCATTTCAGAAGGGGAATGCACATTTATGCCTGTCATCATCAATGTCTGGATTGACACTTTTCCTCAGGGATGTCTAAATTACAGAAAGTTGCTCGATTTATGCAGCAGTTCACTGAAGATGATATACTTAGTTGCACCCTTAATCCTCCAGTGTATGTTCCCCCCCCCCCCCAAAACCGATACTAACAAAAGAAATCAGATTCTGTGACAGCTTTGGAACCCCCCCCCCCCCCCCCCCACGTTTCTAAGATGGTAGATATAAACATGTATGTTTGGCACGTCAGAATATACAGTACATGTGTACATGCCAGCACATACACACGTTGGTATTTCAGAATATACAGTGCGTGTACATGCCAGCACACACATGTATGTAGCCATTATATTGACCCAGCTGATATTTTAGATGTTTATTGTTTAATACAATGGATGCTCCTACCACACATAGAGGCCCTTTTACTAAGGGTTGCCATGGGCAACCCAGAATTACTGCTAGCCCAAAATGGGCGCCAGTGGTAGTTCCACCCCAAGCACACAGCATTTCCGGTGCTACAGGAAATATTTGAAAAATATTTCCACAGGGGGTTACTGCTGGGTTAGCGTAGGAGCCCTTTACCGCTACCTCAATGGGTGGCAGTTAAGTGCTGCCTCCGAAATGGCCGCACAGCAAATGCGAACTTACCACATGGCCATTGCTTTTTTGGGGCTTTTTACCCACAGTGGTAAAATGGGCCCTGGTACGCGGCAAAAATGGTCACTGCCATTAGCGAAGGGCCCCTTTTACCACAGCTTGGTAAAAGGGCCCCATAACCAGCTCATAAATGTCCTTTCCTCGATGTTTACATCAATCCTGTCTTTTCTAAAATGCTGCTTCACTATCATTTCTCCTGTGATAGTGGGTTTGTCCTACAATATTGTTAGCCAGATACTAAAACATAGGCTAGAATATAAAATAGCTCACTTTTTCTGCCAACAATGCATTAGAGACCCAGCCCCATCATTCCACTGAAAGCCAAAATGTAAGGTAAACCAATAAGGGTGTGGCAAAGAAAACAGGAGTGTGTGGATGCGAGTCTAGCTTGGACATCAGCAGGTATAGACAATTGTGTCCTGCTTTGAGATCAGAATACATAGGATGGAGTGTAGGGTATAAGTATAGAAAATACATAGACTAGACAAGGGAAGCCAGTGGTTGTGATAGTGAAGATGAGTAATGGGATCAAACTTGGAAGCATTCCAAAGACGGTTAATGTGTGGTTTTCAAGCTAATTCTCGGCAGCAGGTTGCAGAAACATGTACCTTTCATGCTGGCGCCTCTTGGCATAAAGCCAAAGAGCTCCATTTCAGGCACCTCATCTTCCTCCGCATTTGACACGTTGGGTGGGAGGTTGCTGCGCCCCTCGTTAGCGGCAGGCTTCTTTTTCTTATCTTTCTCAGGCTGAGTTGTTCTTGGTTCAGACATTATGAAAACAAACAAATCTGTTAAAAAGAAAGGGAGAAACAACCTAATGGAATTTTTTATACGCCATGAGTTAAAAGTGAAAGGAAGAAAACAAGAATCAGTTTAAGGCACTAAAAATGTTTCGGAGGGTTACTTAAATACAGATGCATTTGCCAGAGGAGAAATAAAAGGCACTTGTGCTTCCTAGAATCTTCTACTAAATACTGTCCCAAGTTTATTTGTCCTAAAGGATTTCCAGAATGTTAAGAGCTAGAACCATTCTGCATAGATACTACTGATTTCCTAGCTTAAGTAACTAAGGGATGTAGTTATTAGAGCTATACCGAATAGCATATTTTACTGTTTGACCGAATATGAATAATAGGTATTGAACTTTAACATAACAAATAATAAAGTAGCAACATGAAATCAGAGATCAAGGGTTTATTTTTAGCACAGTAGAGCCCTGGAATTATTCATATTCAAATTTAAAACTATTCAGCCGAATACGAATAATGTACTCAGGGCATTATTCGGGGTTGAATTGAATCAAATACAGATATTCGGTACAGCTGTAGTAGTTGTTATCGATGTGGGCTACCATAAAGATGGTGTTACTTTACCACTAACTCATGATATTTTAGCACGGGTCCCATGTTATGAAATGAGGCCTAGTTATTAACGGAGTGGCCTAGCGGTTAGAGCAACAGTCTTGCAATCCAGAGGTGGCCGGTTCAAATCCCACTGCTGCTCCTTGTGATCTTGGGCAAGTCACTTAACCCTCCATTGCCTCAGGTACAAACTTAGATTGTGAGCCCTCCTGGGACAGAAAAATATCCAGTGTACCTGAATCAGGGGCGTAGCCAGACTATAGATTTTGGGTGGGCCTAGGCAAGAAGTGGGTGGGCACCAAGTGCTCTCCCCCCCCCCCCCCCCAACCACCACCAACAAAAATATCTCAGCTGGCGGGGAAATGCTTCTTTCCACCATGGCAGTCTGCAGTACGCATGCGCTGAAAACTGAGAATGCGCAGGTGCTGGTATCATGGAGAGTAGTGTTTTCGTTACCATTAGGGGGAAGTCTTCAGCTGGGATCCCCACCAGCTACCACTAAACGTGTGGTACTGTTGGGTGGGCCTGAGCACTAAGTGGGTGGGCCCTGGCCCACCCAGGCCCACCTGTGGCTACGCCACTGACCTGAATGTAACTCATCTTGAGCTACTACTGAAAAAAGTGTGAGCAAAATCTAAATAAAAATAAATAATAACTGGGGCTAACGGTAAATGAACACATCTTAATAGTAGCTCATGTTGATAGCTTGCCTCCTAAATTGGTTATGTCTTGACACTGGTTCCCCACTGGGGCCACTGACCAACACACACCTATATCCACAAGCTATGCCCTCTCCTGCCCAGTTATATCCCGCAGCATTTAAGTGGGTACCACCACTGAATATTGCCTATGACCACCCAGGCATTGTCTGGTTAGTGCCAGGGTGGTCTAGGGGCAGCACTTGGGCAAAGCTAGTACTTAACCAGTTAACAGTGATATTCATTCCACTAACTGGTTATGTAAGAGGATAAAGTTAGTACAGCAAAAATGATCTAACTTTAACCACCGAGCTAGCTGGGCACTGGTCTGAATATCAGCCGGTGCCCAGTTCACTTCCAAGTGACCACACGTACTCGGATATTCAGTGCTGGAGGCCAGATGTGGCTCTGCAGTGAACATCAGGTCTTAACCCCTGCAAGCTGAATACTGAGCCCAGTTGTTTTATAACTAGCCGTTAAGCCCGTTAAAACGGGCAAGTATTGGTATGCTCTATTTTGATATATAACTCCCTCCCTCCCTCCCCTCGGCTCCCCGCCCTTCCTCCTTCCCTCCCAGCTCCAAGGCCCGATTCCCTCCCAGCTCCAAGGGCCCCCCCTCCGTCCCTCCCAGCTCCAAGGCCCCTCTACTTCTGACCTCCCATGTCCAGCATCCTCCCTCCTTCCCTGCCAGCTTCAAGGCCCCCAGTCTCTCCCTCCCTCCTAGCTCCAAGGCCCCATTCCCTCCCCTCCCAGCTCCAAGGCCCCCCGTCCAAGCCAGCTCCAAGGCCCCCCTCTGTCCCTCCCCTCCCTTGCAGCTCCAAGGCCCCCTCCTCCTTCTGAGCATTTCTCCTGCCATCCCCTCCCCCCCGAGGTCGCTGCTATCGCCCCTCCCCCCCCGAGGTCGCCACCGGCCCCCTCCACCCGGGCCCTCCCTCCCAGCTCCAAGGGCCCCCCCTCCGTCCCTCCCAGCCAGCTGCAAGGCCCCCCTCTGTACATCCCTCCCAGCTCCAAGGCCCCCCTACTTCTGACCTCCCATGTCCAGCATCCTCCCTCCTTCCCTGCCAGCTTCAAGGCCCCCTGTCTCTCTCTCCCTCCCTCCTAGCTCCAAGGCCCCATTCCCTCCCCTCCCAGCGCCATGGCCTCCCCTCCCAGCTCCAAGGCCCCCTGTCCAAGCCAGCTCCAAGGCCCCCCTCCGTCCCTCCCCTCCCTCGCAGCTCCAAGGCCCCCCTCCTCCTTCTGAGCATTTCTCCTGCCTTCCCCTCCCCCCCGAGGTCGCTATCGCCCCTCCCCCCCGAGGTCGCTGCTACCGCTCCCCCCCCCCCCGAGGTCGCCACCGGCCCCCTCCACTACATTTAACTTACAGCACCAAAACCGCAGGCAGATCAGCTCCGTCGGCCTTCCTTCTCTGCCTGTGTCCCGCCCTTGTGTGACATAATGTCAGCGAGGGCGGGGGACACAGGCTGGGAAGGAAGGCCGACGGGAGCTGATCTGCCTGCGGTTTCGGCGCTGTAAGTTAAATGTAGAAGAGAGGGCCTGGCCTGGTGGAGGGGGTTGGCTGCGACCTTGGGGGGGGAGGGGGCGGCAGCGGCGACCTGCAGAGGGGGAGCGGCGGCGGCGACCTCCGGGGGGGGGGGAGCGGTAGCATTAGCGGCAGCATCGACGTCCGTGTGGCAGTGACTGCACTCCTCCTCAGCGCAGAGTTTCCCTCTCTGTTCCGTCATCACGTCTTGACGTGGGGGCGGGACAGAGAGGGAAGTCTCTACTGCGCATTTGCAGGTGAGTCGGTCACTTGCCATTTATATGTTTGTTAACTGGACGTTGGAATTGTGACATCATTGTCCTCTTACTTAACCAGTTAGTGGAATGAGGGGGCATATGATAAAGGTCTTTAAAATAATGAGTGGAGTAGAACAGGTAGACGTGAATTGTTTACCCTTTCCAAAAATACTAGGACTAGAGGGCACACAATGAAGCTACAAAAGTAGTACATTTAAAACAAATCAGACAAAATATTCACTCAGCGTGTAATTAAACTCTGGAATTCATTGCCAGAGAATGTGGTAAAAGCAATTAGCTTAGCAGGGTTTAAAAAAGGTTTGAATAGCTCCCTAACAGAAAAGTCCATAAGCCATTATTAACATGACTGTGGGGAAAATCCACTGCTTATTTCCAGGATAAGCAGCATAAAATGTATTGTACTGTTTTGGGATCTTGTCAGGTACTTGTGACCTAGATTGGCCACTGTTGGAAACAGGATGCTAGGCTGGATAGACCTTCAGTCTGCCCCAGTATGGCAACACCTATGTAATCTAAATATGGAGCTTCAATTTGAAGCACAGTTGAAGGAACAATAAATAGTGACAGCTTGTGCAAAAAAAAAAAGAAAAAAGGGTGAAGATATAATACCCAGAATACCTACAGATATGTATTCCAAGCCAAAAGATGACAGGTCCCCACCACCTAACATTTGCCCACAAGGCCAAACACTCAGAGTTGTTGAAGTAGGCTGATTGCTTCAGTCACGTTCCACTATATGGATACTTTAAGAGCTGGAATGGGGGGAAATGTGTATGTTCTTCCTCAAGGAAGAAAAATAAAATATATTCTAGCCAATATTCAAAGTAAGTTAACTGGCTGAGAACAGCTGCCAACCAGTTAACTCACTTATTGGCAGCTATCTGGTCATTTTCAGCGGCATTTAACCAGTTTTCTTCGCTGAGAATGACTGGTTAACACCAAAGTGCAAGCCGGCTAGGTTGGCGGTATTTCAGGGGTAGAGTCTGGTTAGCTCCTGACATTTAGAGCTAACCAGCCAGTGTTACCGAATAACTAAGACTGCATAAATAGCAGACCTATCTTTATGCACTAATGGATGGCCGGTTAGCTCTGAATATTGAGTTAACTGGGCATACACTAGCTAGCTTTAAAAAAATGTATATTCAGTGCTAGCAACAGATATGGCATGCAATTGAATATCTGTGTTCAACTCCAGCAGTGGATATGAACAGTGCTGACTGCCGCTGGCTGAATAATCGGGAGTATTGCTTATTAGATGCCCTCTCAACAATGCACAACACTATTGTAACTCTACCAAAATGTAAATTGTAAGCCACTTTGAACCAAAACTTGTTTTTGGATAATAGCGGGTTACAAGAATGCATAAATAAATAACATGTAAATGTGCTTTGTAAGCACTGCTCTTCCTAAATTAATCTCTTGAAGTAATATATAAAAATATTTCCAACATAACATACTTTAGTCATTTTTAAGTGACTTGCCCAAGATCATGAGGCGCAGCAGCAGGATTTGAACTTGTCAGCCTTGTGCTCTATCTGCCAAGCTACTCCTCTACTTGATAACAGCTCAATCACCATCTCACATTTTACTAGATGCTCCCTAGATGATGCTGAGTATTTCTGTTCATTCAAAATATATATAAGCATTATTACAGAGTATTTCTATTCTCCAGATAGGATAACAGATGCCACTCAGAGCCTGTTTTAAAAAGCAGGAGTGCCACAGCAGTGACATTTTTCCATTGTTTTACTTTTCTGCCTTTGGAACTGGCTCCTGAACTTTCATTCCTACCACATTCCCAGAGTGACTTACCTAGCCTAGGCCATATCTTCATTCCTGTAAAGCAGGTAGGACTTTAGCAAAAGCAGAGTGTAGAGGAATAGTAGGGTTAGAGGCTTATTTTTAAAGAAGATAAACTTACAAAGCATCTTAATGAGTAAATAGGAGAACACCTCTCTTCTACAGCGGATGGACGGGCAACTATGCAAATCCCATAGCTCGTGCTATAACTCCAAACCCAATGCTTGTAATGCTAAAGGTGAGATACAGGGGATCTCATTTTCTTTCAGAGGCAAGGGTTGTGTGCGGGGGAAAAAATGTTCAGTTCTTTTCGTTTGTCTCAGAAACTAATGCCTGTAAAATTTTATTAACATGCATAAAAAAATGTAATGTTGACAAATCAATTCTACATACATTATTTATGTGCATAAAGTCAATGTGTTCTTTACATGCATACAATTTTCTCACACACAACCCAACCATAAGCTTCATCCCTTTCTTGGAAAGGAAAATGCAATTAGTGTTAACTGTTAGCTAAGGGGCTCATTTTCAAAGCACTTGAGATTTACAAAGCTCCATAGGTTACTATGCAACTTTGTAAGTCAAAGTGCTTTGAAAATATACCTCTGAATGCTCAAAGTCACCTCTCTGCAAACAAGGAGAACAAAATGGCTGCTAAAAACAGCCAAAGCTTTACTCCACTGAGACAGCTATCTGAAACCACCACAAATATAAGGAGACACCCATTCATACTATTGAAAAAGAAACTCCACAACGTTTGCTTTTGAATTCCTCTTCAGTTAGAATTCTGAAATCAAACTGAACAGTCTGAGGAAAGTTGAGCACTAGTACCTGACTTTGCTGTTGTTTTTCTCCTCTTGCTCAAAGGAGCTGCCCAAGTGAATAGAAGCTGGGAAGAAAGCTGAGGACTGTTTTCTTCAGTGCTAGCTATAGATGCCTCTGTTCCCTCCACCCCTGCCCAGAAAGTCAGGGCTGGGTCTGCTCCTCTTCCCTGACACTCCCACTTGCATATGTGTAATTAACTGCAGCTGGCACAGGCATTAAGAAATCAAGAAGGAAATGCAGTTGTGCTGAACTTTCACTTTAAGGCTACAATAGCTATCTTGATAGTGTGAACATCATCTGCCTACCTGGAGGAAAACAAATGAACCTCTTAATAAAGTGTCCAGTGCAAATTCTCCCTCTTTCAACTTCAGGCAGGTTTTAGGCCCCCAGTGTCATAGGGGCCCAAGGCAATTGCCTTGTTTGCCAAGCCCTAACGCCACCATGGGCACACCACTTTATTTCCAAATCTGAGGATAGGAAAGAAAAATTTCTGAATTGCAGCATGACGGTCATGCATAAATTTTATCAAAGCTGTACTCAGGGCCCAATTAAGTCCAACAGATACACAACTCAACAATGGTGCCCCTCGGTTCTTCTGTTGCTTAACTGACAAGACATTGACTCAATAAGTACTGAGAAATACATTATTTTATGAAACAAAATATCATATATATTTATAATGATTAGAAAAACACTGAAATTTATGTTGGATAATGGGTGTGGCAGACAGCAGTGAAAGAGTTAAGGTCATGATTGTATAATCCCCCATTATAATGAGGATTACTACGAGTTAGAATGTGGAACTCTCCAGAGTTCTCTGAGGGGAGGGTGGTAAAGGATCCAGTCCAAGGGGGTGGGTTCCTGGGTAACTTGCAGAGGGAAATGTTTCTAGTTGTTGAGTAATTCTCAAAACAAATCCCTCAGTCTATGGTACTATAGAGAACTCAAAAACCAGGACTCAATATCTGCTTAGAATCCGGGCTAGTAGCACTCCAGATTCAAAGGTCTACTGTTCAGTACAACCAGGAATATCCAACATACTTTTTTATAGGCATATATATGTATGTGATAAAGAGAGCCCTCAGCCAAAACACCACTTATTTTATAAAAAGGCAATATACTGTATTTCGTTGCCAAGTGGTATAGCACTTCATTCATCGGGTCGCCCTTACATTTCTGTATGTGCTATTGCCCCACACCTTGGTGCTCTTATAGACAAATAATAATCAAAAACGTGAACTTATCTGAATAAAGTAATATTGTCTTTTCGCTTCACAATTCATTGGCCTCCCCTTGAAATGCCCGACACTGCGGGTTTCATAAAGTCTTTCTTCAGGGACTCGGGTTAAGGCCGTCTGAGGAAAAAATGTGAAGTCATCTTCATTATGGTTATTCCCAAAAAAGCCAGCTCTTTCTCCTCTTCCTCTCCAGTAGTATTTCATTACCCCCTTTCCCATACCACGCCATGTTGGGTATCATTAGGAAAGGGATTGAAAACAAAAATAAGGATATTATTCTGCCATTGTATCGCTCCATGGTGCAACCGCACCTCGAGTATTGTGTTCAATTCTGGTCGCCGCACCTCAAAAAAGACATAGTGGAATTGGAAAAGGTGCAGAGAAGGGTGACAAAGATGATACAGGGGATGGGACGACTTCCCTATCAGGATAGGCTGAAGAGGCTGGTGCTCTTCAGCTTGGAGAAAAGGCGACTGAGGGGAGATTTGATAGAGGTCTATAAGATAATGAGTGGAATGGAACGGGTTGATGTGGAACGTCTGTTTACACTTTCCAAAAATACTAGAACAAGGTGGCATGCGATGAAGCTGCAGTGTGGTAAATTTAAAACAAATTGGAGGAAATGTTTCTTCACTCAATGCGTGGTTAAACTCTGGAATTCACTGCCGGAGAAGGTGGTTAAGGCGGTTAACTTAGCAACTTCAAAAAAGGTTTGGATGGCTTCCTGGAGGAAAAAGCCATAGCATGTTATTGAATGGATGAGGGAATAATACAGTATTTCTAGGATGGGCGGGACAAATTGCTTGTTCTTTTGGCTGCTGTTGGTGACAGGGTGTTGGGCTCGATGGACTCTTGGTCTGTCCCAGCATGGCGATGCTTATTTACTTACGTACTTAAGTGTAGACCTTAGAAATGCATAAGCTCTATATGTAGATCCTTCAAGAGGTAGTGTGTCATGATTTAGGCTCTAAAACACTTTCTGATGTTTTGGTGCCACCTCAGTAAGGCCAACACACAATCTCTTCACTGCAAAACACTATACACAAACTTGTGCAAAAACACACTCATAACCTTACCAAACCATAACAGCACTAATTCCAAGGACAGGACGAGCTACAACCTTATCCGTGAAAAAGCAGCACTGTAATTACACCGGGCTCTAGACTGGAACCCTGGGGAGAGTGGTAAGATAGTCTATTTTTTTATTAGACTAACTTTATACATGTTTTGATTAGCTTTAAAAGGCAATACCTTCTTCTTCAGATCAGAAATTTATTTTGACATTTATACCCCACTTTATTCCGAACATACTCAACTTAAATGTGGCTAACAGTAAATAAACAACAGACAAGGTTTACAAAGCCATAAATAAAATATCAAATATAGACCATTGATGGCCAGTTACAATCTTAGATACTCCATCAATGGATAGAAACCTCTCAAAGAGGAGAGTTTTCAGTCTTTTACGAAATTCCAAGTAATCAGGCTGATCCTTGATTGCCATTGGCAGTGAATTCCACCACTTAGAATCTTGGTATCGAAAGTCAGCAGAGTGAACTGACTTGTAATGCACTCTCTTGCAAACTGGAAGATGAAGTCTAAGGTAGTTCCTAGAACCATAGGTTATATTGTGGGGGGAATAGTTATTAAGGGCTGCATGTAATTCGGTGTCATGACATATCATATTTGAAAGACAAAAATACATAATTTAAAAATAATCCTGGCTTTAATGGGCAACCAGTGCAGCTTGCATAATAATAGAGCAGCTTTATCAAAATGTGATACCTTGAGGACAAGCCTACCTGCTGAATTTTGGGACGTTTTGAACACCCTCCTTACATCCAATATAGATGTAATTGCAGTAATCGAACTGAGTTAAAACAAAGGATTGAACTAGCAGTCTAAAGATGTCAGGTGAGAAAGATGATCTGATTCTCCTCAGCTTCCAAAGGGGTTGGTTACCAGAATAAATTTAGACATCTCTATTTAACTTAAACTTAAATTCTGAAGCCCAGGATTCCAACAAATCCAGGTCAAGCCTAATCAGGAACAATTTCTGGAAGGCCAGTCTTGAAAGGGATATAGATTGTGACATTGTCTGTGAAAATTAGCATATGGAACCCTGGGGACATTGGTTTGGTATTCTCCCCCTCCAAAAATAATGTTGTTACCCCTGACACCCAGAAATGACTGCAAATATTCTTCCTCAGTTCTAGGTGCCTATATAATTTTCAACATGCAGACAGTTTCCATTGGGCAAGCGCAAGGAATGGATGGCATGAGACGTCCCGTTTTATCCTGGAGATGACACTCTCTGTTAAACATAGATGATGTAGGGTTGATTTGATGTGGTAACCCAACTCCAAAGGTAGGTCAGAGGCATAAAGTGGACTCAGTGAATCTTGAGGAGAACATGGCAGGCAGCATGGGGCTGCACTCATGGGCAAATGATCAAAAGCAAATGCGATTGCTAGAGACAATTAGTTCTGGACTTACGCCTGCATTTGCTTTTGTCCCAGGATCATAGCTGGCGAGCGTGTGCAACAGCATGTTCGCTGGCTCTGAACACAAATATCATGCAAATGCATACTGAACATATTCCTCCCCAATGCTCAGCAAGCAGCATGCCAAACTAGTGCACTGCTACTGTTTTGTAACCCTACACCAGCTCAGAGCTGGCATTAGGGTTTATAGAGAGCATTGGGAAAGAATGGGTCCTGTCCAGTATGTACTTGGATGTTAACAGGCTTCCCTATCCCCTCCCCCAACAAGAATGGAACCTGAAACTCCCACCCCAAGCCAGTGACATGGGAGGCTGGAGGTCCAATGGACCTCCTCCCCCCTCCCCCCCTCTCCAGGATGCACTAAGCAGGACTGGGCATTGCAATTTTGAAGGTGATGCTGAAGAGGAGGGAGTGTGCTACTCCCTCCTCCAACGGAAAGGTAGGGGGAGAGAGGGGGCCACTAGATGACCAGGAGGAGGGGGTTTGTGCTTGCAGCCCACTGGGCCACCAGGGCCTTATTGTTTGGGTATGGAGGGGTTAGGGGGGGCTGGAGATCCACCTCCAGACCCTGGGACTCTGTGATGGGGGGTTGGGGGGGACTGAAGGTCCGCTGGATCTCCAGCACCTGTGTCGCTGACCCAGGCGGGGGGGCTTGGGGGGGCACTAGGCCACCAGGGCATTGCAGGAGGGAGCACCTGTGTCTGACAGGTCCAGGCTTTTGACAGCCCAGACCTGTCAAACAAGTGTGGGAGGATGCGTTCAGGCACAATCCTCCTGCACTTCTACCCCATGATCTGAGACAATAGCATGCTTAAATTTGCATGTTATTATCTCTGACCATGGGGCGGTAAAGTCCCGCGCTATTTTTAGAACTCTGTTTGTAACAGCACGGGGCTTCTGATCATCTGCCTGTCAGTACTCCAGAGCAATGAGTCCTAAATGTTTTCTGTTGTGACACACCTGATGGACAATATTCACGTGTGTGACAACTGAACACTAAAATTCACAGCTGAACAAAAAAAAAAAAACTTTAAACAGTGTGGTGAGTGTTATTTTCAGATACCAGCTGTGGTGTTTAGAAAGCCCACAGATATTCAGGGCCACTCTCCAGATAGGCAGCAGTGCTGATGATACATGGCCCACACCAATCAATTACAACAGCAACCTAACTGAAACTGCTTAGCTGTAAGGGACAGCAGTTCAAACAACCTCACACCAACCTGGCAATATATAGAGGGAATTTTCAGTGGCACTATCTATAGAGGACTAGATTCTATATTTGGTGTCAAAAATTGGTGCTGAAATTTAGTGTGAATTTGCCTACTTTTCAATCCCATATTTAAAAAAATTGTATGTTAACACATCAGTCCCAGATATATTGTCATATAAAACAAATATATATTCAAATTCTGGTGTCACATCAATAATAGCAACACAAAATCCATCCACTGGCAGATAATGTGAATCAATACAAAACCCTGCAAATACGCTACTCAGAAACTATGTAGCAAATAGAACCTATGGACAGTTTGAAGTGACTGTTAAGTTATTCACTGTACTAAAGCAATGTGGTGAAGAGTTTACTCATTGATGATATTAATGTATATATATAGGTGGAATTTTTTTATGCCTATGATTAATGTATTGATGACAGCAAGAAGACTTGGTCTAGCTGAAGGCTGTTAATTGAATCTGAGGCTTTTTCTTCACCATTTTTCATAGTAATGTATAGCCAATGATTAATGCCACACAATGAAGCTCTACTAGAGATTACTGGATTTTGTAGCTTTTGCAGTTTATTTGGATGGTTTCCCTGGATAGAGATGCACAAAACTAACCAATTTGGAGAAATTGCCCCCCCAACAATGACATTGAAGGCATATGGACCACAGAGAGAGTATCTTTCACAGCCAATAATTCTGAGCATTTACATAAATTCATGCCTGACAGTTCCAGATGATAGACACTTTCTTCTTGTCTCTATTTCCTGTGAATGCAGCTTTTTTTTTACTCCTAGTAATAATGGATATAAGGTATCTTCTTAGAAAGGAAAGCAGATGTGTGTCCGAGACAATCAGGCTTATTTTCGAAAGAGAAGGGCACCCATCTTTCGACACAAATCAGTAGATGGGCGTCCTTCTCACAGGGTCGCCCAAATCGGCATAATCGAAAGCCGATTTTGAGCATCCCCAACTGCTTTCCATTGCGGGAATGACCAAAGTTCCCGGGGGCATGTTGGAGGCATAGCGAAGGCGGGACTTGAGCGTCCCTAACACATGGGCGTCCTCGACCCATAATGGAAAAAAGAAGGGCATCCCTGATGAGCACTTGGCTGACTTGGTCCATTTTTTCATACGACCAAGCCTCAAAAAGGTGCCCAAACTGACCAGATGACCACCGGAGGGAATCGGGGATGACCTCCCCTTACTCCCCCAATGGTCACTAACCCCCTCCCACCCTAAAAAAAACAACTTTAAAAATATTTTGTGCCAGCCTCAAATGTCATACTCAGGTCTCTTGCAGCAGTATGTAGGTCCCTGGAGCAGTTTTAGTGGGTGTAGTGCACTTCAGGCAGGCAGACCCAGGCCCATCCCCCCTACCTGTTACACTTGTGGTGGTAAATATGAGCCCTTCAAAACCCACCACAAACTCACTGTACCCACATGTAGGTACCCCCTTCACTCCTAAGGGCTATGGTACTGGTGTACAGTTGTGGGTAGTGTGTTTTGAGGGGCTCAGCACACAAGGTAAGAGAGCTATGCACTTGGGAGCAATTTGTGAAGTCCACTGCAGTGCCCCCTAGGGTGCCCGGTTGATGACCTGGCATGTCAGGGGGACCAGTGCACTATGAATGCTGGCTCGTCCCATGACCAAATGGCTTGGATTTGGTCATTTCTGAGATGGGCATCTGCATTTTCCATCATTGCCGAAAATCAGAAACGACCAAGTCTAAGGACGACCATCTCTAATGTTGACCTAAATTTCCAGATTGTGCGTTGCCGACTGTATTATTGAAATGAAAGTTGGACACCCATCTTGTTTCGATAATACGGGTTTCCCCGCCCCTTCACGGGGCTGTCCTGCAAAGACGTCCCCAGGAAAACTTGGGCGTCCCCTTCGATTATGCCCCTCCATATGTCCTCACTGGTATGCAAAGCTTTGTAGTCGGTGGGGGAAGAATGCAATACAAAGATTTGGGTTTTCATATTTTATTTACAGGTCAATATTCAAAAGCACTTATTTAGATAACAGCACCTGCTATTCGGATAAGGGTTGCTGACAAGGATATTCATCAGCAGTATCTGGATAGTGTATCTGAATATTCTTACAGGCTGCTTCTGCATTGTGCGGATAGTGTGATGGCAGAACATATCAGTCTCAGAACATATGCAGATAGTGTCAATATTCTGTCTGCTATCCGGATAATTTATCCAGATAACTTAGAACAGATAAACACCCCTCCCCCTCCCCTCCCCCCCCCCCCCCCCCGATATTTAAACTCTGCAGTCAGTTTTCTATTTAAAATGCCAGCCGTGGCATTTAATTATATGTACCTGAATCCTGGCATAAACATCCCGGTATAAGCTGACTAGTGGACGTAAATGGATATAGCTGAGATTCAGCACCAGGGTAAGTTCTGGCAATGTCCTGGCACTATCTGGATATCACCAAGGTGGTCAGTAATGATTCTCAACAGCATTATCTGGATAATACCACTGAAATCCAGTGGCTGACCCTGGTACTTATCCCAATAGGAGACTCTGTCCTCAGTAATCTGGATCAGTTATCCAGACAGTAGACTGAATATTGCTGGAGGTGACTGCCTAAACTGGATACTTAGTGCTGCCCAGAATCCTGTCAGTTGTTCTGAATATCTGGGTATTTTTTGACTGCCTCAGATAGCGATTAAAAAAAAAAAAAAAACCAGAACCAACACTGACCACGGCAACTGAATCCCCTATTAGTGTATACCAGAATATTAATTTAGCAGTGGTAGTGAGTGTTTTTTAAACTGCTGTTGACTGTCCTACAGTCGCTTTCAATTTTTTCGACTGGTTGATTTGATTGTAATTTCCCAGGTCTGCCTGGCTTCTTACTGTTTGTAAACCACACAGAACTGTTAAGGTTGTTGCGGTATAGTAGTAGTTTTTAGTTAGTTTAGTTTATCCCTGGATATTCAATGCCAGGCCATGTCTGACCACCAGCATTGAATATCCAGGTTAATGCAGCTGGCTATTTCTTATGCAGTTAAGCATTTATTTTTATTTTTTTCTTACATTTGTACCCCGCACTTTCCCACTTATAGCAGGTTCAATGCGGCTTACATATTATATACAGGTACTTATTTGTACCTGGGGCAATGGAGGGTTAAGTGACTTGCCCAGAGTCACAAGGAGCTGCCTGTGCCTGCAGTCGGAATCGAACCCAGTTCTCCAGGACCAAAGTCCACCACTCTAACCACTAGGCTTCTTGTACTAAACTGCACTAGCGATTCCCGCGTGGCTAATGAAAGGAAGCCCATTCAATTCCTATGGGCTTCCTCTCATTTGCCGCACCGGGAATCGCTAGTGCGATTTGGTACAAGAGGTCCTTAACCACCTAAGGGACCCTTTCACCAAACTGCGGTAAAAAGGGTCCTCTGGTACATAAGAACATAAGAGTAGCCATACTGAGTCAGACCAGTATCCTGTTTTCCAAACAGTGGCCAAGCCAGGTCACAAGTACCTGGCAGAAACCTAAATCATGGCAACACTCCATACTAAATCTTGAAAAAGGTTTGAAAATATGGTTTTTCAGATGTCACACCTTGTACCTCCAGGATCAAACATGTAAGATCCTTGTCCTCATATTAACAAACAAGGAACCTCAAACATTCCAAATAGGGAAAACACTGCAAATATTGCTAAATCTACTATTATATTAAGGAGTAAAATAATATCATAGGTTCCAGTGAGGAGAAAGAGAGAAAAAAAACATACAAAAAAACTCATAAGTTTATGAGAAAACTGAATGGTATAAAAAACTCCCCTTCTCCTTCACTATTGAAAAGGAGTACAGGTGCAAACACCTTACCTCAAAACCATACCGGAAATATACCCGGAACACCTCAACAATCCCTCATACCTATAAACCTACGTCAAACCTCAGTCTCAAACAGTTCTAACCTTTCTGCCCCACATCCAAGTATTGTGTACATCAAACTTTTTAAACAAAACACACCGGTCCAATGATGTACAAAAAGTTTTTCACTTATCTCCTGTTTAGCTTTAAAGTCCCAGGCAGTGTAGCTGTGAAGGTCGGGCTGCTCGTAGTTTGGTTGGGGAAATACTCAAACTGTTTAGCATATAGTTAATAACACCATCCGTGGCGCCCCTCCGTGGTGTCTCTATTGTTAACGCATGCTAAAATGTTTGCACACCTACAGCGTGGCTTAGTAAACAGGGCTCATAGTGTGTTCCATGTTAGATTTTTTGATGAGTTAAGCACACATTAACGCTTAACTCAGCTTAGTAAAAGGTCCTGTTAGAGAGATTTTGGAGGGAAAATAGAACTGCACAGAATGAAGTGTGCCTGAATTTCTGTTGGAGAAAGAAGGAGTCGATGTTTGCTGTAGCTGCTTGGAAGTGGCACAGAAGAGATTCTGTTTGGAGTCTGTTTTGTGGTTCTGCTTGAAAGTGTGTTGTGGAAGCTATTTGAAGATTGTATAGAGAGATCCAGAGAAAGGAGAAATTGTGATCCCCAAAGTTCAAGGCTAGTTATGTATGTATCTAATCTAATTTAATCTAACCTATATATTTATAACCTGCTTTATGCCAAAACAGTCCAAGGTAGTTTACATAATAAGAAACCAGCACATGGAACTTAAATAATTATGTATTTATTTTATTAGCATTTATTTACCTCCTTTTTGAAGAAATCCACCCAAGGCAGAGCATAACATTATGATATTTTGAGGGCCTAAACTAGGTGAAGTATGTGAGGCTTAACACCGTGAAGTACATACCTCCAGTACTCAAATTCTCATGCGAACCTTTCCAAATCTCACACTTCATGAGACCTTTTTGTACCCAGTATGAAATGTCATCTTCAGTCATGATGCCCCAGAGAACAACATCTTTGGAATTTGTATAGTTATTGTTTTTGACCGTGATTTTGGGCTCTGGATCCTCCTTTAGTAATCAAAATTCACATCCTAGTAAAAGTGATATATGCATTTGGTCATTGTGGTTGACTCTTTTGAATATGAGTTTTTTCCTTTACTAGCGTGATGTAACTGTCAACCTTTGGTAACTGTTTAGCTCTTTTTCAAGTTGCTGATTTAGTTTCTGCTTCTGACATCCAGCTGCAAAACGTTCTTCATTTTTAGTAGCATTAATATTAGAGTCTATGATAGACTGTCACGTTCTCAAAGCAGGAACTAGGTTTGTGAGCCCTTGGGCCACTGCCGAGGAGCGGCAGCGGCAGGCAAATCACCCAAGCAGACAGCAATGCTGAACACAACAGGCAGGAACCACAGAATATAACTAGAAGAGGCTTTAATAGTAGACAGCAAACATTATCCAGTAGCACAGCAAGGTCAAAGGGCAGGCAGCAAACATGGGTAATCCATAAAGTAACCAGAGTCTTTAGGCAGGCGGAAAGCAAAGTCAAAGTCCAGGTCCAGGAACAAGCAGGGTCAAACACACAGGAAGCTTGCAGAGCAGGAACTCCAACAAACCAACAGGAACTCATGGATGACCTTTGATACCAAGGCAAGCAAGGCTCACAGAAGCTAATAAGCCCATCAGCAACTGACCCTCAGCTGCAGTAATCACCAGCCAAGTAAGGTTGCTGTTCAAGGACAAACCAGCAGAGCAAGTCTGGCAACCCGGAAAATCCGGACCGGACTCACTGAAGTCTGGAAAATGGAAGACAGCAGAAAACAGTCCATAGCAGCCACCAGTTCTGGCCACCAGAGGGCAAGGAGAGCACCCACATGGAAAGCAGTCACAAACGTGATATAGACTATAAGATGGCAATAGAAGAGTATGCATATGATATGTGATTTTTCAGTTACTCAGTTTAAGAAAATTATATAGCATGTTACCTGTAATAAAAATATTATCTAGCCAGACTTTGTATTTTCAAGCAATTATAATGAATATTATGGGATTTAATATTATATAAATCATTTGATAACTTTCTATACTAAGCTTCTCTAAGTTCAGTCCTTGGAGGCTGCAATCAGGCCAGGTTTTCAGGATATCCCTAATGACTATGCATGAGAAAGATTTGCATGCCCATTACATTGTATGCAGATTTCTTTGAGGTTTAAAGTAGTTTTATCAGTGTTTTTTAGGGTTGAAAATGAATGTTTACTTCTTTTGACTCCAACATATGTGCAATTGTAAATTTAGAGTGCACTCAGCTTCATGCTTCACATGATTGAGTATACAACAGGCTTGTCCAAGTTCAGTCCTCAAGGGCTTAGATCAGGTCAGGTTTTCAGGATATCCCTAATAAATATGCATATAACACTAATCATAACTATGAATAATAATTTTCATTCTTTTCACCTTTATTATAATTCAAAAAATATTGATTATATAAAAGTTTTCCCTCAATTTAGCATTAATATTCCACAACCTCTGATAATCATCTTATCTATCACAGAATAGCCCTTCTATTGCTGCTAGCCCTATAGCACAAAGCATACATTTACAGACAATATCATTCACATTTTAGACTCATTTAAATTTCAGTCTCTTATGATTTTAGAGTCAACAGGATAATATTATTCCTGTTACAAGTTCTTGATCCTTCATTCATCGAAAGTATTTGTGGGAAATTCCCCATTAACTTATCTGTTTGCATAGTAGCTCGGTCCTTTAAACAATGATGCTGGGGATTCCCAATTGCTGTGTAGATGTCCTAGATTTCTCACCAAGACCTATATACTGAGATCCAAGCATTTAAACAGCAAAATCCATGCTCACAATGCTCCGTTTCACCTCTCTGTCAGAAACTGTATCCTCACAACTCATGGTCCATGTTTCGCTATGGTGTCTTCAGGGGTTGAGACTAAAACAAAGCACAAATACTTACTAAATATGCTGGTTAAAGAAAGAAAATCTAACTTTTAAAATCTAAAACAATCCTTTCACTTAACTATTAGCTAAAACACACTGTTTAGATACAGGAACATGGACGGCACAATAGTAACGCTCCGGAGCATGAAGTCGGCTACAAAAACCGCCGACACATGCGTATAAGAGCGCCAGGCAACTTACACAACAGCATCCCTGGAGATCAATTCCTCAGAATTTGTAGACTTTGTAGTTCATTCATTTTGAGTATTTATATACTGCTTAAACCTGACCCTTCACCCTCCACCTGACCCTCCACCAGCGGTGACCACTCTCTTGATCCACCCTGGTCCTGGGACGAGCTCTCCCTAGCTCTGGCCCTCCTGTTCCCGGGCTAGGCCTTCTTCCTACCCACCTGTAGCACACAAATTCTTGGTTCCATTTTATGGAGCTGCAACCTGCCTCTTACAACCAGTGAGTCTTTCAGTTCCAGGATTCCCCTTCTCTCCTTCAGGTCAATGGCAGGGGATGTGCAGGTAACTCAGATTTGTAGGCAACCAAAGACCCCCCTAAAGACTAAACACTCCTCTTTATCTCCTTCTAATCTCCTCTCCCTGTCACTTTTCAGTCCCAGGGCACTATCTCTCTGCATTTTATTTCAAAGATACTCCCCTTGGGCTGGGTTTCCTCCCACCCAGGAACTTCCCAGTCACTCTCCCCGGTGACTCTCTACAGGGAGCTTACTCTTCTACTAATCCCCAACCTAACAGGGGATTATAACCCAAGGGGTCCTTTTACGAAGGCGCGCTGAAAAATGGCTTGTGGTAGTGTAGGCACGGGTTTTAGGTGCACGCCGATCCATTTTTTAGCGCACCTGTAAAAAAGGCCTTTTTTAAAAGATTTTTGCTGAAAATGGACGTGTGGAAAAATGAGAATTGCCACGTGCCCATTTTGGGTCTGAGACCTTACCACCAGCCATTGACCTGGCGGTAAAGACTCACGTGGTAACCGAGCAGTAATGACCTATGTGCGCCAAATGCCTCTTGGCGTGTGTCTGTTACGCACGCCTGAAGATAAAAAAAAATATTTTTCAGACGCGCATATCGGACACACGCCAAAAATGAAATTACCGCCACACAGTAGTCAGGCGGTAAATCCATTTTGGCGGGTGTTGGGCATGCGTAGACGCTTACGCGGCTTAGTAAAAGGGCCCACGAATGTCCATCTCTTCTAAAGAGAGATATTCAGGAGCTGGGTCAGTAGAATCCATTGCATCAGGCTTTATTTCCATTGGAAGCTCCTATCACCCTCCCTGCTTCTCTGGTGAATGCTGTCTATTTGTACCTCATGATTCTCATAGATTCTGAGCCCCAACCCTTTCTCTCTCTCTCCAGGAGGAGCTTCTTCATCTCTTGGTGGTTGGAACCATGGACTACATTTTTCAGTCTGTCTATACCACCCCCACCTAGGCTGAGCTTGCCTTCCTGAGTAAGCCTAGGTCTGCCCCTCCCCTGCGATTCATAGTATCTTAGCTCGTACTTTTCTTCCCAGAGACTTGGTTCAGGCTTTCTCAGGTAGGGATTTCTGCATTGTTCTGGTATATTGGGCTTTTCCTCCCATGTAGTAACACGGAATGAATAGACAGTGAATCAGGGCCTTGCAAATGTGCATGAATAAGCAAAATGTGTACACATCTGATAGGTACATAAGTAGTATTTCCCTGTGCCACGAAAGAAAGAAAGAAAGAAAAAAAGAAAGAAAGAAAGAAAGAAAGAAAGAAAGAAAGAAAGAAAGAAAGAAAGAAATCAGCTTAATGAAGTTCAGGAGCAGGATATTTATAAATTTGCTTAATGTGTCTTTCAGAACATATGGAAATGATATGCAATGTTAAGAAATAACCAAAACACTCAAAGCAGAAATACTAGCCAGAAATGAAAACCAAGTAGTCTCACTCAGTTCAATATAGTTAATATAAAGATTTTCATGAATCTACCAGCAGGGTCCTTTTTACTAAGCTACAGCAAAAAGTGTCTTATCGTTATCGTTCCCTTGGGCGGGTTTTTCCTGCACACTAAGGCCATAAAATGGACGATTTTCTAGTTGTTGTGTTAAAAGCCATGTGCTAATGTCACCATTAGCGTGTGGCCATTAAAAAATTACCCAGTGAACACTTACCACAACCTGTTTTGAAGACGGTAAGGGCTTGTGGTAATCCCTCATGAAACAGTTAGTATGTGGTAATGTAGCTGCTAGGGTTGCATATCGATTAAAAATGTTTTGTAAAAAAACTTTATTTAGGGGTTCTTTTACTAAGCTGTGGTAAAAAGGGGGCCTGCACTAGCGTCAGCATGTGTTTTTCATGCGCACTGAGGCCACCTTTTACCACAGCGGGTAAAAGACTGCTTTTTTTCTAGATAAGAAATGGCTGTGTGGTAAGTGAAAAATGCTGCCTCTCCTCCCCCAAAAATGCAGCATTTCCCCTCTACCCTACCTTTTCCAACAATTCAGCAAAGATACAGGGCATAGATATTTAGTGTCAGCCAGTGTGATTCAAAACCAACATCCAGTTACCGGGTAAGGTCAAATGAAAAGCAAAATTTTTCATGTCACATTCAGTGCACTCGACAAAATCATTTAAAAATTCAGCCTCTCTTCTCTCCCTTTGACACCCCCCCGCCCCCAATACTGCAACCTTTCCTTCAGGGGCGTAGCCAGACAACAAATTTTGGGTGGGCCTAGGCAAGAAGTGGGTGGGCACCAAGTGTTCTCCCCCCTCCCAACCACCACCAAAAAAAATATTTCAGCTGGCGGGAAAATGCTTCTTTCCACCTTGGCAATAAGCAGCAGGCATGCGCTGAAAACTGAGCATGTGCAGGTGCCAGTATCGTGGAGAGTAGCGTTTTTGTTACCATCAGGGGGAAGTCTTCAGCTGGCCGAGTTTGAGATCCCCATCAACTACAGCTTAAATGTGTGCTACTGTTGGGTGGGCCTGAGCACTAAATGGGTGGGCCCCGGCCCACCCAGGCCCACCTGTGGCTACGCCACTGCTTTCCTTCTCTCTCTTTCACCCCTCCCAATAGTGCATCTTTCCTTTCCCGATCACTGGCCTGAGCAGCCTTTCTCATCTCCCTTCACCCCCTATTCCACCTCCATTTAGCCTCTCTCATCTCCCTGTCACCCAGCCTGGAGTAGCTCTGATCCTTGGCTGGACCTGGAGTGCTCTCCAGCGTGTGAATATTTCTGGGTTCGTGGCTGCCTCTTGCTTCTGCCTGTATTTAGTTTCAGCTCCTCTGGAGGGGTCCGGCGCTGAACTACAAGATGCCAGGACAGCTGAAACTAAACCTTGAAGTGCTTGTAGCTATTCGCTGGAGGAGAGCACCCTGGGTCCCGCTGATGATCAGAGCTGTTTTGGGCCAGTGATGAAGAGACAAGAGAGTCTATATTAGGGGGGGTGGGGGGGGGGGGTGAAGTGGTGAGTTGCAGCATCCTCCTCTCTCCCTTTCTCACCTCTCTAATGTGGGGACATGGCAGCAGCAGCAGCAGCACTAGAGAATGACACAGGGACAAAGTTTGTCCCTGTCCCCGTGGGTTCTGTCTCCGTCCCCACCCCATCCCCGCAGGCCCTGTCTCCATCCCTTCCCTGTCCCTGCAGGTTCTGTCCCCATCATCCCCGCATCCCCGTGGGCTCTGTCCTCATCTGCAGAAGCCTTGAACAATTATGATTTTATATTTAAATCTTTTTATTTAAGTATGAAAAGGAACAATATTCTGTGCAACTATTGTGTATAAATTACAAATAGAAAACAATAATAACAATGAGAAGCTATAATAACCCTCCTTCCCACCACCACCCTCTACCCTTCCAACTAGAAAATGATACTGGAACAAATTTTGTCCCCATCCCTGTGGGCTTTGTCCCCATTCCCGCCCCATCCCCACCCTGTCCCCATGGGATCTGTCCCCGCCCCATCCCCGCGAGCTCTGTCCCCTTCCCCATCCCCACAGTTACTGCGGTTCCCCATCCCTGTGTCATTCTCTAAGCAGCACCTTTGAGGTTCAGCAGTAGCTGTCAGCATCTATTGAGGGTTCAGTGGTGGTGACAGCGACAGAGCTGTACCTCTTCTAAAGTCACAGCAACATGTATATCTTGTTTTGATTTCATTTCTGGTGTAAAGAGCACACAGGAAGTGAAAGCAGGTTAGTGTGACCTGCTGCTGGGACCCCAGAAGGAGTGCACTGAAAACTGAAAGGAGACAGCTGATGCTTGTGTCTTTCAGTTGGAGTAATCCTTGTGGAGTTCCGCAGGGTTCACCCCTTTCACCGGTATTGTTTAATGTTTTCTTGTGGTCTCTCAGCTCTCTATTGGTTTCCTCCATTACATCTATGCAGATGACATTTCAGTACTAATTTCTATTCAATCCATTTTCAATATTGATGTTATGAGAGTTCAGTATTGTATGAAGTTGTTAGAAAAATGGATGTATGATCACAGGGTAAAACTTAGTATTGAGAAAACTAAATGTTTATGTTTCAGCTCTAAAGCAGAACAAATACCATGGTCGATCAACATTAACAAGGTTGATTTTCTGCTTTCTCCTATAATTAAGATTGGTACATTATTATTACCATTTCTTGATTATTGTAATTTGATTTATTTGGGCTGTTCTAAAAGGTCATTGAAGAAGCTTCAGACACTACAGAATACGGCGATAAGATTAATTTTTGGTTTAGCTAAGTTTGATAGTGTTTCCTCTTGTTGTTTCAAGCTTCACTGGTTGCCAATTGTGGCTAGAATTTCCTTCAAGTTAGCCTGTTTTCTTTTTAAAATATTACAGGGGCAGATACCTAGTTATTTCTGCTTTATGTCTTCTTACAGAGTCAGGAGATGGCACCCCGACAAAAAAGCCCTGACACAACTGGTGTTCATAATCTGTTCTGCTGTTTAAGGAAACTATTCTTCCATCAACATGCTAATTAAAAAAAAAAATACCAATATTGTCATCATTTTCATAGTCTTACCAACCTTATCCTGTTTGGCAAGGTAAGATTATTAGGAAAAAATGTCATATTCTGGCCAGCCTGATCGGGCCCTTTTGTCGAGGGGCTAATTTGTCAAGGGCTATATTGTGGGCAGGCTGTTTTGACAGTGGCTGATATGTCAGGGGCCATTTTGTCGGGGCTATTTTGACAGGGTACCTCAGGAGACATGGTACTTATAATTTCTTTACATTTCCATTAGTTAAGGACAAGAAAAGATTAGCATTTTTTGATAAATCATTGGCAGTTCAAGAAGCACATTTATGGAAAGACATTGCTGGACAGTTTTTTCCTTAACAGTCATATCTTTTATTTAAGAAGGATATACAAACCTTTTTATTCAAAAAAATTTTGTAACATAGCTAGCTTTTCTTGCTAGATTTATATAGTTCTCCCAGAAGTATGTTCTGGCTATCTTGATATTTGTAAACCGCTTAGAACTGAAAGATGTTAGCAGGATATAAGCCTGGATGTAATGTAATGTAAAAGGTAATTAATCGCGTTAGCATGAGTTAAAATTGTAATGGATTAATCACATTATTAACATGCTACTTGTGCAGCCCTAGTAGCTGTGCTAGCTGATTAGCACAGGAATACCCACTCTCCACCCTGACATGCCCCCCCTCAAAAAATTATATTTTTACGCATTCTGAACTGGCGCTTACTAAAGGAAACCTGAGCACATCTCAGAGTATATCATTTTAAGCTGCATTAAGTGCGCATTAACGTCTACACAGCTTATTAAGTAAATGATAGTTCAAATCTTATCTTTACGTATTCATTTGGCTGCCATAATGCACACATATTACAACATCTATTTTAAAAGTGTAATAAGCATGGCTCACTTCATGCAGTATTCTACCTTTTTACCATATGTTAGTGCTTATGCGTTGAATATTTATTTATTTGTTACATTTGTATCCAAGTAACAAAAGAAATGGGAAAAACACTGCTTGACTTATAAATATGCAGCAACAAAAATAGCGGGTCAGATCAAGCAAATTACATGCTGGTGAAGAAAAATAGTGGAAGGGGGAAGAAGGACCTCAGACTGGTGACACTCAGCCAAATTAATGGGATTACTCATGCATATATACCCATATGCACAGTCACTGTACTTCAAACACTGGTCCTCAACCAACCACCTCCCCAGATGTTAAACAATATTTTTATAACAGTTTTTATGCAAAAACTGCCACATACACACCTCCTCAGGACATAGAGAGCAAAGGAAACAACTTATCTTATAGCAGCATTAAACTTGGGCCTCCCCAACAGTCCGTTTCGCCGATGAAGGCTTCGTCAGGGGAAGGACGCCCTAGTGTGGAATCCTGCTCAAAAAGCAAGCAACAAAATCAACTTGCTTGTCCTGCCGTCAACTATATTGAGTACTACATTTGTATCCCACATTTTCCCACCTATTTGAAGACTCAATGTGGCTTACATAGTACCGTAGAGGCATTCGCCATCTCCGGCAGAGAGGAAGAGTTATGCAATGTCTGTTTCCGGGTTTGGTTTCATTGTGTTGCAAGGTTTAGGCATTTAGGTTGGGTCGAAGGGGTATGCCTTTTTGAACAGGTTGGTTTTTAGTGACGTTAAGGTGGTCGTACGTTGTTTTCACGGCTTTTGGTAGTGCGTTCCACACTGATGTAGGAGAAGCTGGATGCATAAGTTAATTTGTATTTGAGTCCTTTATAGCTTGGGTGGTGGAGATTTAGATATGTTCGTGTTGATCTGATTGTATTTCTTGTTGGTAGGTCTATGAGGTCTGTCATGTAACCCGGGGCTTCTCCGTAGATAATTTAGTAACTATGTAGGCTACAATCAGGCTCATTTTCAAAGCACTTAGCCTCCCAAAGTTCCATAGAAACCTATGGAACTTAGCCTCCCAAAGTGCTTTGAAAATATGCCTCAATGTAATATTATATTCAGAACAAAAGTGCAGTACAGTCTTAATTATCCAACATTCACTAATCCAACCATCTGGCATATCTGACAGACCCCCTGGTGTCGTCATTGAGTTAAGAAGTGCGCAGGTTCAATTCCTCTTTTCCAGCTTCAGACGCTGCTGGTTAGTGTTAATAAACTATACTGTATTTTAAATACAGATACCCTATGCCTGTCCTTTATGCATAAAGTAGGTTTTCCGTGCATTTTTTAAGGGGTTACCATTGTTTTCCATATTCTCTGACTTTTCACTTATCCAATAATGGCTCAGTCCCATTTACATCGGATCGACACTGTACTGTACTAAGATGTGGTAAAAAGGTGAAATACTGCATTAACTGAGCCATGGTTGTCACACTTTAAAATGGTTGTTCTAATATGTGTGCACTATCAGGGGAATTCTAAAAGCGGTGTGCAAAATTGGGCTCTATTCTGAAATGAGTACATAACTAAATCGGCTAACGGACCAGTTAGTGCTAAAATTGGATGCTAACAAACAATTGTTGACATTAATTTGGATTTGTACTTGCATCTTGCTAAGTGCTATTCTAGAAAGATCCATGTGCAAGTTGTATACCCCTGGATTCTATATAGTATGCCTAAAGATTATCACCAAAATTGGCACAGATTCTATAACAATGCGCATAACTTAACAAGCAAATGAGCACTGATGACAGTTCTGAACAAGCAATAATGAGCACTAGTTGGCACTGATTAGGATTTAGGCGCACAACTCGCTAAGCGTATTCTCTAATGAAATGCGCCAAACTTCTAATGCACACAAGCAAAAAGGGGCATGATTATGGGTGGGGAAATGGGCATTTTGTGGATGTTCCAAAATTTACACGCCTAGCTATAGAATATGGCTTATTGCACCTAAATCTACACGCAGGGATTTACACCAAGTTTTTGTGGGTGTAAATGGATGCATGTAGATTTAGGTGCTGAACTATGAATTAAGCGTCTTCTATAATCGACACCTAAATCTAGGCACCGATTGTAGAATACACTTAGTCAGCACTGATTTCAGCACCGTTTTTTAGGTGCCATATATAGAATCTCCTCCATAGCGTGCAACTCAAAAGGGGGCATGGGAGGAGCATGGGCAGGTCAGGGGCATTCACTTTAGATGTATGCAGTATTATAGAATGCAGGAGGTCCATACCTAACTTACATGCCAAGATTTACACCAGGTTTCAGATGGGTGTGAATCCCAGCACTACACGCTATTCGGTAAACGACGCCCAGCTTGGAGCACTGTTTATAGCATAGCGCTCAGCGTGCATTTTTGTTATTACTGAATCTAGTTCTATATGAAAAAAATATGTTTAGAATGTAAGAAATGTCATGCTGGGTGACATCAGTGGTTTATGAAGCCCAGCATCCTGCCTCTTAACAGTGGTCAAACTAGGTCACTAGGATGTGCCCAGCAGATTCTAATGGGAATGTCTAATTAACTCATTGTTCATCATTAGCTTGTTTGCATATGCTGCTGTGATAAACTGTGCTGCAGCTGCACAGACCAAATTTATCACTTCTCACTAGACACAATCAATACTTAATGCATATAGAAAGTGTTTGTCTCATGATAAACGTGGTATCACACATTAGCATGGCCTCGTTGCTAGCAGGATGCTGCCTCCCAGTGCCAACTAGTATTCGACACTATCAGATGTTGCAGAATGGTGATTAAAAAGGAATCGAATAGCTGCTGGTGCAGACTGGGCAAAAACAAAATGGGCAGATGTTTTTACTCTGCTTTTGCCAGTGAACATCTCCCCCCCCCCCCCCCCCCAGACTGAGGATGTGTGCTCCGCCCGTCCACATTTGATTAGGAACACGTGGTACATCAGTTATTCCAGCATTTTTGTTTCCAGATAGTACTGTTTGGGACAGACTGGTAATAAAAATCCAGATTCACAATACCAGATAATTAAATTATCATAAAAGTATTTTGAAATAAACACTCTGCAAACAATTATACGGTATTAGTGCTCCTTCAAAGACATCAATTGCTTTCATAGGCCTGCACTAAATGGAAGATTTCCTCTCTCTGCTGTTTTTAATATTATCCCTAATGCTTTAAAAATGTTTCTTTAAAAATATGTTTTGTCAAATTAAGTATTAAGTAGAGCTTTGTGAGCCATAAGACATAACAATCTGCAGAGTTAGCATGTGAAGAGCCATTTGAATCCTTTTGTTGAGGCATCCTGTGTGAAAGTCTTAATAATTAATGCTGCATGTTCTTTGTTCTCATGCATATGAGGCCTTCAGGTTCACAAAGAAGAGATTAATACACCGGGTAAGCAAACAGCAATGAATGGAATGACATCCTAAAGCTATTCTGACCAAAATAATATTTTGGACAAACGACCACATAGAGGGGCATTTTCAATATAATGTCTAAATCCAGCTTTGGATGTTTTGCTGAAAATATCCAATAAAAAGCAGTGAAAATGATCATTTTCAAACCAGAAAAACATCTATCTTTTTTCTTTGAAAACAGCCATATCCTAGATGTTATTGTGCTTAGTACATCTATCTTTTTGGACCAATAAACCCCCCCCCCCCCAAACGCCCAAGTGAAAAACGCACAAAATCAAGTCATTGGGACGTAGGAGGAGCCAGCTTTCCTAGTAGGCTGGCCACAAAGGCATCCCAGCAGAGCAGTGGGGCACCCTAGGGGGCACTGAAGTGGACTTCACATAAAAGGTCCTAGGTACACATCTCACCATTACCCCCTTACATTGTATGGTGAGTCCTTCAAAACCCATGGAAAAACCTACTGTACCCACCACTACAATAGCCCTTATGGCTGCAGGCATCATCTATATGTGGGTTCAGTAGGTTTGGGTGGGTTTTGAGTGGCTGACACTTTATATCAAAAATAAATGGATTATGAGTCTGGATCACCTTCTCTACAGTGCACTGCACCAACCACTAGGCTATTCCAGGAACAGAGCACAGGTACAAATCAAAGTAGGGTATACACAAAAAGTAGCATATATGAGTTATCTTGTTGGGCAGACTGAATGGACCGTGCAGGTCTTTTTCTGCCGTCATCTACTATGTTACTATCCAGCTTATTTTCGAAAGAGAAAAACGCCTATAGTGCGACCTAACTCGGGAGATAGACGTTTGTCTCGTAAAGGCGCCCAAATCGGTATAATCGAAAGCAGATTTTGGGCATTTCCAACTGCACTCCATCGCAGAAACGAATAAAGTTGACGGGGGCGTGTCGGAGGTGTGGTGGAGGCAGAACTGGGGCGTGGTTATCAGCCGAGGAGAGATGGGCGTCTTTAGCTGATAATCGATAAAAAAAGGACGTTTTCGTAGAGATTAGTCATCAGGTGTCAACTGGTATGCCAAGGTTATATAGCAGCAACCAGTTCTAGAGGCCTGCGTGTATGCAGGTCCCTGGAGCACTTTTAGTGGGTACCGCAGTGCACTTCAGCCAGGTGGCCCCAGGCCCATCCCCCCCCCACCTGTAACACTTGTGCCGGTAAATGGGAGGCCTCCAAAACCCACTGAACCCACATGTAGGTGCCCCCTTCACCCCTAAGAGCTATGGTAGTGTTGTACATTTGTGGGTTTTGGGGGAGGGGGGTAGGGTGTTCAGCACCCTTGGTAAGGGAGCTATGCGTGTGGGAGCTTTTTCTGAAGTCCACCGCAGTGACATAGGGTGCCCAGTTGGTGTCCTGGCATATCAGGGGGGCGAGTGTACTACGAATCATGGCCCCTCCCACGACCAAATGGCTCAGATTAGGACGTTTTTGAGCTGGGTGTTTTTAGTTTCCATTATCGCTAAAAAAACAAACGCCCAGCTCAAAAACGTCCATTTTTTCAAAAAATACAGTTTGGCCCGCCCCTTCACGGACCCATTCTCGGAGATAAACGCCCATGGAGATAGGCGTTTCCATTCGATTATGCCCCTCCACGTATGTAACCTGCTTGCTGCTCTAATAGGACTGGCCATAATATTTGAAGCTGTCATAGAGGCAGATATGTACTGATTCATTTACATCTTTGCAGGGTGGGAGGGTGTCAGTGACCACTGAAGGAGTAAGGAGGTGCCATTCTTTTATTCCTGCAGTGGTCATTTGGTCATTTAGGGCACTTTTTTGTACTACGGACAACTTTAATGACAGGTTACATATTACTAACAGCAGATCAGCAATTTCATGTTTAAGCGCTTTCAGTACCCTTGGATATATTCTATCTGGTCCAGGTGATTTACTACTCTTTAATTTGTCAATTTGGCTCAGTACTTCTTCCAGGTTCACCGAGATTTCTTTCTGTTCCTCTGCATCATCACCCTTGAAAACCATTTCTGGTACAGGTAGATCTCTTATATCTTCTTCCGTAAAGACCGAAGCAAAGAATTCATTCAGTTTCTCCACTATGGCCTTGTCCTTCCTGAGTGCCTCTTTTGCTCCTGCATGATCTAACCATCCCACAGATTCCCTCACAGGCTTTCTGCTTCTGATGTACCTGAAAAGTTGCTACTGTGAGTTTTTGCTTCTGCGGCAAGTTTATCTTAATATTCTATTTTAACCTTCTTTATCAATGCTTTGCTTCTAGCTTGACAGTGCTTATGTTGCTTTTTATTTTCTTCATTTGGATCCTTTTCCCATTCTTTGAAGGACATTCTTTTGGCTCTAATAGCCTCTTTCACTTCATATTTAGCCATGCTGGCTGTCGATTTCTCTTCTTTCCACCTTTGTAAATATGTGGACTACATCTGGTCTAGGCTTCCAAGATGGTATATTTAAACAAGGTCCATGCCTGATTTAATGTCCTAACCTTTGCAGCTGATCATTTTAGCTTCTTTTTAACCATTTTCCTCATTTTATCATAGTCACCCTTTAGAAAATTAAATGCTGCTACAGTAGATTTCCTTTGTGGCTTCATTTCCAATAGTAGTTCAAACTTGATCATGTTATGATCATTATTTCCCAGTGGACCCAACACCGTTACCTTTTGTACTGTGCCTTGTACTCCACCAAGGCCCAGATCTAAAATGGCTCCTTCTCTTATTGGTTCCTGAACCAGTTGATCCAAGAAGCAGTCATTTATTACATCTAGGAATTTTCTCTCCCTGGCAATTCCTGATGTAACATTTATTCAGTCAATATAGGGGTAATTGAAATCAGCCATTATTATACTGTTGCCCAATTTGCTAGCTTTCCTTATATCTGTAAACATTTCTTCATCTGTCTGTTTGTCTGTCCTGGCGGACAGTAGTACAGCCCTATAAGAATACTCCTTCCCTTCACACATGGAATTTCTATCCATAATGATTCCACGTTGCTATCTGTTTTATGTAGCATGTTTATTTTGTTTGACTCAATTCCCTCTTTAACATATAGTGCAATCCCCCTCCAATTTGATTCCCTCTATCATTGCAATATAATTTGTACCCTGTTAATACAGTGTCCTATTGATTGCCCTCCTTCCACCTAGTCTCTGAAATGCCTATTATATCTACTTCATATCTAACTCATCACCCTAGGATAAGTTTTTGCACTTACTGTACTGCAACAGCAAAAGTTAAGGAGGGGAATTTTCAAAAAGATCTGTTCAAAAATATGTGAGATGAACATCTATGTGCTGGAGACATCCAGTATGAACAGCCATTTTGTAAACTGGAATGTCCAAATGATGAACAAGAGACATAGACGTCTGTATAGCAGCATTCTTAGAAAATGGCCACACAGATGTCCACGCAGAGCAGAGAGTCAGCCTGGTGGTTAGTGCAGTGGACTGTGTTATTGCTGTTACTTTGTTATCTGTATGCTCCTGTGTCTTCCAGGCTTGCCCAGTCTGCTGCTTGTCCGCCACGACCATGGCAATAGTGCTGTCAGAAGTCCCGCCCAACCAGAATTGTCATTCAGATGGTAGTGCCTTTATTTTCCCATTTACTAGCAGCACATGTTGTGTGCGAATGCTGAAGAAGCGAACACAAGGAACAAATCCTGCTCCTTTACATGCTCCTTCATACGCACCCTGAGTATGCACCCCCTATCTGACATATTCTCCAGCTTTTGCTGGTTCCTTGCTTACACTATGCTTCTGTTTTTTTGAAATCTTCTTGGTATCATTATATGTCTGGCTAAGCATATCCCAGTCATCTGGGGCCACCGATCACAGCCCAATCGTTCTTCTTCCTTCCCAGGACAGGAACGCTATCTCACTGCAATTCCTACTTCTTTTTCCCTCCCATGTCCACCACACCCTAACCTTTGCAATCTTTCAGCTGGCCTGCTGAACTGCTGGTCAATCCGTCATAATCATGCTTTAATATACGATTGAATTCTTTCATACTTTTTTTACTTTCTTTTTCTTACAGAAACCTGGCTCACCAACACTGATGCTGCTTTATTAAGGGATTGGATATTTAAACTGAGATCTGCAGAACCCTATCACGCTTGCGGCGGCGTTTTTTGGGCGTTACGCTTGATGTGGCTTCTGTCTGTAGAACTTCAATTTGCCATTCTTTGAAATGTATGTGGTTATGAATTTTGTTTTGATATGCTCTCAGTTTGCAGATGTAACCCCTGACGATTCTTATTAGCGAAGCATGGACCATGTCGGGTTGCAAACTTTCTGACTGTTTGAGGCAGAGGCACACGGAAGAAACCATGTGAAGAATGAGGCCTGATCCAGTTTCAATTCTGATTGGGGAATGCATTTTTGCTCGTTACCATCTGAATTGTTTTGTCATTTTTTGAACTGTTGCTTTAAGTTGGGATGTGGTTTTGCTAACCATGTATTGCATCCTGTCTGCTTAAATCACTTTGAATATTGGGGGAGGGGGAGTAGTTAATAGAATATTATAACGTATGTGCATCATTTAGTTCACCTAGGCTGGCCAACTTACCCATACCATTGACATGTTGTAAGAAGGCACGTCTACACATGGGTGCACCAATGTTGATCTTATGCTAGAATTCTACAATGAAATTTGGCACCAAGAAGCTGTTATAGGATTGGCACTACAGGCATGGCTTTGGGATGTCTAGACTGAGGCACCAACTTATAGAATTGCCTTTTAAGCACACACTTGTGCAAAAACACACTCAGAACTTAACATAGCATGGCAGCAATAACTCCCAGGACTTGTTGCTCAATTAATTTGCGTACAAAAATCTTGGCACCATATATAGAATTTGGGGGATTATTTAAAAATAGCACTTAGGCGGACATTTGGCATAATTGGTGTATGGGTACACATCGGGCATACATGCCATCATTCTAATGTTTTTGGTATGCAATCAGTGCATAACTGTTTGTGCTGACAGTTATGCACTGAATTCATATGTTCCTTTATGTCACAGTCTCAGTCAGGGCAAGGCTATTAAAAAAGGCATAAAGGAATGTGAACAGGAAGGTGTATATAAATACCTTGAAGCAGGTGTAACTATGTGAAAGCATTTATGCACTACTAGATATTATTGCAGGAGTCCAATTTATTTTTTTAAACAACTCATAAGTACATAAGTATTGCCATATTGGGACAGACTGAAGGACCATCAAGCCCAGCATCCTGTTTCCAATAGTGGCCTATCCAGGTTACAAGTACTTGGCAAGATTCAAAAACAGTATAATACAGTTTTGAACAAAGCATATACTCGAGCTAAACATTTGAACCGGGATCTACTCTTACAGTATAGGATACCAGACGCACGAGAAGATCCGGTTATGACTTTTATTATGAGATATGCTCAAGGTGGTGAAGCTGCTGCACACATTATCAAACAAAATTGGGATATCATGCGTGCACATCCTATTTTTGAAAGTCATCGTTTGAGGATGGCTTTCTCTCGAGCACGCAATTTGAGTGAGATTTTGAGTCCAGCTGAATTACCAGACCTCATAGCCCTTGGACCCACTGCACCTGGGTGTCATAAAAAATGCAATAAACATGGATGTAAAACCTGCCCCTTAACCATTGAGACAGATAAATTTTATCACAATGGTCAAACAATCCATCTGAAACATCAAACAACTTGTCGCACAACATACATCATCTACTATGTGAAATGTCCTTGTGACAAAATATACATCGGCAAATCTAACAGATCCCTGAACGCAAGAATGGTTGAACACAGATCAAGAATTTCAGCTCAAACAGTTGGAGCCCCCCTTGTTCAACATTGTCTTTTGAAACAACATTCCAGTGAGTCGTTGCAGTGTATGGTGATTGATTGTATTGTACCAAAGGCCCGAGGGGGTAACATTAACAGATTGCTGCTTCAAAGAGAAACACAATGGATTTTCCGTTTGAATACAGTTGAGCCTTACGGCTTAAACGCCCACCTCCATTGGAACTGTTTTTTCTAATTCAATCTATTTGAATGAACCAGCTGTTCATGACGTCGATATAATGGGAGGAGCCTATAATCGTTATAACTTAGACGCCGTCGCCATTTTAAACTGGCGATTCATACAGATGAAGTACTGTTGCTGTAAGTCCAGTCGCCAGAATTACTCATTATACTGTAAGCAAGCCATTTAATATGTTTTTAAATTTTGTATTCTCCGTTTTACAGAGACTGATGCCCTTGACAAAGCATGAGACCGCGAAACAGGGTCCTGTCGGGCTAATCACAGTACCGGAGTTGCCAATGAGGTTTCACTATAGTTTTGATGAAACCAGATGAGCTCCAGCTATGGAAGATAATACATCAATTCTGGAGCTTTTAAGCTAAGTTATATTTTTTGTGCATTATTTGCTTACACTTTGCAATAATGTTGATTTTTTGAACGGTAGGATGCTTAAAGCTATACGTAGCTGAGAAATAGAGATATATTAACAATACAAGATACTACCGGTTGGCTGGAGGTGTTCGATGATTACAAATGTGCATTGACCTAGGAGCCATTTTATAGGTTGGCATGCAATGATCTTCAATGATATGAGATTACCTCTACAGCCTTTATAGCCATATTTGATACAAATTGCAATATTATAGTTTTGTCCAGCTATTGTTGTGTATGTTTACAAAGTGGTAGGACAAAACCGAGCCATTAATTTAATATTTGTATATTATTCTAGAAATAAGCAGTGGATTTTCCCCACGTCCATTTTAGGAAGCCATCCAAACCTTTTTTAAACCCCGCTAAGCTAACCACTTTTACTACATTCTTTGGCAACAAATTCCAGAGTTTAATTACATGTTGAGTGAAGAAATATTTTCTCCAATTCGTTTTAAATTTACTACTTTGTAGCTTCATTGTGTGCCCCCTAGTCCTAGTATTTTTGGAAAGTAAACAAGCGATTCACGTCCACCCATTCCATTCCACTCATTATTTTATAGACCTCTATCATATCTCCCCTCAGCTGTCTTTTCTCCAAGCTGAAGAGCCCTAGCCGCTTTAGCCTTTCCTCATAGGGAAGTCATCCCACCCTCTTTATCATCAAACTGACAACTTAAACAAAGGACGAAGATCAACATGTGGACAATCACAACAGAAGGGAAAGAAAGGCCCAAACAAACCCACCTTATCAAAGAAACGACAACTATTAAAAGTTCACACAACACCATACACAGAAGATCCATTCCAAACAATCCAAGTGGGCTACATCAATGCCAGATCCACTGTAAATAAAAAGCAATAATAACAGACTGGATCACGTCAGAAAACCATGACCTACTCTTCATTGTCGAAACCTGTATCCATGACCAAAAGGACCCTATAACCCTAGACCTGTACCCTCCAGGATACAAAATCACACACTGGACCAGAAAAGGAAAAAGAGGCGGAGGTATAGCACTAATCTATCGATCCCATTTTACCACCGAAACCACTGCCGAGTCCATAACACCTCAAACTGAAATTGCCTCAATCAGAATCTATAACAAAACCCTATGTGATCACTTGAATTGTTTCCTGTTTTACAGACCTCCAGGTAACTGGAACGAAGGCCAGACTAACTTTATGGACTTCATTTCAAACACATGTGCAACCAACTCCAATATACTAGTACTAGGAGACATTAACCTTCACTTAGAAAACCCAAACTCTATCAATGCACAAGATTGCAAGGAATTCCTCCGCTTATGGGATCTCAAATGGCCACAAATGCAAGAAACCCACGTCAAAGGGCACACACTCGACCTCATCTCACACAAATTTTCAACAGACCAGAACCTCATAATAACAGATATCAAATGGACAGAAACACCCTGGACCGACCACTACAAACTAAACTTGTCCCTACATTGGCGGAAGAAAGGTTTACAAAGAAAATACAAGAACACACATCCTACAGCACATGAGGTCATGTAGACACGAGAAGGAGTGGCCTAGTGGTTAGGATGGTGGACTTTGGTCCTGAGGAACTGAGTTCGATTCCCACTTCAGGCACAGGCAGCTCCTTGTGACTCTGGGCAAGTCACTTAACCCTCCATTGCCCCATGTAAGCCGCATTGAGCCTGCCATGAGTGGGAAAGCGCGGGGTACAAATGTAACAAAAAAATAAAACATTCTGGCAACTGATACACAATAATGAATGGTCAGCACAAACAGACTCCACATACTATCTCATAGAATGGGACAAAAGATGCAAAAGCATACTAGATGAAATAGCACCCTTACGAACAAGAACCTCACGCAAGTATAACTTGATACCATGGTTCAATGACGAACTCGAAAAACTAAAAACACACTCCAGGAAACTCAAACGAGCATGGAGAAAAACAAAAGACGAACACACACTCAACACATGGAAGCAAATACAAAGAAAATACAAATATGCAATAAGGCAGACCAAAAGATCATGCTATAAAAGTAAAATAGGGACAGACAACAAAGACACAAAGAAATTATACCAACTCATGAACAAACTCCTAGACACCAACTTGGTCACTACAACGAATACAGACATCCCATCTTCAGATAAACTTGCTAAGTATTTTCAATTAAAAAATTATAAACCTACACAACCCACTACCTCACTCTCCTAGCCAAATTTAAGCAGGAAATAGCAATAGGCAAAAACATCCTTCTCCTCCAATTCGACATGTCTAGTGCATTCGACATGGTAAATCACAATATATTAATAAGATTACTAGATAAGTTCGGGATTGGTGGAAACATACTTAGCTGGATCAAGGGCTTCCTAACCACAATAACCTATCAAGTAAAATCAAACTCTAGCATATCATCACCTTGGAAAGCAGACTGTGGAGTACCACAAGGATCACCGCTATCACCGATCCTCTTCAACCTAATGATGACCCCACTAGCCAAGTCTTTATCCACCCAAGGTCTTAACCCTTTCATATATGCAGACGATGTCATAATATACATTCCGTACAAATCCAAACTGACTGAAATCACCAACGAAATCAAGCTCAGCTTAAACATCATGGACTCATGGGCAAATGCATTTCAACTAAAACTCAATAAAGAAAAAACACATTGTCTCATCCTCTCATCCCAACACAACGCGGACAACCCCACATCTATCAGCACTCCAGACTACACCCTTCCTATGTCAGACAGCCTGAAAATCCTCGGTGTTACAATAGACCATAATTTAACACTAGAGAGCCAAGTGGCATCCACTACAAAGAAAATGTTCCACTCAATGTGGAAACTCAAGCGCTTGAAACAATACTTCCCAAGGGAATCATTTCACAACCTAGTACAAACGATGGTAGTAAGCTGACTACTGCAATAGAATTTATGCGGGATGCAAAGAACAGACCTTAAAGAAACTTCAGACCGCTCAAAACACGGCAGCTAGGCTTATATTTGGAAAATCTCGATTTGAAAGTGCAAAACCCCTCCGTGAAAAACTACACTGGCTCCCAATCAAAGAACGCATTGTCTTCAAAATTTGCACCCTGGTTCACAAAATTATCTACGGTGAAGCCCCAGGATACATGACAGACTAGATCGACTTACCAACTAGAAACACATCAGAATCAACACGATCATATCTAAATCTGCACTACCCAAGCTGCAAAGACCTCAAATACAAATCAATATATGCATCCAGCTTTTCCTACATAAGCACACAACTGTGGAACTCATTACCAAAAGCCTTGAAAACGACGCACGACCACCTAAACTTCCAGAAATCACTAAAAACTAACTTGTTTAAAAAGGCATACCCTACCAATCCAACCTAAATGCCTGATCTCTGCGACACAACAAAACTAAAGTACTTAATGGACATAACACAACTCTTCCGTTGTACGATTCCCTAATAGAGGCTGTGCTACACGATCTCTATCTTACCACAATATCACTTTGTATTTATTCTCACCGGAGTCTGCAAATGCCTCTCCGGTACTATATAAGCCACATTGAGCCTACAAATATGTGGGAAAATGTGGGATACAAATGTAATAAATAAATAAATAAATAAATCATTTTCATCGCCCTTCTCTGTACCTTTCTAATTCCACTATATCTTTTTTGAGATGCAGGACCAGAATTGAACACAATATTTGAGGTACGATCACACCATGGAGCGATACAAATGCATTATAACATTCTCATTTTTGTTTTCCATTCCTTTCCTAATAATACCTAACATTCCATTTGCTTTCTTAGCCACCACTGCACATTGAGCAGAGGGTTTCAACGTATCATCAATGATGACACCTAGATCCCTTTCCCAGTCGGTGACTCCTAATGTGGAACCTTGCATTATGTAACTATAATTCGGGTTCCTCTTTCCGACATGCATCACTTTGCACTTGCTCACTGTCAACTCAAAATTTAGCTACACATGTTGCCTCATTAAAAAAGAACCCTATTAGAAAATTACTAGCTTTTGTGCCAGTTTTCAAAACTTTATTAAAAACAAAATGTAATCTACTTGTATTATTTCCATTCCCCCAATCTAAATGCATCCCAGGCCACCGATATAAATTTTTAATTTAGTAGTTATAACCTTGCTTTATCCAAAATGGTAACTAGACTGGTGACAACAGATAAAATAACCTACAATTCAATAAAAACACATAATAATAGACATTAAAAACATGGGACTCTTTTCACAGAGCCATGGTAATGATTACCACGCATTGAATATGATGAAGCCCATAGGAATTTAATGGGCTTCGTCGCATTTGTCACATCGCTAATGGCTAACACAGCTTTCTTAAAGGAGCCCATGGTTAAAGTAAACAATTATAATTAGTATCTCAATTATTTCATCCTTCTGCCAATTATAATGAATACCCTTTAGAAATCGCAACTTTGTCCTCTTATTAGAGAATAGAAACATTATCAGTTATAATAATCTGTAATGACAAATTGCTTAAAATGATCATAGTCTTGTTAAGAATTATACTGTGTGTAAAGGATACATGCTGTTGGCACTTGCTTAGGACTTTATGTTTTGAAAATTGCCTTGCAGAGACATCGTAGATGTACAGTATCACTCTCAATTGGATAAATCCAAAGGTTTTTTTCCCCTTTGGATCTTGGCCAGCCCTTCACAAGGTGGGTAGGTGTCTCTGCCCCCCCCCCCCCTTCTTTCTCTCTGCTGTCACCTTACCTCTTACTGGCTGAAGCTGTAAGAGGATTCAGTTCGACCTTGTTCAATTGTTCCTGGAACATGAAAGTCATCTAACTTACTTCTTGTGATTATTATGGACACTGGACTGGACTCTGGACTGTTTACCCATTGGGAACTGATATCTTCATATAAGTACTGTGCATCCTTTCCCTCTTGCTCACATTTATTTTTGATTTTCCTTTGTTTTATTTGGATATCATTTTCCAAATGGCTAGTCTCCTCCTTGTTCTTTTCCTATTTACCTTACTCATCTACCTTCCCCCCTTCTCTACATATGTTCCCATTACACGTCTATTCTCCTGTTCCCTTTCTCCACATCACCTCTCTATCTATACCCCTGAACCCCATAATGTTTTTGAAAACAATCACTGGTATTGCTTGATGACCACTCACTTGACTATGTCCTATTCTAATACCCATTGCATCACCAGTTCATTACGTTTTTTCCTCTGCATTTATGTCTTCCTCTGCTTGTTACTGTCATCCCCTTGATTGCCCTGTGAAACCTGTTTTTTTCCACCCTACTTCTATTAAGTATTCTCTCTTGTCTGTTACCATAGGTCTTCCACACTGGAAGAGTTCTTGTTGTTTAGTCTCTGCATCTGCACCTCTTTTTCTTATTCCCTCTTTTTCATTTTTCCCAAATGCTTTCCCCTTCCATTCCTTATCAACTATCTTTCTCGTGATTGCCTTCTATAACAGGAGATATGATAGAAGTCTATAAAATACTGAATGGAGTGGAACTGGTAGAGGTAAATCACTGGTTTGCGCTTTCCAAAAATACTAGGAATGGTGGTGGGGGGGGGGGGGGGCATGTAATGAAGCTACTAAGTAGTACATTTAAAACAAATTAGAGAAAGTATTTCTTCATGCAGTGTGCAATTAAACTCTGTAATTCTTTGCCAGAGAATGTGGTAAGAGCAGTTAGCTTAGCAGGGTTTAAAAAAAGGTTTGGATAATTTCCTAGTCCATAAGTCATTATTAAGATAGACTTGGGGAAATCCACTGCTTATTTCTAGGATAAGCAGCATAAAATCTGTTTTACTGTTCTGGGATCTTGCCAGGTACTTGTGACCTGGATTGGCCACTGTTGGAAACAGGATACTATGCTTGATGGATTATTGGTCTGTCCCAGTATGGCCACATTTATGTATTTATGTTATGTTCTTATGTCAGAGGGAAAGCAGGCTGCAGGAGCATTTGAGCATGGACCTGTGCATAAAGGCACCGTGCTGGATCTGAGTCCCCTTGCAGCTTCGTCCTGTGAAGAGGCAGGGTGGCGGCAGGGGGAATGGAAGAGTGAGGAGATGCAGGATGCTGGACATGGGGGAGGGGGATAGTGAAAGGGAGATGAAATGCTGAATGGGGTAGGGGTAGGGAGGAGAACAGTGATGCTGGTCACCTATAGAGGTAGGGAGGGAAAGAGGATGCTTACCACCGGGGGGGCGGGGGGGGGGGGGGCGGATGGGTAGGGATGGGAAAAGGGGATGCTGACTACCTGGGTGTGGGTTGGGTGGGGAAGGGGGGATGTTGGTCACCTGGGAAGGGATAGGGAGGGAAAGAGGAGATGCTGGATCACAGGGGGTAGGACCTTGAACTGCACCTGGGGTGGGAGGTGCATGGCTGAAGATTCAGCCAGGTGTTAGGTATCCTTGGGCCAACCCTGCATAGGATATACATATTATTTCGAAAACATCTCAATGATTTCTATATCCCAGACTCCTCCAACACACCTCTATATTTTACCTATGCAGTGTAAAAGAAATCATCTCACCTCTGTGCTAGTATACATCTCTGTTATGTCTTATCAATGACTCATTCATTGATTTGTGCTATGCCACTCCGCAGTGCTAGTATGTGCACTACATCACGTACAAATGTTTGATGCCTAAGCTTTCAGTAAATAAAATAAGATAGCTCTAGAATTCGTGTTTTAAAGTCCTTTTGCTGCATATTTTTGCCATGGCTTCATGCTGTGAGGTGCCCTTTTGAACAGATGGCCTTTATAGTGTGGAATGACAGTTCTTTTTATTGCCAAAGTGGGTGTTCACAAATTGTTTCAAAATGGTTTTAACACTTGCTGTATCTGGCTTTTGCTTTTTTTTTTTAATCATCCTCAGGCTTGGCACTGAAGAAGAGAGGAAAGCCTACTAATGTAGGTGAGGATGAAAGGGAAAACAAAGAGGAAAAGATGAAACAAGCATGTGGTTAGCATGAAAGAGAAAAGAGACAAACAAGGCATAGAAACTGAAGGAAAAAGAATGCAAAAGAGAAGAGGAGAGAAGCACTGATTTAGAAAGACAAGACATAAAGGTAAAAAAAAAAAAAAACCTCACTGTCAACTCAAAATTTAGACACATAAAAGAGGCAGATTTGGAGACATTTCCAGGAGTGCAGTTAATCTTTACCCAGATTCTAAGATCCCACGACAAACTTTTCCAACAGTAGGGACCACGAAAAAGAATGCTGAATGCCGAGTAGTATCCAGTCGAGCCCTAGCCAGTGAGGATATGGTTGACAGATTTTTAGACATAGAAAGAAGAGTTTGGTGAGGGGTAAATGGGATCAAAAATTTTCCCAAGTGCTCATAGGTGCCCTGATAATATGCTCCGTGTGTCATAATCTTAGATGAGTAAACAATATGGTGTCACATGGTCATACTTCCGAGCATGATACAATAATTTAACAGTTGTATTTTTCAGGACCTGTAGATACTTAAAGGAAACTCATTTTATACCATTTAGTAATGAATTATAACTCAGTCCACTGCTGACCCGCTCATGCACATCCCATGACCACGCCCCCTTTTGAGTTACACGTTATGGGATATGGGCAGTGGGCACACATTGTTATAGAACAGCGCATACCAAGATGTGTACAAATTCAAATTGGTGCCAATTAGCATCCAATTATTGCCACTAATTGGCTCATTAATCAATTTAGTTGAGTGTGCATCTTGAAATTTGGGGTAAGTACCTATGAGTCTGAATTTTAAACTGGCATATGTTCACCTAGAAATCACGCCCTTATGAAGTAATATTTAACTGCTGAATCAACCTATGATTTAAATGTATTTAGGGCTTGATTTTACATCAGGGTCCCTATGTTAGAAATCCCAAAAAGTGCCTGTGTTAAACCTGTGGCAGCACAGATGCTTATATGCCTTATAAAATAGGCTTCTAGATCCAGCTGTAATAGCACACGTGGAGAGGCATAATCGAACGGGGCACCCAAGTTTTCCTGTGAAGGGGCGGGGAAACCTGTATTATCGAAACAAGATGGGCGTTCATCTTTCGTTTCGATAATACGGTCGGGGACACCCAAATCTCATCATTTAGGTCGACCTTAGAGATGGTTGTTCTTAGGTCTTCCTTAGAGATGGTCGTCCCCGGTTTTTGGCAATAATGCAACCGAGGACGCCCATCTCAGAAACGACCAAATCCAAGCCCTTTGGTCTTGGGAGGAGCCAGCATTCGTAGTGCACTGGTCCCCCTGACATGCCAGGACACCAACCAGGCACCCTAGGGGGCACTGCAGTAGACTTCACAAATTGTTCCCAGGTGCATAGCTCCCTTACCTTGTGTGCTGAGCCCCCCAACCCCCCCAAAAAACCCACTCCCCATAACTGTACACCACTACCATAGCCCTAAGGGGTGAAGGGGGCACATACATGTGGGTATAGTGGGTTTCTGGTGGGTTTTGAAGGGCTCACATTTACCACCACAAGTGTAACAGCTGGGGGGGGGGGGGGGCTGGGTCCGCCTGCCTGAAGTGCACTGCAGTATCCACTAAAACTGCTCCAGAGACCTGCATACTGCTGTCATGGAGCTCGGTATGACATTTGAGGCTGGCACAGAGGCTGACAAAAAAAAAATTTAAGTTTTTTTTTAGGGTGGGAGGGGGTTGGTGACCACTGGGGGAGTAAGGGGAGGTCATCCCTGATTCCCTCCGGTGGTCATCTGGTCAGTTCGGGCACCTTTTAAAGGCTTGGTCACAAGAAAAAATGGACCAAGCATAGTCGGCCAAATGCTCATCAGGGACGCCCTTCTTTTTTACATTATCGGCCGAGGACACCCATCTCTTAAGCAAGCCCCAGTCCCGCCTTCGCTACGCTGCCGACACGCCCCCGTGAACTTTGGTCGTCCCCGTGACAGAAAGCAGTTGAGGGTGCCCAAAATCGGCTTTCGATTATGCCGATTTGGGCGCCCCTGAGAGAAGGACGCCCATCTCCTGAATTGCGTTGGAAGATGGGCGCCCTTCTCTTTCGAAAATAAGCCTGATAAGAACATAAGAATAGCCATACTGAGTCAGACCAATGGTCAATCTAGCCCAGTATCCTGCTTCCAACAGTGACCAATCCAGTTCAAAAGTGCCTGACTGAAGCCCAGTTAGTAGGAACATTAAATGCCCTTGCACAAATTTACACTTGCTCTGAAAGAGGGTCATTTTATAAGGATCTAGGTGTTTTTAAAGCCCATTTTACACATGGAAAAGACTAGTACAAAGCAGCACAAGTACATACAGTGGCAAGATAGCTCATATATGTACCACAATTAGTAGTACCTGTGACATTGTTTGGGCATAAAAGGGCCATAGATGCAATGTTCACACAAATTTTATAAAATACACAGCTCTGGCATTTTAGTATGGTTATTCGCATTTGGGATGTGCTGAAACTGCTACTTGCATAAACATCCAAGTTTCCATTTTACAAAGCCGGGATATGCACGTAAAAACCTAAGTACATGCAAATGGCAAGAGGGCATGGCCTGGGTGTGTTTTAGGTAGGACTAGGGCATGCCTAGAAGATACACGTTTATTCCCCAATTCAGAAGGCGAATAAACATCAATGTCCTAACAGATCAATGTCAAGGTTTACACCTACTACCAAGCACATTTAGGTTTTGGCAAAGTGCTTTGATTCAGAAGCAGTCCACTGGAGGGATTAAGTAAGGTTGCCCCCTTAATGCCTCAGTGGTTGAAGTTCCCCCCAAAAGCCAACTGGCAAGGGATACCAATGTCTGTGACAGCATCAGAAAAATACACATTTATATTTCTAAACTAGTTAAGGTATGCTTTTAGCTGACAGCACAGTGAAGGGAAATCTTGCCTCACCAATCTACTACATTTCTTTGAAGGGGTGAACAAACTTGTGGATAAAGGTGAGCCAGTTGATATTGTGTATCTGGATTTTCAGAAGGCGTTTGACAAAGTACCTCATGAAAGACTCCAGAAGAAATTGGAGAGTCATGGGATAGGAGGTAGTGTTCTATTGTGGATTAAAAACTGGTTAAAAGATAGAAAACAGAGACAAGGGTTAAATGGTCAGTATTCTCAATGGAGAAGGGTAGTTAGTGGGGTTCCCCAGGGGTCTGTGCTGCTGCTTTTTAACATATTTATAAATGACCTAGAGATGGGAGTAACTAGTGAGGTAATTAAATTTGCTGATGACACAAAGCTATTCAAAGTCGTTAAATCGAGGGAGGATTGTGAAAAATTACAAGAGGACCTTACGAGACTGGGAGACTGGGCGTCTGAATGGCAGATGATGTTTAATGTGAGCAAGTGCAAAGTGATCCATGTGGGAAAGAGGAACCCAAATTATAGCTATGCCATGCAAGGTTCCACGTTAGGAGTCATGGACCAAGAAAGTGATCTAGGTGTCATCGTTGATGATACGTTAAAACCTTATGCTCAATGTGCTTCTGCGGCTAAGAAAACAAATAGAATGTTAGGTATTATTAGGAAAGGAATGGAAAACAAAAATGAGGATGTTATAATGCCTTTGTAACACTCCATGGTGCAAGTGCACCTTGAATATTGTGTTCAATTCTGGTCGCCGCATCTCAAAAAAGATATAGTGGAATTAGAAAAGGTGCAGAGAAGTGCGACGAAAATGATAAAGGGAATGGGACGACTTCCCTATGAGGAAAGGCTAAAGCAGCTAGGGCTCTTTAGCTTGGAGAAAAGGCGGCTGAGAGGAGATATGATTGAGGTCTATAAAATAATGAGTGGAGTGGAACGGGCAGATGTGAAGCGTCTGTTTACGCTTTCCAAAAATACTAGGACTAGGGGGCATGCGATGAAGCTACAATGTAGCAAATTTAAAACGAATTGGAGAACTTTCTTCACTCAACGTGTAATTAAACTCTGGAATTTGCTGCCAGAGAATGTGGTAAAGGCGGTTAACTTAGCGGAGTTTTAAAAAGGTTTGGACAGCTTCCTAAAGGAAAAATCCATAGACCATTATTAAATGGACATGGGGAAAATCTACTATTTCTGGGATAAGCAGTATAAAATGTTTTATACTTTTTTGGGGATCTTGCCAGGTATTTGTGACCTGGATTGGCCACTGTTGGATGTACTTATGCACATGTGGAGGGGCATAATCGAACGCGAATGCCTATCTCCATGGGCGTCTGTGTCCGAAAACGGGTACGTGAAGAGGCGGGACAGACTGTATTTTCGAAAAAATGGACATTTTTCAGCTGGGCGTTTGTTTTTTTTAGCGATAATGGAAACTAAAAACACCCAGCTCAAAAACGTCCTAATCCGAGCCATTTGGTCGTGGGAGGGGCCACAATTCATAGTACACTCGCCCCCCTGACATGCCAGGACACCAACTGGGCACCCTAGAGGTCAGTGCGGTGGACTTCAGACAACGCTCCCACATGCATAGCTCCCTTACCACGGGTGCTGAGCACCCAACCCCCCTCCCCCAAAACCCACTACCCACAAATGTACAACACTACCATAGCTCTTAGGGGTGAAGAGGGCACCTACATGTGGGTACAGTGGGTTTTGGAGGCCTCCCATTTACCAGCACAAGTGTTACAGGTAGGGGGGGATGGGCCTGGGTCCACCTGGCTGAAGTGCACTGCGGTACCCACTAAAAGTGCTCCAGGGACCTGCATACACGCAGGCCTCTAGGACTTGTTGCTGCTATATAACATTGGCACACCAGTTGACACCTGAAGACTAATCTCTCCGATAACGTCCTTTATTGGAATAAGCATGCTTACTCACAGTTAACTGCAGATCAGAGGTTGTGCCCCACTGGCAACGAGTCTCCCTGGTACTGAGATTAGCAGTAGGTCAGAGCTGGCAGAATGCTGTACAATGCCTTCTTTCAGCCACATTCAAAGTAAGAACTAAGTTCTCTAACGTGGCTAACACGTGAAAGGGATTTAAAACTGGCTTACAAAAATGGCCACTACCTCATGGACTACCGGAAACAAAACAGGGCATACTCTGACCCAGTAAGCAGAGGGAAAAGCACCATGGGAGTAGAGCCTACCAACTACCAACATCGTGAGCATGTGGCACAAGCTAGTGGAATCACGGAGCCCAATACCCTACACCCACCACAATGCATTGCTGATGTGACTCTGCAGTGCCCTTAACAGAAAAGGTGTCACACTCACCCGAGAGCCACATCAGAACCAAGGAAAGGCTGTCACAGGATAGACCACATTCTGCCGTCATGGAGGTGGGTACGGCATTTGAGGCTGGCATAGTGGCTGAAAAAAAAGTTTGTAAAGTGGAGATTTTTTGGTGGGAGGGGGTTAGTGACCACTGGGGGAGTCCAGGGAGGTCATCCCCGATTCCCTCCAGTGGTCATCTGGTCAGTTGGGGCACTTTTTTGGGACTTGTTCGTGAAACAAAAGGGTCCAAAAAAAGTGACCCCCAAATTGCGGTAAAAACGCCTTTTTTTTTCCGATTATCAGCTAAAGACGCCCATCTCTCCTCGGCCGATAACCACGCCCTATTTCCGCCTTCACCATGCCTCCGACATCAACTTTACCCATTTCTGCGACAGATTGCAGTTGGAAACGCCCAAAATCGGCTTTCGATTATACCGATTTGGGCGCTCACGGGAGAAAGACGCCCATCTCCCGATTTGGGTCGCAATATAGGTGTTTTTCTCTTTCGATTATAAGCAGGATAGTGATGTGAAAAAAATATTTACTTCCTCGTGATTTCCCCTATTATTGCACATATGCCACACTCAATGGTTTCTGATCTTTGAACAAAACGTAATTTTAGACAAAGGGAATTTGAGTTTTGGGCCACATAAATAGCAGTTGTTAACTTTTCTATCTCAATGACTTTAGATATTTTGGCTTCTCCCTGCAAATAGGATTTGGAACTCTCTTATGTAAAGACAGACAAGATTAAATATTACCTAGGTTTTGGTATCAGTATGTCTTCTTGATGGTTGTCCAGTATATCTTATGAAGTATCCTCCTCCCCAGGTGTTAAATTTGATCACACACTTTCTGAATTGACCTCTGGAATTAGGTCAATATCCAGAATAGATGGGAGTGATTATTCTCACCCCTATTTTAAAGAATATTACTCTGGATCCCAGTCAACCTCCAGGTTATAGGCCAGTTGCTAGCATTCCGCTTGTGTCCAAGATTTCAGAGGCCATAGTGGCTGAGCAGCTGTCATATTTCTTGGATCATTATATGTGTTTGAGACAATTTGGTTTTAGGGCCTTCCACAGTACTGAGACAGCTCTACTAGCGCTGGCAAGGAGTACTGTGTCCATCCTGTTGCAGTTTGATTTGACTGCTGCATTTGATACAATGGATCATGAGATTCTCCTATTTAAATTGAGTCCATTGCCATGGGAATTACTGGTAATGTATTATCTTGGTTTATGGAATTTTTACTTAATAGATGCTATACAGTGAAGAGGAATGAGGCTTTTCAGAAAGCTGGTCATCGCCTTGTGGGGTACCACAAGGATCATACTTGAACCCCGAGTTATATCATTAGGACAGTGTTTTTGAAGTTTCGTCAGCTGCAAAATATACTCTACTATTTTGACAATCAACAGTTCTCAGTTTTGGTGGAAGTATTTGCTTTATCCCATATAATAGTCTATAGTCTTCTATTATAGTTAAGCTACGTACTAAACTTCAGATTCTTCAAAATACAGCTGCTACACTTATTTTTCATTTCAAGAAATTTGTTTGTCTCCAGCCCTGATTTCTCTTCATTGGCTTCCTGTGCATGCCCGGATCCTTTTTAAACTTGCCTGTTTTGTTTTTGTAAGGTGTTTGATGGGTTAAATCCTAAATACTTGTTGAGTTTAGTTGCTTTTCCTCTTCTTAAGAGAGCATCAAGATCTAGAGATCCTTTCCTTTTGCTTTTTCCATCCTTTTTGGGAGTCAAATATAGGAAAATCTTAGACAACTCCTTTGGTTATCAAACAGTACAGTTTTGGCTCTCACTACCTGCAGATTTATGCTCAGTTTCCTCTTACAGTTCCTTTCATAAAAAATTGAAGACATATCTGTTTAGCAAAGTCTATACTTAATTGGTTCTGTCCAGCTTTGAATTTTGTTACCCACTTTGAACCGCCATGTGGTTGGGAGATAGCAAGATATAAGTGCCATATTCCATATGCCATCACAATCCTATCTTTAAGCAGTTCAGCTTCTGCAGTCAAGGGCTGAATATTGCACTTAACTGCTTAAGCTTTTGTGGCCAACCTAAAACCAGACGTGGCCTAGCATTGAGTATCTGGGATTACAGCTGATGGCAGATATAAAAATGCTGACTGCCGTCAGCTGAATATCAGCAGGTCTATGTGTGTGTGTGTGGGAGGGGGAAGGAGCAAGAATTCACCATCCAGTATCAACCAAGACCAACAAAATGCAGTGGAGGATTAGCAGATCTGATCTGAGAGCAATGGCATACCAAGGGGGAGGCGGTGGGGGCAGTGCGCCCCGGGTGCACGTCGCTGGGGGGTGCTGCGGTGCGCGCCTGCTCCTCCGAGTTCGCTAAACTTCGTTCGTTCGCTGCAGCTCCCTCTGCCCCGGAACAGGTTACTTCCTGTTCCGGGGCAGAGGGAGCTGCAGCGAACAAACGAAGTTTAGCAAACTCGGAGGAGCAGGTGCGCGCTGCGGCACCCCCCCCCCAGCGGCGTGCACCCAGGGGGGTGTCATTTCGCCAGAGGGGGAGGAGGTGTCATTTAGCAGGGGGGCGTGCTGCACCCGGGGGGGGGGGGGGCGCATCGGCGCTCCGCCCTGGGTACCATCTAGGCCAGGAACGCCACTGTCTGAGAGACACTCAAATTGCACAGTCATCATCCCCCAGTTGGGTAAGAATGTTTTAATCCAGCTAGGAGATGTGCAGCCAGTGTGACTGCTGCTAAGCTACATCATGAAATTTATTTTATGATTATTTCTTTACTCTATTGCTTCCTGCTATATTTCAGATTTTGTGGTTGTTTGGCATGAGGCCATTGACTGAATAAGGCACAAAGATATTTGCTGAAATTGAAATAAGATGATGTTTTCCTTCTTTGGTACTGAGAGCAGAAAAAGAATTGACAAGAATTTCATAAAATATTTAAAGCTACCGCCATAGTCTGAAATGTGACAATGGAGCCATATCCCACTCTGCTCTAGAGGGTATTCCCTTTTATGACATACCTTTTAATTTCAGTTGGGTAAATGAATCCCAGGAATGTTGGAAAAGTTTCATGCTATGAAGCTTTACTGAGTACTTAAGAGGAAACTATTCAGTGAGAGGAACAAAGTAGTATCTTTACACAGAATATTTTATATTGGATTGAATCATTTAAAAGGCATCTCTATAAAATGGTGCCTGAGCTGCCAATAGCGTGCCAAGTTTAAAGACTAGTAATGCTTATGTATGTGATTTGTGCCAGTAACTGACAATTACAAGCATAAGTGCTAGGTGTTATTCTATAAGCAGTCTGGCTGATATTCAGGTGTGGGAGGCAAGTTGGCTAAGTCCCGCGATCAGCACTGAGCCTGCTTATTCAATGCCGGGCTGTTTCCAGTGACCTGCACTGAATATCTGGGATTTATTTTGTGGGTTTAAATGTAACTGGCCAAGTTAATATTCAGCACTGGCTGGTTAAGTTTATAGCAGCCAAAGATAGGACTGCTATTTAGGAAGTTCGATTTGGCTGCTAAACTTATCCGGTGAAGAGCTGAATATTTGCAGCTAACTGGCTACATCGCACAATATAGCCAGCTAAGCGCTAATATTCAGCGAAGATAACCAACTACCCCTGCCCGAGCCAAGTGAAACAGGGGCTGGAGGTCCAGTGGACCTCTGGTCCCCCGACACCCCCGACACCCCCAACACAGGTTCAGGGGGGCTGGAGATCCGGAGGATCTCCAGCCCCCCCCCCCAGTATCCCTCCGATGTCCTTGGTGGCCCAGTGAGCTGCAGGTAAATCCCCCCCCCCCACCTGGTAGCCTAGCGGCCTATACCCACCCTCTACCTTCAGTTGGAGGAGGGAGGTGGCCTCCCTCCTCCTTCATCAGTGATGCCTGGAAAATGGCAGCACTCAGCTTTGCCCAGTGCATCCTGGGATGTGCTGGGTGGGGCTTCACATGAGGTGCTAGCAATTCTTGAATCTTGCCTGTGTTTTTATTCCGTTCTAAAAATCATCACATGGGTGGCAGCAATTAGGGGAGATTTTCAATTTTTGCCAGCATTCCTGTAAAGAAATTAGTAACTGCAGACTTTGCACCGATTTTCAAAGGAAAAATAGACAAACTTTCAGTTTGATAATTGAGTGTACAAAGTGCCCATAGATATTCACAGGAACACAGAAGACAAACACAAATAGGAACCGAGGGGTGGTAGTTCCTGAATGATTTTCAGAGGCAGGGCCGTGCCGATGCGGTAAGCGAGGTAAGCGCCGCAGGGGGGCGCCCACCTCTGGAGGGCGCCACCGCGGTGCTTACCCTCGCCCCGCGCCACCGAGGACTTTAAATTACCTCGGTCGCAGGCTGCAGCAGCATCGGTAAAAGCGCTGCCGACGTCTCCCTTCCCTTGCACTCATTGGTTCCCTCAGTGTCCCGCCTTCTTCTGACGTCAGAAGAAGGCGGACACTGAGGGAACCAAGAGCGCGGTGGGGGCGGTCCGCCCCGGGTGTCAGCGGGTGGGGGGTGCTCCGCTCCCGCTGCTCCCACCCTACCTTCTTTTAAAAAAGAAATCAGTAAAGCGGCGTGGCAGGCAGCGCAGCTTCGCGTCTGCCCTGCTTGTAAAACAAGTAGATCTCCTCGTCGGGCCTTCGCTCACTGGGTCCCGCCCTCGAGGAAATAGGAAGTTACCTCAGAGGAGGGCGGGACCCAGTGAGCGAAGGCCCGACAAGGAGATCTACTTGTTTTACAAGCAGGGCAGACGCGAAGCTGCGCTGCCTGCCACGCCGCTTTACTGATTTCTTTTTTAAAAGAAGGTAGGGTGGGAGCAGCGGGAGCAGAGCACCCCCCCCCCACCCGCTGTCATCAAGTAAATCTCTTCTCTTCCTCGTCGTCGGGTCTCACTGTGTCCCGCCCTTCTCTGAGGTAACTTCCTATTTCCGCGAGGGCGGGACACAGTGAGGCCCGACGACGAGGAGGAGAAGAGATTTACTGCTTTTACAAGCAGGGCAGACGAGAGGCGCTGCCTGCAATGATGCTTCACAAATTTTTTTTAAAGGTAGGGTGGTGGCAGGAGAGTCGGGTCGGGGTGGGGAAGGGGTTCTCAGATGGGAGAAGGGGGCTGGGGCTCTCAAATGGGAGAAGGGGGCTGGAACTAGGGTCTGAGAAGAAATCATGAGGGAAATGGGGCATGCCTGGGTCAGGTGGGAGAACGGATCGGGCTGAAAAGGGGGGCCCTAATGCAAGGCATGTGGATGAAGGGGGCTGGAACTGGGGACTGAAAAGGAGGGTAGGTGGGATAAGGGGCTAGTACTGGGACCGGGGGCTGAAAAGGGGCAGGGGCTGAAACTGTGTGGATTGGGGGCTGAAAAGAAGACAGGGAGAAGTGGCTGGGGCTGAAGCTCGGGACTGGTGGGAGAAAAGGGCTAGGGCTGAAACTGGGGACTGGTGGGATAGTGGGGCTGGAACTGGGGGCTGAAAAAAAGGGGCAGAGAGAGGGGACAGATCCTAGATGGAAGGGGGAGTGAGAGGGAGGGCAGACCCTAGATGGATGGGAGAGGGAGGGCAAATGGTGGATTGAGCGGACAGAGAGAAAGGGCAGACAGTGGATGGAAGCGATAGAAAGGGCAGACAGTGAATGGAAGGGGGAGAGAGAGGGCAGACAGGGGCAGATGGTGGATGGAAGGGGCAGAGATAGAGGGCAGATGTAGATGGAAGGGGACAGGAGAGAGGGCAGACACTGGATGGCAGAGAGAGAGAACAAAGACAGATGCTGGATGGAAGGAAGGAAGACAGTGAAAAGAAGATGAGGAAAGCAGAAACCAGAGACAACAAACTGTAAATAAAATATTTACTTTTATTTTTTTGCTTTAGGATATAGTAGTATTGTAGCTGTGTTAATAAATGTTTATAATAGGTAATCTTTTTATTGGACTAATTTTAATACATTTTGACTAACTTTCGGAGAACAAAACCCCCTTCCTCAGGTCAGGATAGGATACTGTAACAGCACTATACTGTATTGACCTGAGGAAGGATGTTTTGGCCTCTGAAAGCTAAATGTATTAGTCCAATAAAATGGTATTATTTTATTTTCTATATTTGTTTTATTTCTATTTGTTAATTTGTAAAGTGGTGATTGGTTCTTGTTAGTTTTTTTCAAATTTACATCTGCAGTCTTTATATTTTGCACAGTACTAAGGGACATTTTCTGTTTCTGTGGTGTTGCATTGTATGCAGAGTCTGGCATCTTGGGGATTCAGTTTAATTTTTGTCTAAATAGCGTTTGGAATATGTCCACTTTGAGAATTTACATCTGCTATCTTATTTTGCAATGTATAGCAATTTGTTTCTAAGAATATTGCTGACAATTCCTGTCAGTGTGGCAAGTGGTGAGCGATTATTTTCACCGGGGGGGGGGGGGCGTGATCATTTTCACGGGGGGTAGGGGCGCCAACTGATAGTCTGCAGGGGGGCGCCAGAGACCCTAGGCATGGCCCTGTTCAGAGGACTGTGTTTGTGAGAAGCTGGCTAAACTAAAGGTGGACAAAACAATAGGGCTGGATGGCATACATCTGAGGGTACTGAAGGAACCTAAGAAAGTTCTAGCAGCTCTGCTAGCTGACCTTTTCAATGCTTCTCTAGTCAGGAGGTCTTAAGAAGGGCAAATGTGGCCCCTCTTCAGAAAAGCAGAAGTAAGAAGAGATTGGAAACTACAGGCCGATATGTCTGACTTCTGTGGTAAGTAAATTAATGGAAACATTTTTAAACAGAGAATAGTAAAGTTTTTGGAATCCAATGGATTAAGTACCTGAGGCAACATGGTTTCACAAGAAGCAGGTCTTGTCAGACAAATCTGATTAATTTCTTTGTGTGACCAGAGAGTTGGATCGAGGGAGAGAGCTATATACAGTGCATTTAGATTTTAGCAAAGCCATTGACGTGGTTCCACATAGATGATAGACAAATAAACTGAGTGCCCTCAGTATGGGCTCTAAAATGACTGACTGGGTTGGAAGCTGGTTGAATGGAAGGCGACAGAGGGCTATGGTAAATGGTGTTTATTCTGAGGAAAAAGGATGTTACCAGTGCTGTGCCTCAAGGTTTGGTTTTTATGAGCGATTTTGCTGCAGGGCTGTTTGGTAAGGTTTGCCTCTTTGCGCATGACACCAAAATCTATATAATAGGGTAGACACCCCTGATGGTGTGGATAATATGAGGAAGGACTTAGTGAAGCTAGAGGAATGGTCTGGAATTTGGCAGCTAAAATTTCATGCTAAAAATGCAGGGTCATGCATTTGGGCTGCAAAAACCCGAGGGAACGGTACATTTTAGAGCGTGAAGAACTTTTGTGCACAAAAGAGGAGTGGGAATTGGGTGTGATGATATATGATGATCTTAAGGTGGCCAAACATGTAGAAAAGGTGACAGTGAAAGCTAGAAGGATGCTTGGATGCATAGGGAGAGCAATGACCAGTAGGAAAAAGGAGGTGATGATGTCCCTGTATTAGCCTGGTGAGACTTCATTTTGAATATTGTGTACAATTCTAAAGACTGCATCTTCAAAAAGATATAAACAGGATGGAGTTGGTCCAGAGGGCGGGTGCTAAAATGATCAGTGGTCTTTGTCATAAAGCGTATGGGGACAGACTTTAAAATCTCAATATGAATACTTTGGAAGAAAGGTGCAAGAGTGGAGATATGATAGAGACAATTAAATACCTATGTAGAATAAATGCACAGGAGGCAAGTGTCTTTCAATTGAGAGGACGTTCTGGAATGAGGGGGATAAAATGAAGGAGAAAGGGGATAGACACAGAAGTAACCTGAGGAATTACTTGTTTACAAAATTGGTGGTGAATTCATGGAATGGCCTCCCGGTGGAGACAAAAACAGTAACTGAATTCAAGAAAACTTGGGACATGTACATAGCATCTCTAAGGGAGTAATAGGGAGAGCAGATGACATGGATTGACAGAATGGATAGGCTATATGGTCTTTACCTGTCTACATTTTTCTCTGTTGCGGTATTTTGTACTTTTTTTGCATTGATAAAAAATACTAGTTGATTTGAAAATGAAATCTATGTGCATTTCTTTTTTTGTCCTAAGGAGAGAGGTGTGGTAGCCGTGTTAGTCCACTCCGGTTATCAATAGAAATCAAACAAAATAAAACATGGAAAAGAAAATAAGATGATACCTTTTTTATTGGACATAACTTAATACATTTCTTGATTAGCTTTCGAAGGTTGCCCTTCTTCGTCAGATTGGAAATAAGCAAATGCGTTGGCAGATAGTATATATAAGAGAAACATCAAAGCATCACTTTGACAGTCTGACAGAGTGGGAGGGTGGGGGTATGCATGGGGACATCAAAGCATTTCATTGATATTCTAACAGGATGGGTGTTGGTAGGTGACAGTAGGGTAATAAACAGAGAAATAAACAGAGAAATACAGCTTCATGGTTTATAATGGGTTAGAAAACCCAGATCCTTATTAAGTCCTGTTTGTTGGGTGTCAAAATATTCAATCATTCTTATTTCAAAGGTCTTACGTTCCTGTATTGTTTTAAAATTACCTTTCAGTATTCTTACTGTGAAAATCACTGGTGCAGTGTTCTGGTCTTGTGAAGTGTTGGCCCACAGGGGTGGGGGCCTGACTGGCACCGGCTATTTTCATGTGATGTCTGTGCAGATTGAATCTTGTCTTAAGCATCTGGCCTGTTTCTCCAATATAGCATCCTTTGTTACATTTTTTACACTGAATGATATATACCACATTGGAAGATGAGCATGTAAAATAGTCCTTTATGTTGAATATTTTTCCCTTGTGAATGACTGTGGGGTCTTGTGAAATGTTTTGGCATAGTTTGCAGCTGGCTGTGTTACAGGGAAAAGTGCCCTTTTCTTTTTCCATCTGTGATGGGAGTTTACTTCTGATCAGCTTGCGTTTTAAGTTTGGTGGCTGTCGGAAGGCCAGCACTGGTGGGGATGGGAATATCTCTTTCAGTAATTCATCTTCCTGGAGTAGCGGCTGTATGTCTCTTATGATTTTCCTCAATTTCTCCAGCTCTGGGTTGTATGTCACTACAAGGGGAATTCTGTCTGTGGCTTTTTTTTCTTTGTACTGTAGCAGATTTTCCCTGGGTGTTTTGAGGGAGGAGGCAATATTCTTGGAGATTATTTTGAGGTTGTAGCCTTTCTGTTTGAAGGATGCAGTCAGGGTTTCAAGGTGTCTGTCTCTATCCTCTGGGTCCGAGCAGATACGGTGGTATCTTGTGGCTTGGCTGTAAATAATGGATCTTTTTGTATGTGAAGGGTGGAAGCTGGAGTTGTGGAGGTAGCTGCGTCTGTCTGTGGGTTTCTTGTATATAAATGTTTGTATACAGCCATCACTGATTGAGACTGTGGTGTCCAAAAAATTGACTTTTTCTGGGGAGTGGATAACAAATCAAATTTCATATATCGGTAGTCAAAAACTTGTGAAAACATACACCTGGGTAGAATATTTTATTGTGGAAAGGGCGAATCACACAATGCAGCAGAGTCCAACCTGTATGCTCTCTCTTCATCACATTTTCACAGTGCCCTACAGCTCACTGCAGCCCCCAGATACAATGGGAAAACCTCCGGCTCCTGCTAGTACTGCTGTTAACATTCTTCACTTAGCAATATCTCTGTTCAACAATGGCTTCAAACAGCTGAACTTTACAGTAGAAATGAATAGAGACAAAAAAAAAAAGAACAAAGAAGAAAAAAAAAGAAAAGTGGCCAAGAGAGATTTTGCCACCTGCTTCCACATTAACTCCTTAACTGCAGGTACCCAGCTTTGAATGTCAGCCTTAGTCAATTGGTTAATTAAGGCCTAGCAAGGAGGTTTTAAGAGCTAGTAACAGTCCTTTGCAGAGTTTTCCTGAAACTGTTTGCTACATGGGGAAGAGAGCTGCAGCTGAAAAGGTTAACAGCAGGTCGCAGCATTAAGTAATATCGGAACAGGAAGTACACAGAGCTCTGTAGACCTTCTGTGATAAATGAGTAAAAATGTGACTAAAAATAATGGAAATAAACTGCTAGTGTGGCTATTCTGAAAATAATTGCAAAATACAGGGCCCTGTTTACTAAGCTGTGCTAGAGGCGCATTGATGTTTTTAGCGTGCCTCTAGCACGGCTTAATGTTTTTAGCACGCTTTGAGTAGGCGCCCACAATATTGCTATGGGCGCCTACACATTTAGCGTGCCCTAATTTTGTGCACACGCTATAAACACTAGCGCACCTTAGTAAACAGAGCCCTAAAATTGCCAAAACTTTGGTTAATAGCGTTATATACCATATATACTCGTTTATAAGTTGAGAAATATTTGCTCTAAAATGCATCAGAAAAAGCAGGGTCATCTTATCTATTGGTAACTCCCTGTAGTGCTAAGAAAATTAATCCCACTCCCACTCCTGCTGGTGGCAGGATCCGGAATCTCTCCTCCACTTCCCTCTCTTGGCCAGTCTGCAATTCTGCATCACAATTCCCCCCCCCCCCCCCCCCCTTCTCCCGCCATGTGCCTTCAAACCTCTCTGGATATTGGAGGTGGTCAATGCCATTCCCGGACATTCAGCACTGATACCCAGTTACCGGTTACAGCTCAATATCTGAGTGTGAGTTTAAATACTGCAGCAGGTGTTTAAAAGACACGCTGACATGCTATGTTTCAATTAGAGTTAGGCAGCCAGAAAGTTTTCTTTTGTATCATTTCCCGTGTCATTTCTGGGAATACTCTTTAGTGCTAACGAGAAGGCTCTACATAGAGCTAAATCTTTGAAAGCGCTTCGATTTATAACCTTCGTTATTCACTTTGGGGCACTGAACCTAGACTATTTGCATATTGCAGTACTACAATTGTATTGTATCTCCATTTTATCATATAGGCATAGCACGTACACAACCTATATATTACAGTACTACATTTTGACCCCTGAGGCAGGCGTTGTCTTACGCCGAAACATGGCCCGTGTCGGGTCAGTTGCTAAATAATGAATTTCATTGTCCCAGTCTTGAAGGCCCAGTGTTGCTTTTTTTGTCTGTATTCGTTTTCATTTGGCCATTCTTTCATCATTGGTGCAAAGTTGTTAAGTGCACACTAATTTGAAAGAGGGTGCACGCTTTCTGAAAGAAAGCACGCTATCCCCTGGATTCTATATAGTGCGACTTAAATTGTGCACTGCAATCCGGTCATATTCTGGATCTGTGCGTGCATATTAGTTAACAAGCCAATCGGCGCCGATAATTGCCACCTACAAAGCAATTATTTACACTAATTGGAATTAAATAGAATTTACGTGCATAACTGTTTAAGCGTATTCTGCAACACGATACATGTGGCCATGGGTGTGGAATGGGCGGATTGTGGGCATTTCTAAAATCTATGCACATTATAGAATACAACCGGTCCATGTCTAATTTAGGTGTCGGCATTTACACCAAGCTTTACAAGGCATAACTACCTGTGACTAAATTTAGTCACAAGGATGGGTGCTTGGCGTTTTCTGTAATGTGTGCAGAAATTTAGGCGTCGTCTATAAAGTACGCCTAAATTTAGGTGTAGTTTATAGAATACGCCTAGGCATATATTCTAGTCCTATGCACACATGCGCAGTGGTTTTCACATGCACAATAATTAGCACAAAGGGTGCTTCTCTTTGCAAATAGTGTGCACTATTACCAGCAAACAATAAAACAATGTTCATGTTTTTTCTGCTCATTTTCGTTTGTTTGTTTTTTTAGTTTGAATTTTTATTTGACATTTCTCACATCACTGCAAACAACTGCCCATCCCTAGTTTAAATATTGCCCCCATGGGTTTTCTAACTCTTCAGTGGGATCTGCTAAAGAAACTAGCTAATGATTCAGTCCCTTCCCCATTGTCTGCTTTGCCTTTTTGTATCATCATTGGAGCCAATATTCCAATGCAATTTAAGCATGCAGGAGAGGTTCCTGCCGGCTTAAATTGTACTCAACAGGTCAGCCACCAATATTCATTGGCACTTAACTGGCCAATGCCACTAAATATAGGCATTATCCACATGTGTGCAATCCTGTCAGTAGACGGGCGATCCAGAGACGAAGTCAGGGAACAGCCAGCAGTTATGCAGGGCAAGATTCAGAGCCAGTGTCCGCATAGCTAAGTGGACAGATAGGAATGCACAAAAGGCCGTCCTAACTTTGCCTGCTTAGCTATGTGGGTGGCAGCATTGAATTTCGGCTGGCATCCACATAACTTCAAGATCGATACCACTGCCACTTCCATCCAGCTCTGTTTCATGAACACTGCTACTGGTTCCAGTCCCTTCCAATTACCTTTCCTGTCCCCCTCCATCCTAGATCTGCCTGGTTTAGGGCAGTGATTCCCAAACCTGGTCCGGAGGCACCCCAGCCAGTCAGTTTTCAGGATATGCGCACTGTATATTCATGAGAAATATTTGAATGCATTGCCTTCACTGCACGCAGACCTCTCTCATGAATATTCATTGTGGATATCCTGAAAGCCTGACTGGCTGGGGTGCCTCCAGGACCAAGTTTGGGAACCACTCTTCAGGGGGTAGTCTGGGCAGCCTGTACATAACGGCAAATACAATCCTAAATAAAGACATGGAGAAAATAACCTGCACATTCTGCTAGAGCAGCAAGTGCAACTCTAGCCACCTTGCTGAGCAGACTAGATGGACCATTCTGCTGCTGGTCCTTATCTGCCATCTGTTACTATGTGTTCACCTTCTAAGAAAAGAGAGAAGACAGTGTTTTGTGCCTGATAAGAAATAGTGGCTGACACCGAATTCATCAAATTGCCCAAGTTTGCACTACAAAGGAAGAAAATGTATTATTTATTTATTGTTCTTTGTCCCTCACTTTTATTGTTAGACCCATAAGGATTTACCTCATAAAATGTTAGACCCATAAGGATTTACCTCATAAAATAAAGTCATATTCCTACCTTTTAAAAAAACTTTCCCTTCATCTACTGCCCCCTTATAAAACCCAACTTAAGTCCACAGATTGTCTTGTGCCCTTATACAGAAATCTGATACCTAGCAAGGCTACCACTAGGATTGCTAGCACCATATTGGAGTCAGCACCAGCAAGGGGCATGAGTGACTGGGGACCACTCCTGCCCAGACCCCACTAGACCATTGGGTACTCCTGAAGGTAGGCTGGGAGATGCTTAGGAGTGGGTGGAGTTCTGGGGGAGGGCACCTTCACATTTAGGAGTATTTCCTAAATGTGGACCAACTATGGAATGTCCTTTCAGGTGGGGTGGAACTTTATGGTTGGGGGGAGCATCTGATTTGGAGGGTTTGTCAGAAGGGACTAAAGGGGGCCTTCAGGAGTGGGTTTTCTGGTATGGGGGAGTACTTGGGGGCATGTTAATGTCAATGTGACTGGCTTCTTTAAAATGCGGCCCAGGAGTATCAGGCAGTGGCTTTGCAACCCAAAGCTGCTGGGATGGTGGAATAACTTTGCTTACCACACCTTAGTGAGGTGCACAAGCTGCCTAGCTAGACTGCAGCGGGCAAGAGTATACAAGAGTAATGCTTAGCTTGGAGTACATACTCTTAATTACTGTATATTGTATTATATATTTAAGTTAATAAAGCTGTGACTTGTTTTAATACCCTTAATGTTTGAAGATTGAATTTGTTGTGACAGGGAAAAGAGGAGAAGTGTCCCACCCATCTGTGTTATGGACCAATTCGCTTTGACCTAGAAATGTCTCGTGCAAATACATTTAATTGTGTCTACAAATGACTCTGAACGGCATGTAATTTATTATCAGATTTATTTTAATATGCATAAGACTGTTTATCAGTTGGGAAAAAAGACCGTAAGCCTAATTTTTCTCTAACAAAAATGGCAATAACTTAGAAAAGTACAAATCACTTAAGAACTGCTGTCATGGAAGACCAGCATGCCTGTAAACCTAATGAGAGACTCTTCACCATCTATGCAACCTTCCGTTTTAACTGAATGACAATGACTTTTCCCATTAAAGTGTAGTACTGGCACCTCAGGTGGTAACATAAATTAATCATTGCTCAGCTCTTCTATAGCTGACAAAACAGCAAAGTGAGACTGAATGAGTAGACAGAGAAATTTAGGGGCCCTTTTACTAAGTAGCGGTAAGCCCACTGTGGGCTTTCCGCGCAGCAATGTGGAACGCAGGTGCCGGTGGTAGTTCCACAGCCAGCGCATTGCATTTTGGATGCTAGAGGAACTATTTGAAAAATATTTCCGCATGGGGTTACCACAGGGTTAGCGCAGGAGCCCTTACTGCCACCTCAGTGGGTGGTGATAAGTGCTCCCCCCCCCCCCCCCCAAAATGGTCGTGTGCCAAGTGCAAACTTACCACACAACCATTTCATTTTTGGCCATTTTTACCTGCTGCAGTAAAAGGGGCCCTAGCACGTGGCAAAAAACGGCTGCCACCGCTAGCACAAAACCCCTTTTACCACAGCTTTGTAAAAGTACCCCTTAGCCTCTCGTGGATTACACGACACTACCCCTCCTATATTTCCTCTATCCCCACCGAAAATTGAGGGGATTTCTATTTAACTCGTGCCTTTGAAAGTAGCACAAGATGAGTTACATTCAGGTATTTTTTTCCTATCCCTGGACAGCTTAAATCCAGTTGAACCCCGCTTAGCTGGCCAGCCACTGACATGTAGGTAATGCCACTGAATATCTCCAACAACCGGACGCAAAGAAAAAGGTGATGATCTGCACACAGCAAACTAGCACAGCACAAAGCAGACCAATCGATACAGGAATATGCAATTTATTGATACAGACACCCAACGTGGTCACATTTCACCCTAAGGCTGCCTCAGGATTAGAACTAATAGGGGATAAAACAAAATATTCCCCTAAATGCTGAATTCGGTCCAGAACAGCAGAACCTCCAAAGGAGCAGCAGCACTTCCTCTCTACAGATAAAAGCAGCTTATAGGGGAAAGGTTTGTTTTATCCCCTATTAATTCTAACCCTTGACACAGCCTTAGGGCAAAACATGGTCAGATCTGGTGTCTGTATCAGTAAATTGCATTTTCCTACACCAATTATTCTGCTTTGTGCTGTGCTTATTCCCAGTAACCAGCCATTCGGTAACCGGTTAGGTTAGAGGCGAAACGGGCAGTGTTTGGGTCTTTCCCAGAAAGACCTGAAAAGATAAATGTATAGAGTATAAAAACTTGTTACAAACTGTATTTTTGAAAAAAAAAAAAAGATTGATGTTTTGTGGTTTTGATAATGGTCATGTTTTGTATTCGGATTTGGAACATTTAGCGCATAACATCCAAAGTCTGGCTTAGACATATCGAACATGCCCCGCTTAGGCTGGTTATATAGCAACTGGGTATTAGAAGGGTTTGTCCTGTTTTTAGCTGAGGAAAATGTGATTTGAATTTTGTATGCATTTTTTTATTAACAAAATGCCCTCAATCCATATTTATATTCACAAAACTACCACCCCTAAGTGGATAATACAGCTGATTCCAAACAAAACTCTCAAACAACTTATGTGGAGAGAAAGGGAAAAGCCTCAGAGGTCCGTGGTAATATAGCACCCTGGTGGACCGGTCTGTGGAATGCTCCTTTAGTGCTCAGTTAAAGGTTTCTCGGGGTCGTCCACACTAGACCTCAATCTAACATTGGCAAAAACCCTTTCATCAACATTTACCAAGTATACATTGTTTTTCAACCAAAAAATATTTTATGTTTCTTTTATATATAAAATCTCATAAGACAAATGAGATATATGAGATTTTATATATAAAAGAAACATAAAGGGCATGGGCAGACCATGCAAATGCAAGTGTAAATTATAGTATTCTAGAATTTACACATCTTCTGGCTAATAGAAGAGCATTTTCTGCCTCTTGCACTATTATTCTATAAGGTGACTACTTTTCTTTATAGAATAGGCCTGAAATAGGAGCCTGCTTACCCTCTTATAGAAGTACCCTCTTTATTAACCGTTTCTTTGTGTGTGGTTAGAGCTCAAATTGTGCAAGACCTCATGTTTATGGCTTTTTATTATTTTGCATAGTTTTCGCTGTTTTTATTTTTGTAGAGAGACCATTTTCCATGAAAGAGTGTTATGACTCAGAGGAAAAGTTGGAGAAACTGTAGGTTCATCTTCACCTTTTACATGCGGTGGCAACAATAGGATTTGCGTACTCCTATGGAGACTGAAAAATGGAGAAGTACCGAGTAAGCAGCTGTCACAAAGGTAGCAGCCTAAAGATCACCCAGTGGCTGACAAAAAAAAAGAGACTTATTAGAGAGTAGCCTTTAATGGTGAAGTGAGCTTTGTATTGTCCTACCATAAAGGCATTCTAGTAAAAGTCCAACATTGTTTTGGGCATATTCAGCCCTTGTGATAGGAACATGTAACACACCTATAAACAATGAAACAAATCAGAACACAAATATAATGCTCTAGCCTAAATTCTGAAGATACATGCATAACTAAAAGCATTCTTTGCTATGCTTTTAAGTCTGCACCCCACCTATGTGAACACCCACCTGCAAAACATGAGCCACTGAATAAGAGTGCATAGCTGGATTGTTATTTACCAGCGTATCTGTTCGCATACGAATTCTGATGACCAAGATACCGGCATATATGTGTGTGTATATGCTGCCTAACTTTAAGCGACTCTTTATTGAATTATATCCTTTAGGATTAGCGGTTTAATGGCAGTAAGTTCAACACTTTATGCAAGGTGCACAGCTGAACGTCTGTGTTTGCAGACACAAGAAAACCACTGGTTCCTCTCGACAAGCATGATTGCTGCCTTAGCAATTGATAAGGAATTTTGAGCACAAAGTGGTGTCAGGGAAAAAAAAGCAGAAGAAGCTTTCTTTAAAAAAGGAAAACATAGAAAACATGAAAGCATACTGCAACAGGGAAAGGAAGCTTGCAAAACCAATTCTGTTATAGCACATCCACTGGAAGTGGTGAAATACTTCTATGCTGTGGGATTCTGCCTACTGCAGAGATCTGTAAACCGTCAGTTGTTACATATTCTTTTGTACAAAAAATGAAATCCAGCTGTTTTAAAGTGTGTTTGCCTTTCTTTCCTTAACGACAGATTGTGTAAACGTTCACTACTGTTCATGCTGGGGCACTGGAATGTAAAAGAAACATTCAAATGCTGTTATCTATGTATTTACACTAACTTGTATAATACACTAGTAAAAAAGGCCCGTTTCTGACACAAATGAAACGGGCGCTAGCAAGGTTTTCCTCGGAGTGTGTATGTTTGGGAGAATGTATGTGAGAGTGACTGTTTGAGAGTCAGAGTGAAAGTGTGAGTGTGTGAGAGAGAGAGTGAGTCTGGGTCTGAGTGTGTTTGTGAGAGAGTGTGTGTGTGAGAATGAGAGTGTGTGCAAGTGTGTATGTGAGACACAGTGTGAGAGAGAGTGTGTGTGTGTGTGGGCGAGAGAGAGAGTGTGTGTGAGACACAGATTCTCTGTGAGAGTGAGTGTATGAGACCAAGTGAGTGTGTGAGTGACTGTGTGGCACATAGAGAGTGAATGTGATACAGTGTGAGACAGAGTGTGTGAGAGTGAGAGTCAGAAAGACATTGTATATGAGAGAGAGAGTGTGAGCCCTGCCCTCCCAATCCATGCCCATCTGTCCCCTGCCCCCTCCATTCATCCTTTTCCAGCAATTCCCCTCTCTCTCTGAGCCCTGCCCTCCCAATCCATGCCCATCCATTCTCCTCTGTCACCTGTCCCCTCCATTCATCCCTATCCAGCAATTCCCCTCTCTCCCTGAGGCCTGCCCTGCAATCCATATCCATCCATGCCCATCTGTCCCCTCCATTCATCCCTATCCAGCAATTCCCCTCTGTCCCTGAGCCCTGCCCTCCCAATCCATGCCCATCCATGCTCCTCTGTCCCCTGCCCCCTCCATTCATCCCTTTCCAGCAATTCCCCTCTCTCCCTGAGCCCTGCCCTCCCAATCCATGCCCATCCATGCTCCTCTGTCCCCTGCCGCCTCCATTCATCCTTTTCCAGCAAGTCCCCTCTCTCCCTTCCATGACCCCCCCTCGCATCCATGCTCCTCTCTCTCCCATGTCCCAGCCTGGCCCGCCCTCTTCTCCCCCCCTTCGTATCCATGCCCCCCCCCCTTCGCATCCATGCTGTCGTTTCTCCCCTGCCCTCCCGCTCCCATTGTTCTACTTTACTGGCCACCCTCTTCTCTCCCCCCAACATCCCTTTTTGGTTTTTTTCTTCTTTTTAAATTTACCTCCGTGGCTGTTCCGGCAGCGAAGCGTCAGGGAAGGAGGCAGCGCTCCCGACGTCTAGCTTTCCCTTCGCTGTGTTCCGCCTTCTTTTGACGTCATCCTTGACGTCAGAAGAAGGCGGAGCACAGCGAAGGGAAGGCTAGACGTCAGGAGCGACGCCTCCTTCCCTGACGCTTCGCTGCCGGATTTTTTTTTTTCCGCCCTCGACGTCATGACGTTTGACGCGAGGGCGGGGCAGAGACGGCTGGCTGGCTTGAAGGCTTCACACCACGAATCCACGAACCCTTCAGCCTGGGAGTGACATCAGATGGCTTCAGAACGTTGTCCTCAGAACGTTGAGGGTGCGTTTTATTATATTAGATATGCCAATGGTCTAGTGCACAGCCCAACAATATTTCTGTCTACCTCCCCAAAAAAGCAGGTTATTGTGGACTATAGGGTTGATATTGAAAGCAGGCTCCTGCCTGGTTAAACTACCTGTGTGCGGAAATCCGGATAGTGCCACTGAATATCCCCTCTAATGTGGTCAGTGGTCCGGGGACAGGAGTTGGGGTAGAGTTGGCACTTATATGGTTAAGCGCCAATATTCTCTAATTAACTGGATAGGGGCGTGGCAGCCACAGCCTCAGACTGTTTGGGCCCTGTCAGCCACAGACCCTGGTTAAGATTGTGTTTGCTAAGCCAAAGAGACTTTCACCTTGTGTTCTTGGCCCTGTGATGTAACATCTATGAGTCAAGAAAGCTATTTTCTAAAAAGGAAAGTCTTTAATCATTTCTGAAACTCAAAATAATGTTCTGTTTGCCTGAGAAAAGAAGGAAGGGAATTCCAACTAGAGGCTGTCTGATATGTTAGTGAGGATTGTAGAGGACGTAAAGCTTTTACTTTACGAACAGTAGGAAATCCTAACATGAAAACATTTCTAGTAACTCTATTATGATTCCTATTAAGAAAAACCAAAATGATCAATTAAAAGCCTGTAGAGTCTCCATGAAAAGCTTTAAAGGTTAAGACTAGAACATTAAACAGTAATCTGGCCTCTACTGGTAACCAATGCAATCGCAACATAAGAGGAGAAATAGAACCATATTTATTTACTGATAAAGTAACTCTAACTGTAGCATATTGCACTCTCTACAACTTCGTTTTTAAAGATTTTGAACAACCAAAGTAGATAGAATTACAGTAATCCAATAATGACAGTATTAGAGACTGCACCACTGGACAAAAGATTACTGATTCAAAGTACTTGCGGATGACCTGAAACATTTTGAGTAAAAAAAAGATTTACTGACCATTTTATTAAAAGAAAGTTGACTGTCTAGTTCCACTCCTAGTACTCTCGAAACTGAATCAAAGTTTAAATCAAAATTACCAACCTTTACAATAGGATTATCTTTCAAAGGCCAAAGGACCAATCCAAAGAAACTTGGTTTTTATTTTATTTTAATTCACCTTGAACGAGCGAACCCAGGCATCAACTGCTTATAAGCAATGCAACAAATTAGCATCTTGAGGTAAATTACCTGGGGTAAAAGGTATCAATACTATAATGTGATCTGCATATATATATATATATATATATATATATATATATATATATATATATATATATATATATATATATATATATATGAAACTGCAACTGAAGTGAGCCCAAATAATTTGCTAAGAGTTGCATCAGGATGTTAAACAAGAGTGAAAGGGGAGACTCCTGAGACTCTCCACAGATAGCGTCCCATGGGTCAGAAAGTTCACCTTGCATCTCACCTTATATGATCTAGTTAGAAATCCTTGAAACCAAGATAGAATGAGACCTTAGATCCCTAATGAATCTAGGAAAGAAAGCAAGACACTGAGGCACATAAAAGGGACGCCCATGTTTTGCTGAGGATGTCCTTGCAAACGTCCGATGGAGGGGCGGGGAAACCCGTATTATCGAAACAAGATGGACGTCCATCTTTCGTTTTGATAATACGGTCAGGGACGCCCAAATCTTGACATTTAGGTTGTCTTTAGAGATGGTCGTCCCTAGAGTTGGTTGTTTCAGTGATAATGGAAACCAAGGATGCCCATCTCAGAAATGACCAAATGCAAGCCCTTTGGTCATGGCAGGAGCCAGCATTCGTAGTGCACTGGTCCCCCTGACATGCCAGGACACCAACCAGGCACCCTAGGGGGGCACTGCAGTGGACTTCATAAATTGCTCCCAGGTACATAGCTCCCTTACCTTGTGTGCTAAGCCCCCCACCCCCCTCCAAAACCCACTACCCACAACTGTACACCACTACCATAGCCCTTACGGGTGAAGGGGGCACCTACTTGTGGGTACAGTGGGTTTGTGGTGGGTTTTAGAGGGCTCACATTTACCACAAGTGTAACAAGTAGGGGGGATGAGCCTGGGTCCGCCTGCCTGAAGTGCACTGCACCCACTAAAACTGCTTCAGGGATCTCCATACTGCTGTGATGGACCTGAGTACGATATTTGAGACTGGCATAGAGGCTGGCACAAAATATTTTTAAAGATTTTTTTGAGGGTGGGAGGGGGTTAGTGACCACTGGGAGAGTAAGGGGAGGTCATCCCCAATTCTCTCCGGTGGTCATCTGGTTAGTTCGGGCACCTTTTTATGCCTTGGTCGTAAGAAAAACACGACCAGGTAAAGTCGTCCAAGTGCTCTTCAGGGATGCCCTTTTTTTCCATTATGGGTCGAGGATGTCCATGTGTTAGGCACACCCAAGTCCCGCCTTTGCTACGCCTTCGACATGCCCCCATGAACTTTGGCCATCCCTGTGATGGAAAGCATTTGGGGATGTCCAAAATCGGCTTTCGATTATACCGATTTGGATGACTCTGTGAGAAGGACGCCCATCTTCCGATTTGTGTCGAAAGATGGGCGTCCTTCTCTTTCAAAAATAAGCCTGTGATCCACTAGGTCAAAAGCACTGGATAAGTCAAATTGAACGACAATCAAACTCTAACCTTGACTCAGTAATTTCTGACCACATGTAACCAAAGCGCAGACCACGGTTTCTGTGCTAAAACCATGACGAAATCTTGATTGGGACCAGCAGCAATTGAGAGTTATCCAAAAAAAGATTCAACTTTGTCCAGTTGTGTTATTGTGTAGGCCTACCCTTAACCCTCGCTCATGGTATCACAGGCCCTTATTTTAGAAGCTCTGTTTGTGTTTAGGATATCTCAAAACTGGCATTTATACATCCATATTGGCATTTATACATCCTTAGGCAAGGGGCATTGTCTGGGTGTGTTTTGAGCAGGAATAAGGAAGGGCCAAAATGTGGACATCCAACTCTGATTTCAGAAGGGGGGAGGGAAGTCCATGTCCAAAAAGATGGATGTTGGTATTTAGACAGGGCCGTAGCAAGGTATGAGCTAGAAAACAAAACAATTAAGTGGGAACAGGACAGACACACACTACAGGTGGAACTAGATTGATTAAAACTTAATTTATCGGCAGCTCAGGAAAAACACAAGGCTGGGAGAATAGAGATGCCATGACTTTCTGTGTTCAAATATCAAACTGTATCAAGCCCTGCCTGGCTCCATTCTCTTACCAGAGGACTCAATTCAAGAGCCTCGGGTTGAAGGGAAGGATACAGTCTCAGATTACAAACTAAAATTTGAGGCACTATTGATACTGGACATTTGTGGGTACCCCCAAATTAACTGCAGGATAGAGGGTGAAGGATAAATGGGCTTTGATTGACACAGGAGCTGGAATTAGTTTTACAAAGAGAGCTTTTCCCACTGCAGATCAGAAAAATGTGGAAGTATCTGGAATTCAGGGTATTTATGATACAGGGTCCAAATGTGTGGCTATCCCAGTTAAAAGGGGCATCCCTGTGCAAAGTGAGCATGACAGTGAAATTTTGGAAACCATTGCTCCCACTATCGTAAGAAAAGTACAAAATAATTGGAATTGATATCCATAACGAATTGAATCTGGTGGTGGATATGGCTAACCTTAAACTGTGGCAGTGTACAGAAATTCCAAATGTTTTTAAAACCCCACTGCATGAAATCATTCCCATGCAGTTGACTACGCAGTGCTTGAAAACAGATCAGCTTCGATGTCACCATCGTTTGATGAAATATTGCTGAGATATGAGAATTGCTTTACATTCTCAACTAGTTTCTGTCCAATAATTATTTATTTGTGGCTACTAGTTTCAATATGTATAAACTTTTTTTTAATTTATTATCAGTCCTGCTTTTCCTATACTCTTACCCTTAATAAGAACCTAATGAAGAAGCTTTGAACTGGGATTGATGGGGATAGATGGACAAAACCCTCAGGTAAGTAAAAACCCTAAGGTGAACACTTTAAACACTTGTATAGAAATGGGAAAAAGGGTAAAAACATCTGGAAATCTATGTGTATTATTACCCAGTGTGAAACAAAGTATTGGATCTAGAGATTGTAATCTCATTAAGCTCATGAGGATCTCCGAGGAAGAAATGGTTGTGCAGTAGTGTTCATGAGTAAAAAGTACCCGTGGACTTTGTTCCAATGGTTCAGACTAAAAACTGCCCCTCAAAAGTAAATGTTCCCTCTCAGAATGCTCCTTTGGTTGAAATTTTTGTGATATGGAAATTTCCATGGTGTTTCTCACTTAATTAAGAATTCTCTCTCAGGAGAATAGCATGCAATATTTAATTCCACATTAATGAGGATTTATCACAAAATTAAGTATTTAGGTGCTATTCATTAAGCTGTGATAAGTTCTGAAAGCAAAACAGCTTAGAACTAAAGGAAATATTTCTAACACCTGCTCTAGCATTGCAATAGAGTCTTATTATCATTCTATATAAAACACACAAGTAAGACGTTTTCTTTTTGCTGTAATAGTGCTCTTTGGATCATGTTTGCTTTACTTCAGCAAACTGGCAAGAGCTAGACAAAAAAGGAAAGTTAAGGAGAGAGTGTGGATGAGAGAGAACAAGAGACAGGAGGGAGACAGACAGTGGTGTGCTGGAGTCAGCTTGCACCTGCTCGCAAGAGCAAGCCGGTTGTTAAAATCAGGCAGGGCTCCCTCCCGCTCCCTGTTTGCCTCTTCTCCCAGCTCCCCCAAACCGCAGGGTCCTGACACATAAGCCACTAGCCTGCTGGTCTAGTGGATTCTTCAGGGCAGAAAATATCCCCAATCTTTCCTGCTTGCTGCCATTGCTGACCCTCTTCTTGGTACCGCATCCTTCTTTAAAAATGGCTGCCGAGATTCGGGGGACTGGGGAGGAGGTCAGCGCCGGCAGCGGGCAGGAAAGACTGGGGATCTTTCCTGCCCTGAAGAATTAGGTATATGCCGGGAGCAGGAGGGCACCCTGCGGCTTGGGGGAGCGGGGAGGAGGTCTGGAATAGCCTGGTGGGTGGGTGAGAGGGATATCATATATACTGTAAAAAAAATGTTGAATTTTTATTTAATCTCACTTATATTTTCAAACATGCCGGCTTGTGCATGGAGATTTACACAGAGGAAGTATAATAATGGAATAATTTTTCATAGATAGAGTAGTAATCCTATATAATAATTCTGACCTCCAACGTTCTATGGGTCTTGCTGCCTGTGTTCGTGACTTCTTCAGAGTTGGTGTGCTAGGCTCCATAGCACAGGCTGACGTCACCATAGCCATTATGATGTCAACATCAGAACCCGCGAAAAAAGAAAAAAAAATACATGCATGCCTCACAGCTGATCCACCCCCCCCCCCCCAAAAAAAAAACTGGCTTGCGCATATTTGAACCACCATACAGCTTGACAGCAAAAGAAAAAAAAAGTGGCTCGAGCCTGCCTGACACCACTGACGTGCTCAACAGCCACCCTCCTGACTTACCGCAGTGGCTCAAGCCTGCCTGCCTCGCGAATTAGCCGCCCTCCCGGTTAATGAGTGATGAGAAACGACCCAATGAGGTAAGTGAAGATGACTTTTTAAATTCGTAGGGAGGGGGCCTGGAACTGGAAGGGAGGGAAGGAGGAAGGGAGTAATGCATTGCTCCCCAAGGCCCCCCAGGCTCTCTGTATATATGTGAATAGCCCGGGAAAAAACATCCCTATAAATATTCTTGAGAAATACAGTGGCAAAGGTGTTCCCCACGGAATGACAGAAGTGAGACATTGAGTTATAAAGAAGTTTATATCATTGACTTCTTAAGAATCACTAAGTCAAGAGTTACCAGTTGCCAAAGTTACAATAAAAAGTTGGCATTTGCTACTAAGCCTCCCGGTGTGTCGTGTGGTTCCTGGAGGGCTGAGTGGAACCCAAAAGCTGGAACAGTGCCTCCCAAACCCCTGGATTGCTATCCCAGACCATTACCCACCCCAGCTTGACTGTGAGGAGACTGGAAGGAAGTGTGGGGTACGAGTGACCTATGAGTGAGCAGAGACTATGGATTTTGAAGAAGTGTGTTGTGTTTTATTTATGGCCCGGGGCTGGAGCTAGTACCAGGTGAGACCCGGGTTACATAAGTTTCAGTTAGTACAAGTTAAATTCTCTATCTGTGTATATTCAACCATTATATAGATAATATTAGGCTAAAATTACTTGTGGCATAATACTATCCATATATTGGAGGAATGGAACAAGGGCAGAGAGAGGAAAGCAAACAAAGATGATCTGTTTCATGATGATACTCAGACACTATAGGGGCAGAGGAATACCTTTTTGATTGGGGGACCCAGGCTCCATTTTCACCTCCACCATCTAGTTCCCACCAGGGTCGAACTTAGGCATAAGTAACAGAGAAAACTGCATCTAGCACCAAATTCTGTTAGGCGCTAGAGTGTTTTCACTGCTTTGGCTGCCTAAATTTGAGCCTAAGGCTGCAGTTGGAGCAAGACAGCTTCCTTCCCAGAACTTAGTATGAGGTCTGTGAGCCCTCTAGAGCTGACAGGTCCTGTGACATGCAAATAAAGGGGACAGATCATGAAAATGGGAGAGGTGGAGGCGGGGCACCACAGGACCTGTCAGTGTCACAGGACAGGGCAAGCAAGTCCAGCTCTGAGTTCACTGAGAGAAGTTGTCTGATTGCCACTGCTACTTGGAATCAGTCAGGAGGTAAGGTGGTCTGGCAGCATGGGAAAGGGGAGGGTCTGGATGAGGCAGTTTGTGGAAGGGGTATGGAGGAGCTCTCCCTACTTGCCTACTTCCCACTTAAAATCCAGCCCTGATCCGCAACTGAATTTCTCACTTTACATTTATACTTAGGAGCCTTTGTTATTAGCTCACATTATGCAGTTTGTGTACAGGGCCATGCTAAAAGTTATGAAAGCAGTTTGATGCAGCATGCTACATAAATTATATAAAGTGAAATGGGGCAGGAAATAGGCAGGGAACAGGTATGGACTGCTCCTTTCAGGTAACTCATTGTAACTTATCAGGTGTTAACTACAACCACCAGTCAAGGACATTTAACCTTTAATTTATCCCTAGAGTGGCAGTACATTCTTTATATTTACATATGAAGCAGATTGAATTCCACCACTTTGCAACATGCAAATAAGAGTGATTCTGTCACGGTCTTACCGTGACTGCGCCAAGCCCAGCAGAGTCCAGTGGAGTCCAGCGGTGATATCTTCCACCTCTGTGCATGCCCTGCTCCTGGGGCACGTGCATATGCCGCAGCTCCACAGATTTGAGCTGATGGCGGAACATCAGGGAGGGGGCATGTCAGAGCATGCTTGGGCAGTAGCGGGGCACTCTTAAGGAAGCTCAGCCCTGCTCACTGTGCCTTCGCAACAAGTCTGGCTCCTGCTTGTCTTGTTCCTGATTCCTGGTACCTGCCAAACTTCATTCCTAGTTCCTGCTCAACCTTGTTCCTTGTTTCTGCTCGCCTTGTTCCTGGTGCCTGCCAAGCTTCTGTCCTGGTTCCTGTTCAGCCTTGTTCCTTGTTCTTGATTCCTGGTGCCTGCCAAAGCTGAGCCTTGTTCCTGGCTCCTGCCAAAGCTAAGCCTTGTTCTGGTTCCTGACTGAGCAATGTTCCTGAGATCCTGCATGGCCTTGTCTCAGAGTTCTGGTCATACCAGTTTCCTGCTTTCTTTGTGGGTCTCAGAGGTGATCTGTAATTCTTAGTCAGGCCCACGACTGTGGTCCAAGGGCTCACCACTCCCAAATATAACAAATCTTTCCAGTGGTTCACGTAGAAGAAATTAATAGAGCAAACATAGGTGTCATCAGGTGAGACATTCTCCATTAAGCTGAGCGACTTCCATGTAATCACCTCAAATGAAAGACTGAAGTTAATTTTTTTTTAAGTTGTATTTATATTTTGCAAAGTAACAAAGAAAACAATAAAAAAAACTAACTCAAAAAAGTCATAATCAATGTATATAGCATATCGTATTCTTTCGGTATGCAGCAAGTGCAGAATCCAGAATGATGTTACTTGACAGAATCTTTTTCTATATCTCTTCCCAACATGATTGTACCTTCGGGCACTGATAAAGCATATGCAAAAGAGTACCTATATCCTGTTTACAGTTCCAGCACCTGTTTCCCACTTCTGAATTGCTCTACATCTGATTTAATAGTGTCCACAGAGCACAGTGATTAAGGAAAATTAAAGACTGGGTCACTGAAGCAGACAGAGCTATCATAGGGGCTTTAAGTCAAAATTCTCCATAAGCTGTTTTTCTTAGAGAGCCCCCTACCTCTCCCTCCCATAGTTTTGCCATTCCAATGCACCTGTTAAACCGGGCATTCAAATGAATTTATAAAACTTGGACTCTATGTGAAGAAGAGAGAGCTTTTTAGTAGCTGCTAGCTCCGGGAGACAGTCTTTTGACAGGTCTTGTACCACTGGAACAACTTGTTTAATTGTATGTTGAAGCTTAATCCATGAAAAAAAAAAAAAACCCAAAACCCAAAACTGTGTGGCTGGGAGTGATGCGAGGTATGAAATGATTTAAATTTACCACCACATAGTAACTGGCTACTAGTCTATGCACTTCCTATTTCTCTAAAGAAAACCTCTTCTTTATTATTTCGGAGACATTTGAAACCTGTTTTGTTTCAAAAGTTTTTAGCTGAATCTTAACTTGGTCTTTTAATTAATGTTCTGTTGATAATTACTGTAAACTGCATTGGGTCCAACTTCTTGGGAAAGATGGTATAGAAGTGTCAATATTAGATTTGATTCCTACTCTGCCAATTACTATACAGGGATTATTCAATACTGACATTTTAAGGGAATAGCCGGGTTCATCATCTAAAACATTCTCTAAGGGGTCCTTTTACAAAGGCGATGCAGTGTTTTTAGCGCACACTAATGATTAGTGCTTGCATGCACAGCAACATAGCAACACAGCATAACCAATGATTGTACTGGACAATACACAATCTTCACTACCTCCAACCCTCATGATGCCTGACACACAACTACCTCATTCGACCACAACATAACCTTGTATTTTATTTATTTATTTATTTATTTTATTGTATTTGTATCCCACATTTTCCCACCTTTTTGCGGGCTCAGTGTGGCTTACAATAAGTTGTGAGTGATAGAAATACAGTTTGTTACTACTCGGTTATGGATTACATTGTGAGGAGTTAAGCGAGACAAACTCAGAGTATCATTTAGGAATATAACAATGGAAAAGAGCAGTTAAACATTAGGGGAACAACGGGAAACTAAAAGGGCAGTACATACAACAAGAAAGCATAAAGGCATACATTTTCTGTGAGTAGAGGTATGAGTGTGGTGAGAGTACAGGGGATGAGAATTCAGAGTGGCTGTATTGAAGCATTGTTGAACCATGGGTGTGGGCTTTATGTGTTTGTTATCAACCGACTGGCGAACGCCTTTACGGTATTATGTAAGCCACATTGAGCCTGCAAATAGGTGGGAAAATGTGGGGTACAAATGTAACAGATAAATAAATAAATAAATAAATAAATTAAATAAATACTAGAGACGCCCATAGGAATATATGGGCCTCTCTAGCGTTTAGTGCATGCTTATTTTTAGTGCTAACTAAAAACGCTAGCACGCCTTTGTAAAAAAGACCCCTACGATAGGGACCAATATCTGTCCAGTTACGTCTTGCTGAACTGGCCAGCCACCGATATTTAGTGGCACTTAACTGGGTGGTGCAGCTGAATATCTCCACAAACTGACCATTCTCTATCTGGCTAGGCTAGGGGCTGTTCAGGGGCAGAGCTTGGGCTGGGCCAGCACTTCACCAGATAGCAGTGATATTCAATCCTCTAACTGGCTAAGGGGTCCTTTTACTAAGGTGCACTAACAGATTTAGCGCACACTAACGATTAGCACATGCTAAATGCAGAAGCGAAGCCAGGTTGACGGCGCGGGGGGAGCGAGAGTGGTGCTAGAGCGGACTTCCACCGGTGCTGGCGCACATTTTCAATGCAACACATTGAGAAAAAAATAGGCGCCGGAGCTAGCAGAACTCTTTTTGGGGGAGCGGCCGCTCCCCTGGCACCCCCCCTGGCTACGCCACTGGCTAAATGATAAGACACCTATAGGAATATAATGGGCATCTTATCATTTAGTGCATGCTAATCATTAGTGCACACTAAATCTGTTAGCGCACCTTAGTAAAAGGACCTCTAAGTATGCACATAAAGGGTTTCTTTTACTAGGCCACGCTAGTGATTCCCACATGGCAAATGAGAGGAAGCCCATAGAAAATGAATGGGCTTCTTCTCATTTGCTGTGCATCATTAGCGTGGCTTAGTCAAAGAGGCCCAAAGTTAGCAGCAATGATGGAGATCAGCATAAAACTTATAAGTCTATAAGTTACACATGTAAGTTTGAGCCCTATCCATATGTACATCTCCATGTAAAATAAGTGCTATGTAAGATACACCCCTATTTTCAGAATAGTGCTTAGGTGACATTTTGGATTTATGCATATATATGATGCATATGCATATACAGTGGTGGAAATAAGTATTTGATCCCTTGCTGATTTTGTAAGTTTGCCCACTGACAAAGACATGAGCAGCCCATAATTGAAGGGTAGGTTATTGGTAACAGTGAGAGATAGCACATCACAAATTAAATCCGGAAAATCACATTGTGGAAAGTATATGAATTTATTTGCATTCTGCAGAGGGAAATAAGTATTTGATCCCCCACCAACCAGTAAGAGATCTGGCCCCTACAGACCAGGTAGATGCTCCAAATCAACTCGTTACCTGCATGACAGACAGCTGTCGGCAATGGTCACCTGTATGAAAGACACCTGTCCACAGACTCAGTGAATCAGTCAGACTCTAACCTCTACAAAATGGCCAAGAGCAAGGAGCTGTCTAAGGATGTCAGGGACAAGATCATACACCTGCACAAGGCTGGAATGGGCTACAAAACCATCAGTAAGACGCTGGGGCGAGAAGGAGACAACTGTTGGTGCCATAGTAAGAAATGGAAGAAGTACAAAATGACTGTCAATCGACAAAGATCTGGAGCTCCACGCAAAATCTCACCTCGTGGGGTATCCTTGATCATGAGGAAGGTTAGAAATCAGCCTACAACTACAAGGGGGGAACTTGTCAATGATCTCAAGGCAGCTGGGACCACTGTCACCACGAAAACCATTGGTAACACATTACGACATAACGGATTGCAATCCTGCAGTGCCCGCAAGGTCCCCCTGCTCCGGAAGGCACATGTGACGGCCCGTCTGAAGTTTGCCAGTGAACACCTGGATGATGCCGAGAGTGATTGGGAGAAGGTGCTGTGGTCAGATGAGACAAAAATTGAGCTCTTTGGCATGAACTCAACTCGCCGTGTTTGGAGGAAGAGAAATGCTGCCTATGACCCAAAGAACACCGTCCCCACTGTCAAGCATGGAGGTGGAAATGTTATGTTTTGGGGGTGTTCTCTGCTAAGGGCACAGGACTACTTCACCGCATCAATGGGAGAATGGATGGGGCCATGTACCGTACAATTCTGAGTGACAACCTCCTTCCCTCCGCCAGGGCCTTAAAAATGGGTCGTGGCTGGGTCTTCCAGCACGACAATGACCCAAAACATACAGCCAAGGCAACAAAGGAGTGGCTCAGGAAGAAGCACATTAGGGTCATGGAGTGGCCTAGCCAGTCACCAGACCTTAATCCCATTGAAAACTTATGGAGGGAGCTGAAGCTGCGAGTTGCCAAGCGACAGCCCAGAACTCTTAATGATTTAGAGATGATCTGCAAAGAGGAGTGGACCAAAATTCCTCCTGACATGTGTGCAAACCTCATCATCAACTACAGAAGACGTCTGACCGCTGTGCTTGCCAACAAGGGTTTTGCCACCAAGTATTAGGTCTTGTTTGCCAGAGGGATTAAATACTTATTTCCCTCTGCAGAATGCAAATAAATTCATATACTTTCCACAATGTGATTTTCCGGATTTAATTTGTGATGTGCTATCTCTCACTGTTACCAATAACCTACCCTTCAATTATGGGCTGCTCATGTCTTTGTCAGTGGGCAAACTTACAAAATCAGCAAGGGATCAAATACTTATTTCCACCACTGTATACGCTAATATTCTAATAAATTGAAAGCATAATTGGCACATAAGTGTTAACACACATTTTTAGAACTGCCCTGATAGTGTTTCTTTCAGCAAATCCACACAAATCCACCACCACCTCCACACACTTGCTAAGAATCTCTTGTCACATATTTATATCTAGGTAGGTAGAACCATTGCAGCCATCCCAGATGTGAATGCTGTAATACAAGAGTATATACTTCCTTCCTCCACTATAATGATATGGCCCTGAAATCATGAACATACTGGACTAGTAAGGGTCCTAAAATGATTGTTACATTTGAAAGTAGGTCCACTCTTTTAGTATGCCTATTTTTAATACTTGCATGTCCATGCAACTTCATAAGAGCCATTTCCTACATGTTAAACAGGCATTACAAGAAGAAAGGAATCTATAAAATTACCTCCAACATGTCTGGGCAGTTATAAAATTTCCCTCATTGTTTTCTTTCTGGTCCTGGCTCCTCTCTGGGTTTCAGAGAAGTTCCATTGATTTATACTGCAGTCTGAGAAAAATGTATGGCTCTGGGCACTCACTGTCCATGCCTCCCTTCAATCCCTAAAGATAAAGGGATAACAAAGGCTTTGAACTTCATACTGTGGGATCCTGGATAAGCCCCTGCTAGAGCTGCTATATTTGTTTGAAAGGCTTTACTGAAAACTGTGTTGTAATTGTCAGATATCTGAATGTTCTCGTAACAGGGCATAGCTACAGGCAGAGAAGTCAGCTGCACTACCATGGTTGTAATTGATTTCCTCTGAAAGGTCTTGAGTCATTTCATAGCAAGTCATGAGGATGGTGAGCTATTGCTGAAACCCTTTTTGGGGGAAGCCATAGTATGTGTGGTGTTTACCAAATGATGCACAAAATTATTTCTTTTTTTCTGGTTCTCTCTCCACTGACATCTTCCACATATACAAACCCCAGAGGTGACCCCATCTTCCCCTATCTATGAACAGGTCTATGGCTTCTATAATTCATCCAGGTAAGCCATATCCAGATGTGATGCAGGCTTTTTGACCATTCTACAGCTGGCAACACTGTATTGTGCACTACTTTGATAAGTACATAAGCGTTACCATACTGGGAAAGACTAAATCCAACCTCCAGTACTGAAAAATAAGTTTGCCTGGCCTTGCTTGGTTTTTAGCCATTATTTGCATAGACTCTACAGATAAATCTTGTGGACTGTTTCCTGCAAAATCTAAGTCCCATCTCCCCCTACCTGTTACACTTGTGGTGGTAAATGGGAGCCCTCCAAATCCCACCCGAAACCCACTGTACCCACATCTATGTGCCCCCCGTTACCCTTTAAGGGCTATGGTAGTGTTGTATAGTTGTGGGTAGTGGGTTTTGGGGGGGTTGGGGGGCTCAGCACCCAAGGTAAGGGAGCTATGCACCCGGGAGCAATTTGTGAAGTCCACTGCAGTGCCCCCTAGGGTGCCCGGTTGGTGTCCTGGCATGTGAGAGGGGACCAGTGCACTACAAATGCTGGCTCCTCCCATGACCAAATGGCTTGGATTTGGCCGTTTTTGAGATAGCCATCCTCGTTTTCCATTATCGGTGAAAACTGAGGCCGGCCATCTCTAAGGCCGGCGATCTCAACATTTAGGTTGACCATCTCTTAAGTCGACCTAAATGTTGAGATTTGTCCGTCCCCGACTGTACTATCGAAACAAAAGATGGACGCCTTCCCTACCTGTGTCCTACCCTCATCTGACGTAACTTGCGTGAGGGTGGCACACAGGGAGGGAAGGCCCGAAGGGAGGTGATCTGCAGACTGCCGCTGCTGCGCTTCATTCACACAGAGCAAGGTCAAGGTGAGGTGCTATGATTTGAATTCAGGGGGGCCTGGCCCGGTGGTGGACGGAGGGAGGCAGGTGGAGGGGGGGGGGGGCGGCGACGACAGTGACCTTGGGGGGGGGGGGGGGGGGAGGCCTTGTCCCGGGCCCGGCCCAGTCTCTTGGCGGCCCTGGTTGAGATGTGTACCTGGGACCTTTTAAGTGAAGTCCACTGCAGTGCCCCCTAGACTGTCCCACTGCTCTGCTGAGATATCTGTGTGACCAGTTTACTAAGAATGATGGCCCCCAGACATCCCAATGGCTGGTTTTGGGGTGTTTTTGTCTTGGACATATTTTTTCCAAAAGAAAAATACACTGAGCACAAAACGTCTAGAAAAAGGCAATTTTTGAACCAAAAAGATAGACGTTTTTCAGGTTTGAAAATGACTATGTTTGCCATTTTAAGACTTAGACATTTGATTGAAAATGCTCCTCCACATGTGACAGTTGGGTAAAAGAGCACATATCTCCAAAGCTGCTAAAAAGCATCATAGACTTGCATACCTCTCAGTGCCACCCGTACTATTTCCCCAGCATGCCTCTTTTCAAAACATGGAAATCTCTGCATTACCAGCACATCCACATGGAGATTACGACTATCTCAAAATTGCTATTTCCACATGGATTTCATTTCCCTGCATAAATGCTGGCATTTTCACTTGGAAATCACACATTGAGCTTCTAAAATAATAGCATAATATTTCACAACAAAAATAAGAATAATGGTACTGTGGGCTTTTCCATGGCACCATTCCCAAGGCCCCTTAAAATAAATAAACCAGTTCTTCTGAAAATTTGTACTCTAGTTCCTGCTGCCAAACAGATTTTCAGGCTATCCACAATGAATATGCATGAATACATTTGCATATGTAGAAGGCCAGTATCTGCCAATTTATTTTGTGCATCTTCATTGATGCTATTCAGAAACTGAACCACCAGGACAGATTAGAGAAGCCCTGAAATATGTAATAGAAACTAAATAGTTCATAAATGAATTGAAAAAGAACCAGAAGTAAGAAAGTTATACAGAAATTAATTTTACTAATTTCTCCCCTCTCCCTCTTCTTAAAGACTAGTAGACCAACCTGTTCGAAAAGGCATACCCTACTGACCCAACTGAAATGCTTGAACCCAACAACACAAGGATACCAAAACTTATAATGAACACTACGATCACTATATAACTCCCTTCTCTACGATTCCCTAATGTGTCTAACACATTTATCTTATTGGCAATTACATCACTTTGTATTTGTTTCATCACCGGAGGTGGCTAACGCCTCACGGTACTATGTAAGCCACATTGAGCCTGAAAATAGGTGGGAAAATGTGGGGTACAAATGTAACAAATAAATAAATAAATAAACAAACAAACAAACATGTCACTCCTGCCTGTACGCTACCAGCAGGTCTGCCCATGGCCCAAGGTGTACCCATTGTCCCAAGAGTTAATTACACAGGGGTCAATATTTAACATGAGTTAACTGGGTAGGGGTGGTGCTGAACAGTTGGGTACAAAATGCTCATGGCAGCAAGCGTTTAAAGGAACACCACAGATTGAATATTGCTCGGATAGTATAACAAATACAGGGGTCTGGCAAACACGAAATGAGGACACTTGCTAAATATTTAAATGATTCCATGCAGCATTTTATTCAACCACATTGTGGCTTTTCTGTATAAAATATAGTGATCATAGACAATTTCATAAAATCATAATTAGGTTCCTTTGATCCTTTTGGGGTTCCTTAAAGATCCTTTGGGGTTCCTTAAAGACATATGTATTCTTGTACATATGAGAACCTGCCAGTCTGCTTGAGAAAGACTAAAGCTCATTAAACAGAGCATGAGAATAAATATTTCATGATGCCTGATGATTCTTCACACTTCTGGCTAGCAATTAATCACTTCTCAGTGTCACCTTGCCAAGCAGAAGTAAGGTGCAAATGTGTAACATTGACACTTCAAGAGGTTCCCCGTAGGCACCTGGAACAAATTACTTTAGTCTATGTAGCAGTACACTGATGTAGAGTTCGGAACAGTCCTGTAGAAGTGTAGTTACTTAATGGAGACTAGAAAGACAATTTAACAATTTTGATGAGGGTAGGTTTTTTTTTTTGTGCTCCAGCAGTTTTCCTTCTGTTCCTTTCAGTTTACAGGTCAATCAGAATTGGCTCTACTAAGGCTAGAATCACAGGCATTCATTCTGAACTATCCTTTCATAACCCAGCCATCCTAGGGACAGTCCTCAGACAGAGAATCCCTCTACAACCTAGTGTGCATGCAGCCTGAGACTGGGAGGAGGTGTTGCTATTATGTGATGACCTGCATCCCTCTGTCTGGGAAGTAGTGAAGAGTAATTTCTCACCTCCATAGCATCCCTGTTCCCTGCAGGCATAGGGAGCAGAAGTTGAGCTTAAGAACTGAACCCAGATCTCTCACATGGCGGCATATAGCACCATGTGCTGCCCGGTTACTGCCAGGTTAGCGTGGGAGCCCTCAATGGGTGGCAGTAAGTGCTCCCCCCCCCCCCCCCCGAAAAGGCCTTGTGGTAAGTGGTTCACTTACCGCATGGCAAGTTCTTATAGTAAAAGGGGGCCTCAGCGCATGTCAAAAACCACGCGCTGACGCAAGCGAAGGCCTCCTTTTACTGCAGCTTAGTAAAAGGACCCCGGAATGAGCAGCTGCCTCAGAATGCTTACTAAGTAGATGCCTAAAGCAATGGGAGATGGTGATTTGTTCAAGATCACGGTGACCGCCAGATTCTATAAAGTTCCGTTCTAATTCATGTGCAAGTTATAGAATAGTAATGCACACTGACTGCAAATCTCCACTGTGCTTCAGCAAATAGGGCCCATGTGGAGGGTAATGTTATAACAGGGCACCAAGCTTTGCAGATGAAGAAGATGACTATTTTTGGCCTATTTTATAAGGCACAAAGGTGCCTGCATGTCTTCATAAAATATCAGCATAAATCCTGCAAAAATTGTGTTTTTTCTGGGTGTATTTATCCCTCCTCTAATATAGTGGTCCACCCACAAATATCTAGGAATAAATAAATCACCCAAGGCTGCGTTTTAGTTATAAAGCAATTAGATATTTTATTCTCTTTCCAATATTACAATTATAAGTGACAATTGCTTTTGGGAGAATAGCTGCCCATACAAAGGTACTGGCTATCCTAACTCTCCATTCAAATAGGAAGTACAGTCATTTTTATATGGTTATCCAGGATTCAAGTAAAATCGACGTATTTACACCTTATTGGATATATGTTTATTACCTCAGTAACCATATATGGAAACATTTACAGTACATGCTTGTTTTTTTTCCAGCATTGATCGGAAAGCTTGGTCATCTTCTTGCGAGACCACTCAGTTGACCATACCTTCTTAGGTGTAACTGACTTTGCCCTGTTGGTAAACTGCACCATCCTGTTTATGAGGTTTTTGCACCCTTGCTCCTTCCTTATTTTGCTGCATGGTATGGCCCAATAGCTCAGGAGCCTTACTGGAACTTTCAGAGTTCAGATTACAGTTAAAGGCCTGTACCTTTCTTGTCATTTTTAGATCCTGACCCAAAGTCTCAGTTATGATAACAATATGATAACTTGAGAATCACGTGAAAAACACAACCAAAAAGATGTTCCACTCAATGTGGAAATTAAAAAGAGTAAGACCATTCTTCCCAAGAACCATCTTCTGTAATCTGGTACAATCTTTAGTACTCAGTCATCTAGACTACTGCAACACACTCTACACTGGCTGCAAGGAACAAATACTCAAAAAACTCCAAACAGCCCCGAACACGGCGGCCAGACTCATATTTGGAAAATCAAAATACGAAAGTGCAAAACCCCTATGAGAGAAGCTACACTGGCTCCCACTCAAAGAACGTATCACGTTCAAAATATGTACTCTAGTACACAAAATCATCCATGGCGATGCCCCAGCCTACATGTCAGACTTGATAGACCTACCACCCAGGAATGCTAAAAAATCATCTCGCACATTCCTTAATCTTCACTTCCCTAGCTGCAAAGGTCTAAAATACAAATTAATGCACACATCAACCTTTTCCTATATGAGCACACAATTCTGGAATGCATTGCCACGCAACCTAAAAGCGACCTATGAACTGACCGACTTCCGTAAACTACTAAAGACCCATCTCTTCGACAAGATATACCACAAAGATCAAATCATGTGATACTCTTACATATTTCCAGAAATGTCAACAATGCCTTCTATTATATTACTATCATGTATTCCATTACCATGCAATCCAACATCCTTCTGTAACACCAAATGCCTATTCTCTTTTCATTTCCATTAGCCATGATGTTTTGTAAGCCACATTGCGCCTGCAAAGAGGTGGGAAAATGTGGGATACAAGTGCAATAAATACATAAATAAATAAATATTCAATTGCAACTAGGTTGAAGGCAGTTACTGTTGCTACCCCTATTGAAGTGGAGTTAACTACACCATGCTATCTCTTGTGCTAACACTTAGGGGGCCTGCGCTGCGCTGATGCCCCCTTTTACCACAGTGGGTAAAAGCCTGATTTTTTTTGAAGCACTTGCCACGTGGCCATTTGGGGGGGGGGGGGGGACTTACTGCCACCCATTGAGGTGGCAGTAAGGGCTCCCGTGCTCACCTGGCAGTAACCAGGCAACACACGGCACTGCCCAATTACCACCAGGTAAACACTGGCGCTACAAAAATATACATTTTTTGTAGCACTAGAAATGGCATGCACTGGGGGGTGGGAACTACTGCCAGGCTGCTGCTTAGTAAAAGACCCCCTTAATGTGCAGTCACTACATCCATGTTAACTTGTAAGTCACAGTCCCCAGCCACTACCATCCATTCTCCACCCTGTTCTGCATTAGCTGTTTACATAGAAATGATCATGTGTTAGCTGTTATGGTGCTATGTTAACTATTGATGAGGTGCTCAAGCATATGCCAGCTGTTGTACTAACAGTTAATTCAACATAGTAAATAATGTAGGTACTATATATGGGTAAAATTATGCAAGTACTTTTAGCTGCATTAGGAGAAGCTATCCCTGGTGGTGGGATTGGGGTTATGTTTGGAAATATGCACATATGTTTGGATTTTTTTTTAAGTTTTCACACTTTTTTATTGGAATATACACACTGAAAAATTAGCTGCAGATATATATGAGTACCTTTTCCTTAGGCAATTTTCAAGGAGGAAAAACATCAATACACATCCAGGAGTAAAACTGCTATCTTCAGATTTTGCAGATGTGTGGGTGGTTTAAAATTTGCCCTCTAAAGGAAGTGTGGGAGTTAGAAACTACCTGGTTAGTTATGAAATTGGTCTGACCCAGTATGAAACATCTTAGGTTCTTATTAGCAACTCTAATCCACTCTGCTTTGGATTACAAATTCTGCATCTTATTTCTCTATTCCACTAAGAGCCTGCAGTTGCCATTGTGAAAACTCAAAAGGGCTACTTTTGCAGTACATTTCCAGAGACTCAAAGGACTCATGGGGGTTTTTGGTTCAAGTAAATGATATCCTGTAGACAGTCAGAGAGGCTTATCTCATTATTGATTTGTTATATAAGCTCGTAACCTTTATCTGCTAGAATAAGTGTTATTCTTTAAACAGCATTGGGTAATTTGTAATGTCTTTCAGCACAGTGTGTGCAAGGCCAGGGCTAGAAGAGAGCCACTGGGGTTTTGCCCCTAGTCCCATGTTTTTTAGGAACTGATCTCCAGTCTCTGGGATGAGGCAGGTAATTGTAGCGTTTTGTGCAGCATTTTCCCAGAATCCCTAAATAACTGGTCCTAGTAGTAAGTGTATTTACATATTTTTAAATCTGTGGAAACAGTTCTGTACTCCTGTATACAGGAGTCCCATAAGGTGGAAAGATGATTCTGCAAGCACCAGCTTATCTCATTATTGATTTGTTGCATAAACTCATAACCTTTTTCTGCTAGAATAAATGTTATTCTTCAAATAGCATTGGGCAATTTGTGATGTCTTTCAGGACAGTACATGCAAGACATGTGGTTTTGCCCCTAGTTCCTTGTTTATTAAGAACTAATCTCCAGACTCTGGGATGAGGCAGATAATTGTAACGTTTTGTGCAGCATTTCCCCATAATCCCTGAATACCTGGTTCTAGCAGTAAGCGTGTGTATTTTCATATTTCTTAATCTGTGGAAACAGTCCTGTGCACAAGAGTCAAAAAAGTAGAAACACGATTCTGCAACCACCAAATTAGCAGTCTCTCTCTCTTTCTTCTCTATATCTTTCCCTTCCCCAATTATTCTCTCAGGGGTCCTTTTGCTAAGGTGCACTGACAAATGGATCATAGTAGTGTAGGCATGGGTTTTGGTAACACACGCCAATACATTTTTCAGCGAGTCTGTAAAAAAGGCCTTTTTAAATTTTTGCCAAAAATGGACGTGCGGCAAAATCAAAATTGCCATGCGTCCACCAGCCATTGACCATTGACCTAGGAGTAAAGACACGTGGTAACCAGGTGGTAATTTATTTTTGTTACATTTGTACCCCATGCTTTCCCACTCATGGCAGGCTCAACATGGCTTATATGGGGCAATGGAGGGTTAAGTGACTTGCCCAGAGTCACAAGGAGCTGCCTGTGCCTGAAGTGGGAATTGAACTCAGTTCCTCAGGACCAAAGTCCACCACCCTAACCACTAGGCCACTCCTCCATTCCTATGACCTATGTGCATCAAATGCCACTTGGCATGCGTCCAATACGCACGTCCGAAAAAGTTTTCAGATGCGCATATTGGACGCGCACTAAAAATGAAATTACCGAAAGAGCCACACGGTAGCCGGGCAGTAACTCCATTTTGGCACACGTTGGGCACATGCAGACACTTATGTAGCTTAGTAAAAGGGCCCCTCAACTTCTTGCTCAATATTGGTCTCAGTAAATATTACAAAATAAATAAATAGATAAAGGATGTAAAGGCATTTAACCCAAAGGAAAACAAGCCATGCAGACATCTGTAGGTCATTTTTCCTAGAATGAGCCAACTATGTCCTTTGTCACGCTATGCCCAGTACATAACTTTCGGCCTGCTTCAATAACATTGCCCAATGGTCAACACTTTGCAGTAGAGTCAGAAACCAAAGTATTAGGGGTCATGCTTGACTCCTCACTCACATTATTCTCACATATTAACCAGATGTGGAAGAAATCTCTATTCAAAATGAGGTAGCTTTATCTAAGCAGATCTCTCTTTGATCAGAAAGTCTTGACGCTGCTACTAGTACAAATGTTAATCCTACCACACCTGGATTACTGCAATGCCTTATTTATTTATTTTTTTGGGGGGGGTATCAAGTGTAAATATCAGAAGAATTTGCAGATCATACAGAGCACTACTGCCAGACTAATATTCAAATTGAATAGATATACTAGTGTTTCATCTTTTCTTATCAAACTGACGTGTGCTGCTGACAGGGAAGAAGGAGGTTAGATTGAGAACAGGAGATGGCATGCCGCTCAGCCGTCATCTCTGTTTTATTTGTGCAATTGGTGGGTGGGAACTGTCTGGTGGGAACTGACCTAGAACCATATTATAAATGCATGAGCATACATGTAGAGTACATGCACACATTTAGAGCAGATATAAATGTGTGCTTTTGGCATTTGCGCTATATTGGAGCTTGATGTGAAGACCTATTTGATAACAACACATAGATGTCTATATTGCCTTTTAAAAAAAAGGTTTAAAATAGGTGTCATTTTGGACTTCGCATACTAGTGTTCTATTATATAATCAGCCCATAAAGTTTAGAACTGCTATTTGTGTGTCTGCATGGAATAAAATTGTTTAGTTCTGACTGTTACTTTCTAGTGATACTCTGTACTCATCATAAAATACATTTGTACCAGTTTCCAAAGATAGCTACAGTCTATGCCTGGACATGGTAACAGTATAATGGCCAGGTCAGGGGGTAGGAAAGCATAATGGAAAAAAACTCTGGAAGCTGAGAATGACAGCTCACAATTACAGATCAGAACACACTGGGCAGCAGTAAAGTTGCCATGCGATAAAAGTATCAAACAATATTTTAGAAAGGACATGCAGCTTGATGTCCAAGTCAGTACATCATCTGTGTCACTTGTATTTTAGAACAAGATCTGCCAACAGTAGAACCTATTTTAAAATACAAAAGAAATGGACATCCACATGCTTATCACAACCAGCATGAACATCCATTTTATAAACTGGAATATGATTATCTAACATATGAATGGAGCAATAGCAGGGACATGGAAGTCAGTGGGGCAGCACAGGAATATTCATGTTATAAAATAGCCACATAATAGGTATCCATGTGCTGGGACTTGAAAGTTTTTGTCAGCTATTTTAGTTCCAGTTAGCATTCAGGAGGGCCAGCAACCACTGAGCGGTTAACGGGTGACTTCCTTTAATCGTTCCAGTGGACCGCTGCTCAGTCAGAGCATTTTTCTAATATTTAGTCATCCAAGGAAGCAGATCTAAACGGCAATGTCCTTATTTTTGGACAGAGGTGTTCTTTCCCTTTCTGAAATCGGAGCTGAATGTCCATATTTTGGCCCCTCCCTGGTCTTGTCCAAAACATGCCCAGACACTCCTATCCAGACTTGATATAATTGGGATTTAGGCATCCATACAATACGGACAGCTTTCAGATGTCTAAAACACAAAGAGAGCTTCTAAAATAAGGGCCACTATGTAAACAATGGAAGGAAACACTGAGGTGACGATGATCACCAATAAACGCGGGTGCTAGAGACCATTAGCATCATTCTAGCGCCTGCATTTACCAGCACAGAATGATCAGAGGGGTCTAGCACAGCAAACAACAAGCACACCAGGCCTTAGTGCAGATAATATGCAAATGTAGTCAACCTCATTTAAATGAGGTCATTTTGTATTCCTCCTCAATGATCAGAACAGAGCACCCGAAGCAAAGGTGCCTTACTGCTGTAAAAAATAACACTAAGTCTGAGCAAGTGTTAGGGTGTTGGATTTCCCATGAGTCTCATGTTTCTCTCATGATTCTTTCTGCAAAATCTACTAGTTCTGATTGCTTTTGGAAGCCTGTGCAAGCCCTTGAGTGCCGGTTGTGAGAAACAACAAATCTGAACATGAAGCACACATTGGCATTCTTGTCCTGCATCTAAGTTTAAAGTGGCCATGCTTTAAAAAAAAAAACAAAACCAAAGCATACAGTGGCATCTGTTACTTGCAAAATATAAGCATCGAGAAAAAAAAATGCCTATATTTAGGCTGCAGAAAACATGCCAATGTGTGCTTCACATTTGGGTTTTACCTGGCGCTGAACTCTTCTGCACATGCGCCAATCACAACCCTCCCGCTGAACTCCCTAATGCTCAAAGCTATGAGTGTGCCTATATTTTCATCTCATTGGCTTTGAGCATTAGGGCATTGTTCTTCTGCGCTGTTCCGGCGGCATTTTTATGACACTGTTCAGAACAGCGCAGCAGTGGCGTAGCAAGGGGGGCGGAGGGGGCGGTCCGCCCGGGTGTCAGCACAAGGAGGGGTGCTCCGCCGCTCCCGCTGCTTCCAGGCACCCCCCCCGCACCCAAAATCCCTCCCATGGGCGCCTCGTAGAGCCCTCCTCCTCCTTCCTTCCCGCCCTCGGCAGCCCTCCTCCTCCTCCTCTCCGCCCCCCCCCTCCGTGTCATAACCCTTTTACTTCCCATAGTGGCAACGATGTCAGTTACTTACGAAGAAGGCTGTAGGCTCCCCCTCAGGCTTCAGCTTCTCCCTTCGCTCTTCACACAGCGAGTGTCCCGCCTTCGCGATGACGTATTTCCTGTTTCCGCGAAGGTGGGACACTCACTGTGTGAAGAGCGAAGGGAGAAGCTGAAGCCGGAGGGGAGCCTGCAGTGCCTTCTTTGTAACGGAACTGACGCCGCTGCCACCACGGGAAGAAAAAGGTTATGATACGGGGGGGGGGGGGCAGAGAGGAGGAGGGCTGCCGTGGGTGGGAAGGAAGGAACGGAGAGGGCAGGGCAGAGAGGAGAATGCTGGACATGGATGGGAGGGGAGAGCAGGGGGAGAGAACAGATTGCTGGACATGGGTGAGAGAAGGGGAGGGCATGGGGGAGAGAAGAGGTCGCTGGAGGGGAGGGCAGGGGAGGAGAATTGCTGGACATGGGTGGATGGATGGAGGGGAGGGCAGGAAGGAACGGAGAGGAGGGCTGTGGGGGAGCTGAGGGAGGGCAGGGGAGAGAGGAGAATTGCTGGTGGATGGATGGAGGGGGCAGGGGAGAGAGGAAATTTGCTGGATATGGATGGATGGAGGAGAGGGCAGAGGAGAGGAGAATTGCTGGACATGGATGAATGAATTGGGGCAGGGGAGAGAGGAAATTTGAAGGATATGGGTGGATGGAGGAGACGGCAGGAGAGAATGGAGAGTTCCTGGACATAGATGGAGAATTGCTGGATTTGGATGGATGAATGGGGGCAGGGGAGAGAGGAAATATGCTTGATATGGGTGGATGGAGGAGAATGCAGGGGAGAATGGAGAGTTGTTGGACATGGATGGATGGATGGAGGGGAGGAAAGTCAGGAAGGAAATGCACATGGATGGAAGAGAGAAGAGAGGAGAAATGTTGGACAAGGATGGAGGGAAGGAAAGACAAAGGAAGGAGATGCACATTGAGAGGGCAGATCCTAGATGGAAGGGGCAGGGAGAGAGGGCAGACTTTGGATGGAGGGGACAGGAGAGAGAGGGCAGACACTGGATGGCATGGAGAGAGAGAGAAGGCAGATGCTGGATGGAAGGAAGACAGTGAAAAGAAGATGAGGAAAGCAGAAACCAGAGACAACAAACTGCAAGTAAAATATATATTTTTACTTTTTTGCTTTAGGATAAAGTAGTATTGTAGCTGTGTTAATAAATAGAACATGGAAATAAGGTAATCTTTATTGGACTAATTTTAATATATTTTGACTAACTTTCGGAGAACAAAACCCCCTTCCTCAGGCCAGGATAGGATATTGTAAAATCACTATACTGTACTGATCTGATCTGAGGAAGGAGGTTTTGGCCTCTGAAAGCTAAATGTATTAGTCCAATAAAATGGTGGTATTTTATTTTCTGTTTCTGTGGTGTTGCATTGTATGCTCAGACTGGCCTCTTGGGGGTTCAGTTTAATTTTTGTCTAAATAGAAAGTTTGATTACTTATTCTATAGTGGTTGAGGGTTTATCTGTGTTTGTGAAAAGACATGGCTTTCAGTTGGCATTGACTGTGCAGGATCGATGATCTGTACTTTTCTGTCTGGTTTCATTTTACAATAGGCGAATTGATGTTCTAGTGCTCACTGTAGTGTTTAAGATGCTTTCCTTTTCCTTATGTGACTCGTAGAAATTACAGCTTATGGTATGGTAAAATTGTTCTAGAGATCCTGAGTGTTTTGTATTCTCGGTATGCCTAGTACTGGATTTTGGAAGGGGTGTTAAAAAATGACCGGCCCCGGGTGTCAACTACCCTAGCTACGCCACTGCAGTGCAGGAGTTTTGATCAAACGAAGATTCATAGCACCTCGGCTTCAGTATAGGCCACTTTTGATTGAGCTAGAAGCCTAAATAGCCAGATTGAAACACCTGAGTCTGAAAAAAGGAAACGAAAGAGCTATTTGGAGTTGGATAAATGCTGCAAACTTGGTTTTGATCCCACATATTATACTAGACAAAAGATAGTTTAAAATAAACTTCTCTGATAGCATGAGTGATGAATTGCTGTTGCTAATATGAGTTTCAAGCAGTTGGGGTTACATATCACTGCAAGGATTTGACCTTTCTTCCTAAAGACAAGGCAATAATATATACTGTATCCTCATAAAAAGAAACAAGCTGGGAACACTAAACAGTAGAAAAATCTACTCTAGTTAGTGTACAGACAAGGCCAAATTCTGCCAAGCAAAAGTAATTAAAACGTTTTGAATTTTCAAAATAAATCAATTGCAATTCTAGTAGGCGTGATGAAGTTACACATTCTAATATTCCCAGGGTATGAAACCCATGCAAATGCTGCTCAGACTGTATTAGGCTTTCATTATGGGGATGAATGTGTCCGATAAGCAATCACAGCTTCTTTATTATTTAAACTGTATACAATCCTACTTTTGCAGTCCATGTCTCCATCTTGCCCTCAAAGGGAATATAAGCAGGGTGCGAGTAAGATTGATCATACTGAGGATTCAAGGATTATTTTAAAACAATAAGCTAGTTAATGTCCAATTTACTATTGCTGGACCTGTAAATTTAATTTTGAAGTCAGGACTTGTTCATCCTGGTCTAAGAATAGGAGGTCATTTAGAACAGTGTTTCTCAACCATCTCCTGGAAGTACTTCTAGGCAGTCAGGTTTTCAGCATTACCACAATCAATATACATGATATAAATTTGCATATAGAAGAGATCCTACGGCATGCACATTTTCTGTGTCATGCATATTCATTGTAGTAATCCTAAAAATTTGACTGGAACTCGGCCAGGTCAGTGGCGTAGCCAGAAGGCAATTTTTGGGTGGGCCAACAGGTTGGATAGGTGGGCACTAGAGATACACCCGCCATCTGATGCACCAAAGCACATCGTCCTTGCCAATTGGGAGGTAAAGCAGGGTATAGTGTCTTATTGCCACAATACCACCATATATCAGCTCGAGGACGAGAAAAACCTGAAAAGTCGAGGTGTTCAATGGAGGATAAACTGGAGTTACATAAAGATAAGTCTCCTATGAGATAGGGATTGGCAACCTCTACCCTTTGTAAACAGGTTTCAAATATTGTCCCCTGTACAGGTGTCCTAAACACCGGAGTAGAGAGTTGCACGGGGACAGAAATCCAACCCGTCCCCACTGGAATCTAACCCATCCCCATCTGTCCCCGCAGGGAATCTAACCCGTCCCCATCCCTCTCCGTGGGGAATCTAACCCGTCCCCGTCCGTCCCCACAAGAATTTAATGGTATATTAAAAAAAATTCCTGTCTGCTCTCTGGATTCGAGCCACATCACTGCAGGCAATGAAGGAACAGCAATTGGAAGTTGGAACACTCTGGTGTGCACATGTAAGACTTCTCTGATTCACTGGCACTGTGTGCTAAGAGATCACAAAATGCACACGCCAGTAGGTCAGGTGACATCTGATGTTCGTGCCTATGTCAGAGCTGAGGTCTGCACATCAGCCTGGGAGCAGAGAGGATTAATAGTAACATAGTAAATGACAACAGATAAAAACAGGAACGGTCCATCCAGTCTGCCCAATAGACAATCATTATCAATTCATGATTTAAATCAGCAATGAATGCTACGTTATATACTTGATTATGGTCTTTCTGTGGTGTTTCTGGGACATAGACCATAGAAGTCCGCCTGGCCCTATCCTTATGTTCCAACTGCTAGAGTTGCCCTCGAAGCCCACTCCAGCCTATTCATCTTCTCATTTGCTGGACACAGACTGTAAAAGTCTGTCCAGCACTGTCCTCATGTTCCAGTCACTAATGTTGCTGTCTAAGCCCTGCCCAGCCCATCTTAAACCAGATAACATACAGGTCTCCCAGTATCAGCCCTAGTTCATTACAGCCAGAGTCACCATCTAAGTTTCACTCGACACATCCACACACATGCAGCCATTTAAGTTCAGTTTTTTGTATATAGCTTCCATTTTCTAATTACAGATCCTCTATGTTTATCCCATGCCTTTTTGAATTTCAAAAGCCATTTGTATCTCTATCACCTCCTTAATGGAGACTTTCCGCATCTGTGCTGTTAAAGCAAGGGGGTGAAGGAGACAAAACTCAAAGAAGTTAGTACTCGGTAGGTGAGAGGCTGGTGCAAATGCAGCATACACTTCCACAGGAACCACACAGGAACTCCTTCCGTCCCCACGGGATCCCCGCAGAACTGCTTCCGTCCCTGCGGGAATCCTGTGGGATTCCCGCAATCCCCGTTCCCGTGCAAGTCTCTACACCGGAGGTACCCTCGCACCCTTGGGTAATTCAGGAAATAATAAACTGAGGGAAAGACAAGATGCTTCATTAGTTTTGCTACCTTGAAGTAATTTTAGCATACATATAGTTCCATTATAATCATTCACAAAATTCAAAGGAAAGAAAACAGCCAAGGGCTCGGGGGGGGGGGGGGGGGGGGGGGGAGCAGACATAACAATCAGATAAATTCAAACTTTGAGCTGTGAACCCTATCCAATCCATGCACAAATTTGTGTCACCGTAACCAGTTTCAAGAGCAAAAGTTTCCTTTAAGCTGGTTACATTGAGAACCTCAATGGGGATTTTTGTTTCTGTAGTTTGGGGTACCAAAGGATTACCCAGGTTAGTATTGGATGGTGAAGGAGAAGTGACCATAATGCGAAAGCGGCCAACACAATCTGTGTTAGTGGCTTCTATTCCTATACCAAAGGAGCGGTTCATTGCCTTATATATCCTCTTAAAGGTGATGAGCACAGGATTGCACTTCCCTATTTCACAGGTTGTGGGGTCAATTGATTATCGAACAATGGTGATATTTGTACGTAGGGGACTATCCCAAGCTGTTTGGTGTTTTCTTGTTGGATAATTGAGTCCAGTGTACCACCATACATTTGTCCATTGAGAACAGGGAGATGCATAATGACTCATTTCAGTATAAATACACAGATAAACATAGAATTTAGAATACTGTAAATGGGGTATTTAAAAAAACAACAAAAAATTGATGTCTGCCCCTTTAAGGGGCTTACCTGTGATCCGGGATGGCCATGGTGATTTTTGAGCCATCCTGGGTCTGCTAGGGCCATCCGGGGTCTAGCTGGCAACTTTGGGGCCTTTTGGATGTGCCCCATTGTGTTTCTTTGACCCATTGCGGGTCCAGCATTTTCGGGGCTGATTTTAGGCCATTCAGGGCTTCCCCAGGCTTGCTCCGGCGTTCTTGAGTCCCGTTTTGGGACCGTTTCGGGGGGGTCTGATAGGAGAACTGTATTATTTAAAAATTTTAAAGTTAATTTTGAAGGGGTTTTGAGGGGTATTTTTGGTGCGGAGCATCGTGCGCTGCTCTCATAATGGTTATTAAAATTCCGACGATGGTGTCTGGGAGCGCACACGTTGCCTCACATATGTGGAAATTTTGGTAACAATCCGTTAACTTTTAATGGGGTTTTTACATAAAAATGATGTGAAATGGTGCCTGTTTATGGTTAAAAAAATGTAAAACATGGATTGGATTCAGGAAAAGGTAGCCTGGATGATGGTATAATTCTTATTAAAGTGTAATGTAATTTATTGTGTCTTTTGTATGGAAATCCATTTTCTCCATACACTTTAATGAGAAAATTTGATTTTAAAATGGAGTTTGTGGAAAAGTTTACAAACTATAAAAGTTAGTTCACCTGCCACAAGCTAGCGTCCTATTGGTGCTGCTAGGTCAGTAGGAGAGACAGAGCTGGTGACCAGGTCAGAGGAACTGAAGACACAGGAGAGGACAGACCTGTGTGTGGAAGGTGCTGTGCCTGTGTATGTGTAAGAGTTGATTTATACAGGAGAGAGAGCTTAAATAAAGAGTTGTCTGATACAAGGTGAGAGGAACTGAAGACACAGGAGAGACAGGACCGGTATGAGAGGTGCTCTGTCTATGTGCTTGGGAAATTGAGTGTGGATGAGGAGGAAAACCTTAATAGAGTATAATTTGACTGAGTCAGAACACCTGGTGATACAGAGAGAGTGGAATTCAGTAAAGCTGAGAGACTGAAGGTGCAGGGGAGATATACCTGCATGAAAGATGCTCTGCCTGTGTATGTATAAGAGACAAGCTGATAACCACAGCACACCTGACTGGCACTGAGGGAGTGCATATGTGTTAATTTGCTAAGTGGTTATACAGAAAGGCTTGCCTGAGTTTGAAATAGGCTATAAGCTGTATAATAACCTGCTGGTAACAAGTGAAGGTGGCTAGTGGCAGTGAGTGTGCATGAATTCTGGTGTATTTCCACTGATCTGCTGTGGAGCAGAGTTGTGACCACAGTGCACCTGACTGTAGTGAGAATCGGTGCTGATTAAGAGATTGGATGAGACTGTTGTCCTTGGTGGAACCACTGCTTAATAGAGCATTGGTGTAAAAGGTGTGGAAAGTGAGAAAGTGAGCCTGACATCAGTGAGGTGAAAAAAATAAAAAAAAAATGTTGTGAGATTGAAGTTTCTTACTAAATGATTTTTGTCAGAAGTATGAAAGGAATGATTGACCCTAAGGTGTGTCAATATAAGCAGAAGAGCGTTCCTCATTAGGCAGGGAAAAGTAACAAGGCAGGTTCTGCAATAGGGAACATTAATTATCTGTTGATTTAGTCTAGGTAGGTTGGCCACAGTTTTGAAAATAACAAAAATCCTTATAAAAATCCCCACAAGATAGGGAGACAGGGTTTCAATTTCTTTTGGTTAACCAGAGTACAGGTACAGAGGCTGTTGGGCAACGCAGGAGGACCATCGCAGGAGCGACACGTGCACCAACTACCACAAAAGACCAAAGTTACCATCATACAAGAAAAGTCTACAGAGCAGCTAAGTGTTCCAGCCACCATCTCGTTCAGTAATTTAAGGGACTATGTATACATATGGGTACTTAACTGATTGCTGACAGTAGTCTATAAACCGTCTGAGTCACTTTAAGTAGAAATTTGGGTTCTGAAACAAAGAATTGAACACAAAGAATCAATTCCCTTGTTTAAGTGTATGAAAACTGGTGAAAGTTTGGGTAGAGAGAGGAAAAATTGATTAATGTACTGATCTGATGTGTAAGTTGTGGTTTGAATAGAAATTGATCGCTTCACGGCATATGTTTTCCTGAAATTATACAAGAGTTGAAAGTTATTGTAAGCTGAACTTATTTGTTATTATCAGACAATAATTGCACTTTAAAACCATCCTGTGCAATAAATTATTTAAATCCAACATTTAGTGTGCAAAATTGTCATCATTAAAATTTTGTAACATCTAGGGAAATTCGTTTAACATCTTGAATTGCACACTGTATAATATACAGAATTTCCCCATCTTTCTTTGTACCTTCCCTAAGTGGTGAGTGTTTAGCGTGGGGCCTTTACACCGTGATTTTATTATTGTACCACCCTCTTTTATAAACCTCACCCATAGGGGATCTATAATACCATCTTTGCCATTCTAAAGATCCACAAGAGGCTATACTGCAAACATCTAATTGCAATGTAACTGTCTCATCAGTTGCATGAAGGTTTATGGTAGTCTTAACTGGATAAGCGTAGTATCTATCTACCTCCTGGGGATCTAAATTGTTAGGGCTGTTAACAACATCCTGGGAATTGGCAACTTGTAATCGACAAACTTTAACAAAGATAACAAAGCAAATAAGCATATAGTTATACATCCTTATAGTTATCAATATTAATCACAACAAAATAATGCAGTATTTTTCAAGAATCATCAAGATTAATGCTAAGACAAAAGTACACAGGAAAGCAAGTCCAAAAATATTGAGGGTACATTCACGAGCATCCATCTGCAGTTGAATCAGTATCGTTAATAATGTCCTGATTCTGGAGAGGTTGGAAAGTCCTTATGTCTTTAAGATGTACCCAGGAAGTGTGATCTTGCAAATTTACTGCAGTGGCAGGTAATGCCTCAATGCGGAAGGGTCCAATGTAAACAGGATCTTTTCAAGTCTTGTGTGTGTAATATTTGTGATGAACCAATGCTCCAACTTTTAATGTGTCAGATCTTGGAGGGTCAGCATTATCCCCTCTTTTGTCTGGCGTTTCCTGGGAAAAGCAAGACAAAGATATTATAATGGATTGTAATTGATCCCAATACACCGAGTAAGTATCTGGCAGGTGATGGTCAGGGTTACCTGGGATGAGACGCATTTTACATCCAGTGCACAATTGAAATGGGCTCAACTTTAATGACACGCGCAAAAAACAGAAGAAACCAGTCTTCGCAAGAAGCAACAAACAAAACAGTGAAGATGACTAGAAAAACATCAAATAGAAAAAATAAAAATAATAAAAATCTTCAAATTTGTGTATAAAAAAATATAAAAAAGTGACTCTTTGGTTGTGAAAATTAAAATAAACTTTATTAATCAATGGATAGCAGGGAGAAAAGGACTCGACACAGCTGTGTTTCGGCCGTACAGGCCTGCGTCAGGAGTCTATACAAATCAAAACACAAACAATATAAAATAAATAAAACATGTAAATATGTAGAGAGACATTACAAATATCCAAAACTTTCTATTACAAGCGATGTTATCAAATAAACAAAACCAAATCTAGTAAGCAAACAGTGAACTAACAAACCTATTGCATATCAAATCGAAAACAGTCATACTTCTGAAAAAGTACATGATATAAGAAAGGTGTATGAAAATCAAATCACAAGTAACATACCATTGACTGTACACAAGATTATATACACACACATATATATACCTGATAGTTATTAAGCACACTGAGCAACAATCTATACACATTAAACCAATTAAGAACTAGCAGAGGAAAAATAAATGTACAATAGCAGCATCTGATATTGAATAGAGAATTAACTGATTTTAATTGAATTTTATATGGGCAGTATATAATGTTGCATATTAAAGAAGAGACTATGAAAAACTGAAAAACTAACAATTGATATTGTATATACCGTAATGTGTAAACTATGTGATAAAAAGAAAATATATATATATAAAAACATGATTTACCTTCTCACTGTATGCTGATTTCTTATACTATCCACATTGTAGAGGGAATATATGTGTCTACGGAAAATCATGTCATAATTAGGATGTTTAAAAAATAGAAATAAAACACTCTGCTAAAAATAATATCTGAGGAAAGTGATCTTATGGTGACTTATATGGGCTGTATATAAAGTTTAGAATAGTGAAACACATCGTCTAATATGTTTCAAATATTTGCCATTGCCATAGTCAAAAACGTTATTATTAACCTGGACAATTTCTTTTGGAAAATATAATAAAATGCACTTTGCTTATCTCAAAAAACATTATGGAAGGTAGCAAATAAAGTAAAACATTGCCGCTAATCTTCCCATCTCGCTAATGTGTATCGCTGGATAATCTGGAAACAATGTCACACCGAAAGACTCTAAACTGCATAGCCTATTACCATAACCAAACGGAGCTAGTATCTAAATCCATCTTGAGAAATGTATCTGTACGTGCAGCTCCATATCAATGTGTTCCAATAAGTGCAACCGAGACGTTGTGTGTGCAAAATTACTTCTGATGTTCTCATATAGCGTTTCAAAATAAATATATGATGTTATAACGCCAGTTCTATAGAGGACTATGCAAGAATAAATAAACTAAAGAGTGATCATATGGTGACTTATATAGGTTGTATATTAAGTTGATGAAACGTATCGTCTAATATGTTTAGAATATTTGTCATTGCCATAGTCAAAAGCGTTATTGTTTCCCTGGATAATATGGTAACATGCACTTTGGTTATCTCCAAAATCGTTATGAAAGGCAGCAAATAAAGTAAAACATTGCCGCTAGTCTTCCCATCTTGCTAATGTGTATCACTGGAAAATACTGAAACGATGTTGCACCGAAAAACTCTAAACTGTATAACCTATCATTAAAACAAAACGAAGCATCTCTAAACCCATCTTAAGAAATGTATCAATGCAGATGGTGAGGCACGCAGGGTGAGAAGCACCAGGGGTAAGCCATCTAACCAGGATTTGATGCCATTAGACATAAGTTGTCACAATTTGGTTTTCAACAAGCCATTGTATCTTTCAACCAAGCCATTGCTAATGGGCTTGTAAACGCTCACCATGCAGTGAGTAATTTGCAATTTAGAAGTCAAAGTTTGAATTAGCTCATTAACAAAATGAGAACCATTGTCAGTAGTAATTTTACAAGGAATGCCAAATCTGGGGATAATATCATTACAGAGTACCTGTGCCATCACTTGACCAGTTTCTCGGGTACAAGGAATTGCTTCAACCCATTTAGAAAAAGCATCAACACATACAAGTAAAAATCTCTTCCCTTTAACAGGTATAATCATGTCAGTAAAATCACAGTACCAGTGCAATCCTGGGCCCTAGACTGTGGGTAGATGACCAAATGGTACCACTTTTCCACGTTTGGGGGTGTGCAAAAAACATTTATAACACCCTCGTACAATAGCATGACATACAGAAAGCATTTGTGGTACCCAGAGTTTGGAAGATAAGTGATCATACAGGGTGTTAGCATTCAAATGCAAAGGGTAATGAAGGGAATGTAATTCGACCTGTGTGGCTGAGGCTTGTAAAACTTCATACAGCTCATGCCTGGTCATGATTTTGGACACAGAAGTATCTGCAACCATAATAACATCTTCTGTGCTATCATCATCAGCATTAAGGGGTGTGTCAGTAACTTCTTTAGCTAAATCAGCCATATGGTGTATTGCTTCAGTATTTGCAGCCTGCTCAGAGAATAAAATACTACAGATTTTTAGATTCGTATTGGGTAAATGAAACTTCATTTGCACTTTAATTGGAGAGTGTATAAGTCACAATTGTTACTGCATCACAAGTATTAAGAAATACACACACTAATCGAGTACATTACTAAAGGAAGGCTATAGAAAAGTAAAAAAAGATATATATATATATATATATATATATCATCACTGGTCAGGAATTACATCATTCAGGCCCTTATCTCATCAGCTGGGGGGCCCGTTGCAGTGAAAAGCCTGAAGTCTCCCTAAGCCCAGGAACAAGTCTTTTCTGCACGATGCATCCATCCACAGAATGAGCCCCAAGGCTCTGCTGCAAAAAGCCCCCTTTTTATTAAAACTTATCCAGGTACATGAGGATTCAGTCATATGCTCTCAGTTCAGGTAAACAAACCACTGGCAAGGTGGCTTATCTACCGAACCTCAAACATACCCCGCCTCCCTCCTGCACAAGCTGACTTCAGAGACATACATTGTTCTTGAGAGGTGCCTTATCTCCTACACCTCCCTTCTGCACAAGCTAGCTTCAGGAACATACATTGTTCTTGAGATATACCAGGAAAGTCACCTTTAGGTCAGAGACAGGGGATTTTAAAAATGTATTATCGATTAAAGCAAGACTGAAAAGCAATTTTTAATATTTTCCATCACATATGGTTACCATTAATTTTAAGAGAACACAGTTTCTTGGTGGGCTTTAATCCATTTAATGGCTGTATGTAACTTTTTCCTATGGCGTTCTTCTAACGCCTCAAACATTTTATTCCACAAAGTATGATGACTTAAAGGATGACCAATGGAAGAGATCATCCCTCTCCGATTCCATTTCTGAATGTGTGAGTATAATGAGGAAAAAGACATAGCTAGAATCAGTAACTATGGACACATCCTCCTGCAGTGCTTTAAACTGCAAGACGTATAATACAGCAGCTAATTCTGCAGTCTGGGCAGTATAAGTGTCCGGAAGTCTATATTGTACAATTTCAATAGATATTTCATGAGCAGTGTAATGTACTGCAGCAAAGCCTATGTTGCAGTTTTGGTGGGATCCATCCGTAAGCCAAACGGGTCCCGTATGCAATATTTCAAATTGAATGCTTAAAGAGGCGGGCAACGAGGGTAGCTGAGCAGTACACTGGTGAGGAAATAAACCAGCCCTTTCATTAACAGTAATCAAAAGATCCAAGCATTGCAATTCTGTTGAAGTAAGGGGCTGTATCCGGTGCACAATGCTGAGTAGTACCACTTGATATTTATGCAATTGTGAAGGGGTCATATGACTAATATATTTGTCCAAAAGATACTTTACATCATGTGAGCTATGAATAACTACTGGCAGATGAGGTATATAGCTATACAATTTTAAAACAGCAGTAGCAGCAGCTATGAGTCTTTTTTCACACATTGCAAATCCTAATTCAACTGGGGTAAAAGTCCCAGATAAATATCCACAAGCTATATCATCATCATGCTGAGTTATCAGAGCAGCCCATGTATTTTCATCATGAGTTATCCACAAATGTACTTTGTGGGACACATCAGCCGTAGCAAGTGGAGAACTCTGCATTACATCTTTTACCAAAGTCACTAAGGTTAATGTTTCAGCATCAGTAAATTGAAGAGATTCATATTTAGAATTATGTTTGCCTAGCAATTTCTGGTAAAAAGGTTTAGTTCGTTCTGAATAATTAGGTATCCACAAGCAACAAAAGTTAAGCATACCTAGTACAGCTCTAAGTTCAGTAACATTGGAAGGTATATGTAATTGGAAAACATGTTTCAAAGTATCAGAACCGAGGCTCCGCTTCTGGGCACCAATTTCATGGTCCAGAAACGTAACCTGGGTCTGTGCCACCTTCAGTTTTTTCTTATTAACTTTATACCCCTTTTCAGCTAAAAAGGCTAGAAAATCACAGGTCACCTGTACACGCATATCAAAATCATGAGAAGTTATCAACATATCATCCACATATTGTAGCAAATGGGTATGATTTGGCCAAGCATATTGTGATTTAAATTCTTGAATATGGTGTGCCAGTGTCTGGGAAAAGATAGTGGGGCCATCAGTGAAACCTTATAGCAATCGGGTCCACTGGGAGGTCACGTTGTCAAACTGAAAGGCAGTTAAAGGTCTGCTGTCAGGGTGAAGTGGGATTAAAAAAAAGGCATTAGATAAATCAGTAGTGGAGTGGTAATTTTGTAAAGTAACACTGTGCAACAGGGTAGTAGGGTTTTCTACATTGGGAAAAATATGTTTTACCACATTATTAAGCTCACGTAAATCTTGTACAATTCTCCATTGCCCTGGTTCTTTTTTCTGTACGGGAAATAATGGCGTATTATACGGTGAATGACACACTTCTATGATACCCTGATTCAGCAGTTGCCGGATCTGTTCTTTTGCTCCTTGTATAACTTCAGGCTTCAAGGGATACTGTCCTATTTTTGGTCCATCACATTTAGGCAACAATTCAATACAATGTGCTTGTGTTTGAACCTCCCCATACGGTGCGTCCGGGGATGCCCAAAGATAATTCAGTAATTTTTGTAGTTTTCTAGATACTGTCTGTTCAGCAAGAGTTGTCACAGCAAATATCAAAGAGTTATTCTGAGTTGGCTCTGGGATATCAAAATGAATTTGAAATTTAAATTGTGTTAATAAATCCCTTCCTAACAAATTCACAGGGCACAATGGGGCATATAACAAGGGAGCTACTATTTCTTGACCTGCGAACTGGATGTTCATTGCTTCTAACATAGGAGTATCAGTTAGTACTCCTTTAAAGCCCATTGTGGTAACATTCTCAGTGGACAATTTCAATTGCTTCTGCAATTTCAGAGGGGCACTAGCTAACACTGAGCGTGATGCTCCGGTATCAACCAGAAAAGATACAGGAATACCTTGAATTTGTAATGTTACCATAGGATCACTGTAGCCTGCATGTGTGTGTACTACTCCTAGTCACTGTGTTTGCTCCTGATTGTCGGGATTCCATAATGGAAAAGACTGATGCTGGGGAGGATAGAAAGGATTGTTTTGGGAACCCTCTTGTGTCTGGGGTCCACTCCTGCATTCTGAGGCAAAATGACCAATTACATTACCAACACTGGATATTATGTCGGTGAGATGGGCTAGGTTGTCCATCTCTGGCACAACCAGAAAAACCAAAACCTTCCTGTCTCCCACGAAAATTCCCTCTACCGGCTGTCCTGCCTCTGCCAGTCATATACAGGATGTGAGAGCCGTTATCAAAGTTAGAACAGAAAGGATAATTCCAGCAGTCAGGATTACCATGTGAATCTCTGCATGAAGGAGAGTTAAGTTTGGGTTTTTGATCTTCAATTTGTTTTATTTGTAGGGACATTAAGTGAGTTTGCAATTTCTGCATCTCCTTATCTTGTTTTTGGGTGTTTTTCAGAAATGTTCTACAGTGGTGTAAAATGTTTTTTCATTTCCGGCCATGGTTTCTGGGAAAGCCCTACAATATTATCAAGACCCTCCTTAATTTTAGAAGGTAGGTTTTCTTTAAACAGATGATAAAATATTGGGAGACTATTTGGGGCGTCAAAACACTCCGTTTCTTCTCTATACAACTGTTGTAACTTAAGTAATTTCCCATCGTTGGGAAGTGAGGACAGAGAAATCCTTACGTGTTGGAAAGCAAATGTGGATAGCTGTCCATAACCTGGTTTAGTAACATCAGAAAATTCATCACCATCCCATGTATTTGCTATGGCTGCATTACCGAAACCAGCAGTAGCAAAAAGATCAATAACATTAGATTGCGGGATATGCCCTAATAATGCTTTCATATCCCCTACAGCCACTGTAGTCCCCCCCATAGTCAATTCGCTGAATTTGTGTATCCATTTATTTCCTCCTTCTGTAAGATCAGGTAATTGTTAGGCTAAACTGTTTATACATTAGAGTATGGGGTATACTCGGTATGTGGGACACACGTGGATAATTTATTAAACAAGGGTAAAATGTTTGTCGGAGGGCCGGACTTTGTAGAGGGGAAATTTGCCCTCATATTTTGCCCAAACATTGAGACCTTCAAACATATAAGTCTTAACCCAAGGATCCCATTCGGGGTCAGGGTATAAATGAATTAGGTCTCTAGCAACATTCAATTTCTCAGTCATGACAGATCCCTCGTGGGGATACACACTGAATTGGGGCCATAAGGATTCGGACCAAACCGCAAGGTTATCGGTCCATGGCACCACAAAATACCTGGAATTCTCCTGTTGGGCTACATATTCATTGACTGTGGAGGGCTTAGAGCCACAATATGCCACAAAATTGTCACTGGGTTTATATGATTTCTCCTCGGTGGCATGAACTAATGCTTTAGTTTCATTATCTTTGACCTGTGATCTCGTAACAGGACCTGAACTTGGGGCACTATCTTCTATAACACATTCTCCAGATTGATTAAAGGAGGAGACGGTTTGTATAATTTCTTCTTCTACCCTTATGTTATCAGACTCAGATTTACTGCTCTGACGATGACTTTTCTGACAGAGAAACTGTTCAAATGATTCTGCATCCTCAGTTGAAGCATGAGAAACAGAAGGAGCACAAAGATCTACTATTCTCTTAATTTGAACAGTGATTTTAGGTTTATCCTCATCAATATGATTACTTCCTGATTGAAGGGGAATTTCGTTTTTTTTAATCCAGATATAACTTCTTATAACCTACAGCAGTCCCACAGGGTAATAATTTAGTGGTTTCCTTATTAGTCGGCTCACCATATGGTGGAGGAGACAGAGCCGTGGGTGCTGGTGGAGGGGGCGGAAACAGAGGAATCGGGCAAAGATTTTGATTCCAATTCCTTATTGCTAATAAGGATCCATTTATTTATGGCTTGCAAGTGTTTCATATGAGATTTACCTTTTTTATAGGTCTCATTATATTTAATCAATTTACATAATAAATTTAAATCAAAGGATCCATTTAGGGGCCAACAGAAATCAGTCTGGTTTTTTATTCCATTTATACCATTTTTGGCATATTTTCTTCAGATCTCTCTGTTCTAATGGAAAGTACTTAATCACTATCTCAAGAGGCGTAGCCATTATGTTTCAAAGTTTAAACAAAAATTTGGGACTTACCAATCTTCGTTCTTACCAGGACTGTCTGTGGTGTCAGGAATCCTGCAGCTGAACCGACACCCTTGTTTCTTTTCACGAATGTACCTAGAAATCTCCGGACTGAACCAGGATACTGTTTCTTCTCCTTAATGTGCCTGGAAATCTCCGGACTGAACCAGGGCACTCCGTACTTGAGCCTGGAATCTAGTGACTTAACCAGGACACTTCTCACTGGGAACCCGAAAACAGGGTCAACCAGAGGGTCGTTCGTCAACGATCCCTTCTATCGACGTTGAGGTTACCAATGTTTTAATCTAGTCTTTTTACCACCACCCCAAAACAATTATTTTGAAGTGATAAAAGACTAGAAAGGCTACGTATGAGAAAAGTAATCTTTTTTTATTTACTTACCAAAGTACAGATAAATAAAGGTACAGATATAATCAATAGTTTCTCATGGGAGAACAGCCGCCGCTACACATAGGTGTTTTCTGCCACTGTCTCTCCAAAGTAATGTTCTGATTTAACTGCTTATTTATCCTTTATGTTCACATAGGTTTAACAAATTATCTTCCTCAACGATCATTCTGTTTTCTTTCAATACCATCTGCTTTTTCTCTGTCGTTAAACCACATTTTTCTATCTGTTGTAATTGCCTCTTTCCCACGCTTGCTTGCATGCAAGAATATCTTAGCAGATCATGAGTCTCCAGCTCACACATCTTTTGCCTTTTTGCCTTGTTTCAAAATGCACTTTCGCTCTGTTTCAAGGTGCACACTTGTGCTCATTATCTACAGCGGGAGCAGGCCATGGGAGAGAATTCTTGAGAACAAAGACTGACTTTTTACATGTTCATTTCTCCTCACCTGTGAAAGGAACAGGTTATCCCCTCCCTGCATATCAATAAATTGTTCTATTTCATTTTTAATATGCTGTCTGGCTGTGGTTAATTAATGCTCCAGGCCTACCCTCGCTCATGTTGCGACTCAGGATACTGGGCTATAAGGACCTTTAGTCTGACCTAGCATGGTAAACTTATGTTCTTAAGAGAAGCACTGATCTAGATCAGTGTTCTTTACAGAAAGGCCCTGAGAACCAGTGGTGGCTCATGGGCAGCCCCATGACTATTCCATCAGTACACACACTCTTCTATCTTTGGAGTTTTGCTTCTGCCACTACCCCCATAACAGTTGGTCTGCTCAACTCACAGTGAGTTTGAGGTGTGTGCTTCCAAACTCCTTCAGACTGAAAGAATATCAGAGTCTATCCAATGTGTGGTTCAAATTTACAGGAAGTCATGTGGTATTGAAAAAAAAATCAGAATAAGTGTTACAGAGCTGGTGCCGCCAACAAGCCTCCAGAGAAGGCATAGAGGAGATTGGAAAACTGGAGGGGGAGGGGAAGTTAGGTTGAAGGGGATTGGGGTTGAGGAAGGATGGTTCTTGTGAACTGAGATTGGTTGTGATGGGGTTGGAGGAGAGTTGTGTACTTTTGGAACACAATGTTGTGAATTCCATAAATCGCACCTACTTATCTCCTCAAGTCAGCTCCTGATTTATTCTTACATCACTTGCACTTTAATCTTACTTTCATGTTGTCTCAAGGTTTCTTTCCCTCTGACAATGTTAATATTATTTTGACTCCTATACCCAAAGATACACAAACTAGCGTAAGTTTAGTTTCCAACAATAGACTAGTGGCCTGCGTTAACTTGTCATGCGTTAACTTATGGAGTATCTCCAGCATCATGCCATTTTGCATAGCTCACAATCTGGTTTTAGGCCCTCTTACAGTACAGAAACTGTGCTTACCACCCTCATAGTTAACTTTAGGAGAGAATTAAGTTTTGGCAACAAAATATTGATACTTCAATTTGATCTATCCAGTGCCTTTGATCAGGGCCGTGCCTAGGGTCTCTGGCGCCCCCCTGCAGACTATCAGTTGGCGCCCCCCCCATGAAAATGATCGCTCACCACTTGCCACACTGAAAGGAATTGTCAGCAATATTCTTAGAAACAAATTGCTATACATTGCAAAATAAGATAGCAGATGTAAATTCTCAAAGTGGACATATTCCAAACGCTAAAATGAAAATAAAATAATTTTTTTCTACCTTTGTTGTCTGGTGACTTTCTTTTTTCAATCATGCTGGTCCAGTATCTGATTCTGCTGCTATCTGTCCTCTTAACTCCATTTCCAGGGCTTCCTTTCCATTTATTTCTTTACTTTTCTCCTTTCTTCTTCATTTCTGCTCTATATCCATTTCCAGCAATTTCTCCTCTCTCCCTGGGTCCTGCCCTCCCATCCATGTCCATTCTTGTCCCTCTCTGCCCTTCCCTCCTCCATCCATAGCCAGCAATCCTCCTTTCTCCCCTCCCCTCCATTTCCAGCAATTTGTCCTCTCCCTGGGCCCCCATGTCCATCCTTGTCCCTCTCTGCCCTTCCCTCCTCCATCCATAGCCAGCAATCCTCTCTCCCCTCCCCTTCCAGCAATTTGTCCTCTCCCTGGGCCCTGCCCTCCCATCCATGCCTCTCTGCCCTCCCATCCATTCAGGGTCTGCCCTCCCTCTCACTCCCCATTCCATCCAGGATCCATCCCCCCTCTCTCACTGCCCCCTCTTTTCGGCTCCCAGTTCCCACCTGCGGCTGCCCCTAGTTCCAGATCCATTGATTCTCCCATCCACCCCTGCCCCAGGCATGACCCCATTCTCCCTCCTGCTCACTTTTCAGACCCCAGGCATGACCCCATTCTCCCTCCTGCTCACTTTTCAGACCCCAGTTCCAGCTCCATGCCCCTTCTCCCATCTGTCTCCCACCCAGTCCCTTCTGCTATCCAAGTGCCCCCCACCCTCACCCCATCTGTCTCCCACCCAGTCCCTTCTGCCCATCCGAGTCCCCCTCACCCCATCTGTCTCCCACCCAGTACCTTCTGCCCATCCGAGTCCCCCTCACCCCATCTGTCTCCCACCCAGTCCCTTCTGCTATCCGAGTCCTCCCCCACCTTCACGGTCACCCCATCTGTCCCCCACCCTCACCCTGCCTCCCGTCTTTAAAAAGAAATTGCCGACACGATAGCGAGCGCAGCACCTCGTGTGCAAGTAAAAGAAGCGAATCCGATCATCTCATTGGGCCTTCTTTCACTGTCCCGCCCTAGAGGAAATAGGAAGTTGCGTTAGAGGAGGGCGGGACAGTGAGGGAAGGCCCAATGAGATGATCGGATCCGCTTCTTTTACTTGCACATGAGGTGCTGCGCTCGCTCGGCAAATAAATTTAAAGGGCTGGTGCGGGAGGGGGGGGGTACCAGGATGAAGAGCAGCGGGAGCGGCGGCACCCCCTCTCTGGTGCCAAAAGATTTAAAGTCCTCGGCGGGGCGAGGGTAAGCACCGCGGCGCTTACCTCGCTTACCGCATCGGCACGGCCCTGCCTTTGATACTGTTGTTCATAATATTCTTTTAAATATTCTTGACTATTACGGAATCTCTGGAGTTGTCATGAAATGGTTTTCTGGCTTCTTAACGTGTAGGTCATATCAAGTCAAACAATCAGGTGTACTTTCTTCCACTTGGTCTCCTGGCTGTGGGGTCCCTCAGGGTTCCCCTCTTTCCCCATCTTGTTTAACATTATGATGATACCTTTTGGTCATCTTTTAGAAATACATGGCCTTTCGACATACATATATGCTGATAATGCCACCATTTATATCCCATTCTCTAAGGAACTACTTGTCATAACACACAAGATTAGTCTAGAGATAAGTACATAAGTACATAAGCATCGCCATGCTGGAACAGACCAAGCGTCCATCGAGCCCAGCACCCTGTCACCGACAGCGGCCAAAAGAACAAGCAATTTGTCCCGCCCCTCCTAGAAATAGTGTATTATTCCCGCATCCATTCAATAACATTCTATGGCCTTTTCCTCCAGGAAGCCGTTCCACCTTTTTTTGAAGTCCGCTATGTTAACAGCCTTAACCACTTTTTCCGGCAGCAAATTCCAGAGTTTAACTACGCGTTGAGTGAAGAAACATTTCCTCCGATTCATTTTAAATTTACCACACTGCAGCTTCATCACATGCCCCCTTGTCCTAGTATTTTTGGAAAGCGCAGACGCTTCACATCGACCCGTTCCATTCCACTCATTATCTTATAGACCTCTATCATATCTCCCCTCAGCTGCCTCTTCTCCAAGCTGAAGAGCCCCAACCTCTTCAGCCTTTCCTCATAGGGAAGTCGCCCCATCCCCAGTATCATCTTTGTCGCCCTTCTCTGCATCTTTTCCAATTGCACTATATCTTTTTTGAGGTGCGGCGACCAGAATTGAACACAATACTCGAGGTGCGGTCACACCATGGAACAATACAATGGCAGAATAATACCCTTATTTTTGTTTTCAATCTCTTTCCTAATGATACTCAATATTCTATTTGCTTTCCTAGCCACAGCAGCACATTGAGCAGAAGTTTTCAACGTATCATCAATGATGACACCTAGATCCCAGATCCCTTTCTTGGTCCATGACTCCCAACACTGAACCTTGCATGACAGTTATAGTTTGGGATCCTCTTTCCCACATGCATCACTTTGCACTTGCTCACATTAAATGTCATCTGCCATTTAGACGCCCAGTCTCCCAATCTCGTAAGGTCCTCTTGTAGTTTTTCCACAATCTTCCCGTGAGTTGACGACTTTGAATAACTTTGTGTCATCAGCAAATTTGATTACCTCACTAGTTACCCCCATCTCAAGGTCATTTATGAATATGTTAAAAAGCAGAGGTCCCAGATCCCTGAGGGACCCCACTAACTACCCTTCTTCATTGCGAATATTGACCTTTTAATCCTACTCTCTGTTTCCTATCTTTCAACCAGTTTTTAATCCACAGTAAGACACTACCTCCGAGCCAATGTCCCTCTAATTTCCACTGTAGTCTTTCATGAGGGACTTTATCGAACGCCTTCTGAAAATCTAGATACGCAATATCAACCGGCTCACCTTTGTCCACATGTTTGTTTACTCCTTCAAAGAAATGCAGCAGATTGGTGAGGCAAGACTTCTCTTCAGTGGCGTAGCCAGAAGGCAATTTTTGGGTGGGCCAACAGGTTGGATGGATGGGCTCTAGAGAAACACCTGCCACCTGATATGCCCTGCCCAAGCCCCTACTCCTACCACACACCTACCCCACTCCCAATAACTTCAATGGTAGTAGCAGTGCTGACCTCAGTGGCTGCAGGCCACATTGAGAGCTAGGGGAAATATAAGAGGGTGAACTCTTCATCCTCCACTAAGCCACGGTCTGCTAACACACATACGCTTCCACCAAATATGCCCTAAATATTACAGTGGGGCCCTAAAATATCAATACATCAAGAAAACTGAACAAGCCAAAGTACTATAGAATACTACATAGAAAATTGATGCTAACAGAATACTTTGGTCACACAAACAGAACACAAATGCCACATACAGAATCAGTGACCACAAACCATAAACAAATTAAATCAAAATCCCAAGAGGGCAGACCTTGCATTTAGCACAACACAGAGAAATACAAAGAGATGCATTTTCTCCTATACTGTGCAAAATATGATAGCACATGCAAGAGACAGTGTTAGGGGAGGTACAACTAGGGCAACTGCGTTTGGCACCCTAGCCAGAGAGAACCCCAGGCCAGCTGGAAGCTGAAGAAGGTGCAGCCTGTTAGTAAGCTTTGGGTTCCCCTCCTAAATATCTGCCTTGGAACCCAGCCATATTCTAACACCAGCTCTGGCAGGATGTACATTTCAAATCAATGAGAACCTACAGCCTCACTAATCCACTTCACCAACCCATTCAGTTATGAAAGCCCACCTTCTATAAATACCCTTATAAATCCCTTCCTTCTTCTTTCTCCCCTTAATTAACCTCTACACAATACTAATTATCATAGGCGGTCGGTGGCCCAACTGTTTGGGGAGGCTAAAGGGGGCGGAGTTAGGGGTGGGGCCAGGGGTGGAGCTTAAATCCATAATTGTCTGATAACACACAGAAAAAAATAAATAAAAGTCGCAATTAATACCTTTTATTAAATTTAGATATTAGCTATGTATCATATGTCAAAGAATAAAGTGATTGCTCAAAGCATGTACTAACCACAATCGCTCAACTGCAAAACACTATGCACAACTTTGTGCAAAAACACACACAGAACCTTACTGTACAATAAATATTACACTGGGCAGAACCTAATACACCAATATACCACCCATACTGAAAATACAGACTGTCAACAATATGAAACAAGGGATCATAATCTCACAATTCTCATGTAGAGCCACAAAACATCCTAATTCATGTTTAATGTGGGATAAAATGCCATACATAAGTAAATAAATATAAACTTTTAATGTTGAGCACCTGATTCTCAAAGTGGACATATTCCAAACACTATAATGAAAATAAAATGATTTTTTTCTACCTTTGTTGTCTGGTGATTTTGTTTTTCTGATCATGCTGGCCCAGTATCTGATTCTGCTGCTATCTGTCCTCTTAACTCTGTTTCCAGGGCTTCCTTTCCATTTATTTCTTTTACTTTCCGCCTTTCTTCTTCATTTCTGGTCCTCAGCTTCTCCCTATTTTCTTCATCCATGTGCAGTTTTTCTCCTCTCTTCCTTTTCCCTCATCTCATCTCCTTCCTCGCTTTTCCCTCCCCTCCATCCATGTCCAGCATTTCTTCTCTCTCCCCTCCTATCCCCTGCCCTCCATCCACCCATGTCCAGCGACCCTTCTCTCCCCTGTCCTCCATCCACCCATGTCCAGCAGTGACCCTCCTCTCCCCTGCCCTGCATGCACCCATGTCCAGCAGTGACCTTTCTCTCCCCCTGCCCTGCATGCACCCATGCCCAGCGACCCTCCTCTCCCCTGCCCTCCATCCACCCATGTCCAGCAGTGACCCTCCTCTCCCCTGTCCTGCATGCACCCATGCCCAGTGACCCTCCTCTCCCCTGCCCTCCATCCACCCATGTCCAGTAGTGACCCTCCTCTCCCTGCCCTGCATGCACCCATGCCCAGTGACCCTCCTCTCCCCTGCCCTCCATCCACCCATGTCTAGTAGTGACCCTCCTCTCCCCTGCCCTCCATCCACCCATGTCCAGTAGTGCCCCTCCTCTCCCCTACCCTCCATCCACCCATGTCCAGCAGTGACCCTCCCCTGCCCTGCATGAATTATTCTCCTCCCTCCGGATCCTGACTCTTCAAATTCTTCGGGGCGGGCGCCGGGCGGGCAGGCAGTTTTGCCTGCCCGCTGCGAGCGCTGACTCTCCCCCACTGGTGCTGCCGCTGCCGGCGTTCACGCTTCAAAATGGCCGCTGAGACTTACAGAAGTCTCGCAAGGCCACTGGAAGTCTCAGCGGCCATTTTTAAAGCACGAACGCCGGCAGCGCAGTGCCAGCGGGGGAATCAGCGCTGGCAGCAGAGCGGGCAGGCAGGCAAGACTGCCCCGAAGAATTAGTATACCACCATCGCTGCAGCACAAGACCCCTCCCATTGCACCTTGCTGGGTCCTCGGCTGCTGCTACTGCTTCCTGTGCTGGCCCGGACGTTTACCTCAGAAGAGGCAGGAGGAGGACCGGCACAGAAACAGTGGTGGCAGGCAGAGAGCTGTGGTCCAGTGCCTCTGCCTTGGTTGTCTTTAAATGTTCTTAAGATGAACCAGACCAGTAGCAATAAACAAAGAAGAAAGGCTGCAAGGGCCCACCTTCTTTGCAATCCTCCTCCTGGTGGCTGAACCAGCAAGCGATCCCTGGAGAAAATTAAGTGAGATTAAATAATGCTACCAACAATAAAGAACAAGGATGTAGCAGCTCATAGGTTTGCTTGAATACATTTTTTCCTATGTAATTATATTGCAGGATCCTGCCATGTGTGTTGAGAAGTTTGCCGTTGTAGTAGACTTATGTATGGTCAATTTTAAGATATGGGATAATGTAATCATATTTAAAAATATACATTTTTCCATTAAATATGTATGTGGTTATGTTGATGCGGGGCAGCTGTTGGGCAGACTACTTAGAAATCCATTATCGAGGGCATTCTAAGGCATTATTTTGTAGTATCACAAGAAACACTACTATATACACACAGTGCCCACCCATATTAGCTCTGAGCCCACCCAAAATCTCAGGTCTGGCTACGCCACTGACTAAAACAACTAAAAAAAAAAACAATGGCTTAGTGTATAAAATGATGAAGAACCAAAGCAGCATATGGTATAGCAAATAAATGAGCAGCATCAGCATCTAACAACATATGCTAAAAAACAGCGAGAAAAAGAACAGCAGGAAACTAAAACTGCTTAGGTAAAAACAATATTATCCATATCTTATGCATCATCAGCTTAGGTCATATAAATTGCATGATAAATAACAGCAAGAGACTGAAAGCATATAAATAAAACAATTATATCTATATCATATGCTCTTCTAGTTCACCAAAGCCTAGCCCTAGTCACCTGCAGCAGAGCACATCTAATTCCTATGGGCCCCACCGCAGATAACCCAAGCAATGCACCAACAAACAACTCCTTAAATTTTTCAAAACAAGCAGCCAAATACATACCTCCTCTCCTGAGATGCTGCAGCAGCATTTTTGTGATGAATTTGAGAAGCTGAATGGGAGGACTCCCATTAAGTAGCAGCTGAAGAGGTCAAAGGTTGCTCTAATATAAAAAAAAATCTACTAAATAAATCATTAAGGTTGCTATCAGTATGGAGAGATCCTAGTGCATCTTGGATACATTCAAAGGTGTATAACTACATCTGAAAACACTAAAAAAATGCATTCCAAGCTGTGCAGTCCAGTGACATCATCACTTCCAAGTGCCTGTAACAATGCTGCGTGCCTTCAGTAAATGAGGGTATGCAGGTAAAAGGAGCTAAAACACATACACAAAACATATATATAAAAGGCATAATATAGAAGAAACATACTTGTATAAATAATAAAACCAGATGTCAACTACTCACACTTGGTAGAAATTCATAAAAATACAGATAAGTCCAATTCTTGATTCAGTCCACAACTTGGAATGCATTTTTTTTTTGCATTTTCAGATGTAGTTATACACCTTTGAATATATCCAAGATGTAATAGGCTTGTATGCTGTATTCCTGATTCCTGGCAACTGTACAAAGAGATACATCGATCTCCAGTATGCAAATAAAGCTAAGTGGTTTTATTATATATGCTAAACATCTGGGTGTTATCTGTACATATCTTTGGGAAACCAAAAGAACTGTAGTAGCCTTGGAGAGGCAGTTGTTATGACTGGAGAAATGTGAGCCCTTGTGCCCCGACTGAGCACGGCTAGGATGGAGTGACACTGCACTCGGTCAGGCAGCCAGACAACCCCTAGCTTCACCTGGGGAACGACCGCTGTTCCCTGGGAGTTGAGCCTCCAGGTTCGGGCAGCCACCAGGACTTCTGGAACCGGCGGGGTTGCTCGACCACTGACCAGACAGGTAGGCAAACAGACACAGTCCAAAAGCCAGGTAAATCCGTAGACAACGAGTAGTCAAAAACAGTCCAAGGTCGAGGCAGGCAGCAGAATAAGCAAGGTCCGGGAAACAAGCCGAGGTCTGGAACACTGGAACTAAAGGCAAACAGCACCGGCATGAACCTCAAACACAATTGAGGCCAAAGCAACGAAGGACTGAAGGCAGGGCCTTAAGTAGTGGAGGAATTAGGCTCAAGCATGTGCAGCTGCTTCAAGATGGCTGCCCCCATTAGCAGAGGTGCCTACTTCCAAATCTGGGCTTCCTGCCTGACCTCGTTACTCCAAGATGGCTGCCTCCTCCTGAGCTAGCCAAGATGACTGCTGTCCTTGGTCCAACCAAGTTGACGGCTGCCAGAAACAGGAAACTGAAACAGACCCATCCTGGAGAAAACACATCCCAAAATAGCCAGCTATCTCAGCCGGACCGCACCTCGCCAGCGAACTGGCTGCGCAGGCCTGGAACCAGGTGAGGAACGTAACAGCAGTATAGACTGTAAGCCAATAGAGAAGAGCTTACAGTGGGCTACCTAATGACCCGGATTGGGCAGGCAGGACAGGCTGTATTCTAAAGGCTTGTAGTAGAGGCTGTCTAGCTGGTAGTCATGGATACTGTGAATTTGTTGTGCACAGAGTTTACAGTGTAGGCGGCTGCCTAGTGACTCACATCAGGATGACATTTGTGATGACCTTAAATTCTCTGAAGGGATGTGGTGCACAGCCATATGGGCATGCCTGAAGGAGTGGGCCCAAAGGGGAACTCCCCTTTGATATCACTTCAGAGCACTGGCAGAGCATCAGTGGAGTATCAGAAGATTATCAGGGCAACAATAAAGAGATAGTGAGTTCTGTTGGGAAATAGTTAAATTAAAGTAGTCTTCAGAAGTACCGAGAATTGTTGAAGCTGGAGAAGATATGCAGAAAAATAAAATTAAGAGCTTTTCAGTACCTACTCCTGTTTTTAAAGACCCCCATGGATAGACATCTGAAAGTCAGGAGGGTCTCAGGGTGATGATTATAGATTGTGCTTGTCCCAGAGTTTCCCTGATCTCTGCTGATAGGATTCCTCCTCCTCTTCTAGGAACATTCTTGGAGTTTTCTCCAGAATCACTGGGTAGTTTTTCTGCTACCAGGAGAAACTGATCTGTTGGACAATTGACTAATGCGGTGGTGATTAGTATGTCACACCCAATGCCATCCCTAAAGGATGCCACTAGTCCTAAAGAAACCACTAATTTAGTCTCTCAAGAAGTTTAATTGAAGGGCATTTAATCTATGGTAACAAGACTGAGAGCATGCTTAAGAACACTGTAGCACAAACCTGCTGTTTCACAAAGGAAACTGCAACTAAATTTCAGGAGTTGGACAATAAACTATCCTTAACTGAGGAACCCCGGCTTCTTTTCATGCAGTCAGTAGGAATTTCTGCAATTAAAGATAGTTAAAACATGATCTAAATGATATAACCAACGAGATCAACCAAAGCCTCCAAATCATGCATACCTGGGCAGATGCATTCCAACTAAAACTTAACGCAGAAAAAACACGTCTTGTACTCACCTCCCAACATAACAAAAAACTTCTCTACCATAATCACACCATACTGCTCTCTTCCAATCTCACAAAATCTGAAAATTCTCAGAGTTACTATTAATTGAAACCTCATTCTCAACACCCATGTGAAGAACATGACAAAAAAGATGTTCCACACCATGTGGAAACTCAAAAGAGTAAAACCATTCTTCCCGGGATACATCTTCCGCACCCTAGTACAGTCAATTGTGAAGATGAGGCTTCTGCTCCCACTCTCCAGCAGGCCTCACTGGCCTGTGGCCTCTGAACAGGACTTCAAACGGTCTCTTCCCAGCATCCTGAGCAATCCAACCTCAAACTCCTGGGCCCCTTTTTCAGTCAGGGTGAGCTGGTTCTCAGTATGCAAATTATATGCAGATTAGCATGTTATCCTTTCATGCTCAGAGTGACCTGGTTCTCCGGCGGCAAAATTAAACAGGTCTTACCAACAGCATATTCAGGCAATTCTTTATTCCAGCCCCTGGGCACAGTTCTAGCTTAAATACTTTATACATTTACATATCTTCACATTGAGCCTCCCCACACAGATTCCTGGGCTCAGCACTAACCTCAATACTTTGGGGACTTCTAACCCCAGGCTTTGCAGCCTGCTTCTCAGTACTGGGACACACAGCCCTACCTTCTTTTGACACACAGTCCTATTTCTTCTTTGGACACCCAGTCCCTTCTTTGAACACACAGTTCCTCTAAGTACTGAGGCTACACAGTCCAACACTAATGCTTTAGGGACTTCTTACCCCAGCCTATTTTTCTTCCTTGAACACACAGTCCACCACAAGTCCATAGGGTTTAGCCAGTTCTTTCCAGGGGGATTCTCTTTCTTCAGCTACCAGCTCTCCTCTTTTCCTTTCACATCTCAGGTGCGGTATAATGTGGTTAATAGCTACACAGGACCCAGCCCATAACCTCCTACACCTGTGGACCTCCCAGGGCTCTCCCCGGTCCTAGCGACCTCAACTATTCTCCTAGCGCCCTCTAGTGGCCTACCCCGGATATCCTGGACATTTTTAGGGGAACAGCGCCATCTAGTGGCCTGCCCCGGCTAGGACAGCCTCTTATTTATCACACAATGGTAATAAGCCATCTGGATTACTGCAATGCACTATATGCGGGCTGCAAAGAACAGACTATAAAAAAAACTCCAAACAGCCCAGAATACTGCCGCCAGACTCATATTTGGAAAAACTAAATATGAAAGTGCAAAACCACTAAGAGAGAAACTGCACTGGCTCTCACTTAAAGAACACATTGTGTTCAAGATATGTACGATTGTACACAAAATCATTCACGCAGACGCTCCGATCTACATGCTGAACCTAGTGGACCTACCTCCCAGAAACGCCACAAGAACATCCCGCAAATTTGTCAAGTTGAACTTCCCCAGCTCTAAAGGACTAAAATACAAGCTGATGCATGCCACTACCTTCTCCTACACGAGCACGCAGATATGGAATGCTCTACCCACAGACCTGAAATCAATTATCGAAACAAATAACTTTCGCAAATCTCTGAAGACATACTTCTTCAACAAGGCCTACAACGAGAACCAACAGCTTCACTGATCCACTTTCCCAACCCAACCAGTTATGAAAATCCACTTCTTCTATCACCCGCCCAGTGGCGTAGCAAGGGCGGGGCGGTGGGGGCGGTCTGCCCCGGGTGTCACCAGAAAGGTGGGTGCCTCCGCTCCCGCTGCTCTTCTTCCTGGCACCCCCCCCCCCCCCGCACCAGCCCTTTAAAAAGAAATTTTAAAGACCAGGTGGCAGGGAGAAGACGAGGCAGGGTGAGGGTGGGGGACAGATGGGGTAAGGGTGGGGGGCACTTGGATAGCAGAAGGGACTGGGTGGGAGACAGATGGGGTGAGGGGGACTCGGATGGGCAGAAGGGACTGGGTGGGAGACAGATGGGGTGAGGGTGGGGGGCACTTGGATAGCAGAAGGGACTGGGTAGGAGACAGATGGGGTGAGGGGGACTCGGATGGGCAGAAGGGACTGGGTGGGAGACAGATGGGAGAAGGGGCATGGAGCTGGAACTGGGGTCTGAAAAGTGAGCAGGAGGGAGAATGGGGTTATGCCTGGGGCAGGGGTGGATGGGAGAATCAATGGATCTGGAACTAGGGGCAGCCGCAGGTGGGAACTTGGAGCTGAAAAGAGGGGGCAGTGAGAGAGGGGGGATAGATCCTGGATGGAATGGGGAGTGAGAGGGAGGGCAGACCCTGAATGGATGGGAGGGGAAAAGAGAGAGGGCAAATGGTGAATCGAAGGAGCAGAGAGAAAGGGCAGACAGTGGATAGAAGGGAGTGAAAGAGCAGACAGTGGATGGAAGGGGGCAGAGATAGAGGGCAAATGCTAGAGGGAAAGGAGAGAGAGAGGGCAGATGGTGGATGGAAGGGGGAGAGAGAGATGGCAGACTGGGGCAGATGGTGGATGGAAGGGGCAGAAATAGAGGGCAGATGTGGATGGAAGGAACATTAGAGAGGGCAGACACTGGATGGCAGAGAGAGAGCGAAGACAGATGCTGGATGGAAGGAAGACGGTGAAAAGAAGATGAGGAAAGCAGAAACCAAAGACAACAAACTGTAAATATATATTTTTATTATTTTGCTTTAGGATATAGTATTTTAGCTGTGTTAATAAATGTTTATAAATAGAACATGTAAATAAGGTAATCTTTTTATTGGACTAATTGTAATACATTTTAACTTAACTTTCAGAGAACAAAACCCCCTTCCTCAGATCAGGATAGGATACTGTAACAGCACTATACTGTATTGACCTGAGGAAGGAGATTTTGGCCTCTGGAAGCTAAATGTATTAGTCCAATAAAATGGTATTATTTTATTTTCTGTATTTGTTTTATTTCTATTTGTTAATTTGTAAAGTGGTGATTGATATTTGTTAGTTTTTTCAAATTTACATCTGCTGTCTTTATATTTTGCACAGTACTAGGAGACATTTTCTGTTTCTGTGGTGTTGCATTGTATGCAGAGTCTGGCATCGGGGTTCAGTTTAATTTTTGTCTAAATAGAAAGTTTATGATTACTTATTCTATAGTGGATTAGGGTGTATCTGTGTTTGTGAAAAAGACATGGCTTTCAGTTGGCATTGACTGTGCAGGATCGACGATCTGTACTATTCTGTCTGGTTTCGTTTTACAATAGGAGAATTGATGTTCTAGTGCTCACTGTAGTGCTTAAGATTTCCTTGTGTGACTCATAGAAACGACTGCTTATGGTATGGTAGAATTGCTCTATAGGTCGTGAGTGTTTTGTATTCTCGGTATGCCTAGTACTGGATTTGGGGGGTGTTAAAAAATGACTGGCCCCGGGTGTCAACTACCCTAGCTACGCCACTGCACCCGCCTAATCACTTCCTCCTTCTTCCCTACTGCACACTTCCCTTCTGCACACTACTAACTGTATCTGATATTCTGGAATGACAATGTCATAACAAAACTATGTAAGCCACATTGAGCCTGCAAATAGGTGGGATAATGTGGGATACAAATGCAATAAATAAATAAATAAATTAGAAAATGTCTCTAAAATTAGGAATCTTTGTTTTCTTAATTTTTCAATAGCACATTTGTTTTCTGCAGAAATCCTGTTTCAGAAGCACTTCTGAGTCCTGGCTTCTATATATGCAAGAACATAATTATTGCTAATTGCTATTATATTTCACAGAAAACTCATCTAGCAATAGTAATGGAGGGTGAACCAGAAAAATAGCTTTCAGCTGGAATCCTTGATCACCAGTTTCTAGAGAGCTCTTCTGATTTGATTTCTATGAGGACTATGCTCTTAGTAACTTTTGCCAATGATAGAAATAAAAGAAAATGTATTTTGTGGGCAAGTTTTCTCAGATGTGGCTTGTGCTACTTAAGCAAGGTAGAAGCTTTTTGTTGCCCTGAAACTCAGACTATTTGTGACTAGGTGAACCTTTTCTTAAAGTTGATTTGCAATTGCCTGGTTACTTTCAAGGGCAACAATTATAAACTGATCCACTTCAGCTCCTCTAAGAAGTGAAAGTGACAGTGGATATCAGGCTGTCTGACAGCTGCAGGTATTATGGGCAAACTCAACAGAGCAGCAAGCAGGTCCCTGGATTTGTCCAGTGGTCAGTGTAGTGGAATATGCACAAGGGGACCCAGGTACATATCCCACTCTACTTTTCTCATTTGTGGTAGAAATTATGAGCCCTCCAGAACCAACCAAATACTTACTGTACCTAAATATAGGAGACATCTGCAGGCTGGAAAGGGATTGTAGTGGAGTACAATTAGATACAGTAGGTATTTTTCTGTTCCTGGAGGGCTCACAATACATCATACAGGAGTTATGGTGGGAAGTGTATCTGGGTGCCATTGTTTAAATTCCACTGCACTAACCACTAGGCTGCTCCTCTGCTCTGCAGGAACGTTTGTGTGACCATTTCTGTCAAAATGATGCCAGACAGACATTTTTGTGCCTGCTTTTTTGGCGTCCAAAAGTTGGATGTTTCACTTTCAAAAATGTTTCTTCTTTTTAGATGTTTTCAGGCTAAGACATCTCATAGCCCATTTTTAAACAGGAAGACCAGACATTTTTCCTGTTCAAAAATGGCTGTCAGATGAAGTTTTATTTGGATGTTATCGCAAAATCCATCATAAAGTAGCATAAAAGTTATGCTTATAAACTTAGGCCTGCAATTCAGTAGCTTAAGTTTACAAGCCTAGTGCTGACAATCAGTGTTAAGTTCCTAAGGGTATATGGCAGTCAGCTACTTTACAGATTTGACCACTACAGGGAGAAAAATACTTGGATATTCAATGCCAGGCCTAATCCTAGCATGGGTATTGATTATTTGGGTTATTAGTAGCTGCTGGAAATTATCAGAGTGCCACCCAATATTCATACCAATACCCAGATAGCAACCTGTAGGACTTTTTCCTGGACTGAAAATTGTCACTAAGGACTAGATTCAGTAATGGCACCCAAATTTGGGTGCTAAAATAATCCACGCAGAGCGCTATTCTTTAAATGGTGCACCGAATTGCATGCCATTTATAGAATAGCACTTAGAGCCAATTTCCATGCCAAACTTTGGGTGTAAGGATTTACACCAACTGACGTCTGATGTAAATCCTGGTGTTAGGTGTAGACACCCAGTATTCAATAATACTGCATGCATCTTTAATGAACGCCCCTGACCCACCCATGCCTCTTCCATGGCCATGCCCCCTTTTGAGTTGCATGCTAAAAAATTTGCATGCAAATATTTATAGAATAGTACTTAGCAAAATGCACACGTTAATCCAAATTGTTGCCATTTATTTATTTAATTTATTTCAAAAACTTATATACCACTTATAACTAAGTGGTTTCCATAAAAATATTCATAATAAAATAAACAAAACAAACATGTACACAATATTAAATAAACAGCAATAACCTTTTATAATCACTCCACAACCAAAGGAAAACAAATCCATGTGCAATCAAAAAACATAATCACAAACAGTTGTGTCTTCAGAAGTTTTTTTTTTTTTAACTGTGTAAAGCTGCCACAGTGGCAAAGCTGACCAGATAGTGCAGTCCTGTTAGTATTTGTTTTTATTATCTACACCAGCTCTGTACGATTCACTGTTATTTCTGTCAAGAAGAACTTGCACAGTTACTTTATGCTTATGTCATATCACAAATAGATTATTGTAATGCCTCATTCCAGGGCTTGCCAGCTAAAACCAGAATGCTGCAGCAAGACTTTTGACAAACACTGGGTTATGGGAATATATTTCACTAGTCTTTTATTCTTTACGTTGGCTCTCTATTGAAAAAAACATTGCCCGATATTTAGCCAGTGGTGGTAAGTGGTGTGGTGTCTGAGCCACTCACAGCCATCGGCTGAACTGACTCCAAAGCTGGGGCATGTGCAGCTCCCAGCATTGAATATCCGGGTCTCAGCAGTCACCCACAAGTTAACCAGGCACCAGCTGTTATTCAGTTAACTCTAGCATATAAAGTTACGACAGCCTTTTTGCAGTCCGAAGCAGTTACTTAGCCGGTTAGCAGATTGACCAGCTAAGTAGACGCTCTGTCCATGCTCTGCCCTCAGCTAACCTACCAAAGTTAAGTGCTGCTGTATGTCATGTGTAGGGTTGTTCGGTAGTGTTTAACCGGGCAGAAGTCTCTCCTGCCTGCTTAAAACCTTTTGAATATCAAGCGGTGTGTTTTTAAGTTACTGGTTTTGGCGTTTACATTTTTTCATGGTACAGCCTTGGGCTATTTTTAAGTAAGGTGCTGCTTTATGTGCCAAATTGCTTACTGTGTTTTTGTTATCCTCTGTGACTTGAACGAGCAAGATGTTGTTCTTATTCTCATGTAATTATCTTTTTGTTGAACAAAGCTCCTTCTTTCCTGTAGATCAATTGATGATCTCATGATGTTTATGGGAACTCTTAAGACTTATTTAATTACTTAGGTTTTATTTTAGGGGATACATGCTTTTTGTTTTACTGAGATTGATAATTCTTTGAGACCTTTGAGCAGCAGATTAAGTACTAATACAGATTGGTACACTAAAATGTAATGCGTTAATATTCAGCGGGGGAGGGGGAAAATTCTAGCTACCATGGCTGAAATAAAATATAGGGGGTGAAGTGCTTCAGTGTATGAAAGAAAAGCAGGACTTGGGGGTGATTGTGTCTGATGACCTTAAAGCTTTCAAACAGGTAGAAAAAGCAATGGTCAAAGCATAAAGAGAGGCATGACCAGCAGGAAAAAGGAGATGATAGTGCCGTTGTATAAGTCTCTAGTGAGGCCACATTTGGAGTACTGAGTACAGTTCTGAAGACCGCACCTACGGAAAGATATAAACAGAATGGAGTCAGTCCAGAGGGCGGCTACAAAATTAGTAAGCCGTCTTGAATGCAAAAATTATAGGGACAGGCTTCTGAACCTCAACATGTATACGCTGGAAGAGAGGAGACATGATAGAGACATTTAAATATCGCAAGGGCATTTATGTACAGGAAGAGAGCCTTTTTCAAATGAAGGGGAGCACTGGAATGAAGGGGCATATGACAAAGTTAAGAGGGAATAGGCTTAGGAGTAATCTAAGGAAGCACTATTTCACAGAAAGGGTGGTGGAGGCGTGGCATGGCCTCCCGGTGGAGGTTGTGGAGTCGAGGACTGTTCCAGAATTTAAAAAGACATGGGATAAGCATGTGGGATCGCTTAGGAACAGGAAGAATTAGGGGTTACAGAAGATGGACAGACTGGATGGGTCATATGGCCTTTTTATGGCATCATGTTTCTATGTTTCTAGATCCATATATTCTGTACCAGGAACCACTGCCACTATTCAGATGATGGCAATATATTATTCTGCTATCCAGACAGCTACCGGATGAAGCTCTTTATCTGGATGATGCCACTGAAAATACCAAGAGATGACCGCAGTCGGCGACTTATTCAGGAAACAGATGTGTCTACCCGGATAAACAGTTTTGAATATTGGGTTATTGTAGCTACTGGATTTGTCTGTACAGAGGCATAGAGAGAAACTGGACAAAGATAACGTCATTATTATTTTTATACGGGGCGGGGGGGGGGGGAGTGAATTCTGAATAAACTTTTCCTGCTGGACATCAGGGTGCTACACATGAAGGGCTCCAATGCAGATTATAAACTGGCACTGAAGTAGACTCTAAGGCCCAGTTGCACAAAGGCCCCCGTAAAGAATCCATCTGTATTTCTACCTGGGTAAAAATTACCGATTTGGAAATACAGAGTGATTCCCAAAGCGAATTGCATGCAAATCAGCTGCTCGCTGCTTTTGCGAACAGGCTCATTTGCATGCAATAGGGGAAAAGCCAGTCAGCTGAGCATGCGCAGAGCAGCCAATTGCTAAGCATGGCTGCTCTGCACATGTCACAGACAGCTTTCATACTCACAGACAAAGCTGCATGAATGAAAGCAGTAGAGGTAGCCTTTTTTTGTTTGTTTTATTGTTTTATTATTATTATTATTATTTTTTGCAAGTACAAGTGCCAGGGTTTTTGGATACAGGAGCCAGCATATTGACGGAGATGGCAGCGGGTGGGGCAGCGCTGGCGGGGAGGGCACCAGAGTGGATGTGCTGGCCACCCACTCCCTGCTGATAGAGTCCCGCTGAGCCTACAGAATGAATTCCACACCACAGTGGTGGAAAGTTACATTATACTCAACTCGTCAGAAGCAGCCGGGGCCAGCCTAGTGAAGTCACTTGCAATTATGCCTGCCACCGAGCAAAGCCTTCAAGAGCAAAGCTCTGACAGACTGATTCTTCCCTCCACTGTTTCAGCTGTCATTCTAGGCAGTACCAGCAGATCCTGACCACCCGTTACATTTTGCATTGTAAAGGTAGGAACTGCTTCTGTACATTTGCTTGGAAAATGGCTATGCATCGGTTTGCATGTACATTTGTATAGTAATTAGCTCATTATAATAACTTTGTATAGTAATTTGCTCACTATAATAACTATGCATACAAATTTTGTTAGCTACTACCATGACAGGAAAAGAGCTCCGAGGAACCTTTTGTGCATGTCTTGCTTAACTCCTTGCTCGCCAAACCAGCTAGAACCAGTATGAAAACCACATTGCTGGCTTGTTAGGTTTTGTGCATCATCTCCTGAGCTGTCATCAGGAAGGTCACAGAACAAATTAAACTTGCAAGTAAACAATTTGCTGTTATCCTACTCTAATAAACAAGTTCATACACATATCCTTACTCAAGCAGCACAAAGGATTCTACAAGACCTCTCAACAACACAGTATTCCTTAGGTAAGTCACAAGTGGAAATGCTTCTCTTGGTTGAGAGGCTGACACAGTTCACACTGATCCCTTCATAGCCATTGAAAACCGCATAATGATGCGATCTTGGCATTCTGGCAGCTGACGCTAATTAGGATTTCATGGAGTGAGAGAGCTTGAAAGCAAGGCATACCTATCAAGACAGACCAATAAACCCAATTAGTTTTCACTTAATGGCCATAAATTTTATTTTTCTTAAACTCAAGGTGTGAGTGAGTAATACAGTTTAATTTAGTCTAGACTCATAAAAAGAACTCATAAATAAAAGGAAGAAAGCACATGTGGAGAACAAGGACACTTTTATTGAAGTGAGGCAACAATAAACACCTTTTATCCTACCCCACTAACTTGTAGTATATACAAGTAAATTAGGCTTGCTTTGCTGAAGTAGGTTGTGAAAACTGTAAGGCTCTTTATAGCTATTCTGCATGTTGTTTTAGATTCTTTAATTTGTAATTTTTGGGGTAAATGTACATTGATTTTTTAGTCTTTCAAAAAGCAGATAGATTAGGGGGCACTCAAGGAAGTTACATGGCACTACTTTTAAAAAGTGTGCTTAAAGTTTAAAGTTTATAGCTTGTTGACAATAGTTTGATGGGGTTTTTCTGGCCTATGATGAGAAAGCCCAACCCCGAGTGACCTTTAGAGTCACGGGGTTTCTCGAGGCCTTTTCCTCAACACCAACAGCGGGTAGTGCGGTTGTTACTACGACTGTCATATCAAATAAGAGCACCTTTACACATATTTACTTTAATCTGAATGTTCAAGGTCCTCACCCCAAGCAACTTGTGATATTACTACTTTTAAAAAGAACAGGAGGAAATATTTTTTCACTCAACAAACAGTTAAGCTCTGGAACTCATTGCCAGAGGATGGTATCAGTAATTAGTGTATCTGGGTTTTTAAAAAGTTTGGACAAGTTCATAGTCTGCTTTAAGATAGACATGGGGAAAGTCCCTGGGATCAGTAACATGAATCTTGCTAGTATTTAGGATTCTGTCAGGTACTTGTGACTAAAGTGGCTACTGCTGGAATCAGGATACTAGGCTAGATGGACCATTGATCTGACCCTTTATAGCCATTCCTATGTTCTTATCTTTTCATTACTTTTTATTCTTTAATTTTTTTAGAGTTGCATTTTGATTAATATTTGTAGTTGTGTTTAATTGTGCAATTAAAGGTATGTTATTTATTTTTGTTGCCACTGTAGCTCCTTCTGACTAGAGAGCTGCACGGCTTCCGTCCCCGCGGGAATCCCGCGGAACCCGCGGGATTCCCGCGGGGACAGAGGCAATTCCTGCGGGGTTCCCGCGGGGATGGAAGCAGTTCTGCGGGGTTCCCGTGGGGACGGAGGCAGTTCCTGCGGGGTTCCCGCGGGGTTGGAACCAGTTCTGTGGGCTTCCAGTGGAAGTGTAAGCTGCACCTGCACCAGCCTCTCATCTACCGAATACCAATTTATTTGAGTGCTGTCTCCTCCTCTTCTTCCTTGCTTTACTAGCATAAATGTGGAAAGTCTTCCATTAAGGAGGTGGTAGAGTCACAAATGACGACGGAATTCAAAAAGGCGTGCTAACCTTAAATGGCTGCATGTGTGTGGATATGTCAAGTGACACTTAGATGGCGACTCTGGCTGTGATGAACTAGAGCTGATACCTGGCAGACTTGTATGGTCTGTGTCTCATACATGGCAATCTGGTGTAGGATGGGCTGGAAAGGGCTTAGACAGCAACTTCAGTGGCTGGAACATGAGGACAGTGCTGGACAGACTTTTATGGTCTGTGTCCCACATATGAGAACATGAATAGGCTGGAGTGGGCTTCGATGGCAACTCCAGCAGTTGGAACATAAGGTTGGGGCCAGGTAGACTTCTGTGGTCTTTGTTCCAGAAACACGAAAGAAAGACCATAATCAAGTATATAATATCACACTCGTTGATTTAATGATGAATTGATCATGAGTATGACTATTGGGCAGAGTGGATGGACCATTCAGGTCTATTTGCTGTCACTTACTATGTTACTATTAATCCTCTTTGCTCCCAGGCTGGTGCACAGACCTCAGCTCTGACACAGGCACGAGAATCAGATGTCACCTGACCTACTGGCGCATGCATATGGCGACCTCTCAGCACACACTGCCAGTGAATCAGAGACAAATCTTACATGTGCGCACCAGAGTGTTCCAAGTTCCAACTTCCGTTCCTTCCTTGCCTACAGTGCTGTGGCTCAAATCCAGAGAGAGACTGAGGGAGCTGACTGGAACTTTCTTTTATGTACTATTAAATTCTTACGGGGATGGGTGGGGATGGGCTAAATTCTTACGGGGACGGGTGGGGATGGGTTAAATTCTTGCGGGGACGGGTGGGGACGGGTTGGGATGGTTTAAATTTTTGCGGGGATGGGTGGGGATGGGTAAGATTCCAGTGGGGATGGGTGGGGACGGGTAAGATTCCAGCAGGGACGGGCGGGGATGGGTAAGATTTCTGTCCCCGTGCAACTCTCTACTTCTGACTCTGGGCAATGGAGGGTTAAGTGACCTGCCCAGAGTCACAAGGAGTGCAGTGGGGGAAAAAATAATAAGTAATATAACTTAATCCTGCAATTAATTGCAATTGAAATTATAATCACAATGTTGCCATAAAATAAAAGAATAATTGATTTAGCTGATGACACTGTAGAAGTTGAATTACAAAACATCTTTGTGTCACAAGGAACAGGCCAAACCTGTCCTATTATATTTTTGATTGCATGAACTAATGATAGTAAAATAAAGTTTATATTGCAATAGAATACATCTAGGCCTTGATCATCCTGACCCTGTAACACAGTGCGGCCCTTTTACTAAAGTGAACTAAGTATGTGCACTTACCGCACCTTAAGTGCAAACTTAAGGTGTAGTAAGTGCAAAGTTTGTGTTATTTATTTATTTATTTTATTGCATTTGTATCCCACATTTTCCCACCTTTTTGCGGGTTCAGTGTGGCTTACAATAAGTTGTGAGTGATAGAAATACAGTTCGTTACTACTCGGTTATGGATTACATTGTGAAGAGTTAATCGAGACAAACTCAGAGTATCATTAAGGAATATAACAATGGAAAAGAGCAGTTAAACATTAGGGAAACAACGGGAAACTAAAAGGGGTAGTACATAATAACAAGAAAGCATAGAGGCATACATTTTCTGTGAGTAGAAGTATGAGTGTGGTGAAATTACAGGGGATGAGAATTCAGAGTGGCTGTTATAAGTGTAAGTGGCATGCATCTATTCAGCATTTACTGCAGAGGGGCAGTCAGTTTACCACATGGGTTTACCACTGTGTTACGCTCATTCATAGATAGCACAGGTGCAATCACATTATCTGCCAAAGCATGTCAAGTGATGCTGGCCCAAACAAGAAAATAATCTGCTGTGCAGGTGAATCTGCACCCTCCAATTCCCCCTCCCCTCCACATAAACACATGCAAACAGCAATAACTCCCTTGTTCACCTCCCAACCTGATCACACCTTCCTACTCTGATCCCCCCAACCCAATCAAACCCCTTTGGTACCCCCAACCCCAATCACACACCCCATCAACCCTTCAACCCTAATAAATCCACAGCTCATCCCAAACCCAATCACACCCCCCTATCAACCTTCAACCTCAATGGATTTATTTATTCTATTTGATATATTGCCCTCCTGATACCAAGCAACCAGAGTGGCTCACAAAAGTGGTTCAGTCAATAACTTAAGAAGATCACGCCCTCATCAACCACTTAACCTTAATCACAACCCCAATCAATACCCAACCCTCATCAACTCTCCCCGGCACACCTCAATCACAGTCACAGACCCCCCCCCCCCCCCAAAAAAAAAAAAAAATATACACCAACCCTGACCTCAGCCCCTGTTCAACCCCCTGCCCTGATTAGGGTTGATCAGGGATGTTACTGGGTTGGAGATTGATTAAGAAGTTTGATTGTAGTGGTGGTGGTGGTAGGGGTTTATCAGGAAATGTAATCGGGGTTGAGGTGGAATTCATTGGTGAGGTGTGATTGGGATTGAGGTAGGACAGGGTTTTGATGAATGTTGATGGGATCTGTGGAGTTGTATGTAAGGAGTTAGCTTCCAGGGATGTAGCTGCACTACCAGAATGCTGGTAGCACAGTTTGACTTATCGTTACTTCCTGTGGCGGAATTAAGTGCAGTTATGCTATCTGTAGACTGTTGTCCTTTTTATAACTCATTTCAGCTTGGCCCACTGTCCTGCCACATCCCTTTTCTCTTCCAGTCCTATCAGCTATTTCATCAGGTACTTCCCCATTTTACTAAAGTAAGCATGTTTGAAATCCTGTACTTTGAGTTTTGTGTGTCAGCACTCTTCTTTAGTTCTTATATCAAACCAAACCATGTGATGATCAACACTGGCCAAGTGACGGAGGTTATGTTTCTTCTAAAGGAAAGATCTTTATTACTTACCAATGATAACAAGGCAATAAGGCAATAAAGCAATTAGGCAAAATAATCTGGCAAAGTAATTAGAGTAATCAGAATAATCAGAGTAATCAGACAAAGTAATCAGGTAATAACAAAGCAATCAGACAAGTAACAAATAATAAAGAAATCATGTAACAGCAATTTGTTACAGGAGGGAGAGAGGGAGACCTCTGTGATGAAGAGTCATCAGTTGATCATCTCAGCCCTCTGGCTAGATATGACACAGCAGTGCCTTATATACACTGGATTGAGCATCAATCCCCCTCCCAACTTGCAATTTCAGCTAAATTATGTGTTACATCAGCTAATTTCTGTCTCACTTTATTGTTTATATAGAATGGTACATACTATCTCAATGTTTATGGAACACCAAACAATGTTTATGAAACTCAGCATCTTATAATAAGTCCAAGGTTTCTTTTACAGAGGATTATAGACGCCATTCCGTTATATGGATTTCCCCAGCACCTAGGTCTTAACAGAGTATTATCTTAACCTTCAACACTCTTCGCTTTCAAACTGTATATTCATTCATGTGTCCTTTGTGATGTAGAAGTAGTGGCACCGGCTCTGCCAAGGTGGGGGAAGAGTGCTCCTTGCTGGGTCAGCACGACCTTGCAGCTCTCAGCAGAAAGTCAGCTTTCACAAAATACAGTTCTGAGGCATTTTGAGTCTTTATAGCCATGCAGTTCATAGGTCATAAATGACCTGTCAGTGGTCAGAAAAGTGCACATCAATTCAGCCTTCAAAGAAATGAAGCAAATTGCTGAGGCAAGACTTCCCTTGGCTGAACCCATGCTGACTCTGCCCCATTAAACCATGTTTGTCTATGTGTTCCGTAATTTTATTCTTTATAATAGTTTCCACTATTTTGCCCGGCACTGAAGTCAGGCTTAGTGGTCTGTAATTTCCCAGATCACCCCTGGAACCCTTTTAAAAAATCAGCAATACATTGGCCACCCTCAATCTTCAGATACTATGGACAATTTCAACAACATGTTTCAGTTCTTTAAGTGCCTGGGGTGTATACCATCTGGTCCACTTTCAGACTCATTTTTGAAAGAGAAGGACGCCCATCTTTTGACACAAATCGGAAGATGGGTGTCCTTCTCACAGGGTCACCTAAATCGGTATAATCGAAAGCTGGTTTTGGGCGTCCCCAACTGCTTTCCGTCACAGGGATGACCAAAATTCATGGGGGCATGTCGGAGGCATAGCGAAGGCGGGACTTGGGCGTACCTAACACATGGACGTCCTCGACCCATAATTGAAAAAAGGGCGTCCCTGACGAGCACTTGGATGACTTTATCTGGTCCTGTTTTTCTTATGACCAAGGCACAAAAAGGTGCCCGAACTGACCAGATGACCACCGGAGAGATTTGGGGATGACCTCCCCTTACTCCCCCAATGGTCACTAACCTCTTCCCACCCTCAAAAATATCTTTAAAAATATTTTGTTCCAGAGACATCGTAGGGGATTCCAAGATGGCGCTGTGAATGGATGCACCTGTGTTTGCTCCTGGAGGCTGCTGTGTTTGTGAGTTTTCCTCGGTGCCTCTGTAGCCTCGTCAACGATGGGGAAGCGGAGGGGGAAGGTAAAGGAATATCCCTCGGTTCCTGTGACCTCCTCGACGATGAAACAAACAACCCTGCAATTTCCCAGGCAGCAACCGGGTCCTCAGGGAATTTCGACCCCCTCTGCAGCTCTCGGCCCTTTGGAGTCGATCGAGAGTGGAAACGGGGCTTCCCTGAGCCCTGTGGAGCGAATTGCACCTCCCCAGCCTGGAGGAGAGTTGCTGGCTGATCAAACAGAGACAGACGCCGAAGTGGCTCAGCTGGTCCTGTCTGAGGGTGTGACTGCAGCAACGGAGATAGATTCTCAACTTCGGGAAACATTACTACAACAGGCTTCAAAGGTATTGCCTCAAGCTATTGTTTCCAAGTTAGCTCATGCTGACAGTCTATCTCAATCTCCTCCTGTGGCTAGTGGAGTGATTAGACCAGCAATTGTGACGCTGGAGTCACTATGGGATATGGTTTACAATATCCAAACCTCTATGCAAACTACTTTAAAGCAGAATTCTTCTGATATTGAAGTTCTTTCTGAGGCTGCCCTGCTTCAAGCACAAGTGACTGCACAGCAAACCCAGAAATTGGAACATGTGGATATCAAAATTCAAGAAATGGGATCTATAGAAACAGCTCTGGTTAAAGACAATAACTTCCTACATAAATGACTTGAATACCTGGAAAATCAGACTAAAAGACTTAACCTTAGGTTTCTTAATTTTCCCAAATCGCCGTTAATTTCTCCCTTGGAGATGATTAAAAAATACTTGGTGGACATTCTGGGAATGGACAAGAACTCACTCCCTCCCATTACACGGGCTTATTACATTGGGAGTACTGGAGTGGTGGTAGGAAATCCCCCTGTAATAGGGGAAGGAGTGAATCTTACCTCATTCCTAGAAAGCTCATTAGAAATAGTTACTCAGAGGTTAACTCTGCTTGTCACTTTTGCACTGGAGCCTGATAGGAATGCCGTACTACGGCTTTCGTTGAGACATTTAGAAAATCTGTTTTGTGCTCAAAGGTCCGTATCTTTCCAGATCTCTCACGGCCTACACAGATGAGACGAAGGGCCTTTTTGGAACTTCGCTCCAGGGTGGTGGCATTGGGAGCAAATTTTGTCTTGCGATTTCCTTGTTTTTGTAATGTGATGCTTGAGGGTAAACATTTTCAGTTTGTACACCCAAAACAGTTGAAAGAGTTTATTGATGCAAGAGTTGATGTGAATATAGTAAACCTTCCCTAATCAGCAGGCTGGGGTCTGAACCAGAGGAAGCATCTATTGATTGTTAATTTTTGTATTTTTTTTCCTTTTTTTTTTTTTAATTTCCTTAATCTTGGAATCAAATTTCTTTAACTTGTGGACAAACGGGCTGTAAAGATATATACTTATTATTTTTGTTTCCTAATGTTAAATAATGCCGATTGCATATTCACTTTAAGTGGTGATGTATTGGAAAATTTAAATAAATAATTAAAAATATATATATATATTTTGTTCCAGCCTGTATACCAGCCTCAAATATCATACTCTGGTCCATCACAGCAGTATGCAGGACCCTGGAGCAGTTTTAGTGGGTAAAGTGCACTTCAGGCAGGCGGACCCAGGCCCATCCCCCTCCCTACTTGTTACACTTGTGGTGGTAAATGTGAGCCCTCCAAAACCCACCAGAAACCCACTGTACCAACATTTAGGTGCTCCCTTCACCCATAAGGGTTATGGTAGTGGTGTACAGTTGTGGGTAGTGGGTTTGGGGGGGGGGGGGTTGGGGGCTCAGCACACAAGGTAAGGGAGCTATGTACCTGGGAGCAATTTATGAAGTCCACTGCAGTGCCCCCTTGGGTGCCCAGTTGGTGTCCTGGCATGTGAGGGGGACCAGTGCACTATGAATGCTGGCTCATCCCATGACCAAAGGGCTTGCATTTGGTTGTTTCTGAGATGGGCGTCCTTGATTTCCATTATTGCCGAAAATCAGAAACGACCAAGTCTAGGGACGACCATCTCTAAGGATGACCTAAATGTCAAGATTTGGGCATCCCTGACCGTATTATCGAAATGAAAGATCAACGTCCATCTTGTTTCGATATTACGGGTTTCCCCACCCCTCCACTGGGACGTTTTGCGAGGACATCCTCAGCAAAATTTGGGCATCCATTTTGATTATGCCCCTCTACATCACTCTTTTTGTCAGTTTGGTTCAGTACATCTTCCAAGTTCATCAAGATTTCTTTCAGTTCCTCCGCACCATCACCTTTGAGGTCTTTTACATCTTTTTCCATAAAACAATGTAGCAAATAATTCATTCAATCTCTCCACTATGGTCTTGTCCTCCCTGAGTGCCCATTTAGCTCCTTCATGATCTAACAGTTCCATGGATTCCCTCACAGGCTTTCTGCTTCTGATGTATCTGAAAAAGTTGTTACTATGGTTTTTGTCTCTTTGGCAAGTTTTTCTTCATATTCTCGTTTAGCTTTCTTCATCAATGCTTTGCATCTAGCTAGCCAGTGCTTATGCTGCTTCTTGTTTTCCTCATTCATCTCACTTTTTAACCATGTTTGCTCTGCTTTCCACCTTTGATAATATGTGGAATACATCTGGTCCGGGCTTCCATGATGGTAGTTTTAAACATCATCCATGCCTCATTTAAAGTCTTAATCTTTGCATCCAATCCTTTTAGCTACTTTTTAGCCATTTTCCTCATTTTTGTAGTCTCACCTAGGAGAGTTTCTTTCTTTCTTTCTTTCTTTCTTTCTTTCTTTCTTTCTTTCTTTCTTTCTTTCTTTCTTTCTTTCTTTCTTTCTTCCCTCTCTTCACTCTCTCTCTCCTCTTCCCCAAGTGTGACATTTCTTCCTCCCTCTATTCTGTTCTGCACAGTCCAATATGTCTCCCTTCTTCCCCTCCATGAGTCCAACATTTTTCTCTCTCTGCCCCTGCATGCTCTCTCTATCCCCCTCCTCACTCCCTCTCCCCTTCCCCCAAGTGTGACATTTCTCCTTCCTTTCTGTCCATTTAGTCCATCATCTTTCCCTCCACAAGTCCAACATTTATTCCTCTCTGCTTCTTGCATGCCCTCTCTCTCTCCTCTTGCCCTCTCCCCCCGATCTACCTTCATTTGTGGTCCAAAAGAAGCTGCAAATAGCAGGCATTCACATATGCTGCCCTGCTGCCATCCCTGGCATCTTCTTTCTACTGCAGCCCACCTTCTCTGATGTAACTTACTATTTCCTCAGAGGTGGGCCACAGCAGAGAGAAGACAGCAGGACCAGCGGAAAGGCAGGATATATGAATGTCTGGCGCCAGTGGCATCTTTTGGACTGCAAATGAAGGTAAATTGCAGGGGAAGGGATGGAAGGCAAGATGTTTGTTCTGGGTTAAGGGGACTGAAGGGAGAAAGACTCTCAAAGGGGGCCGATGCTGGGAAGCAGGCAGGCCGGTTGGTGGAATGATGCTGCTCCCTGACAAGTGCCACCTGAGGCCTCCACCTCAGTTGGCCTAATTATAGGACCACCCCTGGCTGTGGGGGCCCTGGGCAGCAGGGCAGAGGCCCTGAGATCAGGATGGACCTGGGAGTCACCCCAGAGAATACTAGGAGGAGGATGCAGATGGGCTGCAAGACCTCCTCTGAACCTGGTAGGTGGCCAGTGAGGGCCCTGGGCAGCAAGAGCACAGGCCCTGTGTATATCAGAATAGACCTTGGAGATACCCTAGAGAATGCTGGGAGGAACATGCAGATAGGCTGCAAGACCTCCTCAGTACTGTTATAGCATTGCCTCCTATATGTATAGTTCTCTTTGAATATTAATCCCTTACTTTTTCCCAGAGTGGAATGGAGATGGTTTTTATTTCTTACTCTCACCTGCACGCTTTCACAAGCTTACAGGCCAATATTTAAACTCTGCAGTCAGCGGTGTTAAAATTATTCATTGATATTCATTACTGCCATCCAGAGCACTGGATATCCAGGTAGAGAAGTGAATGCAGTGGCCATCCAGATATTAACCAAACTTAGTGTAACTTTATCCAGGTACAGTATCACTTCTCTGTAGATCACTGCCAGCTCTGCCTGTGCAGCACCCTGGCACTTTCTGGATAGTGCTGAAGCGATTTGTGCCACTTAATATTTACAGCTAGCGCCAGCTAAAGTAGTTATCTGGATAATGGTCACTGTCATCTGGATAAATGTATTTGAATATTTAACCCTTAATTTACAGTTACAGCTTTTTATTGGTACACTGTATGAAGGATAAGGGCAGACAAGGTTGGTAAAAAGGGAATTTAAAGATCTCTAACAAAATATATATTTAATGCTAGCGCAGTAGGACAGGTTAATCTTGTGAGTTCCATTTGCAAAAATGTTATTACTGCACCATAGTTGTATTCAGTTACTTTGTTACCAATGTGAAGTCTGACAATGTCTCTCCAAGTTTCAGGACCCCATTTTCTTTCACTTTAAATTAAGTTCTCCCAGATCTGATTTGTGAAATTTGTTATGAAAGACCCACTCTAGAGAGTCAGCAGCAGCCCCCAACCACCTTTGCTTCTTTCCCAACCTCTGCATTTCAAACCCTAAATACCATGGAAGGCTGGCAAACTACTGATTTTTATTGTCCACCGATTTCAGAAAGTTGTATCCTGCAGTGCTTACAAAGGACTTAAGAAATTAAGAATCACACTTTGTAGAGCCTCGGGAGAATGTACTCAGATTTTATTCTTTGTCCAATTATAAAGAAACGTAACTGTGCCTTTGTGAAAAAAGGAAAACCTTTTGACTACATGTTTTGCAATTTGCTAGTGGGAAAATGATACATAATGAGAATAACTCTATAAGTGCATTTATAAAGTTCATGCATACTTTTCTTTGTGCAGCTTCACTAAATTTTCAAAGTGAAAGTAACATAATAAATGACAGCAGATAAAGACCTGTATGGTCCATCCATCTGCACAACAAGATAAACTCATTTTATAAGGTAGGTGATACTTTACACCCGAGTTTGATTTGTCCTTGCCATTCTAAGGGCACAGACTGTAGAAGTCTGCCCAGCACTGTTCTTGTACTAAGTTCTGAAGCTAATGTCAATACCCCTGAAAATGTACACTCTAGCCTTTACATTTCTATTCAGTCACGATCAGGGCGTAGACCTTAGAAGTCTGCCCGGCACAGATTTTCCTTCCCAATTACCGGCGTCGCCACGTAATCTCCACTAAGATTCCGTGGATCCATTCCTTCCAATCAGGATTCCTTTGTGTTTATCCCATACATGTTTGAATTCCATTACCGTTTTCATCTCCACCACCTCCCGCGGGAGGGCATTCCACATAACCACCACCCTCTCAGTGAAAAAATACTTCCTGACATTACTCCTGAGTCTGCCCCCTTCAACCTCAATTCATGTCCTCTAGTTCTACTGCCTTCCCTTCTCCAGAAAAGGTTTGTTTGCGGATTAACACCTTTCAAATATTTGAACATCTGTATCATGTCACCCCTGTTTCTTCTTTCCTCCAAGGTATACATGTTCAGGTCAGCAAGTCTCTCCTCGTACAGTTTCCAACACAAATCCCATACCATTTTTGTAGCTTTTCTTTGCGCTTCTTCCATTCTTTTTATATCTTTAGCAAGATACGGCCTCCAAAACTGAACACAATACTCCAAACTGGGCCTCACCAACAACTTGTAGAGGGGCATCAACACCTCCTTTCTTCTGCTGGTTATACCCCTCTCTGTGCAGCCTAGCATTCTTCTGCCCATGGCTGTCGCCTTGTCAAATTGTTTCTTCACCTTTATATCCTCAGACACCAACACCCCAAGGTCTCTTTCCTGAGTCGAACTTACTAATCTATGTGTATATGTGTGTATATCTGCTTTGAAAATTACTCCAGGGAACACTAACATTTACTTCTGCTTTTTAACACAAACAAAATTCCTGTATTAATTTATGCACAAGTGGTCACATTTTTACAAGTATGCATGCAAATGCAAACCCCTCTCCCCCAATCCCACCTCAATGAACACCTCTATTCAGCCCAGGTAAGCACAGGTGCATAATTTGCCCACAAACCAGTGGCTAAAGAGAATCCACGTACGTGGAGAACTCAATAGATCCCATGGCACGTAAAGTGTAAACAAAAAGGTGGGAATATGAGCCAGGCTATCCAATAATTGGACCTAAAGTTACGTTTAAAATAAACAAAATGTAATAATATTCAAACAAATAATAATAACAAAATTCCACATTAAAAATGACTTAACTTCAGGTCCAATTATTGGATAGCCTGGCTCATATTCCCACAAACCAGTGGAACATTTTATAAAAAGCCTACTTCCATGGGTAAAGCTCTGATTTTACTCATAGAAGTGCTTTTGAAAATTACCCTCAGTGCAGACAATTGTTAAGATCTTTTCACATATGCACAATATGGCTCAGGGCTAGGATGGAGAAGATTAGTCTTCGATCTAATAGACCAGGAAGGGAACTTGAAGGGAGAAACTTGACTTCTGTCTTTGGCATCCAGTGTTGGATGCTCCCATAGTAAAATATCTGCGGCAGTGCTTCTAGCACCTAAAGGATCCAGCTCTGGGTAGAAGAGTGACTCCATTTTGATGGGGTAAGTCTTTCCCCCTGGGTTTGCCTCTTATGGAGTGTGGAAACACTCAACTGATCTCCTGGAGGGAATGAAGATTTACAAAGGGGTAGTGACAAATGTGCATCAGATGTGTATCCTCAGGTATCCAGAAGTGTAAAGGGAGCAAAAGGAGAGAAAACTGTCCAACTGCTACTCTATCCAGAAGTCCAGAGGAGAAAAGGTGAAAAAGGAGTTAAGAGGAGATGTTCAAGCTTTGGATGTTAGCGGTATGAAAAGTCAGAGAGCCCAACAGAGAAGGGTGTAGAAGAAACGATTAGACCCCTATTGTGCCTTTTGAATTTGTGTGTTGTCATGCTGCAAAGGCACCTGTAATCATTGGGTCGATATTCAAAATCATTTAACTGGCCAGAAATGGCTGCTGACTGGTTAAATCATTTGTTCGGGGCTATCCGCAAATTTTCTGTGGCACTTAACCGGCTATCTCAACTGAAAATTAGCGGTTAGCACCTACGTGAAAACAAGCTATTTTGGGGGCGTCAACACTTAACCAGCCAGGGTAACCACATAAATAGAACTGCAAAAAAAGCTATCCTGTCCTTATGCAGTGCCCCAGAGCCAGTAAAGTGGCAAATATTGACTTAACTGGCTATAACTGAGGAACTGAGTTTAATTCCCACTTCAGGCACAGGCAGCGCCTTGTGACTCTGGGCAAGTCACTTAACCCTCCATTGCCCCATGTAAGCCACATTGAGCCTGCCATGAGTGGGAAAGCGCGGGGTACAAATGTAACAAAAAAAATGTGTTAGCCAGCTCCGGAAAACCAGATATTCAATGCCGAAGCCCGGACGTGACCCGGCATTGAATATTCAGGAATAATGTCAGCAGTGGTCAGCAAAATGCCACCGGCTGAATATTGACCCCTATATGTACTGTTTGTTCTGGAGTAAATATTCTCAGTAAAGGCTTTTGATTTGGATCACCACTAGTGTGTCTAAAGTGTCTTCTTTAACTCTCAGGCCCTCAAGTGAAGAATATGTAGTCCTGGGTTTGTGTGTCACCTAGGCAGTCACCTACTGCATTCTCTGAGTGGTGAGACCCAGGTACAAAAACAGATTTATTTGTTGTTGGGACCAGAACTGAGACTGGAATAATCAAGAAAGCCAAATAAGCAGTCCTCAGACCTTTAAAACACTCTACTCAATAACTCAGGTGACTCCAGATATTGTGTTCTGAACCAGGTGTTTACTAAATCACTCAGGGCCAGATGCACTAAACCTTAACGACCCTCTAACAACCCTTTAATGAAGGAAATTCCTAACCGTTGCATGCATTAAAGGCCTTTTTCCGACGAAGCAAGCAGCTAACGAAAACGGAATACAAAAGAGTAACTACCATTGTAATGTGGACGATTCGGGATGCACTAACAATACCGACAATTACACCGAATCATTTACCATGACATATTAAACGTATGGTCGTCAGAGCAGTCGTAAAGGCCTGAGCTGTCATCTCCCGGCTTCCCCCTGCACCTTAAAATTCCAAGCTGGCATGTTTAAAAAGAAAAGTGAGATAAACAACACCTCCCCGCTTCTCTGCTCTCCTCTGAAGGTTCTGAAAACAACTTTAAACTGCTCAGGTCAGGTCCCCCTCCCCCTCCCTTCCTCTGTTTCCCCAAGCCGGGGGGGGGGGGGGGGGGGGAGGGGGGGGCGGGGGCAGGCTCAGGTCTCTCTGCTGAGCTAAAGGGAATCACAGTGAAAGAGGTCTTTTGTTAGAAAAGAGGATTTATGAAGGACGTCCTTTTGGAGTCTTGAGGAGGACCTCTTCAACTGCACTCTCCTGCTAGGATCACAGAGCTAAATCTTCACATGTCCTGATCCCCCCCCTCGCACGCCCCATCTGATGTAAGCAACCTAGTAGGTTTAATACGTTTGTGTTGAAGTTTGTGGCTCTACGCATGTTTTAGGAGCCAATTACCGACGGGGATTACAAATCTGTAATGCATTGTACTTTACAATACCGCACCGAACATGTGTGACTTGTTTTTTTGGTGCATTCTTCGTTTTTTCAAATTCAGTAAGCACTTTTACGTTTTAGATTTTTTTACGTTTGGTTGATGCATCTGGGCCTCAGAGTCAATCACAATGTTGGAATGTGGCAGAAGCAACCACAAATGTGCAACTATAACAAACTGGTATTTACAAAGTCTTGGTTAGTTCTCTCAACTTCCTATATCAAGTGTTTTAATATCCTTATCTCTTCACAATGGGTAGCAAGGTTAAAAAGAACAGTCCTCCTTATCTTTATTCCTGCTGCCCGAGCAGTCAGGATGGTTAAAGCAATGATAGGATTTACTTACAGTTCTGAGGATACCAGCTATGAACCTCAGTGACATCTGTGCTCGTGTACTGTTTCAGTGATTAGGATTTTATTAACAGTGGTTTGGATCCTCAGGAATCCTGTAGAGGTGATAAACCATGCTATCCTTCTGCATTAAGATGTTCCTGAACCACAGGTGTTACGGTCAGAGTGCCTTGATGAAATGCACATTGATAGCCCAGTCTCTCTTTCTCCTTTGTGTGGACAGAAGGGGTGCAGAGGGGCCCCCACCTTCTAACATCCAATAGGTCAATAGCATTATAGGTTCTGGTTCCTGTGGGCTTCAGTCTCATTCAGTGTTGCCAGGTTCACCACCCAATTGGGTGTTTTTTCTAAATAGCCTGAGGTCAAATTGCCTTGGTTGCGGCTAACAATTTATATGGGCTGCTTTCTTGCCCGTGTGCGGCTTTCTGGGCGGCCGCTGCCACCACAGTTATTGAAGTCACTGGCTGGCTGCTCAGAGCAGGAACTAAGTTTTGCATTTCAAATTCAAGCCTTGTTCTGGCTCCACCAATTGCGATGCCTGCTAGTTAAAGAACATGTCACTATTGGTGGAGCCAGAATGAGACTTGAATTTGAAACTGATGATTGATTACACCGTTGAGCAGCAGGCTCCTGCCAGGTCTGATGCCTGTGTATATAGTGTATCTTCCGAGTCTCAGAAAGCCCTGCAAGCTCTACTATTACCCATGGCTGAATACCTCAAGCTTGCAGTTCATCTCTGAGCTTATAGACAATTAAACTAACCTCGTCTCCAAAGTTCTCAACTAGGGAGAGGAAAGAAAACTAAAAGGATTTTAAGACCCTGTAACAGACAGATGGTAAGTACAAGTTACTAGATGTTTATTTAAACCCAATTTGGGGTATAGAAAATGTGGTGTTGTTAACACATTAGGTTCAGATAAGTATTAACCAAAGTATCTTATTTGCTCTCTCTTCTCTATAGTTATAACTTTTCTTTATAGTGTATATCTCAAGAATTGATTCTTTTTGAACTAATTTATGTCTTTCAGGTGTGAACACCTTGATCCAGTCTCTAGAACAGGTAACTTAGATCAAACTCAGTGACTTTTCAGTGTTTTTTCTTTAGCTGTGCATAGTAACAAATAGTAACATAGTAGATGACGGCAGAAAAAGACCTGCACGGTCCATCCAGTCTGCCCAACAAGATAAACTCATATGTGCTACTTTTGTGTATATGGTATACGCTTTTGTATTTTTATTCCAAATTAACTTCAATTAGATCTGCATAAAGTATCAAACCTGACCAAATTTTTGAGCTACTGCCATTTTGTTTAAGAACTTGCCAAAAATTAGACCTCATGTCTATACACCCTTATTGCTCTGCTTTTCCTTCCAAGCGCCCTCATTTACTCTGAGTTGGCATGGTAGTGCAGATTTATCTTTGGTCTTTCTTGGAGCTTCTTTCTTCTCCTTGCTTGTACATTGGAGCTCAAGTTCTTTTCTTCTAGTTCAGGAACCTAATGGCTTACACTTTGAAACAACCCTAGCTGGGATTCAGGGATAACTGTGGCTTTCTAACTAATAAAATAAATAAATAAATAATTTTGTAACCTTAAATAGTTTTTCTATACTTTTACTGAGTACCCTAAGGAAGGGCACTCTTCATTGAATCCTGTAGTCATACTGCCTACAGCAACTCGGTCTCTCCAAAATCATGCAATCTTCCACACTAGCACACCAGCAGATCATGCAGAACACACATGCTGCATGCCCAACCTTAAGCTTTTGAGACCAGTTTTCCCAGTGGCTTAACAGGGATAAATCCACTTACACAAACTTGTTTTACACAATCATGCATTCGGTCCCTCTACCTCAGACTTAACTGCAAAACTTTGAAACAGCACACGAAAAACAATTTTAAAAAAATCAGTTTTAGTTCTTTTTTTTCTGTGCTGAAATCCAACACCTTTCACCTCCTGCTCACTTCACCTGCACTCAGTGCTTAAACACTTGCAGAAAAACTCACTTTCATGAAACTCTTAAAAAGTACACAAAAAAAAGTTTTAGAACTTTTTTTCTTTGCTCAGATCCAACACCTTTCACCTCCAGCTTACTTCACCTGCACTTAGTGCTCAAACACTTGCAGAAAAACTCACTTTTCTGGGGGAAAGTGACTGAATATCACCATCTATATTCAGCACCACCAGCTATTGAAATAGTGGTGCTAAATATTAGTGATTTTTAAACAACCCAGCTGGCATTACAAAAAAAACAAAACACTTGTTAGTAGGCAGATATAGTCCCCTAATTATCTGTAAGAAAAATAGTGCATATGTGTTCAGGGAGGGGGTTACATTTGAGGAAAAACTGCAGACATTAATGCATACTTAATGTGTCCATTTATGCTAAGGTTGCAAAAACCTCAGAAAGGTGGTATATCAAGTCTCATTTCCCCCCTTCAGGTTGAAAAGATTGGTCTTGAAAGTCTAAACTTTGTTGTTGTTTTTTCTCCTTTTAATTTCCAAAAGATTTCTAGACATTTTAAAAATATAGAATAATGCAATAACTAAGAGCTTTTTCCCTACAAAGCCGCACTAGCGATCCCCATGTGGCAAATGAGAGAAAGCAAATAGGAACTGAATGGGCTTCCTCTCATTTGCTCCTCAGGAATCGCTAGTGCGGTGTTGTTCAAGAAGCCCTAAGCTTTTTATACAGTGATCTCTTTTGACTTTTGTGAAAAGCAGAACTAAAAGACTAATCCCGTCATGGTGAATAGCTGGATTAGTCAATAAATGTAAAAAAAATAATAAAATACTGCGTAAGCTAAATGGTTAAACTGTGATGAATAAGTACAGCAAGACTAATTCCTTGTTGTTGCATTATCAGAGACCCCACTTTACACTCACTATAATGTTCAAGAAACCTCTCTCTCTCTTTCTCCCCCTTTCTTCCAGGGTTTATGTATTTACAACCTATGAGAAGGTTTATATGGTTTCTATATACAGTGGGGGAAATAAGTATTTGATCCCTTGCTGATTTTGTAAGTTTGCCCACTGACAAAGACATGAGCAGCCCATAATTGAAGGGTAGGTTATTGGTAACAGTGAGAGATAGCACATCACAAATTAAATCCGGAAAATCACATTGTGGAAAGTATATGAATTTATTTGCATTCTGCAGAGGGAAATAAGTATTTGATCCCTCTGGCAAACAAGACCTAATACTTGGTGGCAAAACCCTTGTTGGCAAGCACAGCGGTCAGACGTCTTCTGTAGTTGATGATGAGGTTTGCACACATGTCAGGAGGAATTTTGGTCCACTCCTCTTTGCAGATCATCTCTAAATCATTAAGAGTTCTGGGCTGTCGCTTGGCAACTCGCAGCTTCAGCTCCCTCCATAAGTTTTCAATGGGATTAAGGTCTGGTGACTGGCTAGGCCACTCCATGACCCTAATGTGCTTCTTCCTGAACCACTCCTTTGTTGCCTTGGCTGTATGTTTTGGGTCATTGTCGTGCTGGAAGACCCAGCCACGACCCATTTTTAAGGCCCTGGCGGAGGGAAGGAGGTTGTCACTCAGAATTGTACGGTACATGGCCCCATCCATTCTCCCATTGATGCGGTGAAGTAGTCCTGTGCCCTTAGCAGAGAAACACCCCCAAAACATAACATTTCCACCTCCATGCTTGACAGTGGGGACGGTGTTCTTTGGGTCATAGGCAGCATTTCTCTTCCTCCAAACACGGCGAGTTGAGTTCATGCCAAAGAGCTCAATTTTTGTCTCATCTGACCACAGCACCTTCTCCCAATCACTCTCGGCATCATCCAGGTGTTCACTGGCAAACTTCAGACGGGCCGTCACATGTGCCTTCCGGAGCAGGGGGACCTTGCGGGCACTGCAGGATTGCAATCCGTTATGTCGTAATGTGTTACCAATGGTTTTCGTGGTGACAGTGGTCCCAGCTGCCTTGAGATCATTGACAAGTTCCCCCCTTGTAGTTGTAGGCTGATTTCTAACCTTCCTCATGATCAAGGATACCCCACGAGGTGAGATTTTGCGTGGAGCCCCAGATCTTTGTCGATTGACAGTCATTTTGTACTTCTTCCATTTTCTTACTATGGCACCAACAGTTGTCTCCTTCTCGCCCAGCGTCTTACTGATGGTTTTGTAGCCCATTCCAGCCTTGTGCAGGTGTATGATCTTGTCCCTGACATCCTTAGACAGCTCCTTGCTCTTGGCCATTTTGTAGAGGTTAGAGTCTGACTGATTCACTGAGTCTGTGGACAGGTGTCTTTCATACAGGTGACCATTGCCGACAGCTGTCTGTCATGCAGGTAACGAGTTGATTTGGAGCATCTACCTGGTCTGTAGGGGCCAGATCTCTTACTGGTTGGTGGGGGATCAAATACTTATTTCCCTCTGCAGAATGCAAATAAATTCATATACTTTCCACAATGTGATTTTCCGGATTTAATTTGTGATGTGCTATCTCTCACTGTTACCAATAACCTACCCTTCAATTATGGGCTGCTCATGTCTTTGTCAGTGGGCAAACTTACAAAATCAGCAAGGGATCAAATACTTATTTCCCCCACTGTATGTAAATAGCAGCTTTTACACAAGTAAATGTGCTCCATGTGTAAATGCTGATTTTACGATACCAGTATTTACACATATATAAGCTGCGGAATGCACAAATTTGAAGGTAGCATGTTCTGAGCATGGTATAGGCGGTCCAATAAATATATGGGTATTCCTATTTTACTACGGGAATTCAAGTATACCTTTTAAAATTCCCCCATTGTATAGGGGCAAGATTATGCTATTTTTAGGATTTGCAAGATTCTGTCTTACTGTAACCCAAGGGTAATATATATTTTTTCCTGGTCTGAGTCTATAGGCCAAAATCAGGTCAAACTCAGGCCCCAGAGGTATTTATACACATATTCTTTTTTTTTTTTTTGCACTTTCTCATTTCCTCGTTCATTCTGTCCCTCCTTTTTGGCTCTTTCTCATTCTCTTGTTCTTTCTATACCTCATTTTTCCTCTTAATAGGTCCCTCATTCTTTCTATACCTCCATTTTGACACTTTCTCATTTCCTCATTCTTTCTATACCTCCTTTTCGCTCTCTCATTCCCACGTTCTTTCTATCCCTCATTTTTAGCACTTTCTCGTTCTCTCATTCTTTCTAAATATTTTTGCTCTCTCATTCTATCCTTCCTTTTTGACACTTTCTCATTACCTCATTCTTTCTGTTACTCATTTTTGCTCTTTCTCATTCCCTCATTCATTCTATACCTTTTTTGGCATTTCCTCATTCCCTTGTTCATTATGTTCCTCCTTTTTGGCACTTCCTTGTTCACTCATTCTATCACTTCTTTATGACTCTTTCTCATTCTATTCTTTCTAGCCCTTCTTTTTGGCACTTTCTCATTCATTCATTCATACTTTCTATTCCTCCTTTTTGGCTCTTTCTCATTCCCTCATTCTTTATATTCCTCCTTTTTAGCACTCTCAGTCCCTTGTTTTTTCTATCACTCCTTTTTGGCAATTTCTCACTCCCTTTTTTCTATTCCTCTTTTTTTGGGTATTTCTCATTCCCTCAGTTTCTGTATTTCCTTGTAGGCACTTTCTTGTTCATTCATTATTTCTATCCATACTTTTTGACTCTTTCTCATTCCCACGTTCTTTATAGTCCTCCTTTCTTGGCTTTTTTCTAGCTCCCTCATTCCTTCTATCTTTCATTTTTAGGTTTTTTCATTCCCTCATTCTTTCTATCCCTCCTTTTTTGCTCTCTTTCCCTTGTTCTTTATATTACTCCTTGTTGGCACTTTCTCATTCCCTCATTCATTCTATACCTCCTTTTGGGCTTTCTTGTTCCATCATTCTTTCTAACCCTGCTTTTTGGCAGTTTCTCATTTCCTCATTCTTTCTATACCTCCTTTTTGGCACTTTCTCATTCATTCACTCATTCTTTCTACTCCTTCTTGGCTTTCTCATTCCCTCATTCTTTCCATATCTCCTTTTTAGCACCCTCTCATTCCCTAGTTCTTTCTATTCCTCCCTTAACATGGGTGCTGAGCCCCCCAAACCCACTCCCCACAACTGTACAACACTACCATAGCCCTAAGGGGTGAAGGGGGCACCTACATGTGGGTACAGTGGGTTTCTGGAGGGTTTTGAAGGGCTTGCGTTTACCACCACAAGTGTAACAGGTTGGGGGGATAGGCCTGGGATGACAACTATCAACACATTGCATGTTTTTGCAAAAAGGGGATGTCAGCTGTCAAAATATAACACGTGGATCCAAAGAATATTTTTAAAAGTGCGTAGCAGCTGCAAAAAAAGGGATGACAGCTGTGAACACATTGAATGTAGCTGCAAAACAAAGGGATGACAGCTGTCAACAGACTGCATGTGAATGCAAAGATTGTCAAAAAAGGGATGTTAGCTGTCAACACCTTAAATGTACCTGCAAAAAAGAGATGACAGCTGTCAACACATTGCATGTTTCTACAAAAAGGGGATGACAGCTCTCAAAACATAACATGTGGATCCAAAGAAAATGTTAAAAAAGTGGGTAACAGCTGTCAACATATTAAATCTGTATATCAAGATGGGATGACAGATGTCAACACATTGCATGTAGCTGCAAAAAAAGGGATGACAGCTCTCAACATTTTAAATGTGCCTGCAAAAAATGGATGACAGCTGTCAACATATTAAATGTGCTGGCAAAAAAGGGATGACAGCTGTCAACAAGTTGCATGTTTCTGCAAAAACGGGATGAAAGCTGTCAACACATTGCATGTTTCTGCAAAAAAAGGATGACAGTTGTCAACAATTGCATGTTTCTGCAAAAAAGGGATGACAGCTGTAAACCCTTTTTTGCAGCTATGTGCAATGTGTTGATAGCTGTCATCTCTTCTTGATATACAGATTTAATATGCAGACAGCTGTTACCACTTTTTAATATATTGTTTGGATCCACATGTTATGTTTTGAGAGCTGTCATCTCATTTTTGTAGAAACATGCAATGTGTTGACAGCTGTCATCCCTTTTTTGCAGGTACATTTAAGATGTTGACAGCTAACATCCCTTTTTTGACACTCTTTGCATTCACATTCACATGCACTGTCAAGATATTAAATCTGTATATCAATGTTAAGAGTGTCAAAAAAGGGATGACAGCTGTCAAAATGTAACTTGTGGATCCAAATAACATTTTAAAAAGTGGGTAACAGCTGCGCTGGTGGCAGGGGCCATTTTTCCCGTGCACCAGGGTCCTTTTCCTGCAGCAAGTAAAACCCAGAAAAAATGGCCATGCGGTGAGAACTCTCACTGCATGACCATGCGAAAGGGAACCCTTATCGCAACCCATTGAGATGGCGATAAGGGCTCCGACGCTAACCCAGAAGTAACCATGCAGCACATAGCAATGCCTGATTACCACTGTTGTGCAGGGATGTCTGTGTGGCCATTCTAAGAATGCTGCCAGACAGACATCCTTTTCCCTGTTTTTTTTCCGTTCATATGTTGGACATTCCAGTTTGTAAAATGACTGTTCATGATGGACACCCTGACATATTTCCTGTTGGAAAATACATGTGAGTTTGACGTCCTTTTGAAAATACCCCTCTACATGTGTCAAAATCTTTGTAACATCAATTCAAGTACTAGATAAGTGCTTTTATGTCTCTGATAAGACTTTTTTTCCCAATTATATTTTGGATTGCTTATAATGAGGCCCTTTTACTAAAACTTAGCAAGCTCAAGCAGAATTAGTGCGCACTAAATGCTAAGAAGCTCATAGGTATAAAATAGGCTTCTTAATCATTTAGCGCTCATTAATTCCGTTAGCATGCGCTAAGCTTTTCTTAAAGGGTCCCAATATAGAATAGTATGGAGACCAATCTCTTAACATTGTTTGCTGATAGTGTTCTGAACACAATTGTTGAAAGTCTTTAATAATGATTAAGGGCCTCTTTTACTAAACCATGCTAGTAATTCCCAGCACAGCAAATGAGAGGAAGCCCATAGAAATTGACTGGGCTTCCTCTCATTTGCTGTGTGGGAATCACTAGCATGGTTTAGTAAAAGAGACTCTTAATCATTATTAAAGACTTTCAACAATTGTGTTCAGAACTCTATCAGCAAACAATGTTAAGAGATTGGTCTCCATACTATTCCATATTGGGACCCTTTAAGAAAAGCTCAGGATCAAAGTCCACTGCACTAACCACTAGGATACTCCTCCACTCAATTACCCTTACAAGTCACCCAATTATATTAGCCATAGTTTCTGGATTAGGCAGAGACACTTTTCTGAGTGGAGGAGCGCCTAATTGAAGGTGGAAAAGCACTGAAAGGTTGAGTGATTGTCCACAAGCTACCACCTTGACAAAATCTGTGCCTCTCCCCTTCCCTGACCCATAGGATCCACACGAAGCAGGTGTCTCCTTCTCCAAGATCTGTAGCTTCTAGAGGTGCTACATAGGTCAAAGTGGGGTATAGATTTGTAAAATAAATAGATAAATAGCTTATTTCAATTCAACTCATATTTAAAAATAGTTACAGTTGGTAATAAAAAATTGTATTAATCATTAAAATTAGTGGACTGGAAAAGCAAGATGGTGTCATGAAGAGAACACTGAAAGTGGTTCCTCTCCTGACTTCCTTAGTTCTTAAAGTCTTACCTGCTCATATGCCGAAACGAAGGGGCAAGCAGCGTGTGAGCCCCGCTACACCTGCTAGACTGTCAGGTCTGATGGACCGCTTCATTATTATTATTAGCATTTGTATAGCGCTACCAGACGCACACAGCGCTGAACACCTGATACAAAGAGACAGTCCCTGCTCAAAGGAGCTTACAATCTAAATAATACAGACAGACAAGACAGTTACAGTTACGGGTGAGGGAAGTAATGGGAGCTAAAAAGCATCAGTGAAAAGCTTCATGGCACCAGGAACTTTTTCGGGGCTAACTACCTCGTTGTTGGAGGGAGCGGTGGGAGGTGAACCGCTCCCCCAGCTTGAGGCTGAGACCACATTCAGCCCCGATGAGTGGAGACCTCCAACAATGCCAGCGTTACAGCTGCAGCAGGGGCAGGAAACCCCTAGTGGCATGGACCGAGGAGAGCTTCCTGCTGCAGGGTCTGTTAGCAGCTTGGACCCGCTGGAAATAATTGTCAATGAGAAGATAGTGGAGAGAGCCAGCGTTTTGACTGACTCGAGAGCAGAAGGTGGAAGGCAACAGTTGAAATTATTGAAGAGTTAACTTTAACTATTAAGTTTTTTTTGCCTACAAAACCAGAAGTAATAACTCTAGACTCAATATGGGAGGCTCTTATGGGTCTAGAGAAATCTTTTTCTTAGAAACTAATAATGGTTACTCAAGCCTCAAAATTACCTCTAGAGAAGATAGCAAATCTGGAAACAAAAACATTTAATATCAAAAAATCAATATAGCTGAATAATGATAACGTGAAATCTCTTCAACAAACAGTCTAATTTAATTAAGGAAAATATATTATTACATCTTAAAATTGAAAATATGGAAAATCAGCTATGGGCTAAAAACCTTAGGCTGATTAATTTTCCAAAGGTTTCATCAATTGCCCCCTTAATAACATTTAAGATATATTTATCTGAAATTTTGAAGATTCCAGAACAAGTTTTTCCATCCGTCTTGAAAATATATTACTTACCATCATATAAGAAGGGGAAAAAAGATGATCAAAATGGAGGAGCAGAACTTTCATTTGATATGCTTAACTTAACTCAGATAATTCAAGAAGATGAGAAGGTGACATCAGCAACATTAATAGTGACATTTGTATTAGAAACCGACCGAGGTTGGGGTCTGAAGCAATTTTTTCGTCATAGAGATGAACTCTTTATGAATAATAAGATAAGAATATTTCTGGACATTGCCAGAATAACCCAAAAGAGACATCAATCATTTCTAAAGTTACGTCCTAGGGTATTACAACTGGGTGGTTTCTTTTGGTTAAATTTCCCATGTAAATGTGTATTGAAAGTTAACTCAGTTAGATATATTTTTTATGATCCAACTCATTCAACTTCTTTCTTAGATTCCAAGGTTGCTACTACCCCTAAGCAACAACTTGCAACACTATCTACATCTACTCCGTAATAATTATTGATTTGGTGTCTTATGTTTCTCTTCAATTTCTTACTCTGATTTAGTAGAAAATACATTTCATAGAATTTTACCTTGCTTTTCCCACTCTTGTGGACTAGAAATGGAGAAAGGAAATAATATAGACAAATGTATACTTGTTTTATTTTTCCTACAATGTAATTGAATTATTTATTTCTTACCATTTTTGCATATCAAGAGTTTTCTTGACATACTGTTAATACTTAAATTTAAAAAAAAATAGTGGACTGGACACCACTGCACTGAAAGAAGAGGGAAAGTACACCTTTATTTATTCAGAACAAATAGTAAAGTGATTATGCTGTGTCACAAGACCATTTCTTTATGAAGTCACGATTCCATCAAAGATGCAATAAAAATAAATCAGACTCAGGGTATTTGTATTTGCACCTTATCTATAGCCCTTCTAATGTGTTTCCTTTCTGTGCTGATTAAGAAATGGATTGTGTGCTGACAGAAGAGAAAGAATAACTCTTTGAAACTGTACATACACACTCAATGAAAAGAAACGTCATGTTCGCAAAGGGATCTCACTGATGTGCAAAACCAAGAACTGGTTAATTCTAAGAATGTGCAAATGGCAGACTGTTAGAGCAGGTTAGTGCAGTGGTTCCCCAACCTGCCCTGGGGGAACCCCAGCCAGTCAGGTTTTCAGGATACCTGCAATGAATATTCATGAGTTAGATTTGAATGCACAGCCTCCATTGCATGCAAATCTAACTCATGAATATTGATTGCAGACATCCTGAAAACATGACTGGCTGGGGTTCCTCCAGGACAGCTCTGGGAACCACTAGGTGAGTGGTTAGATGAGTAGGCTGTGAACCAGTAAACTCAGGGTTCAATCCCACTTCCTTCACTAATGCAGAGTTGCCAGTTACCCTGTTCCTGCAAGGAGATTTTAGGCCAGTTCTGGATTTCTGATAATGCCATGCTGATGCATTATGGGACCAGCAGCCTTGGTTTCAATGAGTAGAGTCAGAATTACCACACTACTTTGGGATATAAGTTTAAAACCAGGACGGGCCAAAAAGTCTCTCTCCTGGACCTAGGTAACTTGGTATTACATTACATTATAATCTTACATCCCACAATTACCAACAAGTTCAATGCATGTAACAGCTAAGAAATCTGAAGAATTCTCCAGAGAAAATTACAAATCAGCAAATAAATCTAAGAAAAAGAAGAATCCAAAGAGCCCTAGAACAATCATCAATTAGCATTCAAGAGATATTTTCTGAAAAGAGAGAACTTCAGAAGTTTTCTAAACTGATAAGTTCCTTATTTGTGTGAGAAAGGCAGATAAAGAATTCCAAATAGAAGCTGCTTGATATGACAAAGACGCTTTAAATGAACGCAAGGTCTTAACATTTTAAACAGAGGGAAAGTAAGAATTTCTAGAAGACCTAAAATGGCATCAGTTTAAAAAAAATTGTCAATCAAATAAGCTGGAATATCTCAATGAAAGACCTTTAAATCCAAAACAGAAACTTTAAATTGTAATCTGGCCTCTACTAGTAGCCAGTGAAGTTGTAACAAAAATGTTCTGGTATGAGCATATTTATCAGCTGCAAAGATTACTCTTATTGCAACATTCTGTTCTCTGTCCAATCTAACCTTCAATATCTTCAAACAACCAATATAAATGGAATTACAATAGCCAAGTTTTGATATTACTAAACACTGGACCAGCAGTCAAAAATACTGTTAGATTAAAATATTTGCAAAGGACCCTTAACTTCCCAAGAAGCAAAAAAAGAGCTTTTGACTATTTTGTTAACCTGAGCATGTAAAACAGTTGGCAATCCACTTCAACACCCCAAATTTTTGAGACCAAATCTAATTCAGTTCACAATTTTCAATCTTTATAACAGGATTATCTCTTTATGTCTATGTTTATTACAAGCTTGATAACCGCTTTAGTTCAATGGAGGTCAAAGTGGTTTACAAAAAATACAGTTTAAACATAAAAGAAAAGAATGCCAATCACAAGATAGGAAAGATACACAACTGAAACACTCGCAAAAAGTAATGCAAAATAAAACTACCCATAAAAATTTGGTCTTGGGCAAGTCACTTTATCATTCATTGCCTCAGGTGCAAATTTAGGGCTCTGTTTAGTTAGCTATATAATAATAATAATAATAACAATTTTTTTAGCAATAAGTTTCACACCAACATGTGTTCAAAATAACTGATTCACATGCAGAGTTACCCCTTCTTATACAAAATCAACAATGCAGCTTGCATTAAACTCATGAATTTGTATTATGCTCGGAAAGTTTATAACACATGCAGAAGTGCTGTTAAATTTTCCTGGCAGCATAAGCCCATTAATGCTTGAGCTAATGTTCCTTCAGAAGCTTCACTGCTTTTAAAGGAGTCAGTGAAAATCCAAAAATAGCCTTCCATTCCCGATCCCACATAAAAAAATATAGACACCCCCCCAGGACCTCCTCCTGTCTCAAAGCAACTCCTGGAAGTCCAGTGGGGTTGTGCTGCCCCCCAAAATGTCCTTTTGTTTAGTTTCTTGTGCAGATTATGGGACTCTATTTTGTTTGAGTCTGAATTTTTTGTTTGTTTTTTTGTTTCAGAAGCAATATTAGTTGTGTGCACTAATTTGAAAAGAGTATGCAGTATTCACAAAAGGACCCTTTTACTAAGGCATGATAGGCCTAACGAGGGCCTGCCCTATGCTAAAAGGGTATTACCACAGGATGCGCTGAGACGTCCCGCTGTAGTTTTCCGCTTGGTGCACGCTAATTCCATGCTGGAAAATATTTTTTATATTCCAGTGCAGGAGGCGCATCCTTGGGTGGAGAGTAGGCATGCCTGACACTAATCAGGTAACGCTGGCACATTACTGCACACTACCCAATTAATGCGGAAGTAGCCTAAATAGGTGGCAGTAGGGGCTCCCACGGTAATGGCCATGTGCTAATGGGGAAATTAGCACATGGCCATTACAAAAAAATATGGCAAGAGGGTCATTTTACCACCACACTAAAAGTGGCCACAGTGCTTGGAAATCTCATGTGCTGACAAAAGAGCTGGCCACTTTTTTTTTAGCACAGCTTGTTAACAGGACCTCAAAGAGTTTGTGCACACTTCTTCATCTCAAGCACATCTCTAGTGTCTAGAGGAGGAAGGCAGTGATCCCCGAGTACACCTGTCATAGCGACTCCATTTTCATAACCAGTGTCACCAGTAGTACCATTAGCGGTCAGGCTATCACTTTCTTATTTGGCAGCCCAACTCTTACTGACTGGGTGTGGAATGATTTCTCTGGATAAAATTTAAGTAGTCAGCAGGGGAAAACTTGAAACAGCAAGTTTTGTTAGTTAATGCCATTACTTAGCTGGACAAACCTTTTGAATATTATCCTAATACTTTTTAATTGCACACAATTTTCAATATGGGAATTATTTTTGAAACATCCAAAAAGTGACAAACTGGCAGATGGACTTTTTTCTCACAAAAACGTCCAAATCACTGTTTTTCAAACCCATTTTTAGATGTTTTTCTATCTGTAGTGCATCCAAATCACAAGGAGGAATGTTGGGGTATGTTAAGGGTGGGATTTGGGTGTTCCTAACACTTGAATGTTTTTCTGCCGTAATGGAACAAAACAATAATGTTCAGGGCTAAAAGTTAGCTGTTTTGGTGTAGCACTGTTTTAATAATAACCAAGCCACAAAAAAGTGCCCTAAATAACCAGATGACCACTGGAGGAATAAAGGAATAACACTCCCTTACTCCCCCAGTGGTCACTGACTCCCTTCCACCCCCCCCCCCCTCACAAAGATGTAAAAGAAACAATACATATCAGCCTCTATGACAGCTTCAGATGTTATAGCCAGTCCTATTAGAGCAGCAAGCAGGTCCCTGGAGTAGCCTAATGGTCAGTGAAGTGCACCATGGAGAAGGGGACCCAGGCCCATAATCCACTATAACTGTTACACTTGTGGTGGAAAGTGTGAACCTACCCCCAAACCCACCAAAAACCTACTGTATCCACATATAGGTGACACCTGCAGCCATAAGGGCTATTGTAGTGGTATATAGTTGGATACAGTACGTTTTTGGTGGGTTTTGGAGGGCTCATCATACAATATAAGGGGATAAGGGTGAGATGTATACCTAGGTCCTTTTATGTGAAGTCCACTGTAGTGTCCCCTAGGGTGTCCCACTGCTCTACTGGGATGTCAGTGTGGCCAGTCTACTAAGAATGCTGGCTCCTCCTATATCCCAGTGGCTTGATTTTGTGCGTTTTGTGCATCTATCTTTTTCAAAAATTATCCAAAAAGATAGATGCACTAAGGCCAAAACATCCAGAAAATGTCTAGGAAATGGCCATTTTGAAACAAAAAGATGATTTTCAGATTCGAAAATGGTAAATATATGTATACCCTGGAAGATATGACTGTTTATCACCAGGATGCTGAGTAATGGAATCTTCTGAAGTTCTGTAAGTACACAAGTGGTCTATTCCTGATTGTGATCATGGTGTGAACTAAGAACCCATAAAGGGTCAAGGGGATTGTTCAGTGAAGGAAGTGAGGAATAGCATCTAAAGACTGAAACAGTCCCTGGATATATCCACCGGTGCCTGCAGTATGAGATACTGAAAGAGAAACAGTACCTGGATTTGCTGTTTAAGCAGTGAATCCGTCTGATTGCTTTCAGATATAACCCCCATGCTTACTAGCACAGAATCACCTTGGGTGCTGTTGACAACCAGAGAAATCCAGTATAGCTGTGATGGTTCTTCTGGAATGGAGGTCTTCAGGCCACTGAGATTCAAAAATGGCACCCTGACTTCCCCAAACTCCATCGATTATAGCATCCCCCAGGGATCTTCTTTGTCCTATTTATTTTTTAACATCTACCTGAGCCTTTTGAAAGAGATTATTCATTGATTGCTAATTCCTTTTAAACAGAAAACAAACATATAAATAAATAAACATAAAACAAACAAAAACAACCCCCCCCCCCCCCCAAAAAAAATATCTTTTTGAACATAGTAACATAGTAAATGACCACATATAACTTGAATGGTCCATCTGGTCTGTACAACAGTCACGCTCATCAGTGGCGATCCAAGCCGGCATGACACCCGGGGCGGATCGCTGATGCGCCCCCCCCCCCGGGTGCACGCCACTGGGGGGGGTGGGGGCCGCGGCGCGTGCCTGTCAGCTGAGTTCGCTAACTTCGCTGCAGCTCCCTCTGCCCCGGCCAGAACAGGAAGTAACCTGTTCCGGGGCACAGGGAGCTGCAGTGAAGTTAGCGAAGTTAGCGAACTCAGCTGACAGGCGCGCACCGCGGCACCCCCCAGCGGCGTGCACCCGGGGCGGACCGCCCCACCGCCCCCCCCTTGGTACATCACTGACGCTCATTATCAATTCATGATTAAACCAACAATGAATGTGACATAAAGTACTTGATCATGGTCTTTCTTTGCCATTTCTGGGACATAGACCATAGAATTCACCCAGCAAGTACTGTTCTTACATTCCAACTACTGGAGTTGCTGTCGAAGCCCACTCCAGCATAACAGAATCTGTCTTGTCATTTGCGGGACACAGACTGTAAAAGTTTGCCAGGCACTGTCCTCACATTCCAGCTACTGAAGTTGCTGTTGAAGTCCTCTCCAACCCATTCTAAACTGGATTGCCATATATGGGACACAGACCGTACAAATCTGCCCAGCACCAACTTCAGTGCTTCACATTGAAAGTTGCCATATAAATGCCATTTGTCACATCAACACACATACAGCCATTCAAGTTTTTTTTTATGCAATCCATTTTCTAATTAGAGATCCTCTGTATTCATCATATGCGTTTTTCAATTCTGTCACCATTTTGTCTTTACCACCTCCCTCAGGAAGGCATTTTAAGCACTGACCACTTACTCTGTGAAAAAGAATTTCCTGACTTTACTCCTGTGCAGCTTAACTCAGTTTTTCAGACAGCAAGTTTATGCACTACTGTTTGGTAATGAATTCCATGACTAGGGCCTGGCAACTGTAAATATTCTATGGCGAGACTCTTCAAAATGACTGAGATGGAGCATGTAATAACCTATGATTTATGGACCTTAACAAGCATGTTGGGTTATAAATTTTTACCATCACAGCTCTAACCAATGGAGCATCAGCAATTAAAGCCTTGTAAATCAAAGTTAAAATTTTAAACTTAACATACAACTCAACAGTTAACAAATGTAACAACTTCAAAATTGGTGTAATATGACTTGACTATTGAATATTAGTTATCACTTGTGCTATTGCATTCTGGACAATTTGTAATGTGCAGAGAGAGTATTGTGGTAGCTCCATATATAAAGCATTATAGCAGTCAAGGTGTGGCATAACCATACCCTGAACCACTGTACAAAAAATTACATATGAATTCAGAAGTTTCTTTAAATGATGCAACATTCACAGACAGACAGAAAGGAATTTCTAATTTTTGAAGAACCGGAATAGCTGCATTATCCACTACAATCTCATAAATATTGCAAATCATTTTATCCCGAGGAAAACAAAAGCCCAGTCAAGACTTGTGATTTTCATTTTCCCATCTGCAGTTACAAGAGACAAAATCTGCTTATGCCAGAATCACTTCATGAGGCAAAAGGGTCTTTAACACTTTTTACCTAGAGAGTCCATTACAAAATTATTTCTGTTTAGTACAGAAATATTTTTAAGCAAATTTCCTAGTGCCATAAATTATGTTGTATACATTGTTAATCAGAAGTAAACTACATTGCAGTCTGGTGACACTTGAGGAGTTTGAACTTTGAAATGGCTTTGTTCCTTTAAGCCTTCCAGATTCAGCTGGAGGTGCAACTCAAGCAATGTGAGACCTGTTTCTAGCTAAGCATGTGAAGCTTTAATTTTAAAGGGCCAGCACTAGTCAACACTAGTCTGGAAATGAGAAAAGATAGATGGCAAAAATGTATCCCCCTCCCCCACCTGCTTTAGCATTTGGCTGGAAATGGAATACAAGCATGGAGTACTTCCATAGGATACCTTTTCCATTAGATGACTGTTAAATCTTTAAGCAGCATAGACCACTAGGGCTTTGGATGTGTGGCTACTGATATTCATGGGGATCTGAGAAGGGAAAGACAATTATGCGTTTAGAAGAGTTCATTAATCTTCTTTGTTTCCTTGTTTGCCCCCAAGAACTTTTGCTGGTCATTTCATCTTTCTTGTATGACTTAAGATCTTTGGAGGGAAAAAATGAAAACGGCCTTTTGGCTACCTCCCATTGAGAGATCTTACAAAAGAATAGTGAAGCTTAAATATAGGAAGTGCAACATGAGAGCTTGTATTCTAGAACATTCAAAGGCAGGACCCTGATCCAAACTGTAATTCTTGAATAAAAGCAAAAAAAAGAAAACTTCCTCTCTCTCTCTCACTACAAAGATGTGACTTTTACTACACACAGCATGATTCATGGCATTTAAATGATTATCCGTGATGGTGTCAAATGCCAGATGCTGTCAATATTTTTGTTCCTGCATGGGAAATGGAAAATGCTGTCAGTTTTAATTTCGATATTTAATACCATGAGAAATCTGTGTAATTTCTTTTTTCATTTCTATTTATATGAAATAAATGATACTTGTACAAAAATCAGCATGCGTGAATCCCAAAAACCTTTTTGCAAGAAACACCTTAAGAAAACAAATAGTTCATTCATTGTCTACCAGAAAAACAAAATAGTGAGATTTAAGACCCAATTCAAAGTAGAAAAAAACAATTGCCTTTTGGAAAAAGGTGTAAGAAAATGACAACAGGACCATCCTATTTAACTACAGGATTCACAGACCTCTAGAATACTTATACCAGTACTCAACCCTCTCCTGGAGGCACATCTAGCCAGCTGGATTTTCAGGAGTACTGCAATGAATATAGAGGACATAAAGAGGGGCATAATCGAACGGGGCTCCCAAGTTTTCCTGAGGACGTCCTCGCAGGGCGTCCCGGCCAGGGCCGTGCCTAGGGTCTCCGGCGCCCCCCTGCAGTTGGCCTCTCCGGCGCCCCCCCCCCCCGAAAACGAGCGCTACACTACCCGCGCTCTTCTCCCCAGATCCTTTTTTTTTTGTTTAAATTTACCTCTCCGGCGCGTGGCAGCGTTAGTGAGAAGGAGGCGGCGCTCCCCCGCCCCGACGTGTCTTGACTTCGCTGTGTCCCGCCTTCTTCTGACGTCAGAAATGACGTCAGAAGAAGGCGGAACCGAGCGAAGGAAAGACACGTCGGGGCGGCCGGGGGAGCGCCGCCTCCTTCTCACTTACGCTGCCGCGCGCCGGAGAGGTAAATTTAAACAAAAACAAAAAAAAGGATCTGGGGAGAAGAGAGCGAGGTAAGCATGGTGCGGCGGGGCGCCCCCCAGAGGATGGCGCCCTCCTGCCATGCTTACCTCGCTTACCGCATCGGCACGGCCCTGGTCCCGGCAAAGGGGCGGGGAAACCTGTATTATCGATTATGCCGATTTGGGCGACCCTGGGAGAAGGATGCCCATCTCCCAATTTGTGTCGAAAGATGGGCGCCCTTCTCTTTCAAAAATAAGCCTGAAAGTTATCTATGGGGGTAATTCTAGAAAGTGAGTGTCAACATTAACACACCAATCCCCAGATTCTATATAAGGTGCTGATATTTGGGTGTCATTCCAAGATGTGCGACCAACTAAATTGGCTTAGTGCCAAAAATTTGACCTTGCGGGCACATCTTGCTATGTGCTAGTCTATAACAATGTGTGTCCAAATCCCATAGCGCACAACCCAAAAGAAGGTGTGAACATGGGAGGTGCATGGGCAGGTCAGGGGTGTTTCTAATATTTGTGCACAGTGTTAAAGAAAACCAGGCATGTGTGCCCAAGTTGGGCACAGGAAACTATACCTGGTTTTAGTAGGTATAGGTCCTGACACTTAAATTTGGGCACTAGAATCAACATTCAGTTCTATAATGGGTGCTCATTGAGAGTTGGTTTTGTTTAGTTTCAATTGTGGAGTAGAGGAGTGGCCTAGTGGTTAGAGCACTGGTCTTGCAATCCAGAGGTGGCCAGTTCAACTCCCATTGCTGCTCCTTGTGAGCTTGGGCAAGTCACTTAACTTTCCATTACCTCAGGTACAAACTTGGATTGTGACCCCACCTGGGACAGAGAAATATCCAGAGTACTTGATGTAACTCACTTTGAACAACTACTGAAAAAGGTGTGAGCAAAATCTAAATAAATAATAAATAAATTGTGGAGCACCATTTACTGAATTTAGCCCCAAATACATACCTAAATGATTAGAATATTTAGTTGGATTTTGCTCAGACCATACTCAGTAGTAGTTCAAGGTGATTTACATTTGAGTATTTCTCTGTCCCTGGAGGGCTCATGGTCTAATCTTGTACCTGAGACAATATAGGGTTAAGTGACTTGCCCAAGATCACAAGGCGCAGCAGTGGAATTTGAACTGGGCAGCTCTAGATGTTAAGACTGGTGCTCTACTAGGCTATTCCTACCCTAGTGGTTAGAGCAGCATATATGTGTGTACTTGTGCATAGAAGCACATAAATGCCAAAAATCTGGCTAAGCACTGTTCTGTAAATATGCGCAAATCTTACATAGCAGGTAATTGACAGGTAGACATACACACGGGCAGGATTCACACTTCACACATATAACTTTTCTCCAGCAGTTAGGCAGAAGCATTTATACCAGTTCCATGACTGTGTATCCAACTTTTGGTTTTTCAAATCAGTCAGCTTTCTATAACATTCTTTATTTTTGATCTAGTAGGGCAATTAGCTAGCTTGTGTCTTGGTTTTCTCACAGACAGGCTTGCTTAGCCCTAGTAATGGGCCATAAACTTTAACAAGTGTCTGTTTGTTTGTTTGTTTCAAACAGGCTCTGAATTAACACAGAGCCATTGTCAGTGAAGATCAGAATGAGTGATAGGTATTCAAGGGACAGAGGTTACAAAGGGCAAATGATGAATATTTGGAAAAAAAACAAAAGAAACAGAATTATGTGAAGGTGACCTTAGAGGTCAGAGTTGAAAAATACCAGATAAGTAAGAGGGAAAATATAAGGCATTAAAGTGATTGGACAAAATTAGGCTTTAGTAATCTGACAAGCACAACTTGTGACAGTCAGGTTTTGTTAAGCTTCCAAAGGGAAAACAGAGAGAGAGAGATTGAGAGAGCGAGAGAGAGAGAGAGAGAGAGAGAGAGAGAGAGATTTTATTTTCCTTATGCTAAAATTTGGACTGATATAAATAGGAATTCAATTTTCTGTAATACTGGGATAAAAGAATTTTTAATGTAATCATTTATTTACTCTAATAAATTTTAGCATTATTATAAAAGAGAAAAGTAGAGAGGTGTGGTAGCCATGTTAGTCCACTCTTAAGGTTATCAATAGAAATCAAACAAAATAAAACATGGAAAAGAAAATAAGATGATACCTTTTTTATTGGACATAACTTAATACATTTCTTGATTAGCTTTCGAAGGTTGCCCTTCTTCGTCAGATCGGAAATAAGCAAATGTGGTAGCAGATAGTAAATATAAGTGAAACATCCAAGCATTAGACAGTCTGACAGGGTGGGAGGGTGGGGGTGGGTAGAAGGTATGCATGGGGACATCAAAGCATTTCATTGATATTCTAACAGGATGGGTGTGGGTAGGTGAGAGGAGGGTGATCAACTGAGAAATACTAGACGAGCTGTCCAGGTTGCTGCCTCGACTTTCTTTCATCTCAAGCTATTCTTGATCCACTCCAGTCTGGCTTTTGCCTCCTTCATTCAATTGAAACAGCACTTGCTAAAGTCTCCAATGATCTATTCCTGGCTAAATCCAAAGGGCTCTACTCTATCCTCATCCTTCTTGATCTTTCTGCTGCTTTTGACACTATTGATCACAGCCTACTCCTTGGCACGCTGTCCTCACTTGGATTCAGAACTCTGCTCTTTCCTGGTTTTCTTCTTATCTCTCTCAGCGTACTTTTAGTGTGTACTCTGGTGGGTCCTCCTCTTCCTCTATCCCGCTCTCAGTGGGTGTACCTCAAGGATCTGTCCTAGGACCTCTCCTTTTCTCCATCTATACTTCCTCCCTTGGTGCTCTGATCTCAGCCCACGGTTTTCAATATTACCTTTACGCTGATGACTCCCAGATCTACCTCTCCACACCAGAAATCTCAGCAGAAATCCAGGCCAAGATATCTGCCTGCCTGTCTGACATTGCTGCCTGGATGTCTCACTGCCACCTGAAGCTCAATATGTCCAAAACTGAGCTCCTTATCTTCCCACCTAAACCAACCTCTTCCCTTCCCCCACTCTCTATTTCTGTCGACAACATGCTCATTCTTCCTATCTCATCTGCTCGTAACCTTGGGGTCATCTTCGACTCCTCCCTCTCCTTCTCTGCACATATTCAACAGATTGCTAAAACCTGCCATTTCTTCCTCTATAAAATGCCAAAATTCGCCCTCTCCTTTCTGAACACGCTACCAGAACCCTCATCCACACTCTCATCACCTCTCGTTTGTATTACTGCAACTTGCTTCTCACAGGTCTTCTACTCAGCCATCTCTCTCCTCTTCAATCTGTTCAAAATTCTGCTGCACGATTAATATTTCGCCAAAGTCGCTATGCCCATATCAGCCCTCTTCTGAAGTCACTTCACTGGTTCCCTATCCGTTACCGTATACAGTTCAAGCTCCTCTTATTGACCTATAAGTGCATTCACTCTGCTGCCCCTCACTACCTCTCCACCCTCATCTCTCCCTACACTCCTTCCCAGGAACTCTGTTCAATAGGCAAATCTCTCCTAATTGCACCCTTCTCCTCCATTGCCAACTCCAGACTCCGCTCCTTTTATCTCGCCGCACCTAATGCCTGGAATAGACTTCCTGAGCCATTACGTCAAGCTCCATCCCTGGCCGCCTTCAAATCCGGACTAAAGGCCTACCTGTTTGATGCTGCTTTTAATTCCTAACTTGTCACCTCCTCATAATCTTTATCTTGGTCTTCCTCTCTTTAATAGTCCCCTTTTCCCTATGTGTCCTATCTGTCTGTCCTACCCTTATCCCTTATTTGTCCTGTCTGTCTGTCCTGATTTAGATTGTAAGCTCTTTTGAGCAGGGACTGTCTTTTCTTTATGTTCAATTGTGAAGCGCTGCATACGACTGGTAGCGCTGTAGAAATGATTTGTAGTAGTAGACTTTGAAAGAAGGCAGGATGATCCTGGGTAAGATAGCTTGTTGAGGCATTGTAAATCATTGTTAAACACAAGTGTATAAAAATAGCTGTTTTAGTCCAGTATGTTGGAGCGATAGATACAGCCATCATATTTATGCAGTAGTTTTATCTTCCCATGAGAAAATATTAATTGTATAAATATACTTGGTAAGTGAATAAAAATACTTTCTCATAAGCACGTAGCCTTGGTCTTTTATCTCTGCAAATTGTGGGTAACTGATATATGAAGATTTGTAGAGGTGGTAAAAAGACCTAAACATTTAGAGGGTTTAATTCATTGGTGACTTCCCGCCGTTGATTAGAGGGAAGCTTTATGGTGCTTGATTTCAAGCTGCAGGAATCCCGACACAATTTGGGTTTCTGTCAGGTACTTGTGACCTGGATTGGCCACTTTTAGAAACAGGATACTGGGCTAGATGGACCATTGGTCTGACCAAGTATGGCTACTCTTATGTTCTTATGTTATTTTCAAGTTCTGACATGTTTCATTATGAAAGTTGTTGAACATAGAGCCCTATAAGGTCCCTCTTGCAGAAAGGCACACAAAAAGTTTGAAAAAAATAGTTCTGAATCATGCTAAAATAAAATGTACTATGGTCAAAGCTGAAATCTATTGTTAGGTGGGGTTTTGTACTGTGCACACAGTTTAAACTTGACTAAGTATATTTGTGGGGCTTATCTATTCACTCAACACTGTCCTATACCAACACAATCAGTCAGAAGAAACAATTCCTTTCTTCACAGTGCTTTTTGGAGACAGGGAAGGGAAAAAAGAACAGTGCTTATTTTTAGATGCTGTAGTATGTGTAATGAGAAACATTTTGCTTCAAATGCAGTGGAATCAGGGCCGCAGAGTAATTAGCTTACAGCAAGGCTGCAGCCGAGATTGATTTTTCTGGGTATTCGCTTCCTTGCAATGAGCCTCTGATGAGCTTTAAGCACTACTGAAACCAAAGGCTTTTCTCGAGCATATCCAAGACAGTACATAGCATGCATTCTCTGTTAAACAACTGCACTTTTGTTACGGTTAACAGTTCAACCCCATCTAGAGGAACAAAAGTTTAATCAGTCTCAAATCCCAACAATTAACTTCTAATTTATATTTCTTGAAGAAATGTAAGCTTGTAACACATAATCCAGATAGTACAAACTGTAGGTGTCTATTGGATGAAGCCATTCAGAAAAATCATTCATTTACTGCCTGAGAGTATGGGTTGTCCTAGAGGACTCATTACCTTGCCTTTACACTCTCACCCCAGCACCTTTTATGGCAAAAATTAGTTACTAAAGATACAACAGTCCCTTTTTCTCTGCCTTAATATTTACTCCAGAGGTGAAATGATGGTGCAAGTCATGATGTTAACTGTGTTTTCATTAGATATGGAGAGCAGTCAGCTGGAAAACCTCTATAGTACTCTCTCAAGTCTTCAGATTATCTTCTGGACCCATCCTCTCCCCTCATGAAGAGGAGATGCACAGTGGGGTCATTGCAGAAAGTTATGTGGTAGCACCACTTACCACAAGGCTTTTACCATGAGATTTCTGCAAACATTCACTTGTGGGATTCAGTATTCAATAAGAATGCAAATTACTGGTGCATTAAAATTATGGCAGTAATTCACAGCTCAATGAAAAAGCCCATGTCAGTGCATGAGTGGTGATTGGCTCAAGTACTGACAGGTAGGGTGACAGAGGGAGAAAAAAAGGCAAATCATCAGCATAGTTTCAACTAAACTTCTTTGGTTAACTATACCTTCAATCAAACCTCCAACAAAAGAATTAAATATTGGCAATTTAAAGCTACCATAAGAATCTTCTTTCACAATTCTTGGTGTCATATTGGGCTCATCGTTAGTGTTTGAAGAACAGATTAATTCCATGATAAAAAGAGATCTTTTAAAAAATAAACTAAGAATTCACCATTAACAATATATTTTCATTTTGAGCAGTTCAAGGCTCTCATCCAAGCTTTATTTCTTCCTCAGTTAGACCACTCCAATGTGTTATACGTTGGATGCTCAGATACAATTTTGTGAAGGTTGCAGACACTGAAGAACACTGCTGCGAGTTTGATATGTGAGTCTGGAAAATATGAACGTCTCTCCACTTTTTTTCCAATTACATTACAAGGTGGAGAGCAGATATTGTGTGGTCCATCGTAGAATATAAAGTCGATGCTGAAATGGAGCATTTTGATGTAGTATCCAAACAGGAAGTCTTCTGAGACATACTTCTGTATCTAGGCAATTTAGTATGTCACCTGAAACAAACAGATGTTGTGAGATAATTGATAATTTGAGTTAAGACCCTTAGTTGTCAACAATGTAAATAAAAGCCAATAAATTAATTCTCTAATGGTAACTGAATAATCGAAAATAGCTGACAGGATAAAGAAAATGCGACTCAGGTCATTCCATACCGCGGATAAAAATAAACTGAGGCGGGTCACCTGAGTGTGTGGTATATATAGGGCCTATCAATGGCGGGAAGGCAGGGACATGCGCAGAGAGATCTATTTGAGTTTTCTCTGATATAGAAAGGCCGGGTCAGTGATGTCACCAGGGAGTCACTTCAGCTGTGTGGCTAGATGATCACTGTCCATGGAGAATGACAGACGATGAGCACATGCACAGGCTCCAGGGTCCCATACTGCTCTTTACTTTAGCTTCTGCTCTGTAGCGCACCTAGAGCGGAGTGGGCCACCCTGGGTGCCGGCAGCGAGGGGTGCGCAAAGCAGACATGCTCTGTTGGCTCTGCCCGTCTCCTGCCCCGGAACAGAAAGTTGTCTGAGGGAGAAGTGGTCCAGCAGAGCCGACAGCGTGCGCCTGCTCCACGCACTCCCTTGCTTGAAGGAGATGGGTGTGCACTGGCAGGGGGGGGGGGGGGGGGTGCCGCACCCTACCCCGGGTGCCATATAAAGTAGGTATGCCGCTGCTTCTGCTACAGATCTGGAAGACGGTGGCAGTGGCAACGGTGGCAGCAGTAGCAGGAGCAAAGGTAATGTTGCAGGAAAGTGAAGTAAGAGGAGAAACCAGAACTTGAAGGGGAAGGTGGGAGGTGAGAGGGGACATCAGAGCTTCACAGAGGGGAGGAAGGGAGAGCACAGGCAGCTTCAGGCTGTTACATGAAAGTTATGCAGATGCTGGCCAATATTCAGCGCATAACCAACTAGGCAAAGCTAGAGCTGTTGTTTATACAGTTTTACATGCCGGGTTAGCTATGCAGGTGCTGGCACTGAATATTGCTGGCTGCTGTATAAATCTCAGCTTGACACTGCCCCCTGTAACGCCCCCCTCCTGCCCACTTGTAATATGGTCAGTTAGTGCTGATATTCAGCGGCACTGCCCAGTTAAGTGCCACTGAATATTGTTGGCCAGCTACTGAGCCTGTCCTGCCCACTTAAATTGCTTTGAATATCGGGCCCTGAGAAATTCCTTTTTTGTGTGTGTGTAAAAAAGGTAAGCACATAAATACAGTATTCAGGGAAGTTGAAGTGACAGAGTAGAATGGTTTTGAAATCATGGCAATGGTTCACTTCTCAGTAGGTTAACATTTCTGCTCTTTAAACCAAATGACTCACATACAGTAGACTGTGAATTTTTCTGCTCTAAGAGGGTAATTACAGAACTGGGTGCTTCCTGTTAGGCACATCGATGGCACGTGATGAGCACCAGTTCTATAACCGCATCTGCACACCAAGATGCCATTATACACTGCCAGTATAAGTCAGAAGCAACATGCCTTCATTTAGGTGCTAACAGCAGTGTAAATATGAGCACCTACAGTAAATGCACTGTTGATATGTGCAATTTACAATATTCTGTAAGTTAAGCATGTAAAACGCAGCCCTACTTATGCCCTTCCTTGAGAATTACGTGCTTAAGCCATTTTAGCGTGTAATTATAAAATATCAGTTTATTTATTATTTATTTATTAGGCTTTATATACCGCCTTTTTGAAGGAATTCACTCAAGGCAGTGTACAGTAAGAATAGATCAAACATGAGCAATAGGCAATTAGAGCAGTAAAAATATTTGAACAACAATACAAAGTATGGCATGGTATACTACTTGCAATGACAACACAATCACGTGTACTAGAACATTATAATTGGTAGTGAAGGGTAAGGCAAAGTTGTAACATATAGATGAGTAAGAAAGTAGGAAGAATTAGAAAGTAAGGTGATTGATTTGAAGAAAGTTGCAAGTGAGGTCAGAGAGATGGTTAAATATTATCTCAGCTAGGGTAGGAGTGGATAAACATATCCCGCTGCAGTATGTGCAGCCCGAGTCAATCCTTGTGTGTGTGAGTGCGACTAACAAGTTAGTTACTTCTTCCATGGAAATACCTTTTATGCAAGAGTGCACACTTACCCATAAGAATGACAGTATTCTATCTGCCCAATATTCAGGTTGCAAGATGTGATAGCCATGCTTTCTGCTGCGGTCCACGCTAAACCTGGATATTCATTGTCTGGCCATTTCTGGTGATTGGCATGGAATATCTGGTTTGACTTTGGCCAGTCTGACTTTAACCGGCAAAGCTGATACTCAGCACTGGCCAGGTAAAGTCAGACCAGCCAAACTTACTCTACCTATTATGGCAGCCATATTGGCCGGTCTGCCTTTAAAAATCAGCAGACAGCTGGTTATAGCGTGCGATATAACTGGCTATCTTTAAGCCGCAGTGCCGGATTGCAGGCTATTCAGCGCTTAATATCACCGGATAGCTGCCTAAGCGTCGCTTTAGCGGAATTAAAAAAAAAATCAGAGGTGCTTACGTTTAGATGCTCTAACATAGAATGAGAGGGCAATGCATAATAAGAGACGGTTATTCACGTTGTCTAGAGAAGTTGGACTAGAATTTGGAAAATGTATTTTTTTTCTTTTCCTATTGTCTTATCTATATAAGAAAAAGAGCCCTACATTCAGAAAATGAATAATTATGTCAAGAAAGCCTATTCAGGAGTAGAAGATCAAAGAGGTACAGAGGTACAGAAATAAAAAGAAACACTGAAATGGCAATAAATCATTGTGGCAGACTGTTAGCATGAGGGAAAGAATGAGGACAGACATCACTATGGTTCAATAAAGCAGTAGGAAAAAAGGTAAGGGCAAAACAAACAGCATTCATGAAAGGCAGAGAGCCATAGAACAACACTTTATCCCATTTTCCAGCATGAAATATTGCTCAGAGGAAGAGCACAGCCAAAATTATTAGGAGAAATACAATGAAGCAGAAAAAACAGCTAGACAGAGCAAAGGCTCAAATGGAGGAGGTGAGTATTGTCCAATCAGTAAAGGCAAAGAGGACAAAACAAGTGAAAGATCAAAAAAGAAATAGGCTTGAAGGGAAAGACAAATTTAGGGGCCCTTTTACTAAGCTGCAGTAGGGTTACTGCATGGGTAGTGTGCACCAAATCAGCCCTACTGCCAGGGTAGTGTGGGAGCCCAGCGGTAGTTTTGTAGTTGGTGTACACAGTTTCCCGTGGTAGAAAATAATTTTCTAGTTTCTACTGCAGGGGGCATTCCTGGTGGTAATCGACAGTGTGGCCTCATTGCCCCACCCTGCCTGCTAAATAGGTGGCGGTAAGGGCACAGGCAGTAAATAGCTGCACGCTAGTTTTAATATTAGCACAGGACCATTTACTGCCCAATTTTTTTTAAAGGCCTTTTTCCTGCCATGGCAAAAAGTGGCCCAGGGTGCACCAATTGCATGCCCCAAGACTAGCGCAGGCCACTTTTTACCAGGGCTTACTAAAAGGGCCCCTTAGTGAGTGAAGATCAGTCTGAATAATATAAAATGAACACAGCTCTCAGATCTAGCTCTCTACACCAGAACTTTCACCAAGAATCCAGTCCCAAATCTCAGCCAGCATATCTGACATCACCATAGAAACATGTAGGCAGATAAAGACTATCTGGCCTCTCTGGTCTGCCCATCCATGCGATCTACTCTCACTTAGAGATCCTATGTACTTGTCCCAAGCTCTCTTGAATTCAGATACTGTTTTTGTCTCCACCACTTCTACTGGGAGGCTGTTACCACATATCAGTAGCGTAGCCAGAGTTTAATTTTTAGATGGGTCTGGAGGTGGACTGGGTGGGCACAGGCCTCGCATTTCCTCTCCACCCGCTACCACCCCCCCGTCCCCTCCTCCGCTCGCCTGCCCGCCACCGCCGCCGCATTTCCTCTCCATCCGCCCGCCGCCGCCGCATTTCCTCTCCATCCGCTACCCCCCTCCCCCCGCGACAGCCCCCTGCACATGGTCAGTTCTGGTCATTTTTACTGACCTGAAGCGCCGTTCTCCCTCCAGCACTGGCGATTCCCATAGCCAGCCTTCTGCCAGCGCACGTCGTCGGAGCCTCTTCTCAGGCACGTCCTGCCTACTCTGCAACTTCCTGTTTTCCGCAAAGGTGGGACGCAGGAAGTTGCAGAGTAGGCGGGACGTGCCTGAGAAGAGGCCTCGACAACGCGAGCTGGCAGAAGGCTGGCTATGGGAATTGCAGGTGCTGGAGGGAGAACGGCGCTTCAGGGCAGTAAAAGTGAGCAGACCACACGGGCAGGGAGAGCGGGCAGAAGAGGCTGGGTGGGCCTGGAGCAAAAGTGGCTGGACCTGGGCCCTTCCAGGCCCACCCGTGGCTACGCCCCTGCCACATATTCACCACCCTTTCCATGAAGAAGTATTACCTCAGGTTACTTCTGAGTCTATCCCCTTTCACCTTCATCCTATGCCCCGTCAAACAGCTGTGGTGGGATTTGAACCTATACCCCAACTCACTGCACTGACCATTAGGCTATCCCTCTGCTCTAAGAGGTGAAGTGGGATTTGAACCTGTGTCCCTTGGTTCCCAATTCACTTCACTAACCATTAGGCTACTCCTCAGACCACTTGAATATCTCACCATCCCCTTAACATGACCAACAAAATTCCTTACCTTTCTCCCGAAACCCACTTCTTCTCTTTCTTCTTTCTTCTTTTTCTAATTCAATGGGTGACACTACCATCACTCAGCTTGTAACTTGAGGGTCACTTTTGAAGCCTCTTTCTCCTTCTCTATCTATATCCAGTAAGGCTAAAGGGTGTTGTTTTGTTTATGAGAATGCTACCAAAATGATCGTTCATTTTCTCATCACCTCCCTTTTAGACTACTGTAACCAACACCTGACAGGACTCCCACAGAACCATTTTTCTCCAATGTAATGTATTCAAAATGAATTTACATGACTTATCTACTAAAACATCATTATGGTGCCTTTTTACTAAAGTACGGGAAAGTTTTCCAATTACTGCTTATCAGATAAAAAAAAATAACACTGTAAATGCAAGTAACTGTTGAGGGTATTCCTAACGTGTTCACATACAGTTACCACACAGAAACTACTTTAAGATGTGGTATGTGCATCCAGGCCAACTGCACAGTGACAGCACATGCTAAGTAATCATGTGCTAAGTCCACATACATTCTTCACCCATAAACCTATTCATTTCCCACCCCATAACAGGCAATGAAGTTACCATATGAATCAGTGCATACTAAGTAGCATGCATAGTGACCATGGACATAGTTTGCAGGGTCAAGGAGGGCAATCCCCCCCCCCCCCCCAATGCTTTAGGCTAGCTTTTGAAAGAAGAGAGCCATATGGGCCCTAGTCTGTCTAAATTTTGCTACTGCTAGTGCTGCCCCATTTCTGTTCCCTCGTCCCCTACCTGCCCAAAGAGCCAGCATCTCTCCTTTTAAAACTTGTTTTCCTATTGGCGCAATGAAGGCAAACCTAAAAATAGTAATGATCATCACAGAGTTTTTCAAGCTCCTGTGCCACTGAAGGACCTGCTGATCTGCCCCATCTGGCAACAGAAAGTGCAAATCAGAGGAGAGAGGATGACAGGACCTTGAATAGCACAGGAGCACAAAGGCTCTGTAATGATCATTTCTGTTTTTAAAATTTGATCTTGTAATGCCATCAGGAAAAGAGGTTTGAAAGGAAGGAGGAAATGCTGGGCTACTGGGCAGGCAGGGGAGGATGGAGAAGGAGAGATGCTGGACTTGAAGGGAGGGATGGCAGATAGGAAGAGAGAAATATGCTGGGCCTGGGTGGAGGAGAGGGAGAAGAAAAGATGCTAGACCTGAGTGTGGAGAAGAGAGGCTGGAACTGGTTATGGGGTGAGGGCACGGTGAAGAAGAAAGAGAAGGAGAGATGCTGAACCTGGTGGGGAAGAAGGGGAAGCAAATGAGAGGTGTTGGACTTGGGGTGAGGTGGGGTAGTGGCGTACCGAGGGCGGGGTGGTGGGGGCGGTCTACCCCGGGTGCAAGCTGCTGGAGGGGTGCAGGGAGCAGCCGCGTGGCTGTTGGATATGCTGGTTCCATGCTCCCTCTGCCCCTGAACAGGTTACTTCCTGTTCCGGGGCAGAGGGAGCAGGGAACCAGCAGAGCTGACAGCCGCACAGCTGCTCCCTGCAGGTAAGAATGCACCGGGGGGGGGGGGGGGTGTCAAGATGCCGCTGCACCTGGTGGGGGGTGCGCAGTAGCGATCCGCCCTTGGTGGCAGCCAACCAAGGATCGCCACTGGGGTGGGGAGGGGGAGGATGCAGGCAAGAGTGTGCCAGGAAGCAGAGAAAGTACACCAAGCAGGGCTAGTTAATGTGCCAGGGAGGGTGTGAGTGAGAGAGTAATGATTACTGGGAGGGATGTAGCAAGAGATAAGAGAATATGCCAGGAAGAAGGATAGAAAGAGAGAAGTTGTGAAGGGAGGGAAGGGAGACAAAGATAACATATAGGAGATAGGAGAGAGATAGAAGGTGGGGTTGAGGAGGGGCAAATAGAAAAGGGAAGAGAGATGGTAAAGGCAAGATGAAAAAGAGTGAGGAAGGGGGAAAAGAGATTTGAGAGGAGAAGAATAGCTTACAGAAGGGTGAGGATGAGAGAAAGGCGTAAAAGTGGAATGAGAAGGAAGCAGTGAGGGGTGGAGGAGATGCATGAAAGGTTAAAGATGAGGGAATTATGGACAGCTGCAGAAAGGTAAGATTACCTCTCTCTTCAGGTAATTATATTAGCTCCCCATCTGCTTCTGTTGCTCACCTATAGATGCATTCAGTTTGCTTCTCCTCAAATACTTAACTTTTCTTTCTCCCTAAATCCTTCCTTGTGATTTTTATTTATCTGGCAAGTCGCTCTTACCTGAACCCTTTCCCTCCATTGCTAATTCATGACTCTGCACTTTCAATCTTGCTGGAACACACTTTTTAAGTCGCTGCGTCACGCTACCTCTTTGGTCATATTCAAATCCAGACTACAAGCACCTTTTGAACGCTGCATTTAAATCCTCTCATTTTATTTACCTTCCTTTTAATTTTGCTCACTGCACTTCTACTTCTTAAAGATTTTCCTGTCCATGTAATAACGCCAAGATCAGGCTCAGGGTATTCCCGACAGACAGTCAAAATTGGATGCTTCTGTGGGCTCCGATAGTACTGCAGGGACCCAGCAGAGTAACCGTCAAGAAAGACAAGAACTGTCAGCTAATTCCATCACTGCTCCACTTCGTCAGTTGGAGTCAGCGTTGTCGACTCAAAGTAATCTCTCAGCACCAAGCCGGCATCAGCTGAGTAACAGCTCGATATTGTCGGCTTCATCAATACTTCTAGAAGCTATTCTCCTTCTCCTAGAGGAAGAAAGAGACGTCACTGTTCTTCAATCTTTTCACATAATAAAAGACGGCACAAGAGTCATCATAAGAGTAATCGATGTCGTGGATGCCGATCTTCTCGCAGCAGTTACTCGAGATCGAGACGCTCGACTTCGGTTACTGCTCCACCTTTGAATACTAGCTCTTCTTCTCTTAAAGCAGTTCTTGTGCCTTCAGTTTCAGCTCAGAATTCAGTCTCTTCAGATTTTTTTCCAACTAATGGCTCAGTTCTTGAAACAGCATATGCCAGCTGCACCAGTTACTTCAATGTCTCTTAATGAGGGACAGTCCTCTACTAATCAGCAGCCTTCCCTCCGATTCCATTGCACCACTCCTGCATCTAGAAAGAGACCATGGTCAGTCTCTCCTTCTCCAATAGTGGAATCACAATCCAGACAAGATGCTAGATCCTGCTCCAGAGCCTCTTCTCCTGACTCACCTACTTCCATGGGGAAAAAGTCTTGCCTTACAGATTTAAATGCTGATCTTCCTCACAAGGAATCTACAAAGGAGGATTGTGCATATCCTCAATTTCTGCTTTGAATGGCAAAGGCACTTCAGTTACCACACTCTACAGAGCCAGAAAATAGGTCAGTTTTAAAATATCTCTCTAATGACAAGGAGTCAGTAGTTTTCCCAATTGACAACATATTACAGGAGCATCATAAACAGATTTGGTCTAACCCATTTACTGTTCAAGCTACAAATATAGAGCAGTGGCATAGCCAGACAGCCAATTTTGGGTGGGCCTGAGCACAAAGTGGGTGGGCACAAAATTTTCTCTCTCCCCCCTCTCCCCAAAATTGGCTGTCTGGCTACCCACTGCCTCGAAGCCTCCCCCCCCCCCCAAGCCACCGCTGCAGGTTTCTCCGGCACCACCTACCGGCACCCAATGGGCCTTCTTTCCCCTCCCTCCGTCAGGCAGCGCCAGCCTAACTGTACAACAAAGCTGCACGGCACCGGGTCCGTCAGCATGCTGCCGCTAGCTCCTACCTTGTCATCTTTCGGCAGAGGTGTTAGTTCTGCTGCTAAATCTGCAGCGGATCCACGCAGTGCCAGGGCTGTCTCTCTGTACGCTGCTGCGACTGCTTCCTCTGTGCTAGCCCCGCCTCACCTCCGATACACTTTCTGAAGAGGCAGGGCTAGCGCAGAGGAAGCAGTCGCAGCAGCATACAGAGAGACAGCCCTGGCATCGCGTGGATCCACTGCAGATTTAGCAGCAGAACTAACACCTCTGCCGAAAGATGACAAGGTAGGAGCTAGCAGCAGCATGCTGATGGACCCGGTGCCGTGCAGCTTTGTTTGTACAGTTAGGCTGGCGCGTGCTGCCCGACGGAGGGAGGGGAAAGAAGGCCCATTGGGTGCTCCATTACTGGGTGGGCCTGAGCCCAAATTGGGTGGGCCCAGGCCCGCCCAGGCCCACCTGTGGCTACGCCCCTGATATAGAATCCAATCTCTTTTAGGTCATGGACTCCACCAGCTCCCACACCAGTCTGTGGTAGTGAAATCAGCCATGAGAAAACATAAGACAGGGAAAGAGAGCATGTCTCATCCACCTAATGAAGATCTAAACTGTATGGATCTTCTGGGAAAGAAATCCTATCAGAATACAATGCTGCAGGCTAGGATAGCAGTACATTCCTTCCACTATGTTCAATACTTCTACACTGTGATTGCTAAATTACAGGACATGTCAGATCCAATCTCTCTTGCTTCGCTGCTGTCTATAATGCAAGATTTAGAACTTTGTTCCCAGTTTATGATTCGTGCAGCATTTGACAATTATGAAACAGCAGTGTTCAGCAAATGCCATCTCCACAAGACATATGGCTTGGCTATGTTCTTCAGCTCTAGCTGATGATTTATTTGAAAAAGTAGCAGACCTCCCTTGCGTAGGAGATAGCCTGTTTGGTCCCAAAGTGGCAGAGACGATTACCTCAGTCAAAGATGAGTGCATGACGCTGGATACTTTGGAAGATGATCACTCAGAAAGCTCAAGGGCTGTATATAAGCGTCTTTCATATTATCAATCTAAATCACATTTTCAGGGAAGGAGACTTTACTCATCTCAGAAACCTGCCTACTTTAACAAACAACATAGACAACGACAATATGTCCCATCTAAATTTTCTCGTGATAAGAAGCAGGTGCGCAGTACCACTATCCAACAACAGAAGACAAATCCCAGTTTTTAACGAACAAGATCACCTAAGTCTTCCAGTAGGAGGGCGTTTGTCCTTTTTCAGCAATGTGTGGAAAACGGTAACAACAGATTCATGGGTGCTGCAAGTGATACAAAATGGGTATCGAATCAATTTTCTCCATTATCCACCATCCAATTCTCCGATACAATCTGAAACATTAGATTCACAAGCTCTTCTCCTACAAGCAGAAGTACACAGATTGCTTCAGGCTCAAGCTATAGAGCTAGTACCACAAGAGCAGATGGGGATCGGATTTTATTCCGAGTATTTCCTAATACCAAAGAAACTAGGAGGAGTTCGAGCCATCCTAGATATCAGACTCCTCAACAAATTTATCAGAAAGGAACAATTCCACATGTGTACTCTAGCAAACATCTTTCCATTTCTGCAGCAGAGAGCTTGGTTAGCGTCGTTGAACCTCAAAGACGCATATCTATATATCCCCATACACCCAAGCTCACGTTGGTACCTTCGGTTCATACTACGAAGCATTCATTATCAATACAGGGTTCTCCCGTTTGGCCTCACATCAGCACCCAGAGTCTTTACCAAGTGTGTAATTGTGGTCATAGCCTATCTTCGTCAACAGGGTTGCATTATTTTTCCTTACCTGGACGATTGGCTCATTGTAGATCCCACTCAGCAGATCGTTCTCCAGACATTGCACAAGACAATCACCCTCCTAACTTCCCTCGGGTTTCTAATAAATTACGAAAAGTCACTTTTGCAACCAATACAGAGTTTGGAATTCATAGGAGCATGTCTCATCACACCCATTGCCTTGGCACGCCTACCTTCATCCAGAATACAGACTCTTATCCAACTGGTACAGAACTTGTTAAACACTCAAATAATGACAGCCAGAACTCTCTTAGTATTGTTGGGTCACTTGGCTGCAACTGTCCATGTTATACCACAAGCACGGTTAAGAATGTGTCCCCTTCAGTGGTTTTTCAGAGATCATTGGTCTCAATATCACCAACCACTATCCACCAAGATAACACTGCAACAGTACATCAATTAACATAGTGGACACATCTACCTCACCTGACAGAGGGAGCACCTTTTCAGACTCCAAAGTCGACAATACTAGTGACAACAGATGCCTCCAAGAAGGGCTGGGGTGCACATTGTCAGAATCAATCAACTCAAGGGCTCTGGTCACAGGAAGAGAAGACTTGTAGTATCAATCTTCTGGAACTCAGAGCAATTCGTCTGTCAGTCTAGCATTCGCTCACCTCCTTCACAAACAAAATATTCAGATCTAGACAGACAATCAAGTGGCAATGTATTATGTCAACAAACAAGGTGGAATCGGATCCCGTACCTTATGTGAAGAAGCGTTCCAACTCTGGTATTTTGTTCTAAAGATGGGATCAGCTATAACAGCTACGTACCTCCCAGGTCATTTAAATTGCCTAGCAGATTCACTCAGCTGCAAGTTAAAGCCGCACGAATGGTCTTTGAAGACCATAATTACTCAACAGCTGTTCCAGAAGTGGGGATGCCCTGTAATAGACCTATTCACGTGCCACAGATATTGCTCAAAGTGGCCCAGTCGCACCAGGATAGCATCCGATGCATTCTTCATCAAATGGGACCAGGGACTGATATATGCCTATCCTCCCACTCCTCTCATAGCGAACATGTTGCAAGAAGTGATCACAGACTCAGCTCGCATGATCCTGATTGCTCCTCACTGGCCAAGACAGTTGTGGTTTCTAATACTTCGTCTCTATTACAGGATGCACCAATCACTTTACCCATACTGCCAGATCTAATTACTCAGAACAAGGGCACACTTCATCATCCAAATCTTCATTCCCTGAAGCTTACAGCATGGCTCATTCAAAAAATGTGACCAACTCTAAACTATTTTCGTCACAAGTCCTACAAATCCTTCAGACAGGACGTAAAGAATTGACCAGACGTTCATAAGCTTCTAAATGGCACCGTTTTGAGCTGTGGTGCACAAGGAATTTCCACCATCCATATAGTTGTTCTATTTCTACTATTCTTGTCTATTTATTGCATCTTTCCGAAGCAGGTTTATCATTTCCATCAGTCAAGGTGCATTTAGTGGCCTTATCTGTGTTACATGATCCAGTTGACGAGACCACTCTTATTCGTCACCCAGTAACCAAGAGATTTGTGAAGGGCATACTACATTCTAGGCCTCCAATAAAGACTCCAGTAACTGCATGGGATCTCAGTCTTATTTTGCATAATCTCATGAGTTCACCATTTGAGCCATTGCAGACAGCTGATTTTAAATATCTCTCGTGGAAGACTTTATTTCTGATTGCCATAACATCTGCACTGAGGATAGGGGAGAGTCAAGCATTGGTGAATATTCTCCATACTTACAAGTCCTACATGATAAGGTTTTGTTGGACACACCCAAAATTTTTACCTAAGGTTGTGTTGCCCTTCCACTTTAATCAGACCATTGTACTGCCTGCATTTCATCCCCTCCTCACAACTCAGATCATGACAGATTGTTACATACTCTTGACTGTGTTCGAGCTGTTACCATATACAGTGGGGGAAATAAGTATTTGATCCCTTGCTGATTTTGTAAGTTTGCCCACTGACAAAGACATGAGCAGCCCATAATTGAAGGGTAGGTTATTGGTAACAGTGAGAGATAGCACATCACAAATTAAATCCGGAAAATCACATTGTGGAAAGTATATGAATTTATTTGCATTCTGCAGAGGGAAATAAGTATTTAATCCCTCTGGCAAACAAAACCTAATACTTGGTGGCAAAACCCTTGTTGGCAAGCACAGCGGTCAGACGTCTTCTGTAGTTGATGATGAGGTTTGCACACATGTCAGGAGGAATTTTGGTCCACTCCTCTTTGCAGATCATCTCTAAATCATTAAGAGTTCTGGGCTGTCGCTTGGCAACTCGCAGCTTCAGCTCCCTCCATAAGTTTTCAATGGGATTAAGGTCTGGTGACTGGCTAGGCCACTCCATGACCCTAATGTGCTTCTTCCTGAGCCACTCCTTTGTTGCCTTGGCTGTATGTTTTGGGTCATTGTCGTGCTGGAAGACCCAGCCACGACCCATTTTTAAGGCCCTGGCGGAGGGAAGGAGGTTGTCACTCAGAATTGTACGGTACATGGCCCCATCCATTCTCCCATTGATGCGGTGAAGTAGTCCTGTGCCCTTAGCAGAGAAACACCCCCAAAACATAACATTTCCACCTCCATGCTTGACAGTGGGGACGGTGTTCTTTGGGTCATAGGCAGCATTTCTCTTCCTCCAAACACGGCGAGTTGAGTTCATGCCAAAGAGCTCAATTTTTGTCTCATCTGACCACAGCACCTTCTCCCAATCACTCTCGGCATCATCTAGGTGTTCACTGGCAAACTTCAGACGGGCCGTCACATGTGCCTTCCGGAGCAGGGGGACCTTGCGGGCACTGCAGGATTGCAATCCGTTATGTCGTAATGTGTTACCAATGGTTTTCGTGGTGACAGTGGTCCCAGCTGCCTTGAGATCATTGACAAGTTCCCCCCTTGTAGTTGTAGGCTGATTTCTAACCTTCCTCATGATCAAGGATACCCCACGAGGTGAGATTTTGCGTGGAGCCCCAGATCTTTGTCGATTGACAGTCATTTTGTACTTCTTCCATTTTCTTACTATGGCACCAACAGTTGTCTCCTTCTCGCCCAGCGTCTTACTGATGGTTTTGTAGCCCATTCCAGCCTTGTGCAGGTGTATGATCTTGTCCCTGACATCCTTAGACAGCTCCTTGCTCTTGGCCATTTTGTAGAGGTTAGAGTCTGACTGATTCACTGAGTCTGTGGACAGGTGTCTTTCATACAGGTGACCATTGCCGACAGCTGTCTGTCATGCAGGTAACGAGTTGATTTGGAGCATCTACCTGGTCTGTAGGGGCCAGATCTCTTACTGGTTGGTGGGGGATCAAATACTTATTTCCCTCTGCAGAATGCAAATAAATTCATATACTTTCCACAATGTGATTTTCCGGATTTAATTTGTGATGTGCTATCTCTCACTGTTACCAATAACCTACCCTTCAATTATGGGCTGCTCATGTCTTTGTCAGTGGGCAAACTTACAAAATCAGCAAGGGATCAAATACTTATTTCCCCCACTGTAACTGCAGAGGACAAATTTTTTAAATAGTCCTTTGCAGCTTTTTCTTTCAATCCAGTCAGTGCACCAACCAAAACCAGTAAAGAAATCCACTTTATCTTGCTGGATATTTGACTTCATCTCTTTCTGCCATAGGCGCCCGGTATAAGAGGCTTGGAGAGGCTAAGCCTCCCCCCTGCTGCAACAGAATGGATCAGCTGTGGAGTCCAGCTACTCTGAGGGGATTAAATTGTTGATTTACCTCCATCCTCACAGCAGAAGCTGCAGTGAAAGCCCTCTAGCAGTTGTAGAAATTGGTTTATGGTTTGTTTACCTTACTGCTGGGAAAGCAGGGGGTGTTGGCTGGAGGTGTCCTGGGTTGCCAGGGAGATATTTAACGAGGATGACTTCCTGACCTGCACTGAGGACAGATAGCAGCAGATACTGGACCAGCATGATCAGAAAAAGTCACCAGACAACAAAGGTAGAAAAGATCATTTTATTTTCATTATAGTGTTTGGAATATGTCCACTTTGAGAATCAGGTGCTCAACATTAAAAGTTTATATTTATTTACTTTTTTATGGCATTTTATCCCATATTAAACATGAATTAGGGTGTTTTGTGGCTCTGCATGAGAATTGTGATGATATGATCCCTTGTTTCATATTGTTGACAGTCTGCGTTTTCCGTATGGGTGGTATATTGGTGTATTAGGTCTGCCCAGTGTAATATTTATGGTACAGTAAGGTTCTGAGTGTGTTTTTGGACAAAGTTGTGCATAGTGTTTTGCAGTTGAGCGATTGTGGTTAGAATATGCTTTGAGCAACCACATTATTCTTTGACATATGATATATATCTAATATCTAAATTTAATAAAAGGTATTAATTGTGACTTTTATTTTTATTTATTTATTTTTTTCTGCATGTTATCAGACAATTATGGATTTAAGCTCCACCCCTGGCCCACCCCTAACCCCGCCCCCTTTAGCCTCCCCAAACAGTTGGGCCACCGACCGCCTATGCTTTCTGCTATAAACAGACTTTTCAGTCGCCAAGTGAAGACATTCCTCATGTCACTGCACACCAATTACGAGCTATGGCAACTTCTTCAGCACTCCTTCAGCGTGCTTCTCCAATGAATATCTGCCGAGCTGCAACTTGGACAACCATGCATACCTTTACAAAGCACTATTGTATTGACGATGCATCAGCAGCTGACGCTCTGTTTGGCAGATTGGTTCTGACCTCGTCCTTGTGAGGCACCAACTCACATCCTCCACCAACTCAGGTAACAGTTTCATACCTTATATTTTACTTCTGTATTTAACTGTTACAATGTTTTCAAGTCTTAGCTTGGGAGTATTCAGCTGTGTGGCTAGATGATCATACTGTCCATGGAGAAATAAAAGTTGCTTACCTGTAACGGTAGTTCTCCTTGGACAGTTGATCATCTAGCCACACAGACCCGCCCTCCCACCCTGAGTTGTTGCCAGTTTGAATATCAACTGATTTGACAGCGGGGCGTGTCCACCACTTATACTATTGCAGCTGTGTGGCTAGATAATCAACTGTCCAAGGAGAACTACTGTTACAGGTAAGTAACTTTTATATATCTGCCGGCTGATTTCCTTTCTCAGTACTTCTGCTTTTACCTCGGTTACTTTGGAGTTATGGCTTTGCTGAGGTTGCCTCTGGCTACCCGAGACCCACACTCATGCTCTCTTATCTCGACTCTTTCAACGTTCGGCTCAGGTTGTGATACTCCCCCATTGTAACAAGGTTTGTTTTCCCAAGATCTAAAGCCTTTACATTTGAATGAACAATTACTGCATATGCTGTAATACAGAACCATGCCATCCGGTGATTACTAGCTGCCCTTTTACCGCAACTTTGTTTTTACAGTGATCTGTAATTTTATAGGTAGTCTTTGTGGCTATCGTTCATGTTCATGTTACTGTTTGAAACTGTGTAATAAAGAGATTTAAACATAACTAAAAAGAAAAAAAAAGATGATTTTGGTTCAAGAGTTCTGAGTTTCCACAGTGATGTTCTATACTCTGGTTTAACCGACAGTCTAGCTTAATGTTTTGTGACAGCACTTTTGCAAGGACTGTAACACAATATCAAGGGAACTGTCTAGATCTACTATATCTGAAGTCTTTCTTGACAAATATTCTTCCTCTTCAATTTAGTTCCTATCTAATATTTGAACCAATTCTATATGTATTATTGGGGATAATGGAGTTTTAAAGCTGCTGACATCTATGGGCTGATTTAGACTTGCACATTTAAGGCACCAGTATTAAATAGTTGGGTCTTGCGTTGCTGACGATAATTATCACTACTATGACACTTGGCAATTACAACTCTGGGCCTCCGCTCCCCAGGCTGTCTGGAGCCCAGTCTATGTGCCCTTTCCAGCCACACCGTCGCAGACCCGTCCTCAGGAGGCAACAAGGCGCTAAGCCACCGTTCCAGCACGTCGCAAAGCCTCCTCCGAAACCGCCTCCAGCACGCCCACAAACCGCAAATTGTCTCTACATGCGCGGTTCTCCAGGTCCTCAAGTTTAATCTGTTTGGCCTTGACCAGCTCCGCCAGCCGTGTGAGCTCCGCGCCTTGAGTCTGTGTCCCATCCTCTAGGTCAGAGACTCTACATTCCAGCTCACCGTTCTCTGAGCCAACTCCGAGGTAATTTGCGATAGTCCTGCAATCTGCTCCGACAGCTGTTGAAAGCGCGAATCTAAAGCTCGCACCACTGATGTTGTAAGCTCTGTGATCACTGCCTCTGTGCAGGCTAGGTGTGGGGCCTGTGCGGACTCTGCCATCTTGTTGTCGGCATGCTTAATGGGCTCCAGTCCCTTCTTAGGTGATTTTGACACCATTGTGACTGGAGAAGTCAAAAATTTGTCCATAAAAGCTGATGCTTTTTATCTTACATAAAGCGCGTGTCATTTATTTGTATAATCTGCTAATGAAAAAGGATTGAGGAGCGAACCCCTGAGCAGCTCCAGACTCATATGTCTGACGCTCCTCACCGCATCACGTGATCCAACTCAAGCCCCTTAAAATTTATACTCAAGCCCATCCCTATCTATTCAGTCACGATCAGGGCATAGACCATAGAAGTCTGCCCAGCTCCCGTTTTGCTTCCCAATTACAGGCGTCACCACCCCAATTTCCGCTAAGATTCTGCGGAACCATTCCTTCTAAACAGGATTCCTTTGTGTTTATCCCACGCATGTTTGAATTCCATTACTTTTTTCATTGCCACCACCTCCCGCGAGTGTGATAGCTAGTGTGATCACTAGCTATCTACAGTTTTATAAGGGATTGAAAACTTATCTTTTAAGTAAATATCTGAATGATTAATTTTGTAAGCCTTTCTAACTTTCTAGTATATGTTTTGAATTTATGTAACCTGCTTAGACTCTTTATGGATATTAGGAGGATATAAATACCCTGAATAGAATAGAATAGTATCTGAGATTTATGTTCATTCAGAGGGAGTTTAATCAGACTACAGTACAGCCAGCACAGCATAATTTACAAGGAAATAAAATTAAATAAATTACATTGGCAGTATTACATGAAGCTTGAGCTACAAAGACATATTTTTTTCCGGTTACAGTATGGTGCCATTCTGGACCTTCTAGTTGTGTACCACTGGCATTGACCATATTTAATTAAATTACCTTTCACCAGTCTAATCCTCCTGGAGGAGGAGAAATATTCTCCGATAGGTCTATTCTGCTGACGTGCAAAGATCTGTCTGAGCAAGCTCACTGGCAATAACTCCAAAACATGTCTTATTTTTTCGACTTCACTCTTCACTTAATATCTTAAGCACTGCCCAGTCAGTTTATTCTTCTATAGATCATCCATTATATCTCATTTATCAACCATTTCAGTAACCTTTTACCCAAATGACCTCAGTGATGTTCGCCGTCCACCACCCTTACAGGATTTACGTGGCGGTTTCTAGAACATCAACCTCTTCAACGGTCAACTTTTATAGAGAATATTAACCTCCTTGTATATATATATATAAACACAACTTTTTTCCCAGTGACTTTTGCTTTACTTATCTTTTTAAAGCTTTCTTTTGTCGGACCCAGGGGTGTTACTGTCCGACATGTTTCGCTCACTCACAAGCTGCCTCAAAGACATACCCCCTGCGATCTTAACTAGCGCCAGCTCTGCATACTTTCTTAACAATCTTAGTCATATTTGAAGACATAGTAGAGAATAGCGTAACAAAATTCAGAATCTCTTATTGAGTTTTCTCTCGACGCTGGAGGAGTAGCTCATCATGAATATACTTTGCTCATAGATACGCTTTCTTAATCACTTCTTATGGGTATCCCATTTGTAGATATTGTTGACAAAGCTCAAGAGATTGAAATTTGAACTCATCTAAAGAGGAGCATGTTCTTCTAACCTAAAGTAGAGAGGTGTGGTAGCCGTGTTAGTCCACTCTTAAGGTTATCAATAGAAATCAAACAAAATAAAACATGGAAAAGAAAATAAGATGATACCTTTTTTATTGGACATGACTTAATACATTTCTTGATTAGCTTTCGAAGGTTGCCCTTCTTCGTCAGATCGGAAATAAGCAAATGTGGTAGCAGAAAGAAATTGCATTTAGATTTTCATTTTGAATTTGATCTTTGTCATTCTCTTTTACGTGCACTGCCATCTTACTTTAGGAAATATCTTACTAACACCACTACTGAAAAACCTTTGGGAGGTAAACAAGATCCAAGCAATTATAGACCCATTGCTGATAATCCTCTCTTTGCTAAAATGTTAGAGGGTTTGATTGATTACCTGGATCATTATAACATTTTTACACCCTACGCAATCTGGTTTTAGAAGGGGATTTAGTACTGAAAACTTACTAGGAATATTGATGACTGGGCTCAGAGATTTATTCTGTAAGGGCCATCAGGCTATAATTCAATTTGATCTCTCAGTAGCCTTTGACATAGTAGATCATCAACTTTTGTTAAATTCTTGGAAAATATTGGCATTAAATTCTTGGAAAATATTGGCATTACTGATAAAGTACTCACATAGTTTCATTGTTTGTTTGTTTTTTTTTTAACAGAAAGAACTTATAGTGTGAAACATTTGGAGGTATATTTTAAGTTCTGGAAACCTAGTATTGGGTACCCCAGGGTTCTCTAGGGGCCTCCTCTTTTGCCTGTATTGTTCAGTGTATTGATAAGGATTTTCGGTTTCTGGTTTTCTAATTTAAATGTCAAATATTATACTTACGCTGATGACATTATCTTGTTAATTACAACCACACTCAAAAATATTATCCCTGCAGCTACTTTCCAATCTTGCATTGATTTTGTTGAATCTTGGGCCATTCAACATAGTCTAAAATTAAATACCAGTAAAACTAAAATGTTATGGCTAGGTCCAGCTTTGACCACTCTTCCTCATGAGGTAATCACCTTTAATAATATTTCTGTCCCTATGGAATGCACTTTAAGAATTTTGGGTGTGAAAATAGATTCCACACTGGGGCTGAGAACTACCACACCCAGGGGTCCTTTTACAAAGGTGTGCTAGCGTTTTTAGCACACGCTAAAAATAAGTGTGTGCTAAACGCTAGAGACGCCCATATATTCCTATGAGTGTCTCTAGAATTTAGCGTGCACTAGTCATTAGAACATGCTAAAAACACTAATGCATCTTTGTAAAAAAAAAAACCACCAATTTGGTACGTGGCAAAGCAGCAGTACATGTACTGTTGCTTTGTAAAAGGGGTACTTAAGCAACTTCACAGAGTTAGAAAATATTTTTACCTGGAAAACTTTAAAAGAATAATACAAACTTGTATTATTTCTCAGCTGCAATGCAATCTATGCAGGGTACTCTGAGAAGATAAGGAAACAGTTACAGACTATACAGACTATACAGAATGTGTAATGCAAGTAAATTTGGTTCAGTTATCCCTCTCCTGAAGTCTTTACATTGGCTACCAGTACAAGCCTGTTCACTATTTCAGTTGTACTCACTGGTTTTCAGAATTATTCATAGTATGGCTCCATCATATCTAACGGGGCCGATATTCAGACCATGAAAGTTAGTCCAACTAACTCCGGCAGTCAGCGCTAAACCCGGATATTCAATGCCAGGCTGTTTCCAGTGATCTGCATTGAATATCTGGTTTATTTTTGACCGACTGGTTATGCTCAAACTGGCCAAAGATATTCCATGTATTCACACGGCCAAATATATCTGCTAAAGTGAGGTTCACAAATTGGCAGTTAGCCGGTCAAATTGCCTGATATAACTGGCTATCCGTTAGCTGCTAACCGGTGATATTCAGCAGAAGATAGCCAGCTATCTCTCGCTGATTAACGCCTAATAGCCGGTTAACAGACATCTAACCGGCCAGGGGCCGATCCTGGCCAGTTAAATGCTTTTGAATATCGGGGGGAACATCTTTAGTTTTTCTATTGGGGTCAGCTAGGACTCATCGAACTGTAAGTCATTTAACTTTGCATTTTCCCTCCGTAGCAAACATCAAATATAAACAATTTCATTCTTGTCTGCTTTCCTATCAACCAGCAAAGATCTGGGATACTTTACCTGTAACTCTTACATAAATTCTGGATTATTTAAGCTTTAGAAAGCAGTTGAAAACATAGTTGTTTAAACAATTTTTTGATGTTTAATTTTTGTTTTAATTAAATTAATTGTTAACTCTGTATAATTATTATTCTGCACCTTCCCAGGAATGTACCTGGTTGATCTTACTGTAAACCGCATTGAACCATTTTTTGGCCTTTTGCGGTATATAAGCTGTTATAAACAGCCCTCAGATAACCTGAGAACCTATACTAAAAAGGTGAAGCAAGTCTTAATCAATTTATTATTTCAAAAATACACTCTTGCAAGAATGGGTGTCTCTGAAAGCAAGTAGGCACACATTTCCTTAGGGTTTACAGGTTATGTGGAGGGGCATAATTGAACGGGGCGCCCAGGTTTTCCTGTGAAGGAGCAGGGAAACCCGTATTATCAAAATCACTGCTTAAAGCCCACCTCTTCAATGTCGCCTTCGGCACCTAACCACTACACCTCTACCCAGGAAATCTAGACTGCCCCAACTTGACATTTCGTTCTTTAGATTGTAAGCTCCTTTGAGCAGGGACCGTCCTTCTTTGTTTAATTTGTACAGCGCTGCGTAACCCTAGTAGTGCTCTAGAAATGTTAAGTAGTAGTAGTAGTAGTAAAACAAGATGGGCGTCCTTCTTTCGTTTCGATAATACAGTCGGAGACGCCCAAATCTCAACATTTAGATCGATCCTAGAGATGGTCATCCCTGGTTTTCGGTGATAATGGAAACCGAGGATGTCCATCTCAGAAACGACCAAATCCAAGCCATTTGTTCATGGGAGGAGCCAGCATTCATAGTGCACTGGTCCCCCTCACATGCCAGGACACCAACCGGGCACCCTAGGGGGCACTGCAGTGGACTTCACAAATTGCTCCCAGGTGCATAGCTCCCTTACCTTGGGTGCTGAGCCCCACAAAACCCACTCCCCACAACTGTACACCACTACCATAGCCCTAAGAGGTGAAGGGGGCACCTACATGTGGGTATAGTGGGTTTCTGGTGGGTTTTGGAGGGCTCACATTTACCACAAGTGTAACAGGTAGGGGGGGGATGGGCCTGGTTCCACCTGCCTGAAGTGCACTGCAGTACCCACTAAAACTGCTCTAGGGACCTGCATACTGCTGTCAGGGAGCTGGGTATGACATTTGAGGCTGGCAAAAATTATTTTTAAAGTTATTTTTTAGGGTGGGAGGGGGTTAGTGACCACTGGAGGAGTTAGGGGAGGTCATCCCCAATTCCTTCCGGTGGTCATCTGGTCAGTTCAGGCACCTTTTTGAGGCTTGGTCGCAAGAAAAAATGGACCACATAAAGTCGGCCAAGTACTTATCAGGGACGCCCTTCTTTTTTCCATTATCGGCCGAGGACACCCATGTGTTAAGCACGCCCCAGTCCCGCCTTCACTATGCTTCCGACACTCCCCCGAGAACTTTGGCCGTGCCCGCAACGGAAAGCAGTTGAGGACGCCCAAAATCAGCTTTCAATTATGCCGATTTCGGTGACCTTGTGAGAAGGATGCCCATCTTGCAATTTGTGTCGAAAGATGGGCGCCCTTCTCTTTCGAAAATAAGCCTGAGAGTCTTTCTTTCTTTGTTACATTTAAGTATCTACCCCTAAGTTTCTCATTGGATATTGATCACATTTACCCCCCACTGCATCATTGCTAATTATCATATGACAGCCCTCTAAAAATTTCCATCAACCAAGCCTGAGCCTCTGTCCATTGTTATTTCTTCTGCTCGGTTTGCATTTTCTTATCTGCAGACTTCCATGCGAATGCTCTGCTTTAGCAGTCTCGCACATGGAATGTTTCACCTCCCTTTGTTTATAGTTATCTTGCAGATGTTCAATTATGGTTTCATGCCTGGCACATAGTTCTAAGGCTTGTTCTTGAAGCTTTCCTGTGTCTCAGCATTTTGGGCTCCTTACACCCCCCCTCCCCTTTCTCCTGTCTCAGCTTCTTATCAATTTACACACATCTCTTTAGAGTAACACAGAGAAACACTGTTCCTTTTGTTCAAGATAATGTGGTGATCTCTACTAGCAGGGGCCTACACAAGTATAGTTATACTTTCATCCCTGAAATTTCCTTTCTACCAGGGCATAAGCTATATATTCTCTCTTTGCAATTATGTTAAATGAAAAAGCAATATATTTAGATATTTCTCACATAAGGTATTATATTATATTGTAGGGCTGCATTTCGATTAAAATTTTAATCGCGATTAATTGCACAAAGTTGTGTTATTTATTTTTTGACCACACTGCAGCTCCTTGTGACTCTTGGCAAGTCACTTAACCCTCCATTGCCCAGATTCACAAGAAGCTACAGTGGAAACAAAAATAATACCTTGACTTGTGGGATTAATCACACAATTAATTGTGATTACAAAATTTAATCGAAATGCGGCCCTAAATAAATTAAAGAATAAAAACTGATAAAAAAAATAAGAAATACAAAATACAAATTGAAAAAATACAATTAAAGAATCTAAAGCAGCATGCAGAATAGCATGCAGTTTTCACAGCCTAGCCCTATTATATTATATTGTGTTATATTTTTCTAGCCTTTCACTATTGATTAATTTTTCCACCTGACCCCTCCCCTCTGACTTCTACGTTTTTTTTCTTCTGTTACTCATTATAAGCTCAGTATTTCCTCTATATGTTTTCCATCTTGTCATCATCTTTCTTTTGCTTATGTTATAGGTTCCATTTCTTTTGTTTTCCCTTTTTTTTCTTATGTTTTTCTTTATCCTACCTATACTATTCCATTATCCTTTCTCTCTCCACTCTCCTGCTCTCGCATATATTCCTCTTGCTTATGGCCATTTCACACATTCACCCTTTCTCACCTCTCCATAATTCCTCATCTTTCACCTCTTTCATGTATCTCCTGCTTTACCCCTCACTCTTTGCCTCTTTTCTATATGCCAGTTGCTCCCTCCTTCTTTTTTATACTTCTGGCCCTTCCCATTCACCTCCCCCTCCTTACCCTTCTCTCTCTCAGCTCTCTCCTTTTCACTTTCATCACCTTCCCTCTCCTGTCTTTACCCATTTCCCTGCCTTTCACATTCTCACTCTGCTTTGTTCACTTCAAGTCCTTCCTCAATGTTCCCTCTAAGCTGTGCAGGAGTCCTCCATTTATATTCCTGCTAGTAAGGTGCTGTTTCAATATTAGATGTATAATAGCATGGGAAAGGCAAGTTCTGTAGCAATTCAGAGGACCTGCCTGTCCCTAGCAACTGTAAACACATTATTGAAGCACTACACCCAACTGGCAGCAATGTGGTTGGAGGACTCCTGCACAGCTAATAGGAAACATTACCCTTCCTTCTTATTTTTTCTCCTTTCTCCCAACTCTCTTCCCTCCTTCCCAAATTCTCTCTTTTACTGCTTCTTCCTGACTCCTCTCTCTCTCTCTCTCTCTCTCTCTCTCTCTCTCAATCTCTCTCTCTCCTATTCCATTTGACTCTGACCTTCCTTGGCACACTCTCTAACTCCTCCCTATCTTTCCCTAAATCCTGTCTCTACTACTACTACTATTTAGCATTTCTATAGCGCTACAAAGCATACGCAGCGCTGCACAAACATAGAAGAAAGACAGTCCCTTGTCTCTCTTCCCTTCACCCCAAGAAAACTATTTCTCCCCTCCCTGAAACTGCCCCACCCACAAAGTCTAGAATATCTCCCTCTTCTTCTCTTTCCTCTTCCCCCCAATCAGGTCTAGCAACTGTCATCTCCAGCAGGTCCAGAATCTCTCCTGCCCTCTAGCAGGATCAGCATCTCTCCATCTCCCTCCTCTTCCCCACCAACATCTTTACGTCTCCCTCCCTGGTCCAGTATCTTTCTTCCTCCTCTTAGCTGCCTCCCCCAATCAGGTCAAGCATCTCTCCCTCTCCTGTCCCCCTTGTTAGATCTAGCATCTCTCCCATTCCCTCCTCTTTCCTTTCTTCCACCACATCCATCATTTTCATTCTATCTTCCCTTCCCCTCTCCTCCTTTCCAGGTCTAGCATATCTCTCCCTCTGTCCCTCTACTTTGTTCCACCATCATTTTTTTCCTTACTCTCCTGCTCACCCCCATCTCCCAGGAGGCTCCCTTCTCAAACATCTATGCGGGGGCTGTTTTTCAGGAATACAGTGACAGCAAAATGAAAATCAGAAACAAACCCTGCAGAGCCTTCAGAGCCCTCTGCTGTGAAAGACTCTGCCATGTCCCACTACAAGTGATGTCAGAGAGGGAACAAGATATGGCAGAGTCTTTCATCACACAGGGTCATGAAGTCTCTGGGGGGGGGGGGGGGGGGGGGTCATTTTGCTGTTGCTGCTTTGCTGGAGAAACCCCAGCTCAAAAAGACATTTAAGAAGGGAACATGCTGGGAGATGGGAATCAGCGGTGGAGCAGAAAGCAAAGTGCTGGCAGCAGCAACTGGGAGGGAGGGGGCCTTAAATTTTAGATAGGTTGGGAACCATGAGGCCTTCCCCTTTCAATCGCCAGCCTCCATCCCCTTCCAATTTATGCCTAAGCAGGTAATTTATTGCCCCACCCTAACTCCTGGACTGACTAGTGCACAATGGTCACAGATCTTCAGTGGTACTATCTGGTTAAGTGGTACTGAATGTTAGCTGCAGAGTCAACCAAGGCAATTTAACCAGATTGCAGTCTCTCCTGCCTGGCTAAGTTGTTTTCCCTCTCCTTTAAGTGAATTAAACGTAATCAATGTGAAAAACATTTTTGATTGTTTCCTAAGAATTTGTGAAATATTATCTTTGCTTGACATGTCATATGTACATGTAATAATTTTGAAATTATTTTGTGCATGTTAAAATCCCCTGTTTACTTATGTGCATTGCAGTGTAATATCTAATGGCCTCACTACCATGCATATTAATATACTGTGCACTCACCCCCAGATTCTGCACAAGTTGCACAAAGTTGAGCATGCACATAAATTAATTGGCTGAATAGGTGATAACAATAAGTGCATAAGTATTGCCATACTCGGACAGATCAAGATCCATCAAGCCTAGCATCCTGTTTCCAACAGTGGCCAAAAATGCTAAATAGTAGTAGTAGTAGTAGTAGTTACATGTACCTGGCATGATTCCAAAACAAATATATGTTATGCTGCTTAGTCTAGAAATAAGCTGTGGATTTTTCCCAAGTCCATTTTAATAATTGCTTATAGACTTTCCTTTTAGGAAGCTATCCAAACCTTTTTAAACCCCGCTAAGCTAATTGCTTTTACTACATTCTCTGGCAACGAATTCCAGAGTTTAATTACACATTGAGTGAAGAAATATTTTCTCTGATTCATTTTAAATTTACTACTTTGTAGCTTCATTGCGTGCCCCTAGTCCTAATATTTTTGGAAAGAGTAAACAAGTGATTCATGTCTACCCACTCCACTCATTATTTTGTAGACCTCTATCATATCTCCCCTCAGCTATCTTTTTTCCAAGCTGAAGAGCTCTAGCCACTTTAGCATTTCCTCATAGGGAAGTCATCCCCTTTATCATTTCCGTCACCCTTCTCTTTACCTTTTCTAATTCCACTATATCCTTTTTGAGATGCAGTGACCAGAATTGCACACAATATTCGAGGTGTGGTCGCACCATGGAGTTATACAAAGGCATTATAATATCCTCATTTTTGTTTTCCATTCCTTTCCTAATAATACCTAACATTCTATTTGCTTTCTTAACCTCTGCCACACACTGAGCAGAAGGTTTCAACGTGTCATCAACAATGAAGCGTAGATCCCTTTCCTGGTCGGTGACTCCTAATGTGGAACCTTGCATTACATAGCTATAGTTCAGGATCCTCTTGCCCACAGGCATCACTTGCAGTTGCTCACATTAAACGTCATCTGCCATTTAGATGCTCAGTCGCCCAGTCTCCCAGTTTCATAAGGTCCTCTTGTTTTTTCACAATCCTCATGCGATTTAATTTAATTTTTTATTTTAGTTTTGTTACATTTGTACCCTGCGCTTTCCCACTCATGGCAGGCTCAATGCGGCTTACATGGGGCAATGGAAAGAACTTTGAATAACTTTGTGTCATCAGCAACTTAATTACCTCAATAGTTACCCCCATTTCCAGATCATTTATAAATATGTTAACAAGCTGAAGTCCCAGCACAGACCCCTGGAGAACCCCACTATCTACCCTTCTCCATTTAACCCTATTCTCTGTTTTCTATCTTTTAAGCAGTTTTTAATCCACAATAGGACACTACCTCCTATCCCATGACTTTCCAATTTCCTGCTTGAGTCTTTCATGAGGTACTTTGTCAAATGCCTTTTGAATATCCAGATACACAACATCGACCGGCTCACCATTGAGCCTGCCATGAGTGGGAAAGCGCGGGGTACAAATGTAACAAAAAGAAAAACAAAACAAAACATTTGTTCACCCCTTTAAAAAAAATGTAATAGTTTGGTGAGGCAAGATTTCCCTTCACTAAATCCACGTTGGCTTTGTCTCATTAATCCATGCTTTTGAATATGCTTTTAATATACCTAAAAAAAATTTGCTATGTGTTTTTGCCTCCAACGCAATCTTTTTCTCAAAGTCCCTCTTTGCCTTCCTTATCAGTACTTTGCATTTGACTTACCATTCCTTATGTTGTTTCTTATTATTTTCAGTCAGATCCTTCTTCCATTTTCTGAAGGATTTTCTTTTAGTTCTAACAGCTTCCTTCACCTCACTTTTTAACCATGCTGGCTGTCAATAACTGGCTTCAATAAGCACTATAACCTGCGCACCTAACTTATCTCGCATACAACTCCAAAGGGGGTGTGACCAGTGAGGGGCTTGGGTGAGTCAGTGCCATTCTCAGGATTTAGGTACATGGTTATAGAATATTTGCATTTCCGTGCCTAACTGACAGTTGGACATGAGCATTTACAACAGCCTTTTGCTTGTGCCCAAAGTTAGGCATGAAATTACAAGCTAAGCTAGTATTCTATAAAGACAATTCTGTATAGAACTGCCTTTCTAGAATTCACACTTAGTGCATATCATCTTGGTGCCTAGCTTTAGAGGACCTTTTACTTAATTCCCCCCTTAGGGGGGAGATTCTATATATGGTGCCTAAAGAATCGGCACAGAAGTCAATGCCGTCTAAGCATATTCTGTAAGTGGTACCTAGATTTAGGTGCAGTATATAGAATATGCTTAGTTGATATATCAGTGCCTAAAACTATGCATATCCACTTACACCAATTAAAACGTTGTGTAAATCCCAGCGAGTAGATTTAGATGCACTGGACCATATTCTATAACTACATGCATAAATGTCAGAATGCCCACAAAATGCCCATTTCTCTGCCCATAACCATGCTCATTTTTGCGTTTGCATGTTAGAACTTAGGCTCACTGCATTACAGAATATGCTTAGCGAGTTATGCACGCAAATTCTAATTATTGCCAATTAGTGCTCATTATTGCATGTTAAGAGCTGTTATCAATGCTGATTAGTCTTTTAAGCCAATTAAATTATGCGCGTTTTTTATAGAATACGCTTCAATTTTGGCGCAGATCTCTAGGCTTGCTATATAGAATCCGGGGGTTAATATGTACCACATGAGTTAACTCCTGCACTGAACCCCTTTCTGCATTCTGCTCCCTTTAACATGTACATACAACTCATGGTAACCATACACTTCTGCTCGTGGTAACTTTCTGCATCTGCCCCCCAAGTGTAGTCTGGTTTAACCCTTCCTGCCTTCCTGGCCTTAGCCCTTTAGAGAGCCTAGTAGGTCCTTTGATTCTCTCATAACACAAAAGTAAAGTGTGGCTCTGAGGTTGAAGAAGTGCTGAGTGAATCACTTGCTCTTCCTATGGTTCTCTGGGTCCCTTAAGTGTATGTACTTATCACAGTCAGTCTGACAAAAGGTTGCCTGTTATGCACCTTCTTAACTCAAGCTAATTACTGCTGCTTGGAGGAGAATGGAGCCAGAGGATGTATGCTATATTGATCTTTTGGTTTCAGTTGATGAAGATAAAAAGAACACCCACTTCCTCTCATTTTCTGAATACTCTCCTTACAATCTAGTCAATAAATGTTGCTTACATGACTCATAGACAATGCATTTGGCTAGATGGTAGGATTCTGTTTTAGTTTTGTATGTTTAATTTCTTTATTCAGTGGCAAAGTGGAATGCATTCTAAATGATTTTTTTTGGTATGGAATCCAGGACCTTTTTAACCACTAGGCAGACAAGGATAGCCCCTAGGGCACAATTCTTCATTTCAAGGCTCAGGGACCAGTGAGGATCCTCATTGACCCTAACTGTTGTTCGCTTTCTTTATCTCTTTTCCAGTCTTGCTACTGGCACTACATCCATATCAGTTGTTTTGTTTTCTGCCTGCACCATTAAGCCCCCTGTAATTGTGTTGCCCAAATTCCCTCACTATTCTCACAACACTCAACGGTGTGAGAGATCGAAAGAACTGAGCAGCTCAAACTTGCTGGGAGTGATGTGGTGTTAGGAGAAAACAGAATAGCTGCTCCAGAGGTGGCACTGCCAACAAATCTATGGAGCAAATATAGGATTAAAAAAATAGGGGCGCACCAGCTTGAAGGGGTTAGAAGTGGAGACAAGATGGTGAAGGCCGACTGGTGGGGATGGGAGCGGGATGGGGAGTGGGACTGGTTGTAATAGAGTTTGAGATATGCTGGGGAAAGGAGCTGGAGAACAGAAATACAGAAGGTGTGGGGGGGGGGAGGGGTAATGAGCTTAGGATAGCCTTTATTTTAGTTAATCAGAATGCACCTGAGCAGACAATATCAGAAGGGGAATCCTTAGGACAGCTGTGTCATTGCAGGAGGACATCTCCTCCCAACCATGCCCAATGTGCCACCTGCTTTGCCCAGCAATGATCTTGGCTCTCACACAAGGGTTTTTTTGTTTTTTTTTTTTTTTTTTGCAAACATGGCCCCTTCTAGAAAATAGTAAAGGTCGTTGGCATATGGCATTACCTTCTGGATGGCAGTGAAGAGCAGCAGCACTTAAAACAAAATAATCATTCCTGACAGCCACACACTCAAAGAAGCATCAGTGCCCACATCTACCCGTAGAGAGCTTGGGTAATTTTCAGATAGCCCATTTTGGAGTGTGGTGGTTAGCCTTCCTAGTGGTGTGGTTGTTGGGCCTCAGCGGCTCCTTTTTCCTGCAAAGCAGCTGAATCCTCTCAGGGGTCTGGTCCTCATTCTTCCCCTCCGTTGGTGAGAGGGAGTCCTTGCCTCTGTTATGGTTCTGGTTGTTCCAGACCTCAGGGGTTGGTTCAGGGGAGCGTGGGCATGTGTGATGGTTCCTGTGGCAGACTGGTTTTGTGCTTCCTCCTGCTTCTGGGCTGTTGCATTCACCTTCTTGGTATCAATCCCCTACCCTGTACACGGGGGTGTGGTAATTTGGGGGCTGTCTTCTGACTTCCAACCTTGGGATCCTCACCCCGCCTCTCAGGGCCGTGCCTAGGGTCTCTGGCGCCCCCCTGCAGACTATCAGTTGGCGCCCCTACCCCCCGTGAAAATGATCACGCCCCCCCCCCCCCCCCCCCCCCGGTGAAAATGATCGCTCACCACTTGCCACACTGACAGGAATTGTCAGCAATATTCTTAGAAACAAATTGCTATACATTGCAAAATAAGATAGCAGATGTAAATTCTCAAAGTGGACATATTCCAAACGCTATTTAGACAAAAATTAAACTGAACCCCCAAGATGCCAGACTCTGCATACAATGCAACACCACAGAAACAGAAAATGTCCCCTAGTACTGTGCAAAATATAAAGACTGCAGATGTAAATTTGAAAAAAACTAACAAGAACCAATCACCACTTTACAAATTAACAAATAGAAATAAAACAAATATAGAAAATAAAATAATACCATTTTATTGGACTAATACATTTAGCTTTCAGAGGCCAAAACATCCTTCCTCAGGTCAATACAGTATAGTGCTGTTACAGTATCCTATCCTGACCTGAGGAAGGGGGTTTTGTTCTCCGAAAGTTAGTCAAAATGTATTAAAATTAGTCCAATAAAAGATTACCTATTATAAACATTTATTAACACAGCTACAATACTACTGTATCCTAAAGCAAAAAAATAAAAGTAAATATTTTATTTACAGTTTGTTGTCTCTGGTTTCTGCTTTCCTCATCTTCTTTTCACTGTCTTCCTTCCTTCCATCCAGCATCTGTCTTTGTTCTCTCTCTGCCATCCAGTGTCTGCCCTCTCTGCTGTCCCCTTCATCCAATGTCTGCCCTCTCTCCCTGCTCCTTCCATCTACATCTGCCCTCTATCTCTGCCCCTTCCATCCACCATCTGCCCGTCTGCCCTCTCTCTCCCCCTTCCATTCACTGTCTACCCTTTCTATCGCTTCTATCCACTGTCTGCCCTTTCTCTCTGTCCGCTCAATCCACCATTTGCCCTCCCTCTCCCATCCATCAAGGTCCCTCTCACTCCCCCTTCCATCTAGGATCTGTCCCCTCTCTCTGCCCCTTTTTTTCAGCCCCCAGTTCCAGCCCCACTATCCCACCAGTCCCCAGTTTCAGCCCTAGCCCTTTTCTCCCACCAGTCTTGAGCTTCGGCCCCCAGCCACTTCTCCCTGTCCCCTTTTCAGCCCCCAGTTTCAAACGCAGCCCTTTTCTCTCACTAGTCCCGAGCTTCAGCCCCAGCCACTTCTCCCTGTCTTCTTTTCAGCCCCCAGTCCCCACAGTTTCAGCTCTTGTCCCTTTTCAGCCCCCAGTCCCAGTACTAGCCCCCTTATCCCACCTACCCTCCTTTTCAGCCCCCAGTTCCAGCTCCCTTCATCCACATGCCTTGCATTAGGGCCTCCCCTTTCAGCCCCAGACCCCATCTGGGCTCCCCTCCCCATCCCCTTCTCCCATCTGGGCACCCCACCCCATCCCCTTCTGCCATCTGGGCTCCCCTCCCCATCCCCTTCTGCCATCTGGGCTCCCCTCCCCATCCCCTTCTGTCATCTGGGCTCCCCTCCCCATCCCCTTCTGTCATCTGGGCTCCCCACCCCATCCCCTTCTGTCATCTGGGCACCCCTCCCCATCCCTTTCTGTCATCTGGGCTCCCCATCCCCTTCTCCCATCTGGGCACCCCATCCCCTTCTCCCATCTGGGCTCCCCTCCCCATCCCCTTCTGCCATCTGGGCTCCCCTCCCCATCCCCTTCTGTCATCTGGGCACCCCTCCCCATCCCCTTCTGTCATCTGGGCACCCCTCCCCATCCCCTTCTGTCATCTGGGCACCCCTCCCCATCCCTTTCTGTCATCTGAGCACCCCATCCCCTTCTCCCATCTGGGCTCCCCACCCCATCCCCTTCTCCCATCTGGGCTCCCCACCCCATCCCCTTCTGCCATCTGGGCTCCCCTCCCCATCCCCTTCTGCCATCTGGGCACCCCTCCCCATCCCCTTCTGTCATCTGGGCACCCCTCCCTATCCCCTTCTGTCATCTGGGCATCCCTCCCCATCCCCTTCTGCCATCTGGGCTCCCCACCCCATCCCCTTCTTTCATCTGGGCTCCCCTCCCCATCCCCTTCTGTCATCTGGGCTCCCCATCCACTTCTGTCATATGGGCTCCCCATCCCTCCCCTCCCCTCCCCATCCCCTTCTGTCATCTGGGCCCCCCTCCCCTCCCCTCCCCTCCCCTCCCCTCCCCATCCCCATCTGCCATCTGGGCACCCCTGATCCGACCCGACTACCAGCTCTGTCGAGATGACAGCGGGTGGGGGGGGGGGGGGGGTGCTCCGCTCCCGCTGCTCCCACCCTACCTTCTTTTAAAAAATAAATCAGTAAAGCGGCGTGGCAGGCAGCGCAGCTTCGCGTCTGCCCTGCTTGTAAAACAAGTAGATCTCCTCGTCGGGCCTTCGCTCACTGGGTCCCGCCCTCCTCTGAGGTAACTTCCTATTTCCTCGAGGGCGGGACCCAGTGAGCGAAGGCCCGACGAGGAGATCTACTTGTTTTACAAGCAGGGCAGACGCGAAGCTGCGCTGCCTGCCACGCCGCTTTACTGATTTATTTTTTAAAAGAAGGTAGGGTGGGAGCAGCGGGAGCGGAGCACCCCCCCCCCACCCGCTGCCTGCCACGCCGCTTTACTGATTTATTTTTTTTTTAAGAAGGTAGGGTGGGAGCAGCGGGACAGTGGGAGCGGAGCACCTCCCACCCGCTGACACCCGGGGCGGACCGCCCCCACCGCGCTCTTGGTTCCCTCAGTGTCCGCCTTCTTCTGACGTCAGAAGAAGGCGGGACACTGAGGGAACCAATGAGTGCAAGGGAAGGGAGACGTCGGCAGCGCTTTCACCGACGCTGCTGCAGCCTGCGACCGAGGTAATTTAAAGTCCTCGGCGGCGCAGGGCGAGGGTAAGCACCGCGGTGGCGCCCTCCAGAGGTGGGCGCCCCCCTGCGGCGCTTACCTCGCTTACCGCATCGGCACGGCCCTGCCGCCTCTGTCACCCCCCGAGGGGGACTCTCCTGAGTGGGGAAGGTTCAGGGAAGCTGCAGCGGTGTTCCTCACTCCTGCATGGTTTGCTGGTCTCCGGTGCTCATGCTTCCTTTGGTTTATTTACTATATTGTCACTTATTGCAAGGCAAATCACAATGGTTCACAAAGCATATGGTACGATAAAAACATGAATTGAAAGAACTCCATTAAAAATAGGAAAAGACAAAAGCAGCTTTCAAACAAGAGAAAACAGAAGCTGACCACCCAGCCATATTCCAAATACAACATAAGAGATCATATCATCTGTTACAGGATTCTGTGCAGTCATCAATAAGTGTCATAAGCTATTTGAAAATAGTATGTTTTTAGTGCTGTACAAAAGTGAGAATACGATCTTTTTAATCTGTTGTGGCAATGAATTCCATAGTGCTGGTGAAAGAAAATAAAAAGCCAGCGTATGCTTGTATTTCCACCTTGTCCCAGATAGTGGGGGTAGAACCACTGTTAACGATAAGTGAGCGAAGAGTGCGGGCGGTGTATATGGAATTGTTTATGCAGCAAGATAGGATGGAATAGCAGTATGAAGGGCCTTCTGTGTCAAGGTTAGGGTCTTAAATTTAATTCTGCATTCAATTGGAATCCAGTGAAGGCATTGCAAGAGAGAAGTGGCCCTATCATATCTACTGTGTATCCAGTCTTATCTAGACACTTGCAATGCATTTGTTGAGGCAGGATTAACTCTTTGGAGGGCCCTGGTGGGACCACATTATATAAACTTCCATAACAGTAATCCTGCATTGCCCATACAATGTCATGTAAGCCATATTGAGCCTGCAAATAGGTGGAAAATGTGGGATACAAATGCAACAAACAAATAAATAAATACATAAATAAATAAAAGTATAGGTCGAGGGTGGAGAAATGAAAGGCAGAGTCAAGCTGAATAAACTTACCTGAGTTGGTAACAACACATAAATATGTTTCAATCACGTTATTGTTCCCCCCAAAACTACAGCAAAAAGTACACATGTATCTGAAATGTTTGGAACAGTTAATTCAAAATACAAAGATTCAAAACATTTACTTCCCCATCCCCCCCCCCGCCCATCCCACACCCCTCCCAAACCCCCCCCCCCCCCCCTCCTTCCACACACTTGGTAAATGTCCCTGGGTTAACTCAGACTGTAGCAGTGAGTATGACCTCACTTAGATATTCAAAAGATAACTATGTGCCCTGGAGGGAAAAATCTGCCAGAAGTTTTCCCATGTAGCAAGAAATTAGTATCCTACTCGGTCCTCACAGTTGCGAAATCCCTGATGCTCCATTCTTATCTGGGTAATAAGCAATGTGCACCAACATTGTAGGGTGGACCCCGGTCCAGTAACCAGCACAACAAAATCGACTTCAATCCAAACAGCACTGCCTTGCTGAAAAAAAACGTTTAAAGCTGGGCGGCACTGGGTCTATATAAGTATGTGGTCCAAAACGTATTAAAGGATTACATCTCACTGTGCAGCTCCAATAGTTGGTCAATGCCCACAAGACACTTCTCCAAAACTGGGCTATGAGGACACAACTCCAGAACATATGGCCCAGAGAGGTAGGGGCTAGGCCACACTTCGGACAAGTATTCTATAAGCGGAGACCCGCTTGGTATGCTCTGTGAGGAGAAACATGTAAGCAAAGAGTAAACTTGTACAAAAGTTCTCTATGTTACACAGACATATGCTTCTTGGTTACATTAATGATATAGTGGCGAAGCTGCACTTCCATAAGAGTACATGCAAGGTCCTGGGACCATTTCGCTGCCATTTCGCTGCATAATTAAGATCTGGAGTAGTATCTTTTACATGAAGATGATGAAATTTGAAGAGTACCATTAGCTGTGAGCCTAATGTTTATGCTTCCAATAAAGTGTCTTGAACATCCTTCGTAAGGTCCATCCAGGGCAGGGAGGAAAGATAGTGGTGCAACTGTAAATAGGCAAAGAAATGAGTAGGGGAACATTCTGAGGAAGGGGATGAGACCTTGGATCATCCTTATATTTTAATGTGAGCAAGTGCAAAGTGATGCATGTGGGAAAGAGGAACCCGAACTATGGCTATGTAATTCAAGATTCCACATTAGGAGTCACCGGCCAGGAAAAGGATCTAGGAGCCATCATGGATGATTCTTTGAAACCCTCTGCTCAGTGTGCTGCAGCATCAACGAAAGCAAATAGAATGTTAGGTATTACTAGGAAAGGAATGGAAAATAAAAACGAGGATGTTATAATGCCTTTTTTATCGCTCCATGGTGCGACCGCATCTTGAATACTGTGTGCAATTCTGGTCACCATATCTCAAAAAAGATATAGTGGAATAAGAAAAGGTACAGAGAAGGGTGACGAAAATTAAAGAGGATGGGATGACTTCCCTTTGAGGAAAGGCTAAAATGGCTTGGGCTCTTCAGCTTGGAGAAAAGATGGCTGGGGGAGATATGATAGAGGTATATAAAATACTGAGTGGAGTGGAATGGGTAGACATGAATCACTTGTTTAATCTTTCCAAAAATACTAGGGCTGGGGGGGCATGCAATGAAGTTCAAAGTAGTAAATTTAAAATGAATTTGAGAAAATATTTCTTCACTCAACGTGTAACTAAATTCTGGAATTCGTTGCCAGAGAACTTGGTAAAAGCAGTTAGCTTAGCGGGGTTTAAAAAAGGTTTGGATAGCTTCCTAAAAGAAAAGTCCATAAGCCATTATTAAAATGGACTTGGGAAAATCCACTGCTTATTTCTGGGATAAGTAGCTTAAAATGTATTGTACTGTTTCGGGATCTTGCCAGGTACATGTGACCTGGATTGGCCACTGTTGGAAACAGGATGCTGGGTTTGATGGACCTTCGCTCTGTCCCAGTATGGCAACACTTATGTACTTATGTACATGTCAGCCCATTTAAGAAATGCCCCCTGGGAATATCAAGTCAGATGTAAGCAGCCCAACGTTCCTGGGCTAGCTGTGTTATTTGATTTACATAATAATGAGGTGTTTTGCATGCATTTGCATATTTTGCATTTCAATATTATGTAGTCTGTGGTACGTTAAACTAATATGTGTTACAGTAAAATAACACACACTTTTGCTGTTTAATGCATGTTAAGAGACAAATATTGTGTGTTATTCCCTTAACACACATTAATAAATACTTTCTTAAAAGGCTGCTTTGTTTTAATCTTTATTGAGGAGGATGCTGGAGGGATACCAATACAGGAAATAAGATTTAATGAAAATGAGTCAAAGGAACTGATGAACCTGGAAGATGTAATGGGCAAACTATAGGGGAGTGTAGCCAGAAAATTTTCATTTCATGTCATTTTCAGGAATGTTAATTTTGTAGGTCTTTTTGTTTTCATTATGTAGTCACAGAAGCATTGTCATTAAGAGTATGTGCTCTTTCAGAAAGAGCTCACTTTCTTTTGAAAGACTGCATACTATTTGCAAAGAGTGCACACTATTCACAAAGACTATGCACTATCAGGAAAAAGTACAGACCACTATCAGGAAAAAATACAGACTATTCACAAAGAGTGCACACTCTCAGGAAAAAGTGCACACTATTCACAGAGTGCATATTATTAGGAAAAAGTGCACACTATTCACAAAGAATGCGCACTGTTAGGAAAAATTGCATACTATTCACAAAGAGTATGCACTATCAGGAAAATGTGCACACTATTCACAAAGAGTGCTCACTATCAGGAAAATGTGCACACTATTCACAGAGTGCATATTATTAGGAAAAAGTGCACACTATTCACAAAGAATGCGCACTGTTAGGAAAAATTGCATACTATTCACAAAGAGTATGCACTATCAGGAAAATGTGCACACTATTCACAAAGAATGCGCACTATCAGGAAAAAGTGCACACTATTCACAAAGAATGCGCACTATTAGGAAAGAGTACACACTATTAGGAAAAATTACACACTATTCACAAAGAGTACGCACTATCAGGAAAATGTGCACACTATTCACAAAGAGTGCTCACTATCAGGAAAATGTGCACACTATTCACAAAGAGTGCACACTATCAGGAAAAAGTGCACACTATTCACAGAGTGCATATTATTAGGAAAAAGTGCACACTATTCACAAAGAATGCGCACTATCAGGAAAAAGTGCACACTATTCACAAAGAGTGCGCACTATCAGGAAAAAGTGCACTCTATTCACAAAGGGGTACATTCTATAAGTAATAGCTAATAATTGTCACCAATAAAGTGACACACTTAGCATGATTGTATAATGAATATGCTTCCTTTATATATTTGCGCTTAGCACTAAGTTGCAACTTACTGTAGGTGGCTGCAATTCGGCATGCTATAAGCAGGCTTAAATAATGGCATCTAAGTAAGGCGCACTTAGGCGTGATTCTATATCAATGCACATAAATACCGGGAACACCACCAGGAATGCCCCTCACCATACCCCAACTTGTTATGCGTCCTAGGATTTAGGCGCAATCTATTATAGAATCAGATAAGCGCCTAAATCCTAATTATTGCCAATTAGTGATGATAATTTTTATCTCCCAATTATCAGCACTAATTAGCTTGTTGTTCAATTAAGTTGTGGGCATTCTTTATAGAATCATGCTAAGTATGTTTTTAATTGGTGCCGATTTTTCAGGCGCAATATATAGAATTTGGCCCAAAGAGCATGCATTATCAGGAAAAGGTACACACCATTCACAAAGCCTGTCCAACTTATGACCCTCTACTCAACATTCTCTTTGATCCTCTCTTGTTGATTGCATTATTTAAGCTGCCTAGATAATATTTTTGATGGGCGGGCTAGAAGCCCTGAATAAACCTGGAAACTTGGTCTGGCTTCCGGCATTGAATGTCTGGGTATCTGCAGAGACTTGGAAGTTAACTGGGCAATGGCTGATATTCAAACTGCTGCCCAGTTAACTCGGTGGATAATGTTAAGACAGCTTTTTTAATGCCCTAACTTTATCCACTTACTGAATATTACTGTTAACTGACTCACGTCACTGCTGTACCCAAACTCTACCCCGGGACCTCCCATAACCTAGCTGGTTAAAGAATAACCAGTTAGAGCCTATATTCAGCGACACTTCCCAGTTAAGTGTTACGGAATATCGATGGTCAGCCGGCTCAGTGAGGTTTAACCAGGCAGGAGCCTCTCCTACCTGGTTCAACCTCTTTGAATATCCCAACTGGCTTTGTACCACCCATCTTGTCCCCATCTATATATCTGAACTTGGTCCCTCAGCTACATGGTAAGCTGTATTATAGTAAAGCATTAGTATCATAGCAATGTTATTTGAATGTTCTAATTGTGTGTTTATTAGATATTTCATTAGTATTATGCTGACATCTGTTATTTGAATTTCAGTGCTGTTAAATGTTTACATTTTCGTTCCTGTTTCATGGTAGTTCTATTATTAGGTTTCAATTTGCTGTTTTCCAGTCCACTTCATTCATTTTATGTTTATACTTGGTTTATTTTACTATTGTTATGCTGTTAATAAAATTGTAAGTTTTATGTTAAACTGTACTTACTGTACACTGCCTTGGGTGAATCTCTTCATAAAGGTAATAAATCCCAATAAATAAATGAATATGGGGCTCAGTAGATTTGTTTAAAAAATATTTGGTCCTGGCTATTTTAAATACACATACGTGAAGGGGCATAATCGAACGGAAACGTCTATCTCCATGGGCGTTTATCTCCGAGAACGGGTCCGTGAAGGGGCGGACTGAAGCGTATTTTCGAAAAACATGGACGTTTATCTTTTTTTGAGCTGGGCGTTTTTGTTTTTCAGCGATAATGGAAACCGAAAGCGCCCAGCTCAAAAACGAATAATTCCAAGAAATTTATTCGTGGGAGGGGCCATGATTCGTAGTGCACTGGTCCCCCTCACATGCCAGGACACCAACCGGGCACCCTAGGGGGCACTTTTACAAAAAAAAAAAAAACAAGGTAAAACAGCTCCCAGGTGCATAGCACCCTTCTCTTGGGTGTTGAGCCCCCAAATCCCCCTCAAAACCCACTGCCCACAAGTCTACACCATTACTATAGCCCTAAGGGGTGAAGGGGGGGCACTTACATGTGGGTACAGTGGGTTTGGGGGACGGTTTGGAGGGCTCCCATTTACCAGCACAAGTGTAACAAGTGGGGGGAGATGGGCCTGGGTCCACCTGCCTGAGGTCCACTGCTCCCCCTAATAACTGATCCAGTGACCTGCATACTGCTGCCAGGGAGGTGGGTATGACATTTGAGGGTGAAAATAAAAAGTTGTGAAACGGCATATTTTGTGGTGGGAGGGGGTTTGTGACCACTGGGGAAGTCAGGGGAAGTCATCCCCGATTTCCTTCAGTGGTCATCTGGTCATTTAGGGCACTTTTTGGGGCCTTATTCGTGGAAAAACAGGGTCCAGGAAAAGTGCCCTAAATTCTCGCTAAAAACGCATATATTTTTTTCCCATTATCGGCGAAAGGCGCCCATCTCTGATTGGCCGATAACCACGCCCCAGTTCCGCCTTCACCATGCCTTCGACACGCCCCCATCAACTTTGTCCGCATCCGCGATGGAGTGCAGTTGAAAACGTCCAAATTCGGCTTTCGATTATACCGCTTTATTCGTTTTTGTGAGATAAACGTCTATCTCCCGATTTGGGTCACAAGATAGGCGTTTTTCTATTTCGATTATAAGCAGGAAAGTAAACTAGCAACCAGTGCCTTCCCCTGCCCCCAGGAGCTTATCTCCATCTAAAGAATTAGACACTCCTGCACATATCTATCAATGCCAATGTGCTTCAGCCATTAACACCACTTCAGAACTTGCCCAACTAGGAGGAGGGGATTTGATGGCAGAGAACTAGAAAAGATTTGCCTGTATGTTGTTTGCCTCAATTAGCATGATCATTTGTAATGAAGATTTATGAGTTTCCCTGCAGCATTTATCAGTAATTGCAAAGCTAGGACTGCAGTTTTCAGCAGATTCCATAGTAGTTACAGAAGAGAAACTCACACAAGGAAGATATGTGTATCCATTCTTGTTTTTGTATAGTATTGTTCTCATAGTTAAACCGTAGCATTACTAAGACTTCATAGTCATGCATGGAGCATCAGAATAGACTTCACTGGACAGTAAATTTGTCTCAGAATAAACTGTACATTAGAAAGTTTTTACAGAAGGAGCATACTGGAGCTGGCCCTGAATCTGAATCCCCCATCTACTGGGGCTGGACTGGCCCTGGCCACAAGCCCCAGTTTCCTTTAGCAGATTTTTCAAGATTCTGCAATTATGTGGAATATTTTAGAAACTGTGCCTACCTATTTGTTGATATTAAGTTATATAGAGACTGATGTTCAGCAGTTGAAAAGTGACTAAGTGAAGGGATCTGGAGAAAGAAGAAGGAGCAGGGACCTCAGAGGAAGGAAATGGAGAACGGATTTCAGGGGGTTGGGACAAAGGGATATGTCCTAGAATGAAGAATATAGTGCAGTAGGAAGGAGGAGAGGGGGATTCTGAGCATAGGGGAAAGGGAAGGAGGAGATGGCAATCAGAAGGAGAAAGAAGGGATCTGGATTGGAGAGGAGGGGATCCAAGATTGGGAGCAACAATCCCCTCATACATTGCAGCTCCTCCAATTCCTTCACATCCCATATCCTCCCCTCCCCCCTCCAATCTGCTCATACTCCAAAGCCTGTCAACTGATCTCCCACATCCTTCCACTCAAACCCCAAAGTCCCTCTGATCACCTTACTCTCTCTGTTCCTCCTTCTCCAGTTACCATTCATACCTCAAGAACCACATCTGATCCCCACTCACACCCCATGGCCCTCCAATTCCTTTTCACCCCTGTCTCCACCTCCAATGCCTTCACTCTACCTACCTTCCCAAGCCCTGACCATCCAAACTCTTCCTCCATCCTCCTACACCTCTCTGAATAACATTACTTTCTCCCCACATGCCCCCTCTAATCCCCTCATTCATACCATGCTGTACTAAAATTAAACGTTATTTTCAATGTAAGTTAATTATATGTGACAGAGGACCCCACTAAAAAAAAAAAAAAGAGGTTCCCATCCCCTTTGGCTTATAAATAGCTGAGTATTAAGCTTACTGGATTTCTGGAACCAAGACAATGCAGGGTTCTTTTGGGAACTCAAGTACAGCCAGTAGGCATCTAAGGAGAAACCCTGGAGTGGATTCCTTTGACCTGTGTCAGTGAAACCCACCCACCAGGAGTTGCAGGACTGATTTATTCCCTCCCTCCAGCAGTAACAGAGTTCACTTCCATTGGTTGGTTTTGAACTATGTGGATTTCTGATGCAGCGCAGGAAAAAAAAGTTCATTTGGTGGTTGCGGAAAGTAGAGGAGTGGCCTAGTGGTTAGGGTGGTGGACTTTGGTCCTGGGGAACTGAGGAACTGAGTTCAATTCCCACTTCAGATACAGGCAGCTCCTTGTGACTCTGGGCAACTCACTTAACCCTCCATTGCCCCAGGTACAAATAAGTACCTGTATACAATATGTAAGCCGCATTGAGCCTGCCATGAGTGGGAAAGCACGGGGTACAAATGTAACAAAAAAAAAAAAAACCCAAGGAGGACACTGAAAAGGGCTTGGGCTGCAGAGGCTCATAGGACTCAGCCCCTGAACCCAGGGTTTCAGCAATCAAAGTTGAACTAAAAGAACTCCAACCACTGAAAAAGATATTTGCTTGCACCAGAAAAAAGGCTCCTCTGAAATCAGAGTGGAGTCCATACCACCTAAGCATGAAGAAGGAATCACAGAGGGACTTGCACAGAAACTCTTTATCAGTATCAGTAACAGATGGTAAACAGTGTAAATCTCCCCCAGAGCTGGGAGCAGAAAGGAGCTGCATTTGAAACTGTTCAGCCCAAGGAACTACTGTCCAATGCAGGGCTCTGCCAAGGTTGTTTCAGCAGAAAAAAAAGAGCAGACCACGTAAAAAATAAAATGATATTTATTTCCAAGTCATCAAAACAGCAAACAATTTCCTTTAATCGCTGTTTTGATGACTTGGAAATAAATATCATTTTACTTTTTATGTGGTCTGCTCTTTTTTCTGTTGTTCTAGATCTTGCAGATCGCTTGCCTGTTTGTTTTTTAAAGTTGTTACAGCATACACAGTGGCTACATTGTAGAGAGCTGCATGGGAATGGGGTTACTGGGAATCTCGTGCTCCAGATCTGTGGGTGTATCCCATGAGGATAGATCCAGGTCTGTGGGGATGGACCCAGGTCCTGTGGGGTTCCTGCAGAAGTGTAGAGTTGAGCCTTGCCTTCCCTCCCCCAAGCCTCAGGGGGCCCTCCCTGAACGTACCTCAATACACCCTGGTGGTCTAATGGCCTCTTCGGGGCAGGAAAAATCCCCTCTTTTCTGCCCGCTGCCGCCATTTCTTTAAAATGGCTGCCGAAACATCAAGTGTCGGCTTCTTGAGAGGCCACTAGACCACCAGGATGTACTGAGGTATGTTCGGGGAGGGCACCCAGGGCTGGAAGGGAGGGGAGGGAGGTGGATGGATGGAGTCATGCATGGGGGGCATGGGTGGGAGGGAGTGAGGGGGCTGTAAAAAGGGTGGAAGGAGGGAGAGGGCTGGAAAAATATTTTGGTAAGGGGGATGTATTTGGAGAGGGAAAAGGGGAAATAAAGCACATGGGATAGAAGGGGATGGAGAGGAGAGGGGGACATGCTACTCACAAATGTTTGCTTTTTTGAAAATGTGCATTAAAAAAATTTTATGTAGCAGAGTATGGAAGAAATGCAATTTGATACTTTTACTAGTATTTTCACTGCTTATAGAATCTGGCTTTCTTGGGTGGGGGTGGGGTTGAAGTGATTGTGCGGCGAGGCGCGATGTGGTGTGGTAGGGGCGGGGCTGGGTGGGCCATGGGGTGGGGATGGAGGAGATTACTTGCAACGGGGACAGGTAAGATTTCCACGGGAATGAGTGGGGACAGGTTTGATTCCCAATGGGGATGAGCAGGGACTGGTTGGGAAAAGTTAGATTCCAGTGGGAACAGGTTAGATTCCCACGGGGACGGGTTAGATTTCTGTCCTCTTGCAACTCTATACTACATTGGCTGAGCAGCCGTCACCTCAAATAAAGCATTAATTTACTATTACAACTCTCAAGGAACTGCCTAGAAAATACTTAAATAACCACCATATTATATAGGTCCCCATTAGAACTGTGTGCATTCTCTGTAGAGTGCCTTACTTATTTCTTAATACATTTTGCTTTCAGCCCCTTTTTGGTTACCAGATCTTACAGCTGGTTCTAATGTTACTAGTGTACTTATATTCTGAAACTGATCTTATGTCACTGTCTAATTATCTGTTTATATCTTGCAGATACTCTTTCCATACTATTGTTTACATTAAAGTCATTAAGCATATTATAGTAAAATTTCTTGTTGAATACAGTCTGCTCTCTGGTAAATTCTAGGTGCAAAGGAGTTGTTCACAGAGCTCAGGAAGCTGTTGTCTCTTTTGATACCAGCTACACACATATTAACTGTAACAGGTCCCAGAACCCGAAGGTATGCCAGAGCCTGCCTCCTGTAGGACACAAGCAGTCGCAGGGCAAAAAAATAGGAGATCTTGGGCAGGGCTGATTCAAGGGATTGTGGTACCCTGATCCACCTTGATCAGTGCCCCCCACCCCCCACTGCTTCCACACCTCCCCCTCAACAAGGGTCTGGCATCTCTCCCCTTCTCTCCCCACTTCCTAATGTAGTCTCCCTCTACCTTCGCACTACCCTCTCTCTGCAGTCCTGTAAACTGTGTGCAAGTTGCCAGCAGTAGCATCCTAAGACAAACTGCCTTTACCAGGCCCTGGGTCTTCCTTGTGCTGCATCCTGCCTCCTCTGGTGCAATTTCCTGTAGTTAGAACATGGCAGAGGGAAGGGCTTGGGTGAAGGAAGCCAGTCTTCAGGCTGCTGCTGCTGCTGCTGGCAACTCTCAAACAATTTACAGGACCATGGGATGGGGAGAGAGACAGAGGAGAAAGAGCGATGCCAAACCTGTGGGGAGGGGCGTAAGTATTGGGGAAGAAAGAGACCAGGCTAAGGGGTGTAGAGAGATAAGAGGAGAGACACTGAACTGAAGGAAGATAACAGATCTTCCAAGTGGAAGAGGAAGAGAAGGCTTAACCATTAGACTAGGGTGTCAGAAGCTAGGGATTTTCACACCCTTTATCACTGGTGCCTTAAGCCAGTGCATCACCTGGTCCAGTGGTTAAGCCAGCCCTGGTCCTGGTGTTATGTATGCAGAATATACTGTTATATTAAAAAAAAAGAAAACTGTATTAAAAGAAGTATGTGAAAAATGGTGCAATGTAATTTGAGATTTTCCAGGCTTCTACTGACATTTCAAGTGCGAGGTGGATGTGTTCTTTCCTGTCAGTATTTATAAACCCACTGCAGCTTTAAATTTCATTCTTTTGATAAATCAACTTTGGATAATTATTCCCTAACCTTAAAATGAGATACAGAACTTCACTTCACATAATAATTGGGCAGTGCATTGAGAGAACTTCCACATCTAACTACTGATGGGATAATAAGGGCTTTAGATTTGGTTGGGCTTGGAATCATTTGTTGAGAGGAGAACCATTTGGGAATGTAGCTTCAAGAGAGCCCATGTCATGTGGAATCTATACAGGTTGGAATTTGAAATATCATTGGCATATACAAATGGAGTCATATCTCAGGACTATAGGTGTGTAAGAAGTGGTGAAAGAAAAATATTAAAAATCCTAGTTCATGAGCTGCTTACAAAGACGTCGTTCAGACCAGATACAATAAGTCACCAGCTGAGAGGGCCATGCTAAATGCCTTGCTCTGGGGCAACATTTTTCTTCATTTTTCCTGCAAGTGTTTCATGAAGTATCAGTCTCAGAATTATGTTTTTACCAAACTATTACATTTATAAAATTTTCCAGAGACTAGGAATATTCTATTCCCAATCAGGGCCGCCGAGAGACTGAGCGGGGCCTGGTCACCCCAGGGGCTACCGCCGCCCCCCCCCCCCCCCCAATCGCTACCAATGTCGCCTCCCTCTCCTGCACTTAGGCCACAGGCGCCGCAGTCCCCAGTCTCCACCCGCCCACCCTAAGCCCTGTCGACAGCCCTCCATCCGCCACCAGGCCCCCTGCATTCAAATCAGCAGCGCCTCACCTCCGTGTGAAAGCAGCAGATCGCCTCCCTTCGGACCTTCCCTCACTGTGTCCCGCCCTCACGGAAACAGGAAGTTACAGCAGATGAGGGCGAGACACAGTGAGGGAAGGCCTGAAAGGAGGTGATCTGCTGCTTTCACACAGAGGTGAGGCACTGCCAATTTGAATGTAGGGGGCCTGGTGGCAGACAGAGAGGGGCTGTCGATGGAGCTGAAGGCGGGCAGGTGAGACTGGGGACTGCAGTGCTGGCGGTCTAGGAGAAGGAGAAAGACCCCTGTGCCGGGCCCCCCTTGGAGGCCAGGGGAATTTAGTCCCCCCTGCCCCCCCTCTCGCCGGCCCTGTCCCCAACTGTTACCTCTTCACCTATAGTGATGGATAATTAGAGTCTTGGATTAATCTAGATCTCCTGTTTCCCCCATCCACATAATGGGTTGCTCAATGAAAATTGTAGTGCTATTTCTCGCTATTTAATGCTCCTCTCTGGTCTGTAAATTCATATATCATTTTCCAGTGACAAACTCCTTTGTCACAGAACTAAGATTACCTTTAAGATAGCTATCAGTTTTGAACTGACCAGATAAAACTCTTCTTTGAGTTCAATCTTTTCCTTTAAAATTCTTAGGAAATTACTCACTTTTGCTCTTACTCACTTTAGGCAAATTTTATTTTTATTTTCAGACAGACTCTCTTCACTTTCACACACTAAAAACTCTCTCACTCATATAGCACTTCTGCTCTCTTGAAAGCTGTCCCTTTCTCCAGTGGCGTAGGAAGGGGGGGACGGTGGGGTGGTCCGCCCCGTGTGCACGCCGCTGGGGGGGTGTCAGCTCTGCTGGTTCCCTGCTCCCTCTGCCCCGGAACAGATTTTTCCTGTCGGCCATGTCCGGTTCCCCTCAGCTCAGGACAGTCCAGAACCCTGCGGTTCACGCCAGAAGCATGATCCCATGGCGGACCTGCCCCCGGTTGCAGACACAAGCCCAGAGCCCCCCCCCCCCCAAAGCTCCAAAGGTCGGTAAATATATAAATAAAATATATATATTTTTTTAATCCTACTTACATTAAGAAAGATGCCAACTACATTATTTTTGTCCTCCTCTTAAAAGTAGACCCTCTAACTGGCTCCAACAAGATGGTCTAACAATCACCCATACCTCCATGAAGATGTTGATTTGTCTTGCTGAGTTGGCAGGAGGAATGAACAGCAGCACTGAGCCCAACTTAGCTTTTCAACAGTCCCAGTGGCAAGAGGATCCAGCAGCTCCAACCTCGACTGACTTGTTTCTTCCCCAAGTCTCCAGCGGAAGCTGATGCTGCTTATAACATTCACTTCCGGTGCACAGTTCAGTGGCCCCACACATCAGAAGTGAATGCTATAAACAATCCTATCTGCTGATGACTTGGGGAGAAGTCAATCAGCCAAGGTTCATGCCACGCACTCCTCTTGCTGCCAGCTAGGGTTGCATTTCAAAGCTAAGTCAGGCTCCATGCCTCTTTTTGTTCCTCCGCGTGACTCAGCAATGTAGAACATCACTGCCCCCTCAGAGCCATCATCTTCTGCAGGAGTATACCTTGCACAGTAGGCTGTGCTGGCCCTGACAACTGGACAAAATACTTCAGATGCAGTCTTATCTATAATAGACACAGAGGCACTATCACATCTTTTTTTTTTCTGTTGAGTACAACTCTCGGCATCAATTTATATCCTAGTTTTCCTCTGGCTTTTGCCACTAGAATTGCCACCTGACCCCAATCAGCTCTGACAGACTGATCCAATATTGGTTTCACCCTTGCATCCTGCCTTTTCTAGAGAAATTGAAATAGAAAGTCCATAAATGTAAGGCAGCAAATCCAGGACTCAATCAGTGCGTCAAGGCTGACCTGTTGACAACCTTGAAATCATCAAATACAATCACTCTCAGCTCCCTGTTTTAATTGGCTCAAATAAGAACCTCATCCCCTTTTGTTAGCTGCCTTGAGGCCTCAAGAGAAAGGCCATCCATCAAGTTAATAAACTAAACTAAGGGGCCTGTTTATTAAATTGTCCTAAGCAGATACAGTATGTATTAGCTCATCCTAACTTAACGCACAAGTGTGGTAACTACTGATATGCTGACATGACAATGCATGCTAATTGTTATGCTAACTGCATACCCTGATGGACATGGATACGCTGAAACCTTCTGCTCAGTGTGCTGCTGCGGCTAGGAAAGCGAATAGAATGTTGGGTGTTATTAGGAAGGGTATGGAGTCCAGGTGTGCGGATGTTATAATGCCGTTGTATCGCTCCATGGTGCGACCGCACCTGGAGTATTGTGTTCAGTACTGGTCTCCGTATCTCAAAAAAGATATAGTAGAATTGGAAAAGGTACAGCGAAGGGCGACGAAAATGATAGTGGGGATGGGACGACTTTCCTATGAAGAGAGGCTGAGAAGGCTAGGGCTTTTCAGCTTGGAGAAGAGACGGCTGAGGGGAGATATGATAGAAGTGTATAAAATAATGAGTGGAATGGATCGGGTGGATGTGAAGCGACTGTTCACGCTATCCAAAAATACTAGGACTAGAGGGCATGAGTTGAAGCTACAGTGTGGTAAATTTAAAACGAATCGGAGAAAATTTTTCTTCACCCAACGTGTAATTAGACTCTGGAATTCATTGCCGGAGAACGTGGTACGGGCGGTTAGCTTGACGGAGTTTAAAAAGGGGTTAGATAGATTCCTAAAGGACAAGTCCATAGACCGCTATTAAATGGACTGGAAAAATTCCTCATTTTTAGGTATAACTTGTCTGGAATGTTTTTACGTTTGGGGAGCGTGCCAGGTGCCCTTGACCTGGATTGGCCACTGTCGGTGACAGGATGCTGGGCTAGATGGACCTTTGGTCTTTCCCAGTATGGCACTACTTATGTACTTATGTACTTATGTTTTGTTGCTTTTACTTGTAAAGAAGTACAGGAAAAATGTGTTACTTTTACAGAGTTAATAATTATACCAATTTTTGTTATTTTTATCTAGTAACTTCTAATGCTTGCAGTTAAAAGTAAAAAGTAGAAGTGGCAGAGAGACCTAAATGATGATTCCTCTGTAATCCAAATGAAACAGCAAAACCTGGAACAGGATTTTGCTATTGCAAACCTTGTCACACAAACAGTGAGTGGATCATCTCATCTTAAATTTGGTATTTCAGGGAATACAGCCTATGAGAACAGTAGAGTTGCCTGTGCTTGTTGAACTGGTTACTAGTCTCCAGCCAAACAGAACAGTGATGAATTCCGTCACTTTGAAGCAGAAAAGAAGCTGAAACTGGTTCCAATTCTTGGTGAACAGACATATATCTCTTCCTTAACAGACTGCATGACATCCCAAGGAAAAGTTTACATTGGCATGACAGTCTGACATTCATCAGTTTTTGAAGATATTGAAACAGACCCCCCCCCCCCCCCCCCCCATTTACAAAGCTGCGCTAGCGGTTGCTGGTGTGGCTTTGTAAACAGAGGGGAAAGTTTGCTACCAGATATAAAGTTGTTGGGACAACAGCAGACAATGATTTGAACTTTGTGAAAGCCTTCTCTGTGATTGGACAGCATGACCATGATAACAAAGATGAAAATGAAGATGCAAGTGATGAATTAGCACTACTACTAATGCAGATGATAATGACAACGATGATGATAAAGAATTCTTTGCTATAAGGAAGTCAAGTGCATCGGACAGAGATTCCTTTGATCAATACCTGCAGACCCAGTTAAAAGACATCAGTAATATTGCGGCTTGGCCTTATTTGAAGGAACTTTTTATCAGACTGAACAACTTCACTTCCTGATAGCGCAGTTTTGGGCACCTCTTTAGCTATTGTAGATTAATGACTCACAAGCACACTCAGATAAATGACAGTCATTTTCAAAATTATTTTTACTAAAAGCCAAGCAGATTGAATTGTAGAGCAATAACATTGTAGGGATAAAAATAGTTACGGTACTTTTACTTTTTACTCAAAAAGTATTATATTAGGCAGCAACTTTTTTACTTTCAGTTAAGTACATTTTTTTAATGTGTTCTTCATTGTACTTTTACTTATGTATTAAAATACACATTTATTTTTACTTGTACTTAAATACTTCAACCTAGTACTTTGAACAACACTGGTAGTAAGATATTGTGTGCGGCCAGTTTACAATTAGCATGGATACACTTACTGTGCAGTAAAACCTGCTTCTGTGTGGTAACTGTATGGAATATGCTGGAACCACCCCCAGCAGCTAAGGCATAGGCTTTGCACTTAATGTACTTTAATTTTTGCATCTAACATGTAGTAAGTGCAAAACTTGACTACAGTTTTAAAACGGGGCACTAAATTATCATATACTTCTCCCTTGGTTTCTTCAGTCCAAAGGCTTGACTCTTGCTCTTTTTTGCCAAACTCTTGACCACGTCTCATTTTTTGTCCAAATTGGAATCTCCATCCTATTACAGATTTTAGTATAATTTGGTAAAAAAATATTTTTTCCATTAGCTCATCTGCAAAATCACTTGTAGAGAGATGCTAGGGTCCTGATTAGTGGTGCTAGCAGTGATAACCTAGAGACTCTACCAAAATAATGTACTTTTACTTAGTATGGCATCACTGGTTGCTAGAGAGGACCTTCCACAGTATCCAAAAATGAGGGGCAGAGATTACTTTTAGAGGGAACTTCTCATGGTAAAAAAAAAAAAAACAAACTCTGGGCATAGTTAAAATCCTTGTCTTTGGTTCCTTGCCCCCCTCCCCCCACCCAACCTACATGTGAGAGGAGAGCCATCAAGCCCAAAGGCCCTGGCCATCTAAGTCCAAGGAAGTATAGGAGATAGAGATAGCTGACTACCATAGTCAGCACAATTCATAAGGAGAGGTCTAGGAACATTTTCAGGGACAGTAGCCATTTCAGCTCAGTGCTGTGACTGGGACAGTGAGAATGAGTAAAGGAGACGCTTGGCTCTGTTTAATATTTCTAGCAGGGTAACGAGGACCACATTTACAGTACCAACTCTCCTGGGAACCATAACCCATTCATCCAGGAAGAAGCTACCTAATGCACTGCTTAGGAGTTTCTGAATCCCTGAGTCTGTCAATATCTCTAACAACTAAGACTATAAGTGACAATCTTCTTTGAAACATAATTATGCTCTCTGCTAGACTTTTATTAAAGACAGCTAAGGGGATGATATTCCCATAGTCTCACAAGAAGTAAAGGTTACAAGGCAAATAAAGAGACTTTGTAAATATTGTTTGCTTACTGCCTCTGTTGTTGTTATTGTCCCGTTAATTGGCAATACAGACTTTCATTAAATTCATTGGTTCAGAACACCTATACTAGAGTGATCTGACTTACTGAGTGAAGAGTGTAGCGTGTGTCTACTAACAGTTTATGGCCTTCCGATGTGTGTCAGTCCTGGCCCTGATTTCCAAACCAAGAAATCAGTTATGTGAGCAGATACCCTTTCCCCTAAACTGTCTCCAAGCATAATCAAGAGATCCTCCTTACACACTAATAAAAGGCAGCACCAGTGGAGCATGCACTAAGGGGGGGGAGGGTGGATTAATCAAGGCGCCCTTTACTGTACCTTGATCCCCTGTGGAATTCAGCAACCTGTGGGATTCCCAAACCGCAGGTTGATGAATCCGGAGCTATGGAATAATGCTGCCTGTGGGGCCGCCAAGCTGCAGCCCAATGCTCCCAGGCTGCAGCTCTTCTCCCTCCCCCGATGTCACCTCCCCATGTCTGGCACCTCCCTAGGTCCGCCCCCCTCCGTGCCTACCACAATCTTCCAATTGGTGGTCTGGGGGAGAGTGTGGGAGGACCAGGAATGTCCAGAAGGAGGGCCTTATTAGAAAGTATGACCCCTGACGGTAGTCACACGAGACAACTGCTAGGGGCACCATTGGAAGATGGTGCCCAGAGTGGGCAGGAGAGATAGGGCATTATTCTTGCCTGAAGACCACCTGGACCAGCAGACATCCCCCCGGACCCCCCCAAGACTCTTCCAGACCCCCCTTGGGAACACCCATTAGAAAGCTGCGGTAGGCACAAGGGGAGTAAGTGGACCTGGGGGGGGGGTGAAATGGACATCGGGGGGACCCAGAGCTGCAGCCCGGGAGCATCAGGCTATGGCTTGGTGGCCCGATGCCCCTGGTTGGTATTTTAATGTGCTTTTTTGGCCTAACGTGACTTGCAGTGTATCATCACAAGTTACGTTACGGTATTTGCATAGTAATGAGATGCAAAACATGCATTTGCATATTTTGCATCTCATTATTATCAAACTCACGGCACCATAAATAGTACTGTGGTATTTTAGGTCAGGCTGCATTAGGGCCTTTAAGTCGCATTAAGGCCCAATTAACACGACTTAAGGCCCTAACACTGCTTGATGAATTACTCTAAGTTACAGTAAAAGTTCTACAAGCTCTGTGGTACTGCCCAGTTAAAAAATGCCGCTGAACATAGAAACCAGTTCTGTGGGTGCTAGTGGATGCTGAGTGCCCCCAATATTGAGCAAGTACCTTCATTGTGTACAGGAAGTAGTCATTTGTATTGTGTTTGACACACCTAATCAGTTTGAAATGTTGGCACCTATGACACTGAATATCCCACCCTAACCCACCCAGTGTAAGTTAACTTTGCATGGGGGGTGTCTCCTGCCCAGTTTAATCATTTTGAATATCAGGCCCATATTCACTTTGGACTCAGATAATTGATGTAGCCCATGAAAGTCACCATGGTATTGTGAAAACAAAACAATTACTCAGGAAGAAGTTCTCGTTCCCAGAAACTGATCGCCATAAGGAGCTCCATCTCAGGTTCTGACATTTGCGAGAAGCTACAATATCTGCAAACTCTGCTGCTCCATTACTCCTTATTCCTCTATTATCAAACCCATGATTTGAGATAAGCTTGGATTTCTGTGTCCTTCCTACAAGATAGCATCCCCTTGTCATGAATGATTACTGATGTTTTCCAGAGGTAGAAGTTCTCACCACAATTTCTACCAAATGACATAGTGCTCAAGTTAGACAAAATTGTTTTTATCATATGGAATCTCAGATCAGTCTGCTGCACTAACTACTAGGCTACTCCTTCACTCCACTCTTACAAGACATTCAGCTTCATCCGTGACCTGTGCTAGTGGTAGGCAGTTTTCTAATGTTTGAAGTCTAGTTGCTTAGCAAACTGTGAGAACTGCATGCTATCAAAATAGGGACCATTAACTGATTTGGCCACAAACGCTGGCCACCGTCGGCTCGGGATTAGAAGGCGAAGATAGCGCGGCTGAGCACTCGATCTGTCAACGCAATCCATAGACCAGTACCAACTTTAAAGATAAGTGTCGGTACTTCTGCCGAGTGCAATATATAATAATACTAAAAACATATCAAATTCTAGGAAAACATTTACAATATTTAAGCAATAGGAAGTTGTAATGATTCTGAAGGGGTTTTGGCCATTGATGAAGGGAAGATCATAAAGACCTGTTCTAGCTCTGTTTGATGTAAAGTATCTAGGAGCTCTTTGAGGCCTTTTTCCTTCATGCAAGGTGCTATATGTTTTTTTGACAGTTGATACAGCCCTTTCTTTGTATTGAACTGCCTTAGTCATTTTTGTCTAGTGGAAATCCTTAATGAGAGTTTTCTAGCGAATTGGTATTTCCACACCCCACTTGTTTTGAGCTTTAGTGGATTCATCTGCTGATTTGTGCCACTTTTTGGACTTTTTCTGTTTTGAAAATGAGCCCCAAAATAAACAAATAAATATTGTTGTACAGCAAATCTGTGTTGAAATTAGGCCACCTGTGTGAGAAACTTTCCCCATTGACTTCTGTGGGACTGCTTATCATTCTTAGAGAATTCTAAAGCCACATATAAATTACAAACATAAGCAACAGATTGCTTAAATAAACTACAGTGAAAAACTCCTTACATGCCATGAACTTTTCTGTATGAGATAAAACAATGGATCAAAGAAGTTAAAAAGGCCCACGAAAAACCTGTTGTTCTTAAATGTATGATTCATCTGAAGTGCATGTTCTACCAATGGTTTCTCCAAATGCTTCTTCTTGGTTGCACTGCGATATTCTATGAGCCTCACACTGAAAGGTCTTCTGGTCTTAACTATAGACATTAAGCAGAGGCATACTCCTGCATAAATGACTCTTTCAGACTTAACAATTAGAGAAATGTCTCAGATGGTAGGGCTTCCTGTTGCTAGATATATTATAGTCTTAATAGTTGCACTGACTGAACAGACCAAACAGTGTCCACAAGGATAATGTCCAGTGATAGTGGATTGATGTGTGACACTCATGCTCTGGAATGTTGAGGAAGCTAGAAAATCCCTTGCATTATTACCTCTGCTATGTGCTACTAACAATTCCTTATTAGCAAAAGAATCTATATTTTTAATCAAGGGCCAGTGTTTTCTTAATATCTTCACTATAACCCTGGAGAGAGGATTGAATTCAACTCTCCGAGCAATCAAGGGTTCCTCTTTATATACTAATAAAAGGCAGCACCAGTGGAGTGTGCTTTAAAAAAAAGGGGGGGGGGGTGGATTCATCAAGGTGCGGAAAAGGTTCACCCTTTACCACACCTTGATCCCCCATGGGATTCAGCAACCTGTGAGATCCCCGTACCGCAGATTGCTGAATCCAGGGCTAGGGAATAACGCTGTCTGTGAGCCACCTTGCAAGCAGCATTATTCCAAGTGACAGGGAGAGTCAAGTTAGCAAGCCGTGGCCCAATTCTCCCTCACTGCAGCTCTGGGTCCCCCTCTGATGTCACCCCCTGATGACCGCCCCCCCAGGCCTGTCCATCTACCCCCAGTGCCTATCGCTATCTTCTAATTGGTGGTCTAGAGAGGGGGTCTGCTAGTTCAGGGGTCTTCAGGCAGGAGCAGTGCTCAAGTGCTCCTGCCCACTCCAAATGTCGTCCACCTTTTTGTTTTTCTTTTCAATACATTTTTCCTAATGCATAATCGTACCCTTTCCAAACACTGTTTATTACATTTCTTTGGGTAGCCCCTTTCTGAGAATCTCCCTTCCATGTCCAATACCTGTTTATTAAAAAAGAAAGAGGTCGGATATGCACCAGTATTTATGGAAAAGAGACTGATGCTAATAACCTTTTACGTTTTGAATGAAAGCTGCCATAAAAGTTTAAAAAGAAACCTGCCTTATTGTGAATTCCTTAGATTGAGATGCCTCTGTTTAGAAGATATTAAGAAAACACTGGCCCTTGATTAAAAATATAGATTATTTTGCTTATAAGGAATTGTTAGTAACATATAGCAGAGGTAAACGTTTATGGGATTTTCTAGTATCCTCAGCATTCCAGAGAATGAGTGTCATATATGAATTCACTATCATTGAACATTGTTCTTGTGGACATGGTTCAATCTGTTCAGTGTCCCGACTTCCTCTGACATAATTTCCTGTTTCTGCGAGGGCGGGATACTGAGAGGGAATGAAGGGAAGGCTGAAGGAGGCGAGCCTGGTCCTTTCACTAACGCCAGTGCTGCGACTTCAGGTAAAAAAAAAAAAAAGATTAAAATGTGTCACGAGCAGCATGAACAGAAAGCAGGGCTGTCGGGGAGCTAAGGGCGGGCTCCCGCTCTCTGTTGGAGTTCCTCAGGGATCTGTCCTTGGACCCTTCCTTTTTTCAATGTACACCTCTTCCCTGGGCTCGCTGATCTCATCTCATGGTTTCCAATACCATCTTTATACTGACGACACCCAGCTTTACCTCTCCACACCAGAAATCACTGCGGAAACCCAGGCCAAAGTATCGGCCTGCTTATTCGACATTGCTGCCTGGATGTCCAACCGCCACCTGAACCTGAACATGGCCAAGACCGAGCTCATTGTCTTTCCACCCAAAACCACTTCTCCTCTCCCTCCACTCTCTATTTCAGTCGACAACACCCTCATCCTCCCCGTCTCATCTGCCCGCAACCTCGGAGTCATCTTCGACTCCTCCCTCTCCTTCTCTGCCCATATCCAGCAGACAGCCAAGACCTGTCGCTTCTTTCTCTATAACATCAGCAAAATTCGCCCCTTCCTCTCCGAGCACACCACCCGAACTCTCATCCACTCTCTCATCACCTCTCGCCTTGACTACTGCAACCTACTCCTCACTGGCCTCCCACTTAACCATCTACCCCCCCCTTCAATCCGTTCAGAACTCTGCTGCGCGTCTTATCTTCCGCCTAGACCGATATGCTCATATCACCCCTCTCCTCAAGTCACTTCACTGGCTTCCGATCAGGTACCGCATACAGTTCAAGCTTCTCCTACTAACCTACAAATGCACTCAATCTGCAGCCCCTCATTACCTCTCTACCCTCATCTCCCCTTACGCTCCTACCCGTAACCTCCGCTCACAGGACAAATCCCTCCTCTCAGTACCCTTCTCCACCACCGCCAACTCCAGGCTCCGCCCTTTCTGCCTCGCCTTACCCTATGCTTGGAATAAACTCCCTGAGCCCATACGCCAAGCCCCCTTCCTGCCCATCTTCAAATCCTTGCTCAAAGCCCACCTCGTCAATGTCGCTTTCAGCACCTAACCATTGTACCTCTATCCAGGAAATCTAGACTGCCCCCAATTTGATTGACTACACTTTTTTGTCCTTTAGATTGTAAGCTCCTTTGAGCAGTGACTGTCTTTCTTTGTTAGATTGTACAGCGCTGCCTAACCCTGGTAGCGCTTTAGAAATGTTAAATAATAGTAGTAGTAGGTGAGGCTGGGGTACTGGAACTTGATGGGGCCTTAAAAGGGGGGCAGGTGGAGGTTGGGACAAGTTACTGGACATGGAAGGGAGGATAGGGGCAAAGGAGAATCGCTGGACATGGGTGGGAGGGGAGGGCAGTGGAGAGAGGAGAAATCGCTGGACATAGATGGGAGGGGAGGGCAGAGGAGAATCGTTGGACATGGAGGGCAGGGGAGAGAGGAGAATCACTGGACATGGAGGGCAGGGGAGAGAGGAGGCTTGCTGGACATGCAGGGCAGGGGAGAGAGGAGAATTGCTAGACATGGTTGGGAGGGGAGGATAGGGGCAAAGGAGAATCGCTGGACACAGATGGGAGCGGAGGGCAGAGGAGAATCTGGACATGGATAGGAAGGGAGGGCAGGAGAGAGAGCAGAGTTTCCGGACATGGATGGATGGAGGGAGAGGAGGGCAGGAGAAATGCTGGACATGGATGGAGGAGAGGAAAGACAGGAAGGAGATGCACATGGATGGAGGGGAGAGAGGAAAAATGATGGGCATGGATGGAGTGGAGGGGAGAGGAGAAATGCTGGACATGGATGGAGGGGAGGGAAGACAGAGGAGGAGATGAACATGAATTTAGGGGAGAGAAGAGAAATTCTGGACATGGAAGGAGGGGAGGGGAGAGAGTTAAAATGCTGGACATGGATGGAGGGGAGGGGAGGAGAGGAGAGAGGAAGTGAGATGAACATGGATGGAGGAGAGGAGAGAGGAGAAATGCTGGACATGGATGGAGTGGGAGAGGAAAAATGCTGGACGTGGATGGAAAGAGCAAGGAGATGCATACTGACAAGATGAGGGAAAGGGAAAAGAGGAGAAAAACTGCACACGGATGAATAAAATAGGCAAAAGCTGGATCCACTCTATACCTCCTCCAGTCAAGTCAGCAGAGGACCCAGCTTTTACCTATCGATGTAGGGCAAGAAATGAAGACGAAAGGAGGAAAGTAAAGAAATAAATGGCAAGGAAGCCCTGGAAACAGAGTTAAGGGAACAGATAGAGAGCAGCAGAATCAGAGATTCATGATCAGAAAAGCAAAGTCACCAGACAACAAAGGTAGAAAAAATATTATTTTTGTTTTAGTGTTTGAAAGATGTCCAATTTGAGAATTTATATCTGCTGTCTTATTTTGCACTGGGCATACTAGAGCTGTAACAGCTTACAGAAATTATTTATAATGAAAAAAAATCTGAAGTTATTTTTTTCTCCCATACTGGTATAATATTTTCAATCATACTGCTTATATGCGACACGGCTGGTATAAGGGGTGTGGCTACTATGGGTGTGGCTACCACAGGGGTGGAGCCATAGATGGTGACCCCGCTCATAACTGGTACTGGTACCTTTTCTCCTACAAAAAAACACTGGTCATAATCAAATGGACATTTGGGCATCTGAGGAGCCACTTCAGATGCCTCAATTGCTTTGGGGAGAAGCTGCTGCACTGCCCAGAAAGGATGGCAAAAATATTCATGGCATGCTGCATGCTCCACAATTTTGTACAATGGCGAAGGCAGTCTTTCCCAGAACAGCAGCAGCAGCAAGCAACAGAGGAAGAAGATGTTCCCCTGCCCCCCCCCCTCCGAGAGCTGACCAGGCACCCCACCAGCTAGGCATTCACAACAGGCAAACTCTGATAGAAAACATATAAACAAACATTATTTAATGGGACAGAGTCAGCATGAGTTCAGCCAAGGGAAGTCTTACCTGACCAACTTGTGTCATTTCTTTGAAGACATAAATAAACATGAGGGGCAGATCAAGTCCCTTGAGCCGGTTGATATAGTGTATCTAAATTTCCAGAAAGCTTTTGACAAAGTTCCTCATGAGTGACTCCTGAAAAAATTAAAAAGTCATAGGATAGGTGGCAATGTTATTCTGTGGATTAGGAATTGGTTATTGGACAGAAAACAGAGGGTAGGGTTAAATGGCCATTTTTCTTAAAGGGAGGAGGGTGAATAGTGGAGTGCCGCAGGGATCTGTACTGGTACCAGAGCTATTTAACGTACTTATAAATGATCTGGAGAACAAAACGACGAGTGAGGTGATTAAATTTGCAGATGACACAAAACTATTCAGAGTTGTCAAAAACACATGCGGATTGTGAAAATTTGCAGAAGACCTTAGGAAACTGGAAGACTGGGTATCCAAATGGCAGATGAAATTTTATGTGGACAAATGCAAAGTGATGCACATTGGGAAGAATAATCTGAATCATAGTTACCTGATGCTAGGGACCACCTTAAGAGTCAGCACTCAAGAAAAAGAGCTAGGTGTCATTGTAAACAATACATGAAATATTCTGCCCAGTGTGTGGCTGTGGCCAAAAAAGCAAACAGGATGCTAGGAATTATTAGGAAAGGGATGAAAAGATAAGACCAAGAATATTATGATGCCTCTGAATCGCTCCATGGTGCAACCTCACCTTGAGTTCAATTCTGGTTGCCGTATCTCAAAAAAGATAGAGCAGAATTAGGAAAGGTTCAAAGAAGAGTGACCAAAATGATAAAGGAGATGGAATTCTTCCCGTATGAGGAAAGGCTAAAGAGGTTAGGGCTCTTCAGCTTGGAAAAGAGACAGTTGAGTGGGGATATGATTGAGGTCTATGAAATCATGAGTGGGATGGAACGGGTAAAAGTGAATCGATGTTTCACTCTTTGAAAAAGTACAAAGACCAGGGAAGACTCAATGAAATTACATGGAAATACTTTTAAAACAAATAGGAGGACATATTTTTTTCACTCAAAGAATAGTTAAACTCTGAAACTTGCTGCCGGAGGATGTGGTAACAACAGTTAGCGTATCTGGGTTTAAAAAAGGCTTGGATAAGTTTCCTTAGGAAAAGTCCATAATCTGCTGTTGAGACAGAAATGGGGAAGCCACTGCTGGTACTGGGATTGGTAGCATGGAATGTTGCCACTATTTGGGTCTCTGCCAGGTACTTGTGACCTGGATCGGCTACTTTTGGAAGCAGGATACTGGGCTAGATGGACCATTGGTCTGACCCAGTATGGCTATTCTTATGTTCTTATTAAATCCCATTACACTTTACACGTTTCACTGATCACACTGCTGCATCCAGGGAACCATTCCAGAATCGTATCTGGTGAGTTCCCAACTGAACAATTCCCCCCCCCCCCCCCAGACAATTCCCACCCACCAATTACCATCTAGACAATTACCTCTGGATAATTCCCCCCCCCCCTTTCATGTGTTAATTCCCACCTAGCCGGCACAGGACAGAGAGTGATATGCGGGGGGGGGGGGGGCGGAGGGGGGTAGGAAGTAAAGGACAGAAGTGCAGGTCTAGAAGAGGTGGGAAAATGGCTGTGATGTAGCAACCTCACTGCCATGGGCCTATAACTCCTATGAAGTGGTGAACAAACATATGGATAAAGGTGAGCTGGTCGATATTGTGTATCCGGATTTTCAAAAGGCATTTGACAACTTACCTCATGAAAGACTCCAAAGGAAATTAGAGTCATGGGTTAGGAGGTAGTGTACTATTGTGGATTAAAAACTGGTTAAAAGATAGAAAACAGAGAGTTGGGTTAAAAGGTCAGTATTCTCAATGGAAAAAAGATAGATAGTGGAGTTCCCCAAGGGTCTGTGCTGGAACCGCTGCTTTTTAACATATTTATAAATGATCTAAAGATGGGAGTAACTAGTGAGGTAATTAAATTTGCTGATGACACAAAGTTATTCAAAGTTGTTAAATTGCAAGAGGATTGTGAAAAATTACAAGAGGACTTTACGAGACTGGGAGATTGGCCAGCCAAATGGCAGATGACCTTTAATGTGAGCAAGTGGAAAGTGATGCATGTTGGAAAGAGGAACCTGAATTATAGCTTATGTAATGCAAGGTTCCACATTAGGAGTCACCGACCAGGAAAGGGATTTAGGTGTCATTGGTGATGATACATTGAAACCCTCTGCTCAGTGTGCAGTGGTGGCTAAGAAAGCAAATAAAATGTTAGGTATTATTAGGAAAGGAATGGAAAACAAAAATGAGGATCGCTCCATGGTGCGACTGCACCTCAAATACTGTGTGCAGCTCTGTTTACTGCATCTCAAAAAAAGTATGGTGGAACTAGAAAGGGTACAGAGAAGGGTGATGAAAACGGTAAAGGGGATGGGACGACTTCCCTATGAGGAAAGGCTAAAGCAGCTAAGGCTCTTCAGCTTGGAGAAGAGACGACTGAGGGGAGATATGATAGAGGTCTATAAAATAATGGAATGGGTAAACGTGAATTGATTGTTTACTTTTTCCAAAAATACTAGGACTAGGGGGCACGCAATGAAGCTACAAAGTAGTAAATTTAAAAAATGAATCAGAGAAAATATTTCTTCACTCAATGTGTAATTAAACTCTGGAATTTGTTGCCAGAGAATGTAGTAAAAGCAGTTAGCTTAGCGGGATTTAAAAAAGGTTTGGCTAGCTTCCTAAAAGAAAAGTCCATAATTCATTATTAAAATGGACTTGGGCAAAATCCACTGCTTATTTCTAGGATAAGCAACATAAAATGTATTGTACTGTTTTGGGATCTTGCCAGGTACTTGTGACCTGGATTGGCCACTGTTGGAAACTGGATGCTGGGCTTGATGGACCTTTGGTCTGTCCAGTATGGCAATACATATGTACTTATGGACTTAACACAGCCTGCAGACTATGGTGACAGGTGCTTCTATCCCCCTCCCCCCAGTAACCAGCATTGCTCTTACTTCTCACACTGACACCAATGCTATATGCTGTGCACAGAAAGTAGTCGGTCATCAGGGGAGAGACAAAAGCCCCGGCAGAGGACACAACCAGAGTGATATGCAGAAAATGGAGGGGGCTAGGAGAAGTGGAGGACAGAAGCCTGGGTCTAGAAGAGGTTGGAAAATGACTGTGATGTAGCAAATTCAATGTCATGGACCTATAACACAGCCTGCACACTATTAAAACTGAATGTTGGTTTCCACTATAAATACTAGATTTCAAAAGAAAACTAGAGATACATCTAAATCAGCCTTGTAACTGTCTACCCCTCTTCCTTCTTTCTAATGGTTTACCAAGTAATATTTTTGTTCTTTACATATACACTGTGTTTGAAGTATATTTGACAATATAAATGTTATGGGGATGGGGGAATTGTCCTTGGTAGAGAGGGGGGGGGGGGAATTTATCAAGGGGAAATTGACCTAGTTGGAAATTGTCCAGGGGGCAATCGGTCAGTGGGAATTGTCTGGGGGGAATTGTCCAGGTGGGAAATGACCTAAAACCTCCAGAATGAAAAATCTATAGTATGTAACTGCAAGAGAGTGTGGGTAGGAGAGGGAGGGTCAGGGGTGCCCCCAGCACTTATCCACTAAGGTTCTAGAATGCTAACAGTTAAGCTGCAGATATTTACACTCTGATGTAAACAGCTGCGCCTAAATGTTGAGGTTTAAGCCCACTTAAGCTACTACTCTATAATGGCAATTGCATGCATAATTGCTGATATAGAATTCACACTTAGCAGACAGCATCCTAATGCTTAAATTTCAGTGACTTTTTCAGAATTATTCCCTAGGCGTCACCACTATGTGATGGTCAAAACTTCTTTCCCCAGGAGCTGCCTATGCTGACTCTGGCATCCTTGACCTTGCCTGACCTCAAGAACCAGGGCTTTTTTTGAGGGGGTGCTTGGGGATACTGAGTACCGGCACCTTTTTCATTGTCTGCTAAAATTGACCCAAGGTCCCCAAGTTTTAATGAAAGAGCTCAGGCCCTACACATCAATTCTGCCTTGTCATAGATTCTGTGACTGGTTGCAGGGGGCTTGGCTATTGTGGGGTGGGTCCCTCAGTGATCACCCCACTCCTGAAGGGTGGCCTGGCATTTGAGTACTGGCACCTTTTTCACTAGAAAAAATGCACTGTCAAGAACAGAAGCCAGGCTTGAGAATCAAAGTTCAAAAGTAGGTGTTCCAGGTAGCAGCAGATAGCACTGCACTGAGCCTCAGTGGTTCATTCTTTCATGCATGCCCCTGTGCTTTTGTAGAAAGAAAAATCTTTCATGAAAAAAAGAAAAAATATAGAGCCATCCTAAAATGGCTCTTCTGTACCTGCTCACATGCTGAAAAGTCTTCACAGCAGAGTGAGATTTTCTCAGGAGACATTTAAGCAGCTGCAAGTGGCATCACCAATGGGCACATCCAATGAAAAGCTCTAAGCAGCAGTTTGCAGCTGGGTGTGCCACAGGGTCTGTGGCACAGAGGCTCAGCTTTCAGAACATTTCTGAGGATGCCTGTGAAATATTTAGCAATTCAAAATTGTAAGCAACCCAGCTACATGATGAATAAATAAACTCCAGTAAAGACCCTGATTTCAGATAGGACAGCAGTAAATTCAACGGTCTATGGCAGTGGTTCCCAAACCTGGTCCTGGAGGTACCCCAGCCAGTCTGGTTTTCAGAATACCTGCAATTAATATTCGTGAGATAGATTTGCATGCAGTGGAGGCAGTGCATGCAAATCTCTCTCATTAATATTCATTGTGGGTATCCTGAAAGCCTGATTGGCTGGGGTGCCTCCAGGACCAGGTTTGGGAACCACTGGTGTATGGCCTATTAGTAAATTGCTTACTCCAGCACACTGGCAGTGAATGGGTAAATAAAAATGGTATGCTTCCTCAAACCCAGCTAGTTTATGGCTCTAGGTAAAGCACACGTGTCAAATATTCATACTCTATTTTGCATACAGTGAATATTTTTTAAAAATCTCACAATCAGCATGACGACTAGTGAGTTTTCAGTGCAGAAGAGTTGTAAATTGGGCAAGAGGCCCCAGAAGAGCATGTGCACTGCATACAGTGAAAGCCAGAGGCCCAGATGCTCAAACCTCCGGTGCTATTCAGTACAGCGCCAGAAAAATACCGCCACAACAGCGCTGCAATATAGCTCCCTATTACTAAGCGCTGACATTCAAATTTAGGCGCACTGTCAGCGCTGAGCATTAGGGAGCTGTTTTGAAGTTAGGGGAAGGATGGCCCCTGTGCTGAAGAGTTATGCATCAAGCACAGCTCTTCAGCTCATGCCCAGAATGCCAGAGGGAGGAGGAGGGAAGGAGGAAGAAGTGCAGGTTGCCCAGCAGTGCAACGAGTTTTGCAGGCTCTTCTGACTACCTCTGCAAAGCAAAGCTTTCTTGCCCGTATAATATGCTGGTCCTTGCATGTCTTTGAGAAACCCTTGTGTCTTTGTCCTAGGTCACGTTTTGCTCCTTCCAGGGCTCCACAGCAGCATTCCTGGCCCTGGCTTGTTCCCCACCTGGTCTTCTGTGGTGCAGTTTCGGGCTTTGCTTGGTCACTGTTCAGCTTTTTCTGGTGTTGGAGATCTCTACAGCTCGAGCTGAGCTGGCGTAGGGTTTTCAGCGGCAAGAGTGCCCTTATTTGGCGTGCTTGCTGCTGAACATTGGGGAGGATAGGGAGAGACTGTATCAGCATGCAATTGCATGCTAATTGCGCTGGGAGTCGGCGAGCTAATTGATTCATGTGCTCGCCAGTTCTCAGCGTACAGCACAAGCAAATGTGGGTCCTAGTCCGGCACTATTGGCCTCTAGTGCCCGCATTTGCTTCTGAGCACTGGGGCCTGAAAGCTCTGCAGCACAGTACTGGGTATTCCACAGTCAAGGGAGGATACGTCTAGCACTTCCCTGAAATCCAGCCACATTAAACAACCATTGATCAGCTGCCCTTGTGCTCTGCAGCAAAATGAACAGCTTACAGTTGGAACTGTACTGGAAACACAAACCTTTTTTTATTTGATTAAATGTATTCATTTGGGGGGGGGGGGGGAGAAGAGGGTGGCTGAGGTGGGAGGAGATTTACATTCAGGTTGTTTAATGCTACAAATTTTTTCAAGTACCTTAAGCTTGCAGTGCCATCCAGTGGTTACTCATAAAAGTACTTTTCTTTGACATATTTTACATGGTAGCTGGGATTTGTATTCCTTTACCTTCCATCTGGTACATATTTCTCTTTCTATAGTAGATAAGGGAGCTGTACTGTAGTAATTTAGTATCATCAATAGTAATAATCTAGGTAAACCTGAACAATAGGACTATCAGACTATAGGCATAAGGCCAGATTTCCAGCCAGCAGAGTCATTGAATTAATTTAGTCTACCTGAATGCTACTGCACAATGATGAATCTGCCCAGAGACATGTATAAATTGGTATATGTATGTGCCAATAAGAATCAGCATATATGTATTTTATAAGATACACACAAGTATATGTATACTTTGGTAGAAAAGCTGGAGAGAAGAAATATGATAGAGACATTTAAATACCTATGTGACAAAAATCACAGGAGGCGAGTCTCTTTCAATTGAAAGGAAGCTCTGGAATGAGAGGGCATAGGATGAAGGTGAAAGGGGATAGACTCAGACATAACCTGAGGAAATACTTCTTCACAGAAAGGGTGGTGAATTCTTAGAATGTCCTCCCGGTGGGGTGGAGACAAAAACAGTATCTGAATTCAATAGAGGGAGAGGGAAAGGGAAATGGGACTTGGTATACTGCCTTTCTGAGGTTTTTGCAACTACATTCAAAGTGGTTTACATATATTCAGGTACTTGTTTTGTACCAGGGGCAACGGAGGGTTAAGTGACTTGCCCAGGGTCACAAGGAGCTGTAGTGGGAATCAAACTCAGTTCTGCAGGATCAAAGTCCAGTGCACTAACCACTAGGCTATTCCTAGTGGTTAGTACCTAGGACCTGTAAGGGAGTAATAGGGAGAGTAGATGGCATGGCTAGGCAGACTGGATAGGCCATATGGTCTTTATCTGCCTACATTTTTCTATGTTTCTAAGTGCCAATCCAGCCCCTGTTCTCCATCCTCAGGAATACCTACATGTATATTGCCAAAAAGTAGCTAAAATGTTTTCCTAAGAGGCAATTCTATAAAGAGAGATAAAAGTTAAGCCCCATACTGAGTGCTAAGCTAGTATTCTATAATGGCATATTTGCACAACAAATCCATTATAGTATACTAATGTAAGTCAGAACGATGCACCCCTAACTTAGGTGTGAACAGTTATGTCTGCTCTGTGGCAGGTGTAAATGTTTACATTTAAGTGTGGCGCCTTGCACACAGCTCTTAGTATTTTATAAAGCATGAACTGGAATGAATGGAACATCCAGGACCCTCCCACTTCAACGTTGGCCTTACGCGCATAAAGTTACAGAATAGTGTCTAAGGGCACTTACATGCATACCTGCCATTGTTTTGGCACTTAACTGCCATTGTCATAGGATCCAACTTTTCAAAATGATTGGGGGTGCTGAATTTTTTTTTTTTTTTACAGGTGGTGCATTCCCCCTCCATTCCCCCCTCCCCCCTCCATTCATATCCAGTTCTCCTCTCTCCCCTGCCCTCGCCTCCATTCAGATCCAGCCATTCTCTCTCCCCTAGCGTTCCCTGCTCCTTCTGCCCCGGAACACTTTACTTCCTGTTCCGGGGCAGAGGGAGCAGGGAGCCAGTGGAGCCAACAGGCGCCCTGCTGCTCTCTGCACCCTCCAGCAGCTAAGAATGCACCCGGGGGGGGGGGGGGTCTTGATGCACCGGGGAGGGAGGTGTCATGGCGCCTAGGGGGGGGGGTTGTGCTGCACCCTGGGAGATGGATGCTGCTGCACCTGGTGCGCAGCGACGATCCACCCCAGGTGGCAGCCGACCTAAGATCGCCACTGGGTTATTGTTTTGTTTAACTGAGTAGCTTCGGTTTGAGAGGAATTCATTGAACCATTTGAGGACTTGGCCAGTAACTCCAATCTGATTCAGATAGTCTAGTAGCATTGCATGATCCACTGCGTTGAATGCTGCTAAGATGTTGAACTGAAGTAGAAGCACCTGATCCCCCTTGCATAGGTATTGTTTGACATACATTGTTAGTACTAAGAGCAGGGTTTCAGTGCTGTGTGCGGATCTGAATCCAAATTGGAACTGGTATAGTGTGGAGAATGTGTCCAGATATTTGGAGAACTGTTTACTTACATATGATTCAAGCATTTTTGTAAAGAGTGGTATATTCGCCACTGGGTGATAATTTGCAGTGTAGGCTGAGTCTATTCCTGATCCCTTTAAAAGTGGTGTGGGGACGATTTTGCACATATCTAAAGAAAGAGAGCCAGAATCTAGTAGTCCATTCAGACAGCCTGTTAGCCAATGAATTACTTCTATTGGGGTAGTTTGGAACAGGAATTCTGGACAATGGTCTAGGAAGCAATGCGAACGTGAACATTTTAGTAGTAGTGATTTTACGTCTTTGGTTGATAGTGGTTGGAATGAATCCCATAGTTGATTTGCTTTAATTCCTTGACTTGAATCTAGGGTAGAGGTGACCCCTGAGTCATAGGCTTTTCTTTTGGGTTCTGTTTGGCTAGGTCAGCTCTAGTTTGATTGATCTTGCTTTCGAAATAGTCAGCTAGGTTTTGAATGGACAGGGCGTGTTTGTTGCTCTCTAACAGGAGAGTGGATGGAGGTTAGGCTCCTAACTAGGATGAATAGTTTTTTTTATTATCATATTTGTCTTGGCCCACTAGCTAGCTGTAATATTTTTGCTTGGAACCGGTTACTTTTTGTTTGTAGTGACAAAAGGAGATTTTCCATTTGAATCTATCATTGATAGCTTTGTTTTTTCTCCATTTTTTTTTGAGATTTCTGTACTTGTGTTATAAATGTGATAGCCCTTCTTAGAACCATGGTGATTTTTGAGATGCTTTAACTTTTTAGTGCTATTTTGTCCAGAACTGTTTTAACTTTGATATCCCAGACTGACTTTACAGATTCTTGCGTGGGGTTTTCAAGGGGAAGGGTGATTTTCAGTTTGACCAAACCTCTAAAATACTACCGGTACATCGATGACATTTTTATGATTTGGACGGAGGGTGAAGAAACTCTGTAACAATTTTATTCTGCCTTCAATACATACCATCCTACAATCAGATTCAAAATTGACTACTCCCCAGAAAAAGTCAATTTTTTGGACACCACGGTCTCAATCAGTGATGGCTGTATACAAACATCTATATACAAGAAACCCACAGACAGATGCAGCTACCTCCACAACTCCAGCTTCCGTCCTTCACATACAAAAAGGTCCATCATTTACAGCCAAGCCACAAGATACCACCGTATCTGCTCTGACCCAGGGGACAGAGACAGACACCTTAAAAGCCTGACTGCATTCTTCAAACAGAAAGGCTACAACCCCAAAATAATCTCCAAGAATATTGCCTCCTCCCTCAAAACACCCAGGGAGAATCTGCTACAGTACAAGGAGAAAAAATCCACAGACAGAATCCCCCTTGTAGTAATATACAATCCAGCGCTGGAAAAAGTGAGGAAAATCATAAGAGATCTATAACCTATACTCCAGGAGGATGAATTACTGAAAGAGATATTCCCATCCCCACCAGTACTGGCCTTCCGACAGCCACCCAACTTAAAACACAAGCTAATCAGAAGTAAACTTCCATCACAGACTGAAAAGGAACAGAAGGGCACATTTCCCTGTAACTTATCCAGTTGCAAACTATGCCAAAATATTTCACAGGACCCCAAAGTCATCCACAAAGGAAAGATATTCAACATAAAGGGATCTTTCACTTGCTCATCTTCCAATGTGGTATATATCATTCAGTGTAAAAAATGTAACGAAGGATGCTATATTGGAGAAACAGGCCAGATGCTTAAGACAAGAGTCAATTTACATAGACATCACATGAACAATACTGGTGCCAGTAGGGTTCCCACACCTATTGGTCAGCATTTTACAGGACCAGGACACTGTACCAGTGACTTCACAGTGAGAATCCTGAAAGGTAACTTTAAAACCATACAAGAACGTAAGACCTTTGAAGTCAGAATGATTGAATATTTTAACACCCAACAGAAAGGACTTAACAAGGATCTGGGGTTCCTAGCCCATTATAAACCATAAAGCTGTATGTCTCTGTTGATCACCCCACCCCTCACCTATCCACACCCATCCTGTTAGAATATCAATGATATGCTTTGATGTCCCCATGCATACCTCCTACCCACCCCCATCCTCCCACCCTGTCAGACTGTCATAGTAATGCTTGAATGTTTTCACTTATATACACTGTCAGCTAGCACATTTGCTTATTTCCAATCTGACGAAGAAGGGCAACCTTCGAAAGCTAATCAAGAAATGTATTAAGTTATGTCCAATAAAAAAGGTATCATCTTATTTTCTTTTCCATGTTTTATTTTGTTTGATTTCTATTGATAACAATTTTGTTCCAGAAGCAGGATTCGTCAGTTTTCCCTCTGGTGGTGATAAGCTTAATAGGGTGATGGTTTGGGTGGTTCAAAAGGCAGATATTAATGGTAAAGTCCAATTGGAAATGGTCGAACCATGGTATTGGCTTCCATGTGGTAGATCCAATTAGGTTGGTGGGATGGGACATAAGGAAATCTAAAGTGTGGCCTAGCTCATGGGTTGGGCCTCCCCCATGTATAGCAAGTTCAGTTGTTCTCAAGAATGATTTAAAGTTGTGTACATTGGCATCCCCATCATTCTCTAGGTATAGGTTTAGATCTCCCAGGACAACTAATTTTGGAAACTGGGACATTGCAGATGAGATGATCTCCATTACGGTAGGTTCAGCCTTAACCCAGGGTCCTGGTGGATGCTAAATAAGTAGTAGAGTGATCTGATTGGTTCCTTTGGCATTGTCATGGAGTTTATATAGCATGTATTCCAGTTCACCTAACTTCTGGTGCACTGTCTAGAATTAGGGGGCTAGTGTATATACCCCTGGGCATTTTTATAAGCCCCTACTTGTCCATGGCAAATGCTGTTTTGCTCGCTTACTGTAAGTCGTCACTTATAAAATTATCCTCTTACTCCTTAAATGGTAGGCTGTTATGCAACTAAAAATGAATACATACTCTTACATGTTCCACAACAACAGCATATAATATGTGATTTCAAGCACAACTCCAAAATGACCCTTTTCTCTCAAAGGTATATTATGGAAGTACATTTGAAATTTTAGATGGTTAAAAATCCATATAACTCAATATGATTGATTTATTCAGGTTAACATATTAACATAGTAAATGATGTCAGATAATGACCTGTATGGTGCATCCAGTCTGCCCAACTATTAATTACTGAAATTTTTACCACTGCAATGACCAACCAAAAAGGGTACATTTTTAAAGTGCCAGCGAATAGCTAAGAGAGCTGGCTATCTTTTGCCTATTTTCCAAATGGCAAAACATCTTCTTGTTCACTGGATATTTGTGGGCTAATTTTCAGCTATGTCCCAAATGATTAGGTTGTGCTGAAAACAGCTAGAAATAAAATAAAAATAAGGTTTTGTATCTCTGACTAGTGAGTCTCTTTTACTTGCAGCCTAGCCAGCTGAAGGCTGGCACTTCCTTTCACCAGCATCAGATATTTGGCACATTATAGTAGACTAGGGCTTTCTGAAGCTTTCTTACAGTTGCTGTTTCTCACAGCTGCTGTCCTAGGGACAGATTCTCTGTTCAGCTTGCAGGATCTCTGTTTCCTAGACTCGCTCTGTCTAGCTAGGTCCCTTTGTGTTTTTGTGATAAATTATGTTAAAATCCTGATTATAACAGAAGCCTGCAAATTTAGGGGTAATGTTGGATTCAGCACTGAAGATGAAATTCTATGTGAAGATTATCGGCACCTTTTTAGGGCCCTGTTTACTAAGCCGCGCTATAGGTGCACTAGCATTTTTAGCATGCGCTAATTTTTAGCACACTCTAAAAATGCTACCTCACCTTAGTACACAGGGCCCTGAGTAAAGAAAGGAAAATTAGACATCTCAGGGATTTACTAACCCCTACTAATTTCAGAATGATGATACGATCAGGCTTATTTTCAAAAGAGAAGGGCGCCCATCTTCCGGCACAAATCGGGAGATGGGTGTCCTTCTCCTAAGGTCACCCAAATCGGCATAATCGAAAGCCAATTTTGGGCACCCTGAACTGCTTTCCATCACGGGGACGACCAAAGTTCACGGGGGCGTGTTGGCACCGTAGCAAAGGCGGGACTGGGGCGTGATTAAGAGATGGGCATCCTCGGCCAATAATGGAAAAAAGAAGGGCGTCCCTGATGAGCACTTGGCCGACTTTACTTGGTTCATTTTTTCTTGCGACCAAGCCTCAAAAAGGTGCTTGAACTGACCAGATGACCACCGGAGGGAATCGGGGATGACCTCCCCATACTCCCCCATTGGTCACCAAGTCCCTCCCACCCTAAAAACAAAAACTAAAAAATTTTTTTTGCCAGCCTCTATGCCAGCCTCAAATGTCATACCCAGCTCCATCAGAGTAGTATGCAGGTCCCTGGAGCAGTTTTAGTGGGTGCAGTGCACTTCAGGCAGGCGGACCCAGGCCCCGCCCCCCCCCCCCCCACCTGTTACACTTGTAGTGGTAAATGTGAGCCCTCCAAAACCCACCCAAAACCCACTGTATCCACATCTACGTGCCCCCCTTCACTCCTTAGGGCTATGGTAGTGGTGTACAGTTGTGGGGAGTGGGTTTTGGGGGCTCAGCACTGACGGTAAGGGAGCTATGCACCTGGGAGCAATTTGTGAAGTCTACTGCAGTGCCCCCTAGGGTGCCCGGTTGGTGTCCTGGCATGTCAGGGGAACCAGTGCACTATGAATGCTGGCTACTCCCATGACCAAATGGCTTGGATTTGGTCGTTTTTTTGAGATGGGCGTCCTCGGTTTCCATTATCGCCGAAAACCGGGGACTAACATCTCTAAGTTCGACCAGCTCAACATTTAAATAGTAGATGACGGCAGAGAAAGACCTGTACGGTCCATCCAGTCTGCCCAAAAAGATAAACTCATATGTCCTACTTTATGTGTACACCTGACCTTGATTTGTATCTGCCATTTTCAGGGCATAGATCGTAGAAGTCTGCCCAGCACTAGCCCCGCCTCCCAACCACTAGCCCTGCCTCCCACCACTGGCTCTGCCACCCAATCTCCGCTAAGCTTCTGAGGATCCATTCCTTCTGAACAGGATTCCTTTATGTTTATCCCACGCATTTTTGAATTCTGTTACCGTTTTCATCTCCACCACCTCCCGCGGGAAGGCATTCCAAGTATCCACCACTCTCTCCTTGAAAAAATACTTCCTGACATTTTTCTTGAGTCTGCTCCCCTTCAATCTCATTTTATGTCCTCTAGTTCTACCGCCTTCCCATCTACGGAAAAGGTTTGTTTGTGGATTAATACCTTTCAAACATTTGAATGTCTGTATCATATCACCCCTGTTTCTCCTTTCCTCCAGGGTATACATGTTCAGGTCAGCAAGTCTCTCCTCATACGTCTTGTAACGCAAATCCCATACTATTTTTGTAGCTTTTCTTTGCACCGCTTCAATTATTTTAACATCCTTAGCAAGATACGGCCTCCAAAACTGAACACAATACTCCAGGTGGGGCCTCACCAACGACTTATACAAGGGCATCAACACCTCCTTTCTTCTGCTGGTCACACCTCTCTCTACACAGTCTAGCAACCTTCTAGCTATGGCCACCGCCTTGTCACACTGTTTCCTCGCCTTCAGATCCTCAGATACTATCACCCCAAGATCCCTCTCCCCGTCGGTACATATCAGATACTCACCATCTAACACATACGTCTCCCGTGGATTTCTACTCCCTAAGTGCATCACTTTGCATTTCTTCACATTGAATTTTAATTGTCAAACCTTAGACCATTCTTCTAGCTTCTTTTTCATGTTTTCCACTCCCTCCTGCGCAGGGCCGTGCCTAGGGTCTCTGGCGCCCCCCTGCAGACTATCAGTTGGCGCCCCCCCCCCGGTGAAAATGATCACGCCCCCCCCCCCCCCCGGTGAAAATGATCGCTCACCACTTGCCACACTGACAGGAACTGTCAGCAATATTCTTAGAAACAAATTGCTATACATTGCAAAATAAGATAGCAGATGTAAATTCTCAAAGTGGACATATTCCAAACGCTAAAATGAAAATAAAATGATTTTTTTTTACCTTTGTTGTCTGGTGACTTTCTTTTTCCGATCATGCTGGCCCAGTATCTGAGTCTGCTGCTATCTGTCCTCTTAACTCCATTTCCAGGGCTTCCTTTCCATTTATTTCTTTACTTTCCTCCTTTCTTCTTCATTTCTTGCTCTATATCCATTTCCAGCAATTTCTTCTCTCTCCCTGGGTCCTGTCCTCCCATCCATGTCCATTCTTGTTCCTCTCTGCCCTTCCCTCCTCCATCCATAGCCAGCAATCCTCCTCTATCCCCTCCCCTCCATTTCCAGCAATTTATCCTCTCCCTGGGCCCCCATGTCCATCCTTGTCCCTCTCTGCCCTTCCCTCCTCCATCCATAGCCAGCAATCCTCCTCTCTCCCCTCCCCTCCATTTCCAGCAAATTGTCCTCTCCCTGGGCCCCCATGTCCATCCTTGTCCCTCTCTGCCCTTCCCTGCTGCATCCATAGCTAGCAATCCTCCTCTCTCCCCTCCCCTTCCAGCAATTTGTCCTCTCCCTGGGCCCTGCTGCTGCCCTCCCATCCATGCCTCTCTGCCCTCCCATCCATGCCTGTCAGCAATTCTCTCCCCTGCTCTGCCCTCTCCCCTCCTGTCCAGTGATTTCTTCTCTCTCCCTGCCCTGCATCCATACATGGCCAACAATTCTCCTCTCCCCTGCCCTCCCCCCTACATGTGGCAGGCTGCAGCGTTTTTGCGAGGCAGCTCTGGCTCTCCCTCCTTCCTTCCTTGGTTCCCGCTCTGGCTCCCCGATCAGCAGCCCCCCCCCCCCCGCGTGTTTTAACCTTTACGCGATGTCAATCAATGAAGAACGCACACCAGACTCGTTTCCAGCTTCTCTCTTCACACAGTGTCCCGCCCTCGCGGGAACAGGAAGTGCATCATCGCTGACGCTGAAGGCGGGACACTGTGTGAAGAGAGAAGCTGGAAACGAGTCTGGTGTGCGTTCTTCATTGATTGACATCGCGTAAAGGTTAAAACACGCGGGGGGGGGAGGGGGCTGCTGATCGGGGAGCCAGAGCGGGAACTAAGGAAGGAAGGAGGGAGAGCCCGAGCTGCCTCGCAAAAGCGCTACGCTTGTGAGGGCAGCAGGGACGTCCGAAGTCCACGATTGGGCTGGGGCGCCGGGGCGAGGGTAAGCACCGCGGCGGCGCCCTCCAGAGGTGGGCGCCCCCCTGCGGCGCTTACCTTGCTTACCGCATCGGCACGGCCCTGCTCCTGCGTGTCCACTCTGTTACAAATCTTAGTATCATCCGCAAAAAGGCAAACTTTGCCTTCTAATCCTTCGGCAGTGTCACTCACAAATATATTGAACAGAATCGGCCCCAGCTCCACTACTCACCTTTCCCTCATCCGAGAGAATTCCATTAACCACCACCCTCTGGTGTCTGTCCGTCAACCAGTTCCTAAGCCAGTTCACCACGTCGGGTCCTATCTTCAGCCTGTCAAGTTTATTCAAGAGCCTTCTGTGGGGAACCGTGTCAAAAGCTTTGCTGAAATTACTACTACTACTACTACTACTACTATTTAGCATTTCTATAGCGTTACAAGGCGTACGCAGCGCTGCACAAACATAGAAGAAAGACAGTCCCTGCTCAAAGAGCTTACAATCTAATAGACAAAAAATAAATAAAGTAAGCAAATCAAATCAATTAATGTGAACGGGAAGGAAGAGAGGAGGGTAGGTGGAGGCGAGTGGTTACAAGTGGTTACAAGTCAAAAGCAATGTTAAAGAGGTGGGCTTTCAGTCTAAATTTAAAGGTGGCCAAGGATGGGGCAAGACGTAGGGGCTCAGGAAGTTTATTCCAGGCGTAGGGTGCAGCGAGACAGAAGGCGCGAAGTCTGGAGTTGGCAGTAGTAGAGAAGGGAACAGATAAGAAGGATTTATCCATGGAGCGGAGTGCACGGGAAGGGGTGTAGGGAAGGATGAGTGTGGAGAGATACTGGGGAGCAGCAGAGTGAGTACATTTATAGGTTAGTAGAAGAAGTTTGAACAGGATGCGAAAACGGATAGGGAGCCAGTGAAGGGTCTTGAGGAGAGGGGTAGTATGAGTAAAGCGACCCTGGCGGAAGACAAGACGGGCAGCAGAGTTTTGAACCGACTGGAGATTACGTCTATAGCACGTCCATGATTCAATTCTCCGGTCACCCAGTCAAAGAATTCAATGAGATTCGTTTGGCACGATTTACCTTTGGAAAAACCATGTTGTCTCTGATCTTGCAACTTATTGGCTTCCAGGAAATTCACTCTCCTTTCCTTCAGCATCGCTTCCATTACTTTTCCAATAACCGAAGTGAGGCTTACCGGCCTGTAGTTTCCAGCTTCTTCCATATCACCACTTTTGTGAAGAGAGACCACATCCACTGTTCTCCAATCCCAAGAAACCTCTCCCTTCTCCAAGGATTTATTAAACAAATTTTTAAGAGGACCCGCCAGAACCTCTCTGAGCTCCCTCAATATCCTGGGGTGGATCCCGTCCGGTCCCATGGCTTTGTCCACCTTTAGATTTTCAAGTTGTTCATATACACTCTCTTCCGTGAACGGTGCTATATCCACTCCATTCTCATATGTACTTTTGCCAGTCAATCGTGGTCCTTCTCCATGATTTTCTTCTGTGAAAACAGAACAAAAGTATCTATTTAGCAAATTTGCTTTTTCTTCATCATTATCTATATAGCGGTTTGCAGCATCTTTCAGTCTCACAATTCCCTTTTTAGTCTTCCTTCTTTCACTAATATACCTGAAGAAATTTTTGTCACCCCTCCTTACATTTCTAGCCATTTGTTCTTCCGCTTGCGCTTTCGCCAGACGTATCTCTCTCTTGGCTTCTTTCAGTTTCATCCGGTATTCCTCTCTGTGTTCCTCTTCTTGAGTTTTTCTGTATTTCAGGAACACCAACTCTTTCGCCTTTATTTTCTCAGCCACTTGCTTGGAGAACCATAGCGGTTTCCTTTTTCTCTTGCTTTTATTTACTCTCCTTACATAAAGGTTTGTGGCCATATTTATAGCTTCTTACAGCCTGGACCACTGTCCTTCCACTTCTCGTACATCCTCCCAGCCCATCAGCTCCTTCCTCAAGCGCTGCATATGACTGGTAGCGCTGTAGAAATGATTTGTACTAGTAGTATTCCCCCATTTTACTAAAGTCAGCATGCTTGAAATCCAGGACTTTGAGTTTTGAGTGGCCGCCCTCCATTTCAGCTGTCATATCAAACTAAACTGTTTGATGGTCACTGCTGCCCAATTGGGGCACCCACTCGGACATTTGACACACTATCCCCATTTGTGAGCACCAGATCCAGCGTCGCTCCCTCCCTCGTGGGTTCCGTCACCATTTATCTGAGCAGAGCACTTTGAAAAGCATCCACGATCTGTCTACTTCTTTCCGATTCCGCAAATGGAACCTTCCAATCTACATCCGACCGTCTCTAAGGTCAACCTAAATGTTGAGATTTGAGCGTCCCCTACCGTATTATTGAAACGAAAGATGGATGCCCATCTTGTTTCGATAATATGGGTTTCCCCGTCCCTTCGCGGGGCCATCCTGCGAGGACGCCCTCATGAAAACTTGAGTGTCCCATTCAATTATGCCCCTCAAAGTATAGTTATGCCCTCTTTTGATTGTTTATAATGGGCTTTTAATAGGGATTTCTAAAAACTTATTGAGATCTGTACATGTGACACAAAATACAGCAGCTGAAGTTTTAGCTGGTAGGTCCACATTTTACTCATATTTTGCCATTCTTAAGAGTTTACATTGGCCACCTGTTGAGCAAAGGATTTTTAAAAAGTTCTTCTGTTAGGGCCTCTTTTAACAAACTACTCTAGCAAAGCCCACACAGCAATGCCGATAAAGTCCATTTAAAGTGAATTGGCTTTGTCTGCATTGCTGCGCCAGGAATCATTAGTGCGGTTTAGTAAAAGGGGCCTTAGTTTTAAAAGTTGTTAATAACTTAATATCCCCAGTGATTGCAATCAGCCTGGGGATATTTCAACCCCTAGATCTCTATGATCTGCTACCAGTTCTTTATTAGAAATCCCTTCATTCAAGGAGATCAGGTTGGAAAAATGTCATAATCAATGTTTAAAGTGATATGTCCAAAAATGTGGAGCTATTTTCCTTCATAATTAAGATGCACTGAAAGCTTATCATTATTTTAAAAGGATCTACAACTCTCTCCTCCAGCTGTCCCATATCCTCCTGATTATTCTGGGACTGGTAGTATAGAGAACTCTTCCTGGTTGTACCCTGTGTCTCCCTCAATGGCTGCTGGGATGGGAATTGTAGTCATTGGATCTTCCTGTTCTCTCTGTGGAAGGTGACAAGCTGCTTTCTCTGACCTGTTTGATCCTTGAGGACTGGAATGTTGGGGCTCTGCCCTCCCTTGCGGGTTTAGGACACCCTAAGGAGACTTTCTCCCTCCTGCCTTAGCTGTTTCCCACTCCATGCTCCTGTACTCCTCACAGCGCGTTAAAAATGCTAACACACCCATAGCGCACCTTAGTAAACATAGGCGCTGGTGCGCTAATGCTGACACAGCCCATTCACTTTGAATGGGCTGTGTTGGCACTGCCGTGCAGCAGCCACTAGTGCGGCTTAGTAAACGGGGGGGGGGGGGGGGGTGTTAGATTGTGAGCCCTCCAGGTTCATAGTCCAATGCCAGTTGTTACAAATGTTTATTTTTTTTTTGAGCCTGCAAGTAGTGATGTACTGAAAATGATAACCTTTTTGATACCTTTCCCTTGTTAAGTTTGTCTTGTTTTCTATTTTTCTTTTTGTGTGTGTGTGTGTGTGTTATTGTTGTGTTAGCTTGCTATTACATTTGTGTGGTTATCATGAATAAAGATTGTACTAAATTTAAAAAAAAATTATTAGTTGAGTATGAAGGCAACTAACTGAATTTTGAAAACTGTAACAAAAGAGGGTGAGATGTTTACACTGCCCTGCACATGAGGGTATGGGGGAGGGTTTGCTTTCTTTCCCTCACTTACAGTCATTCAGATAAGGAAGTGAAACCATCTCGCCAGGTCTGCGCCAAAGCAAATGAAAGAAAAATAATCAGTCACAAAATGAACATCTTTACTACTGCAGTCTCTGCCTTCTTTCTTTTTTATGTGTTGGAGAGCAAAGAATGGCCCATGCACACGATCTGCAGAGAGCCGGATCTGGAATGGTATTACAGAAGTTGTGGTGAGTTTATTTAAACATGGGGTTTTCATTTACCGCTCACTCAGCTATGAAAGGGGCAATTAACCTTGCTTCTCTGCTGAGGGTGCCTCGCTTCTTACCTTGGTCCCTCAGTTTGGGTGGTCATTCTGAGGCAGGCTGGTGAGTAAGACCTCTGGCAAAGGAGCTTACCAACTCGAACAGTAATAGCATGGGAGGTGAAGTGCCTAGAAAGACATAAACACGTAAGTGATAGCAATTCAGATTATTACATACACAGTAAAGCTTGCTAATCAAAGACTGGAAACTTCCTTACTGTAGTTCCTCATTCTTTGCCATCAGCTTCAGTGTGACTATAATGAATGTACTTACTGTACGTGTATCATACTAGGAAGCTCAGCTGCTTGATATTTCTTTTTTTTTTTTTTTGTAAATGTCTTTATTGAGGGAAAAGAGACGTGCAAATATCATGTGCCAACAACTGTAGCAAGCATAGGATTACATAAAAACATAATATAAGAAAACAAAGGGAATGGCATATTTATTGCAGAACTACCCATCACCCTTCTAGAATTTCTACTTCCTCTACAGCTTCTGGACTCAGTAAAATGAAATGCTCAGCCCTCAGAACCCTCCGGAGTTTTCTTATTTTTCAATGTAGTTGTACCCCCCACTCACACTTGTTGCACCAAACATCCTTCCACTCTCTCACCTCATTACAGTCATCTCCTTATATTCGCTCCCACAAACAGTATTTACATCAAGCCAAACAGGGTTGGGCTGAACAGATGTCCAAATCCTAAGACCCTAGGGCAGTGATAGCGAACCTTTCAGAGACCGAGTGCCCAAACAGCAACCCAAAATCTAATTACTCATCGCGAAGTGCCGGTACTCATTATGGGCGGGGTCACCACATATGACTCTACCCCATGATAGCCACACCCCCTTACACCAGCCATGGCGCATATAAACAGACATTATTGAAAATATTATACTAGTATAGGAGAAAAAAATAACATGATTTTCTTTCATTATAAATCATTTCTGTAAGTTATTACAGCTCCAGTATACCCAGTGCAAAATAAGACAGCAGATGTAAATTCTCAAATTGGACATATTCCAAACACTAATATGAAAATAAAATGATTTTTTTTCTACCTTTGTTGTCTGGTGATTTTGTTTTTCTATCCATATTGGTCCTAGTCGCTGATTCTGCTGCTATCTGTTCTCTTAACTCTGTTTCCAGGGTTTCCTTTCCATTTATATCTTTACTTTCCTCCTTTCTTCTTCATTTCTTGCCCTCCATCCATGTCCAGCAATCCTCCTCTCCCCTCCAGCCACAAATGTCCAGCCACCCTCCTCTCCCCTCCAGCCGCCCGTGTCCAGCCACCCTCCTCTCTCCCCTACCCTCCCCTCCAGCCACCCTCCTCTCCCCCCTGCCCTCCCCTCCAGCCACCCTCCTCTCCCCCCTGCCCTCCCAGCGGCAGACCTCCCTCCCACCCAGCACCAGGCCACCCAGCACCAAGCCTCCCTCCCTCCCACCCAGCACCAGGCCATGCATCCATCCAGCACTCCCACCCAAGCACCAGGCCTCCCACCCAAGCACCAGGCCACCCAAGCACCCAAGCCTCCCTCCCTCCCACCCAGCACCAGGCCATCCACCCATCCAGCACTCCCACCCAAGCACCAGGACACCCACCCAAGCACCAGGCCATGCACCCACCCAGCACTCCCACCCAAGCACCAGGCCTCCCACCCAAGCCTCCCTCCCTCCCACCCAGCACCAGGCCACCCACCCAGCCCCAGGCCTGCCTCCCTCCCACCCAAGCACCAGGCCATGCACTCACCCATCACTCCCACCCAAGCACCAGGCCTCCCACCCAAGCACCAGGCCACCCAAGCACCCAAGCCTCCCTCCCTCCCACCCAGCACCAGGCCATCCACCCACCCAGCACTCCCACCCAAGCACCAGGCCTCCCACCCACCCAAGCAGCAAGCAAGCAAGCAGGCAGGCCTCCCACCCACCCACCCACCCAAGCACCAGGCAGGCAGGCCGGCCACCCTCCCACCCACCCAGCACTCCCACCCAAGCACCAGGCCTCGCTCCCTCCCTCCCACCCGGCGTGCACCAGGGCACCCTCCCACCCACCCGGCGTCAAGCATTCCTCCCTCCCTCCCACCCGGCACCAGCCCGCCATCCATCCCTTCCTCCGAACCCGAACAAATTTAAAAGTCTTCCCTTGTCCGAGTAGGCGGCGTCAGCATCAGCAGTAGCAGCGAAAAGCATGCTGCTGGTTCGGCGCGTCTTCAGCCTTCCGTCTCTCAAGCTCTCTGGTCCCGCCCTAACAGGAAATGAGGGCGGGACCAGAGAGCTTGAGAGACGGAAGGCTGAAGACGCGACGAACCAGCAGCACGCTTTTCACTGCTACTGCTGATGCTGACGCCGCCTACTCGGACAAGGGAAGACTTTTAAATTTCTTCGGGTTTGGAGGGAGAGATGGAGGCCGGGCGGGCTGGTGCCAGGTGGGAGGGAGGGAGGAATGCTTGACGCCAGGTGGGTGGGAGGGCTAAGTTTCGGGTGAGGCGACCGGCGGCGCGCGTGCCAACAGAGAGGGCTCCGCGTGCCCTCTCTGGCATGCGTGCCATAGGTTCGCCATCACCACCCTAGGGCATCCCGGGTAGGGCATGGAAAGAAAGCCATAGTGTTTTATAGTATTCCTATTCAGGGGTATGTCTTGGAGAACTATCCTTGAGCTCGTAGGTGCCTAGCTCGAACATTTTGTGCTGCTATTCTGCATAGCTGGAAGGATTGACATCCACCCAGTGGCGTAGAATATCACGAAATACCATTAAAGTGGCTAAGTGTAAGAATTTTGTGCCCATAGGTCTTATCCCTTGCTCCCTTAAATTCAGATCCCAACCCAGCATGAGAAAAGTATAATCCCAGGTGATGGGTCCCACCACAGTCACCAGAGCATTCATAGCACCCCTCCAGATGGCAGCTAAGATGGGACACTCTAGGAAGCTATGAAGCCATGTACCCACCCCTCCCACATTTCTCAGAAGTGTCATCTTGCCACATCCCCAATTTCTTTCCCCTTGCTTTAGTAATATATGACCAATGCAGTAGCTTGGATTGGGTTTCTTTGAGATCAGCCTGGGGAACCCCCAACCATAGGTTTGAGAAAAGAGAGCTAAGGGTTCCTGGAGAAACATTTTCCCCCCAAGTCATTAGTCAAGTCCATCGCTAATCGATCAAGATAACCTGAGTCTGCCTGGTCACAAAGCAATCCATACCAATTAGACAGGGTATTGGTCTTGTGTGAAATTCCCACAAGCGCTCTATCTGAGTCTGTCCATGATAAGGATGTCTGGTGTGATTGCATGAGATAGGTACAGTAGTGCCTAGCCTGCATATATTGTAAAAAATGAGAGTTGGGCAGGACCCATCGGGACTTCACCTGATCGAAGGATGGCATTTGACCCCCATTTGCCTGTAAGAAGATTCCCACCGCCAAATATCCCTTGGACTGCCACTCATGGAATCTTGCAAAGTCTATCCCGGGGAGGTATCCCTGGCTCCCCACAAACTGTAGGAATGGTGACGCTCTTGCGCTTCCCCCTGTCCTGATCCGCCACCATCTCCAGGTCCGACGCATTATGCGAAAGAAAGGTGGGAGCATTGGCACCCCCGCTCCTGGGATCCACCCATGCATGATGTTAATGAAGACGAAGGGGTGGCACCATCCCTTCATAAAATCTGGGGGTGTGAATTTAGGTGATAATCCCATTCCCTCATGAACCCATCTCAATATAGCTGCAACATTGTACAAGCGGAGGTCTGCTAAGCGCAGGTCGCCCCCATCCCTGGGCAAAATTAATTTGGCATAGCTGATGCGTGCTCCACGAGCCCTCCAGTTAAATTGGTGGATGATACTTTTATATAGGCGCTCCTCTAAGGGTTTGACCCAGATGGGCAGGGTTTGGGGCACATATAAAAAGGTTTTGGGAAAAGTACCATCTTCACAACTGCTACCTTCCCAAGAAAGGACAGTGGGAGGTCTTTCCATCGGTGACAAAGGTCCTTAATAAGTTCCACTTTCTGAGTGATATTTTTCTGATACGTCAGCTACGCATCCAGTCCTATATGTATTCCTAAATATTTAATTGTATCATGAGCCCAGCCCAGGGGAAAATCACCCCAATAATCCAGAGGATATGTGTTATTCATAGCTAAAGCCTCTGATTTATCATAATTAATTTTTAGCCCAGAAAAACTGCCAAAGTGTTCAATAATTTGTACAATTTTAGGCATGTTCTGCCTGGCCTTGCTGACATAGACATGTCATCTGCATACGTGCTGATTATAAGCTCTCTACCTCCAACTGATACTCCCTGAATCTCTCTGAATGTCCTGAGCCGGGCTGCCAAAGGCTCTAAAAACAACAGAAAAAGTAGCGGTGACAAGGGGCAGCCCTGTCTGGTACCCCGGTGCAAGTCAAAGGGCAATGATCTTTGGCCATTTACCAAAATCTGCACTGTAGGGCAGCGATACAGCGCTGCATACATCTAGTAGTGCTTTAGAAATGATAAGTAGTAGTAGTAGATGGTGCGGATCCAATTTACAAACGTGCCCTGAATCCCGTATCGGGGGAGCACCCAAAATAAGTAGTCCGAAGTTATCTTATCAAACACTTTTTCTGCATCAAGACTGGCCACTACAACCTCCTCTGAAGCTAAGTGTTTCTTCTGTAGAGTTGCTAGTACTTTAAGTAAATTGGTAGAGGAGTAGCGACCAGGCACAAAACCGACTTGGTCCTCATGAATAAGATCAGGTAAAATACAATTAAATCTATCCGCTAGCACTGTCGTGAGTAGCTGTTGGCCTTGGTTTAATAGGGAGGTCTGTAGGAGCCCAATAGTTCTCTGTCCCTCCCCGGCTTGGGAAGCACAACTACATAGGCATGGTTTTGGTGTGATACAAATTGCCCCTTTCGAACCGCCCCCATGCCCATGTGTACCAATATACCACATACCCTCATCCGTAGGATTTTATAGTCTCTGCTCCCAGGCCATCCCTTGGCGCATTAGCCAGTTTGAGATTTTTAATGGCCAGTACCTCTGCCGCTTCAATAGCTTTGTTAAGATAGGCTAGTTGTTCCGAAGATATCTGAGGGAGGGGCAGAGAACGGAAGAAAGCATCTCTATTATGTTCATCGTACAGACCAGGGGCATATAGGTCCTTGTAGAATTGTTGGAAGGTGTTTAAAATATTTGTTACCTGAGTGTGAGACCGGCCCCCCTGATCTTTTATTTTTGCAACGTAGGATTTTGAGTGTTTAGGTTTTAGTAGGTGGGCCAGTAATTTCCCCGTTTTGTTTCCCCATTTGTGAAGTTCATATTTATAATTAGTAATATTGGCCTGGGCTCCCTGAAATAATAGATCATTAAGGGATTTCTTAACTTCCAGAACCTTAGTCTGAATGGCTGCAGTGGGCTGCTGGATATGTTGCTTTTGATGTTGTTGTAACTCTTTACGTAGCCTTAAAATTTCTGCGTAGCACCTTTTTCGGGTTGAGACTATGTACGAAAGGATTTGGCCCTGAAGTACCACCTTGCCAGCTTCCCAAAAAATGCCAGCATCGACTTCTACTGTGTTATTCTGGAGCTCATAATCATCCCAAGCTTGTCGCACATAAGCACAAAAACCTTTATCACGGTACAGGGCTGGATTAATTCGCCACCATTTATCTGATGTCTTGTCCCCCCAATACAGGCGAAGGTCTACTGTGGAATGATCCGTGAAATCGGGGGTGTTAATGTCTGCCCACAGGAGACGATGAGTGCTTGTGACCGGTATTAATATATAATCTATCCGAGAGTATGACCCTTGGGCTCCAGAGTAATAGGTGAAATCTGTCTCCAGTGGATGCAATACTCTCCATGTGTCTATCAGATCTAGTTCCTCCAGGAGAGCACCCAGGCCTCCATGACCTCGACTCGACCACTGGGATACCATCCGTGCTGGTTTGGCGTCCACCAAAGTATCGATGACAGTGTTAAAATCCCCAGCTATAAGCGGAGAGTAATTGGCGTGTTCCGCAACAAGTGGGGTCAGGGATGTTTGGAGCGTAAAAATTGCAGAGTAAAATATTTTTCCCCTGAAGCTTCCCCGCTAATAACAGGTAACGTCCTGATGGGTCTGTAATCGTGTTGTGTAGGTCAAAAGCAAGGCGCTTGTGAAATAAAGTGGCCACTCCTCGCTGTTTGCCTGAAAAAGAGGAGAACCCCAGGGTCCCCACCCAACCTCGCTTAAGCTTAACGTGTTCCCCTGCGGTGAGATGTGTCTCCTGCAAGAATGCAATGTCTGCATTGGTTCTTTGTAAGTATTGCAAGATTTTTGTTCTTTTGATGGGTGAATTAATCCCTCCCACTTTCCAGGTAGTGATTTTTGAGTCAGTCATACTAGCAAAAGAAAACAATAAAGATGTATAAAAGCCACTGCTATCGTCAAAAAACAGGGGGCCTCCCAGCCTCGACCCCCAGTAGCTCATGAACTAAATCCCCATTTTGGAGTAGAAAGAATAGCAACTTAAGCCCATAGTTAGCTCTCCACCAACACCCACCCGCCCAGCTACAACCGTTGCACGCACCTGCATATCGCATATACACATTCACACATTCCCAATCAGTCATACAAAATCCACACCTCAACAGAGATCATAGAGTACAACTCTCCCCCATCCCACCCCACCCCACCCCACCCACAAACCCACCAGCACTAATGACAGTAAAGCTCCCCCAACAGAAGCAACCATATTTCCCAAATATCTACATAGAGAGGAGCCCCTTCCCGGTCCCACCATATAACCCCCAAACAGCATGCAGTTATTGATAGAGACAGCAGAACAAAGGCGTTTAGATAACAAACAGTGTCTAAAGAGGCTTATTGCGCTCTTAGCTTGATGCAGTGGGCGAGCCACAAGTCAACCCGCTCATAAAGCCAGGCCCTTGGTTTCCATGACCACCCACAATTTCCATACTACTCAGCTTGCATGAAAGTCCAAGGTCCCAATCCCTCATGAAGAAAGACAACCATCTTGGATAAGCTACATGAGTGTAATGAAGAACCCTACAAATATAGCTGCAGAAGGCAAACCACGAAGCAGCCAGCAGGTATAACCAGGCCCTCGGACTCCATAACCGTCCGCAATGGCTACATTACTCAGTCAACTCAGACCGTCAAGAAGAAAAACATCATTATGCAGAAAGCCTGATCAAAGATTAAGCAGTCAAATAGGATAAGGGTTACCATGCAGATATCGAACACAGTCTTAAACCACGTTTTATTTCACAGGTGGTAGCGACTCTATAAAGTCCTGCAGTTTCTTGGGTTCCTCGAAAAAGAGCTATTTGTTCTGATAGTGTAGACGAACGTTTGCCGGGTAGTGCAGTGAGAATTGCATGCCTCGTTTGAAAAGGGTCATGCAGTGAGGGGCCAACGCTCTCCGCTTTCCTGCCACCAGATTGTAGTCCTGAAAATTCCACAGGAGTGTACCCTCGTAGCATAAGTCCCATTTTTGCCTGTAGAGTGCCATAATTTGAGCTTTGTCTGCGAAATTCAGGACTTGGACTATCACTGTACGTGGGCAGCCTGCTGGTAGTACCGTGCCTCCCAGACGATGTGCTTGCTCTATCTTAATAGGGAGGGCCACCGCCGGGAACCCCAATTGCGTGAGGAGCTAGAGTGGGGAGTTCGCTGTCTTTAACTGACTCCGGAATGCCCACTAACCTGATGTTATTTCATCTGGCTCTGTTTTCTTGATCTTCAAGATGATTGGAAAGGATGATTGGAAAGGGTCTTATTTTCCTCCTCGAGTATCCGCAGCCAATTCTCAGCCGAGGCCAACTAGTCCTCTGCATGGGCCACGCAGTCTTCTACTTGTTGCAGGCGAGCTCCTTGGGATTCCAAACAAGTCTTACTATCATCTACTGACGATTGGAGCTTTGATAGCTTGTTTTCAAGGATGGCAGCAACACTTCGGGTAAGTTCCTGAACCGTTTCCTCCTGCAGTGTGACCATGGGTATCGATGGGTCTAGTGCCATTTTGTCTTCCACTAATCGATTCTGCTCTTTCGCATTACGCGGCGTCTTTCCGGCTATGCTAGACTCTATCATCTTGCTCCAAAGTAGTAAAAAGCAGAGTGAGGAAAGTTGAAGACTGCCCCAGCGTTCCTATCTGGGTTTTGTGCTGCAATGGGGTATTAAATAAAGAATAATTAGGGATCCATTCAGGAACTCCTCTCATGGGCATCCTCCGTTCACTACCCGATCATCACGTGACCCCCCCTGCCCAGCTGCTTGATATTTCATTTCTTCAAAGGAAAAGCATTCACTACTGTTTCAAATTTTTTTTGAGAGATTTTTATTAATGTTATGACCACGATTCTCCACTGTTATATACTTTGCACAAGGGCCAGTTCTAATGGCAATGCATTGCATTCTACTAATTTAGGGGCTCTTTTATTAAGGTGTGGTAAAATACATAGTAACCTAGTAAATGACGGCAGAAAAAGACCTGCATGGTCCATCCAGTCTGCCCAACAAAATAAACTCATATGTGCTACTTTTTGTGTATACCTTACCTTGATTTGTACCTGTCCTTTTCAGGGCACAGACCGTGTAAGTCTGCCCGGCACTATCCCTGCCTCCCAACCACCAGCCCCGCCTCCTACAACCGGCTCTGGCACAGACCGTATAAGTCTGCCCAGCACTATCCCCGCCTCCCGCCACCGGCTCTGCCACCCAATCTTAGCTAAGCTCCTTAGGATCCATTCCTTCTGAACAGGATTCCTTTATGTTTATCCCACGCGTGTTTGAATTCTGTTACTGTTTTCATTTCCACCACCTCCCGCGGGAGGGCATTCCAAGCATCCACTACTCTCTCCGTGAAAAAAATACTTCCTGACATTTTTCTTGAGTCTGCCCCCTTCAATCTCATTTCATGTCCTCTCGGTCTACCTCCTTCGCACCTCTGGAAAAGGTTGTTTGCGGATTAATACTTTTCAAATATTTGAACGTCTGTATCATATCACCCCTGTTTCTCCTTTCTTCCAGAGTATACATGTTCAGGTCATCAAGTCTCTCCTCATACGTCTTGTAACGCAAATCCCTTACCATTCTCGTAGCTTTTCTTTGCACCGCATCAATTCTTTTTACATCCTTCGCAAGGTACGGCCTCCAAAACTGAACACAATACTCTAGGTGGGGCCTCACCAATGACTTATACAGGGGCATCAACACCTCCTTTCTTCTGATGGTCACACCTCTCTCTATACAGCCTAACAACCTTCTAGCTATGTCCACCACCTTGTCACACTGTTTTGTCGCCTTGAGATCCTCAGATACTATCACCCCAAGATCCCTCTCCCCATCCGTACCTATCAGATTCTCCCCTCCTAACACATACATCTCCCGAGGATTTCTATTCCCTAAGTGCATCACTTTGCATTTCTTCGCATTGAATTTTAACTGCCAAACCTTAGACAATTCTTCTAGCTTCCTCATATCCTTTTTCATGTTTTCCACTCCCTCCCGGGTTACAGATCTTAGTATCATCCACAAATAGGCAAACTTTACCTTCTAATCCCTCGGCAATGTCACTCACAAATATATTGAACAGAATCGGTCCCAGCACCGATCTTCGAGGCACACCACTACTCACCTTTCCCTCCTCCGAGCGAATTCCATTCACCACCACCCTCTGGCTTCTGTCCGTCAACCAGTTCCTAATCCAGTTCACCATTTCGGGTCCTATCTTCAGCCCATCCAGTTTATTTAAGAGCCTCCTGTGGGGAACCGTGTCAAAAGCTTTGCTGAAATCTAAGTAGATTACGTCCATAGCTCGTCCCTGATTCAATTCTCCTGTCACCCAATCAAAGAACTCAATGAGATTTGTTTGGCACGATTTCCCTTTGGTAAAACCATGTTGTCTCGGATCTTGCAACTTATTGGCTTCCAGGAAATTCACTATCCTTTCCTTCAGCATCGCTTCCATTACTTTTCCAATAATCGAAGTGAGGCTTACCGGCCTGTAGTTTCCAGCTTCTTCCCTATCGCCACTCTTGTGAAGAGGGACCATCTCTGCCGTTCTCCAATCCCTCGGAACCTCTCCCGTCTGCAAGGATATATTAAACAAATCTTTAAGAGGACCCGCCAGAACCTCTCTGAGCTCCCTCAATATCCTGGGGTGGATTCCATCTGGTCCCATGGCTTTGTCCACCTTTAGCTTTTCAAGCTGTTCATACAAAATCTGGTCTTAGCGCATTCTAACACAGGACTTTTCTGCACACATAGGGCTAGATTCAGTAAATGGCACTCAAAAGTCAGCACCTAGAAAAATTGGTGCTCCATACTATTCTATGATGAGCCCAGGCAATCTGCCACCCAAGACAGAGATGAGATGCTGCCCATCCCTGCCCCCATGCCCAGTCTATCTTCTCCCCATTTCCCTGCGATTAGCTTCTTTTGTTTCTACAAGGCGGTAACGGCAGCAGTGGCGATTCCCATAGGCTGACCTGCCGCAGGCACCGGCCTCTTCACTACTTTCTCTCACCTGTGAGGAAACAGGAAGTTACATCAAGAGGCAGGCTGCAGTGGGAGAAGAGGTTGGTGCTGGCGGCAGGGCAGCCTATGGGAATCGTTGCCACTGCCACATTTTCAAAAAGAAACAAATAAGGTAAAGGTTTGATGAGGGAGGGAACAGTTCCACTCCTGGAGCATGCTGCCTGAGGTCAATGCCTATTGGTAGGGCTAACATAGTAAGCGCCCATTATAGCATAGCACTGAGTTCCAATTGCAGTGCCCAAATTTGAGCACCAGGTTTTACACCTGCTAAAACCAGGTGTAATTCCCAACACCTAATTTGGGTACACATCCCCAGTATTCTATAACAGTGTGCAAATTTTAGGAACATCTCTGACCTGCTCATGACCATGCCCTCTTTGGGGTTGCACGCTATGGAATTTGGGCACTCATTGCTAAAGAATAGTGCGTAGCAAGATGTGTGCAAATTCAAATTGGTGCCATTTACTGCCAAGTAGCACCCAATTATTGGCACTAATTGGCTCATTAGCCAATTTATTTGGGCAAACATCTTGGATCGGTGCCCAATTTTTGGTGCGATATATAGAATTTGGTGGTAAGCCCAGATTTAATGTGGCATTTTTGCAGGGCATTTTTTGCAACTCATACGCTAATGTTCCCCTTAGCTCATGGTAGCCTATTAGCATGCGTTAACTGCACTTTAAGGGCTTAATGCCCTTTAGTAAAAGGGCCCCTTAAACATCTGTCACAGTTCTTACTAAAGTTTTATCTAATATGACCCCATTTAAAGTTTTAAAAATACATGTGACTCCAGATGATGATGAAGAAAACAAAATAACAGCCCTCCATACCCTTTACCTCACTCATCCACTTCCTCCTCTCCTCATTTACTTGTTTGTTTGTTTATTTATTATTTACTTATATTCCACTTGTCACAAGGCAAAGTACAATAGGACATCCATAATAAACATAAGCATAACTGTCACGAAACACCTAGCCACCTGCCTGAGGTTACCCCGTAGTCACTTAGAGGGTCTATCCTAGCACAGCTCAAGTCTCCCTGCACCTACAACTTGTGCTCTACACTAGCACCCTCCTCCCACTGACTGGGTCACAACCACCTCTGAGCAAATCTCCTGCTCTCAAATTATCCTCCAGTGATTACTGGAGCCACACTCCCAATGGTCCCATAGTTCCTAGAAAGCACTCACAGACCCAACACACAAACTACCAGGATTCTTTATCAGTCCAGACAGCAGAGTCAATAAACAAAATTATTTATTGTCTTGAAAATTGAACAGTGGAACTAAATAGTACAATCAACAAACAACAACAGGTAACTGAAATATGGATTAATTATAACACTAACTAAACATTTGTTTACTTCCTAGAAAGGACCTGGGGAGATCAGGGCATATAGCTGTTTCATCAGTTATCAAATATAACTGTTTTTTGCAGGGCTTCAGCAAAGAGTTCTCTCTCTTCTCCTGGGCTGAAACTAGAGCAAAAGCCAGTACAATTGAAATGAAGAAAGCTCCTGGGCCAGAGTCCAGTTACATCACTCAGGCATTTCCTGTGTTAACTAGGAAAGAAAGGTCAGTTCTTTGTATTAAAACAGAACATGCACAACCTGCTGGTCAAACTAGAGAAATGCACTTCAAGATTTAATAAAGGCAATTTTATAGGCTTAAAACACACTGTTCTGTCACACCTCCCTCCTCAAGAGAGAGACCTCCGACTGCGGCCTCTAAAGTCCAGTGTCAGGGCGGTTCTGGCTTTTCCTTCCTGGAGAGGCCATCAGCTTTGCCATATTCATTGCCCTTCTGGTGGTTATAACAAAAGCTTTTATCACACTCAGTACGTGCTAACAGTTTTAATCCTGTATGCTTCATTTTGTGAATAGTGAGGAGTATCTTCTGACAGAAGCTTTTACCACACTCAGCACATGTGAATGGTTTTACTCCTGTGTGCATTCTCTGGTGCATTCTCTGGTGCTTGGTTAGCTGTGATTTATGAATAAAGCTTTTTTCTACATTCAGTGCATGTAAATGGTTTCTTTCCTGAAGGGATTCTATGCTGCTTTGACAATAATTTTCGGCAACGGAAACATTTCTTACACTCCATATTTGAAAATGGTCTCTCTCCTGAGTAAAATTTTGCATTTCTTGTGGAGCTTTCTTCCTGGTTGAAGCTACTGTCATACTGACATGAAGATATTCTATTATCAGTGTTTATCTGATATTCTAAAATGTTTGCTTTATTGATACAGTTTTTCTCATATTCCATACTTTTACATAGTCCAGTTTCTTTACTATTTTCCAGGTGTTGCATTAGCTCTTTTTTCATACTGAAATCTTTCTCATACTTAGAGCATGTAAAATGTGTCTCTTTTATATGTGTTTCTAGTTCCCCCTTTTGACTGAAAGTGTTTTCAGTCTGTACGTTTAAATAGTCTCTCTTCAGTGTCAGATCCCTCTTGTAATGTCTCTGCTTGGAGGTCAGGTATGGGCTCACTATCCTGACACTCTTCTGGTAGGTTGCTCACAGCTAGCACCATAACTGTGTGATTTGCATCGGCCTTTAACATATTTACATGAAAGGTATGCTACTTTCTGTTTTGAGAGTCCATAGATATTTCCTTTTAGCTCTAATAGCTTCCTTCACCTCACTTTTTAACTATGTTGGCTGTCATTTGGTCTTCCTTCATCCTCTTTTAATACATAGAATATATTTAACCTGGGCTTCCAGGATGGTATGTTTGAACAACATCCATGCCTGATATAATTTTTTTTTTAATTTTTATTTATTCAATTTTACAACATTTACGAGGAAATTTCAACAAAAAAGATCCACCTATTTTAAGAACTCTTGATTTGTATATCAAGAATTCTTTTCTCCTTTTTTTGTGTATTTCGTGCCATATTGGGAAAAACCTGTATCTTTTGTCCCAAGAAAGAATCATTGATATGGCGAAAATATGAACGAAGGATATTATTCCTATCTGGTTCAAGAGCGAAGGTTACCAGTAATGTCGTTCTTTCCATAATATGTTCAAGAGAACTCCCCAGGAATTCAATCAGATTTAAGTTAGGAGTAGGAGTAGTTTGAGGTTGCTCTTTAGGTAATTTAGGTACTCCAGTTATGTACTGGGCCCTCATTATAGGGGGATATCCCTCTACAGGTATCTCTAATACATCACAAAAGTATTTATTGAGCATATCCACTGAGGTGATCAAAGGAGATTTCGGGAAATTCAAAAATCTCAAATTATTCCTACGACCATTATATTCAGGGTAGTCCAATTTTTTATCTTGGATATCTCTTTCTTTAATTAAAGCTGTAGTTAAATTTTTTAATTCTTCAATTTCTCCTGCCATTTTAATGGTTTTTACATTCTATTCTTGAACTTGATCAGATAGTTTCTGATTAGTCTTTTTTATTTCTATTATTTCACCTTTAACTGAGGTATTCATTAATAGTAAGGTATTATTCACGCCTTGAATGGCGTCCCATAGCGTGTTCAAAGTCACCACTGTAGGTCTCAATAATCCTCCGGTACTTACTGTTATGATATCCCGAGTTGAAGGAGCTGTGTCCTGCACACGCTCCTGTTCAGGTGATTCTTTCCCCGGGGTTGAAGTGCCCATAGGTCCTCCTTCCACAGATGTCGCCGGCCGTGAGACCTCGAACTGTCGTGAGCCCATTGGCATCAAATCGTCTCCAGGTCGCGAAGGAACTGTGTAAGAAGGAGGACTTAGCGTCACTCCTTCAATGCTGCGCTCTAGGCCCAAAGAGGCTGAGTCTGCCGAAGTAGGCATCCGCTCTCCAAGGGTACCTACTCCGAAGCTCTCCAGAGTCATCTGGCGAGTGGTGGGTATTGGCGGCGGTGCCACGGAGGAAGGGGCCACCGTCTTCCCTTTTCTGTTCCCCATCATAGGATCGGGAAGACAAACCTCTCGCCGGAGTGGTGTCTTGAGAGACAGAGAACCGCACATCCGTTCAAGACGCCATCTTGATTCGCCTGATATAAATTTTTGACCTGCTTTGGATGTTTTGAGAATCAGTAGAACATAATGACTTGAAAGAAAAGTTATAAAAGTAAAATATTTTTGATAAGAAAAATTTCACTTTGAACATGGAGGTTTATTGATCAATGTAAGAAACTGTTTTAAAGCCTAGAGAAGACACTATTAGTGGCATAAGACTACTGAGGTATTTTTCCTCTTTTGAAAAATTGGTATACATTTTTGAGAATCTTGTTCATTAAGGGGTCCTTTTACTAAGCAGCACTAAAAAGTGGACTGTGGTAATGTGGGTACATGTTTTTGGTGCGCTCTGGGCCATTTTTTACTGCAGCTGGGAAAAAGGATATTTTTCAATAGGCCAGGAAATGGGTGTGTGCTTAAATGATAGTTATAGTCTATTAAGTTTTGCTATACCGCTAATGCTATCTAGCAGGTCTTAGCGGTTTACAACAATTAATAATTAAAACAAAATTGGTTAAAAGGAAAATAACTACAATATGGATAGGAAAGATATAACATCCTAGTAAAAAACAAGATTACTACAAAAGCATATAACAGGAGGAAATTAAGGAGCAAACAAAACAATATCAACAAGCATCCAAAAACAATTCCACGGAGTCCAATCTCAAAGGGAACACACTATACAGATTCATAGGCCTGTGGAAAAAGCCAAGCCTTTAGCGCAAGTTTAAAAGCTTTAAAGGAAGATTCTGCATGGATATGGAGAGGGAGCGAATTGCAGAAAGAAGGGGCAGCGAAAAAGAAGGCACGATTTCTAATAGATCTAATTGGGTAAACTTAGGCCCTGGCAGAACGAGGCGGTGATCATTAAGGGAACGCAGTAAATGGACAGGAGACTAAGGAACAGTGAGTGAATTCAGGTAGAGTGGGAGCCCTACCCTATGTGCTTTAAAAGTGAGGGCTAGCAATTTGTAAATTATCCTTTGTTGAACAGGTAGTCGTTAAACTTCTGCAATAATGGAGAAACATGGTCCTATGCTAAGCATGACATAATAATCTGATGGACATATTTTGCAAAGACTGCAGCCTTTTTAAATTAGAATGAGTGCAACCGAAGTATACAATATTACAGTAATCCAACTATGAAGTCAGTAGTTCAAGAATGAGGGAATAAAAAATATTGGTGGTGAAATATCAGCGAGTTGAGCAGAGCTGGCAAAGTATGAAAAATCCTATTTTACAAAGATTCAAAATTTGGAGAGTGAAAGTAAGATGGGAATCAAGCATGGACATAGTTTGGGGGGTGAGGGGGGGCATTGCCCCCCCCAAACGCAGGGTCGGTGCAATGCTGCAGGCAGCTCTCCCTCAGCTCTCAGCTCCCCAACCAACAGCCCTCCTGTCCATCCATGTCCAACATTTCTCCTCTGTTCCCTCCCCTCCATCCATGTGCATCTCCTTCCTGACTTCCCTCCCTTCCATCCATCCATGTCCAGCAACTCTCCATTTTCCCCTGCCCTCTCCTCCATCCACCCATATCCAGCTGGTTTGTTTTCCACACAGGAGGATGGTGGACATGGTGAGTGAAAAAATATCAAATGGAAAGAAGACACTGCATAAAACAGAAGACATTAGGACCAAAGCGAATAGAAAAACTAAATGATCAGACAGCAAAGGTAGAAAAAAGTAATTTATTCAGAATTTATTAATTGGAATATGTCAGCTTTTGGAAATGTGCATCTGTGATATTTTGAATGTAAGTTTCAATTTTTCTGGTATTGCTGCATGCCGAGTCTAACTTCTTGAGGTAACTTTCCAGTTCAGTATTTTGCCTTCATATTTTTTTATTTCTAGTCCCGCCCTAATCAGCCATCTGGCTACGCCACTGAGTACATTACAAAAACATCTGTGATGCACATATCCCAAAGCTTCCCAACAGCATCAAGCCTAACTTCTATATGTTGGAGAAGTTCTCTTTGCAAGACCATTGTTGGGGTGTTGTCGGATCTGTTGCTTCAACCCTTGGGCTATACTGTTTGAGCTGGGGGTGTGTATGGGGTGAGCGTGTGGTCTTCATTGAACTTTCAACTATACATTTTTCATAAAAAGGCATACCCTACCAATCCAACATAAATGCCTGATCTCTGCAACACAACAAAACTAAAACACATAACGGACATAACATAACTCTCCCTTTGCACAATTCCCTTATGTGGTTGGACCACATGAACTCTAATCTTATCTCAACATCACTATTTATTTGTTTACACCAGAGTCTGCAAACACATCTCCGGTACTATGTAAGTCACATTGAGCCTGCAAATAGGTGGGAAAATGTGGGATACAAATATAATAAATAAATAAATAAATATCCGTTGTCATGTGTTTTTCATATGTGATCAAGGTGCAGCATTCTGCTAGTGTGCAGTGTTTGTAGCCCTTTTTGTTTTGTTTTTTCATTAGGTAGTGTACTGGTGTTTTAGAGCCCGGTGTAATTACAGTGCTGTCTTTCCACGCATAAGGTTGTAGCTCGTACTGTCCTTCGAATTAGTGCTGTTATGGTTTGGTAAGGTTATGAGTGGGTTTTTGCACAACTTTGTGTATAGTGTTTTTCAGTGGAGAGATTGTGTGTTGGCCTTACTGAGGTGGCACCAAAACATCAGAAAGGGTTTTAGAGCTTAAATCATGACACACTACATCTTGAAGGATCTACATATAGAGCTTATGCATTTCTAAGGTCTACACTGGCATAGTATGGGAAAGGGGGTGGGGAAATACTACTGGAGAGGAAGAGGGAGTGCTGGGTAAGGAGGAAAGAAGGAAGGAAGGAAGGGAGAAAGAGCTGGCTTTTTTGGGAATAACCATAATGTATATGTATGAGATATCTCATACATATTCATTAACCAATGTTCTGCTCTAGGTACACTCTCAATAATTAGTTGTACTATGTAAATCTTACAAATTCTATAACAACTGTTATTTATTTATTTATATATTTGTAACATTTGTATCCCATATTTTCCCACATATTAGCAGGCTCAATTACATTTATGACATTTATATTCTCTTTTTATTAAATACTGTTTTATTATCTCAAATTTTGTTCAACACATTACTACTCCTATCGTTAAAACTTTTAACACAAACCAACATCACTACACATTATTACAATCACTCATCCCTACAAACAACATAATCAATACCATTTACTAAATATTCATACATTACTAGTGCAAATTTCAGTCCATATTCCTCATAGTCACTGCAAAATGGTAGAGTCTATAGTCACTCCGTTACAAAGAAATAGTTATTTATAAAGTTTATTTCACGCTGAACTTTCACTTAATCTTCCCATATATCAATGTTCAATACAACTGTATTTCTTCACCAGAAAAGTAGGTACTTGCAAACATTGCAACGATTTTCATATTCCATACAGGACCAGAGGACATGCGACTGTCTCTGCATCACTTTATCTAAGAACTGCTGACTCCATGTTGGTCACTTCTTGTTGTTACAGCTTCATCCAAACACATGCAGAGACCCTACACGCATGTGTTTCGCTTTTAAAGCATCATCAGGGGTCAAATACTCAGCTACCGCAAGGGTTGAGCACTCAAACAAAACAAAACCAAATGCCCGTGGGTGCGCCAGAAAGGACACCCACACGTGCGCATGTCCTTTCTGGCGCACCCATGGGCATTTGTTTTTGTTTTGTTTTGTTTGAGTGCTCAACCCTTGCGGTAACACTGAAGGAGGTTGGGAGGGTAATGGTGTAAGGGGAGTAAAACGGAAAAATATGGTTGTTATTTTTACAGCTGGTGGGTGCTATGTAATATGTACAATGTTTCATTTGCCAGGTAATGTTATGTGATGTAGACATGTTAATCTGTGTAAAATATGCCTGCTTTGTTGGTGGTTTCTAATTAAGAAATAAATATGTTTTTTAAATCATGGCATGTAATTTTCCACTAGTCAGTATTCTACAAGAGGTCATTTATCCAGGTAAGTGGCCACTTATACATGCATAACTGACTAGAATACATCTATTTACATGTGTCACCTAGATAGGATTCTAGATAGTGCTGGTGAGAAACCAGCTCTCTTGGTATATGTAGATACTAATGACATAGGAAAATGTGAGAGGGAGGTTCTGGAAGCCAAATTTTGGTTCTTAGGTAAAAAGCTGAAATCCAAATCCTCCAGGGTAGCATTTTCAAAAATACTCCCTGTTCCATGTGCAGGATCCAAGTGGCAGGCAGAGCGCTGAAGTCTCAATGTGTGGTTGAGACAATGGGGTAAGGATGAGGGATTTAGATTTGCTAACATTCTGGAAAAGGGAGAGCCTATTCTAAAAGGATGGACTCTACCTTAACCGGGATAGAACCAGGCTGCTGGCATTAACATTTGAAAAGGAGTTAGAGCAGCTTTTAAACTAAAATGGGAGTGGGGTGGGGGGAAGAAAGCTGACTGTCACCCAGGGGCACATGGTTTAGTGTAGAGTATCCTCGAAGGATAGTGTGGAACTGGGAAAGAAGGAGTTTAAAAAAAAAGACTTATGTCTTTAAAATATATGCAAAGAGGTGTGGTGTTAGTCCACTCTTAAAGGTTATCAATAGAAATCAAACAAAATAAAACATGGAAAAGAAAATAAGATGATACCTTTTTTATTGGACATAACTTAATACATTTCTTGATTAGCTTTTGAAGGTTGCCCTTCTTCCTCAGATCGGAAATAAGCAAATGTGGTAGCAGATAGTATATATGAGAGAAACATCAAATCATTACTTTGACAGTCTGACAGAGTGGGAGGGTGGGGGTATGCATGGGGACATCAAAGCCTTTCATTGATATTCTAACAGAATGGGTGTTGGTAGGTGAGAGGAGGGTAATAAACAGAGAAATATATGCAAGAAATTGTCTTACGTGAGCTATTGACGAAATGCTGGTTTAGCTGGCCTAGGAGAAGGCCAGTAAGTAGAAGTGTACTGCAGACCTCTTTATCTATATTGACAAAGAAAGGCCTTCAGATAAGAGAGGTTAAAAGAAGGTCCGAACTGACTAGTATTTGTGATAGATGTCTTCTTTTAGCATATTCTGTAGAAAAACAGGTAATAAATGTTAGTCTATTATTAAAGGTAGTTGAGAAATGTTATGTAATAGGTTTTTCCATTGACCTATGTCCTTATACTTTAGACTTTTAACACACTTGCTTAGATTAAGTTCTGCCTTCTAAAAAGTATGTTATGCTGATGCTATGGAATTCTGTATAGATGAATCAATTACCTCATATGTGTTTAAGGGGTATAAATGTAAGCACTAGACTGTCATTCTGCAGGGGAGACTTGGAAGGAGAGAGCCGTCTCTCCATGTCTTCTCTCTTTATTGCAATAAGATATATTATGCAGGTCTAATAAAGAGACCAAATTTACTGATCCTGTGTGGGACAATGTATTTTAATTCTATAAATTTATATACCTTCTACAAAAGAATTGAAACAGGACATTTAGGGAATCCCAATAGAAAGGTTTCAACAATGGTAAAAGAAAGCCAGGAATGTTTAAGGGGAGAGCAGAATAAAGGATGCAAATTATCCCCTTCAACTTCCAAACAGCTTGTAGATGCAAGAAAAAAACACAATTTCAAATGTCTCTTTACAAATGCTAGAAGTCTAAAAAATAAAATGGGAACGTTGAAGTACATAGCACTAAATGAAGAGGTAGATATAATAGCCATCTCAGAGACCTGGTGGAAGGGAGACAATCAACGGGACACTGTGTTAACAGGGTACAAATTATATTGTAATGATAGAGTATATCAAATTGCAGGGGAGGATGTGCTATATGTTAAAGAGGGAATTGAGTCAAACAAAATAAATATTCTACGTGAAACAAATAGCAGCGTGGAATCCTTATGGATAGAAATTCTACATGTGAAGGGAAGGAGTATACTGGTAGGGCTATACTACTCTCCACTATGTCAGAATGAACAGACAGATGAAGAAATGTTTACAGAAGTTAGGAAACCTGGCAAATTGGGCAACAGTATAATAATAGGTGATTTCAGTTACCCCAATATTAACTGGATAAATGTTACATCAGGGAGTGCTAGGGAGGTAAAATTCCTAGATGCAATAAATAACTTATTATAACAACTTACCAATTGGTCCAGGAGCCGACAAGAGGGGGAGCCATTTTAGATCTAGTCTCTAGTAGAATTCAGGATATAGTATGAGAGGTAACAGTGTTGGGTCCACTGGGAAACACTGATCATCATACACTATATTACAACTGTTATCCAATCTTTGTTATCTTGTAAACCTGTTATATTATGTAAACTGCATTGAACCTGCTAATAAGTGGGAAAGTGTGGGGTACAAGTGTTACAAATAAATAAATAACATGATCAAATTTGAGCTGATATTTGGAATGAAGCCACTAAGGAAATCTACTGTGGCAGCATTTCATTTTCGAAAGGGTGGGTATGATAAAATGAGGAAAATCTTTAAAAAGAGGTTAAAAGTATTGACTGCAAAGGTTAGGACATCACATAAGGCATGGATGTTGTTTAAAATACCATCTTGGAAGCGTAGACCAGATGCATCCCATGTGTTAACAAAGGTGGAAAGAAAAGCAAACAACAGCCAGCATAGTTAAAAGGTGAAGTAAAAGAGTCTATTAGAGTCAAAAGAACAGGATACAATATGTGAGGAGTTCCAAGATGGCGTTGTGAATGGACGCACCTGTGTTAGCTCCTGGAAGTTGCTCTGTTTGTAGGTCCTCTACAGCACCTCTGTCGCCTCATTAAGCATGGGGAAATGGAGGGGAAAAGTGAAGGAACATCCCTCAGCTCCTGTGACTTCTTCAGCGACGAGGCAGACAACTTTGCAATTTTTCAGACAGCAACCAGGTCCTCAGGGCTTTTCGACCCCCTCTGCAACTCTCGGCACTTCGGTGTCGATTGAGAATGGAAACGGGGCTTCCCTGAGCCCCGTGGAACGAGTTGCTCCACCCCAGCCTGGAGGGGAGTTGCTGGCAGCTCTGACAGGGAAGGAAGCCGAAGGGGCTCAGCCCGACCTGTTTGAGGGAGTGTCTGCAGTAACGGAGGCTGAATCTCAACGCCGAGAACTATTGCTACAATCAGCTTCAAAGGTATTGCCTCAGGATATAGTTTCTAAACTTGCTTGTGTTGAAGATCAACCTCACCCTTCTCCAGCCATTAGTGGTGTGAATAGACCAGCAACTGTGACATTAGAGTCACTATGGGATATGGTTTACAGCATTCACACTTCTATGCAAACTACTTTAAAAATGAATACTTCTGACATAAAGACTCTTTCTGAGGCTGCCCTGCTTCAGGCGCAAAAGACTGCACAGCAAACCTTAGATTTGGAGACTGTGAATATTAAAATTCAAGAAATGGGATCTGTAGAAACGGCTTTGGTTAAGGATAATAATTTCCTACATAAAAGATTGGAGTACCTAGAAAACCAGACTAGAAGATTAAACCTCAGGTTTCTTAATTTTCCCAAATCGCCTTTAATTTCCCCTTTGGACATGGTTAAAAAATATATGATTGATATTCTTGGAATGGATAAGGACTCACTGCCTCCCCTTACTCGGGCTTATTACATCAGGAGTGGTGGAGTGGTGGAAGAAAATCCCCCGTTAGCAGGGGAAGGAATAGATCTTACTTCTTTCCTTGAAAGTTCATTGGAGATAATTACTCAGAGGTTGACTCTGCTTGTTACTTTTGTGCTGGAGCCTGACAGGAATGCTGTATTAAGGCTTTCCTTGAGACACTTAGAAAATCTGTTTTGGGGCTCAAAAATTTGTATTTTTCCTGATCTCTCAAGGCCTACACAGATGAGACGGAGGGCCTTTTTGGAACTCTGCCCTAGGGTGGTGGTACTGGGAGCAACTTTTATATTACGTTTTCCTTGTTATTGTAATGTAATGCTTGAGGGTAAACAGTTTCAATTTGTAGACCCAAAACAGTTAAAACAATTTCTAGATGCTAGAGTGGAATTGAATGTTGTGTGCCCTCCTTAAATGCAGGCTGGGGTCTGAACCAGAGGTTGCAACCACTAGTCCTTAATTATTGCTATATGTTTTACTTTAAATTCTAAATTCTTGGATTCCAAAATGTCCTAAACTTGTGGACAGAAAGGCTATTAATGATATTTCTCTTTATTTTTTATTTTTGCCTTTTGTATAAATGCCGACTGCATATTCACGTATTGTGATGATATATGGAAATATATGAATAAAGAAATAATTAAAAAAAAAAAAGAACAGGATATGAATGAAGAAAATAAGAAGCAACATAAGCACTGGCAAATTAGATGCAAAGCATTGATAAAGAAAGCTAAAACAGAATAGGAAGATAACTGTTATTCCGGACGTGAGCCCTTGAGCCCAGGCCGAGGCCTAGTGTAGACCGAACAGGCCCTACGCACCACCCCAGCCACCAAGCCCCTCACACACACACCAGTAAGTGGGAGATAGAGCATTTAGGTGGGCCTCACGGCCAATCAGGAACCTACTTGCGCAGAGTCCAAACAAGCGGGCCTTACGGCTGACTGGGAATCGAATCACACTCTGGGAAGGGAGAAAGAACAACAAGGGTTCCCCACAGAACTGGGCCACAAGCAGCACACACAGTGCAGGGTAGAGACACAAAGAAAGGGGTGAGAGGCAGAAGCCTCCAAAGGTATACAAGGCTGTGCCACAGGGCAAACAAAAATACAGGAAGCCCCAGAAAGAAACACTGTAGGCTTGTACCCCACAGCATACAACAATACAGGTAGCCCCACAAGGGAACACACTAGGCTGACTATACAGCACACAATGGGAAGGGAGAACGACCTAAGGAATACACAAAGATGGCCCCACCACACCCCAAGGGAAAAAGGGAACTGCTAAAGAAATAAACAGAACAGTGCTACCCAGCAGGCAAGGATAAAGGGGAGTGATAAGCAAACAGGAGAAGCTGCCTTGACACACACAGACCAGAAAAGGCACGCTGCTCCTCGGAAACAGGAGACAGATACTGCAAACAAAGAGAACTAAAACAAACAAACAGGAGCAAAATACAAGGACTAGGGGAGGCAGAACCACAGGGAGAAGAGCAGACGCTCAGCACAACAAAGGGAACACAGAGAGAGAGAAAGCTAAACAAACAAACAAACTGAAAGGACTCATGGCACAAGCTTACCCCAGACAGCACAAAGTTAGAGCAGGAGAAAGCAAACCAGGAATACCCAGCACACATACACACAGAATAAACAAGCACGAGGAAAAAGGCTAAACTCCAACGTGAACTCAAGCGCCCAAGCGCAGGCTGGCTTCAGCTGAGCAAGCAAAGCAATCAACGCTAAAGCAATGATTGCAGGGGAAACGCAGGCTTAAATGGATCAGGCTTCTGACATCTGCTGGCTCAGCCCCTGACAAGCCAATCAGGAGTGAGTCCCAAACATTCCCCTGCCTATCCAGCAGAATCATAACAATAAACTAATTGAGAAAAACTCATGTTAACAACTTTTTCAGGTATATCAGAAGCAGAAAATCTGTAAGAGACCATTAGATCATTGTAGCATAAGGGTTACTCAGGGATGTCAAGGCCATAGCAGAGAGACTGAATGAATTCTTTTCCTCGGTCTTTATGGAAAAAGATGTAAGAGATCTACTTTACCAGAAATGGTTTTCAAGAGTGACGATGCAGAGAAACTTACAGAAATCTCAGTGAACCTGGAAGACATACTGAGCCAAATCTTCAAATTAAAGAGTGGAAAATCACCTTGACCAGATCCATAGGCGCCCGGTATAAGAGGCTTGGACAGGCTAAGCCTCCCCTGCTGCGCTCTGAGAGGTTTAAATTGTTGATTTACCTCCATTCTCACAGCAGGAGCTGCAGTGAAAGCCCTCTAGCCTTGTGTAACCAATTGTAGAAATTGGTTTATGGTTTGTTTACCTTACTGCCGGGAGAGCAGGGGGAGGGGGGTTGGCTGGGTTGCCAGGGAGATATTTAACGAGGATGACTTCCTGACCTGCACTGAGAACAGATAGCAGCAGAATCGGACAACCAGACAACAAAGGTAGAAAAGATCATTTTATTTTCATTATAGTGTTTGGAATATGTCCACTTTGAGAATCAGGTGCTCAACATTAAAAGTTTATATTTATTTACTTATTTATGGCATTTTATCCCACATTAAACATGAGTTAGGGTGTTTTGTGGCTCTACATGAGAATTGTGATGATATGATCCCTTGTTTCATATTGTTGACGGTCTGCATTTTCCGTATGGGTGGTATATTGGTGTATTAGGTTCTGCCCAATGTAATATTTATTGTACAGTAAGGTTCTGAGTGTGTTTTTGCACAAAGTTGTGCATAGTGTTTTGTAGTTGAGCAACCACTTTATTCTTTGACATATGATACATATCTAATATCTAAATTTAATAAAAGGTATTAATTGTGACTTTTATTTTTATTTATTTATTTTTTTCTGTGTGTTATCAGACAATTATGGATTTAAGCTCCACCCCTGGCCCCACCCCTAACCCCGCCCCCTTTAGCCTCCCCAAACAGTTGGGCCACCGACCGCCTATGACCAGATCGCATACACCCTAGGGTACTGAAAGAAGTCAAACATGAAATTTCTGATGTGCTGTCAGTGACATGTAACCTGTCATTAAAATCATCTGTAGTACCTAAAGATTGGAGGGTGGCCAGTGTAACACTGATTTTTAAAAAAGGTACCAGGGGTGATCCAGGAAATTACTGTAAGCTCCCTGATTGAGGTGCCTAGGCAATTGCCTAGACACAGCTCAGAAGGGGGGGAGAAGGGACACATAAATTGCTTATTTGGTGGGGCCAGGGTCAGGACCAACCTTAAGGGGGGCTGGGCAAGCCATGCATCAGACTTTTCATCCACACCACAATCCAGACCATAACATGAAATAACTTAAAACTGGAACTTTACTGTACTATCAGTTAATGAAGCACAGAAATACTGAACGTCATGTAGAATACCAACTTATATACACTTGGATATCCATTCCTCCTGCTCACACTTCTTAAAATCAAGGCTGTACAGGTATTCAAACAGATGGTGAATACAGTTCAGTGAAATGTTACAATTACACAAGTTGATGGTTACATCAAATATGACACCTTAGCTACAGTAGCCAGGTACAGGTAAATCTTTATTTTGCTCTTTCCTCCACTCTGCCCTAGGTGTAGTGTCCCATAGAAGTAGTGTATGGGCCACCTGGATGGTATGGCTAAGAGTCTTGAGATTTTCCTTGGTCCTTCTCACTATAGCAAGCCAGCAACCTTAAATTTGCAGATGACACAAAACTATTCAAAGTTCTTAAAACAGATGCAGACTGTGAAAAATTGCAGGAAGACCTTAGGAAATTGGAAGACTGGGCATTCAAATGGCAGATAAAATGTAATGTGGACAAATGCAAAGTGATGCACATTGGGAAGAATAATCCGAATCATACTTACCGGATGCCAGGGTCCACTTTAGGAGTCAGCAATCAAGAAAAAGCAGTGGCGTACCAAAGGGGGGCGGTGGGGGCGGTCCGCCCCGGGTGCATGCCGCTGGGGGGGGGGTGCCGCGCGCCGGTCAGCGTCATTGGTTTCCATGCTCCCTCTGCCCCGGAACAGGAAGTAACCTATTCCGGGGCAGAGGGAGCATGGAAACCAATGACGCTGACCGGCGTGCGGCACCCCCCAGTGGTGTGCACCCCGGGGGGGTTCCTTCACCGCGGTGGGGGGGTGTCTCTTCTCCGGGGGGTCGTGCTGCACAGAGGGGGCGCTGCACCCGGGGGGGCTGGGACGCATCAGCGATCCGCCCCGGGTGTCAGCGCCCCTCAGAACGCCACTGAGAAAAAGATCTAGGTGCCATTGTAGACAACACACTTAAAACTTCTGCTCAGTGTGCGGTGGCAGCCAAAAAAGCAAACAGGATGCTGGCTTTATACACGTGCACAGAAAGCATAAAGCCAGCAGTTAAAATAATGTCATGAATGGATTTCAACTGCGTGAAATGCCTTTACAATTTTCTGCTTCTGTTTTGTAGCAATTATTCAGTTCAATCAGCATTATGTCATATTTACTTAGGAACATAAATCTAATTAGTGCTCTAGTCTGATTAACTTAGAATGTCCCCAGTGAAGCTGAATAATGACAAATTGCTTAAGGATTAACCAGGGATCCTATGTTTGTTACTTTATCCTGCCCACTTGGCTTTTTAAAAGAGACATTTCACTAGTGAATTACCATGTGCAAGTGTATAGAGCTGGAATATATTGTTCTTTCAAATGGGGAGGAAAAAAAACCAATCTAGTCTAATTTAAAAGTGATCCTTAGCAAATTGAGGACTTGCATCTGAATGGCACATAACTCTCTGCACAGTCCCCACATGGGACCTCTTCAGGGGCAGCTATTTGTGTGTCAGATTTACTTAACATGGAATATGTCACTGACATATCCCATGTCGTTAAAACCTGAAATGAGCAGGAAAAAAACCCCATGAAAATTCATGTTTTTCATTTTCCAATAATTGTGCTCACTCTTTTGCAAGAGGGCACACTCTTTCTGAAACAGTACACATGTTTTTCCCACTAGTGCTATTCCACATGAGCAAACCATCATGCAGGTGCCAACCCTGCACATTCACATGCATATGCTAGTAGGAAAGGAGTATGCACTGGTTCTGAAAGACTGCACCCTTTTTCCAAATATTTATTTATTTGGATTTATTAACCGCCTTTATGAAGAGATTCACCCAAGGCGGGTTACAATTTAACATCAAACTTACAATTTTGTTAACAGAATTAACAATAGTAAAATAGCCACGAATAAACATAAATACAATAAATGAGATAAACTTGAAAACAGTAAATTGAAACCTAATAATAGAACTACTGTGAAACAGTATAAAAAATATACACATTTAACAGCACTGAAATTCAAATAGTGTGTTCTCTTTCAAAAGAAGTCCACACTCAATGAAAAATTGGCCAATGAAAATGTTTGCAAAGACCATTCCTGCGATTGACATGAAACATAAATTTTCTGACTGCCCATCTCTAATACTTAGCTGCATAGCTCTGAAACTCACCACCAGCTGGAAAAGTCTTAAGCCTGCTGTGGGAATACCACTGGTATGTCCTTTTTATTATCTGGCTAAATATGCTTGCCTTGTGAATTTTGCATCCTGGAAAGAGACTCATTACCAGCACAGGCCCACCATAATTTTCACAGATTAACTTCGCAGGAAGCTTCCCCTTTGAAAATCGAACTGCTTCCGTGTCCGCTTTCTTTGGAATAAAGTTTACAGTAATGAGAAAGGAAGGAAAAAAATTACTGAAATGTCAACGAGAATATAAAGAAAATACAGTACATTATCACACCAGAAAGGGAATCAAAATGAAATAAATGAATATTTATGGTCTACTCCTTGTAAGCCCACAAATAAGAAATGAGGCCTCATTAGCCTTCAAATGGGTCCCTCTCCAAACCGAGGACACACGAGGGGGATTACATACAAAAGGAAGAAAATTAATAATAATAATTATGCTCTGAACTAGAAATAGTCTAGAAGATCTTACTACAGACAGTTATTGGGATAAGAAACTTATTAATAAGGAACCAAAGAAAGAGAGAGATTGCTAATTTGCCATTCTGGGGGGGCTGTTAGAGGGGGGAGACATTGTCTTCATCTGGTTGCCCCCCCCCCCCCCAGCCCTGAGACTTGTCCTTCTCCAGTTTCCTGCTAGTGTTCCACTCCAGATTGTATCAATGGCTCATCCCCCAGCCCATTTGTCTTATGACAAGTAAAATGAAACTATAGGTTGACTACAATGACTATGGTCTGTGCCCTGAAAAAGACAGGTACAAATCAAGGTAAAGTATACACAAAAAGTAGCACATATGAGTTTATTTTGTTGGGCAGACTGGATGGACCATGCAGGTCTTTTTTTGCCGTCATCTACTATGTTACTATGCTATCATCAGAGGTGGGCCACAAGTTGACCTGCAGCTGGCAGCAGAACCTTCAAGCAATGACCAAAAATGCTGGGTTTGATATTTTTGAATATGGGAGGATATATGTTAATTTTTTTTTCTGTTCCCTTCTGTAAGAGAGGGTTTGAAAGTCTGAAATTGGCCTGACTGTTACTCTATGTGTTAATTATTATATTTGTAACCCGGATCTAGCTCTGATCCCAGGTACATAAACCACAGTCACTGAACATTCAGGCAGGGCCGTGCCTAGGGTCTCCGGCGCCCCCCACCGTTGGCACTGCGCCGCCGCCCCCCCCATTGGCACCGCGCCACTCCCCCCGAAAACGATCGCTACACTGCCTGCCCTCTTCTCCCCAGATCCTTTTCCTTTTTTTTTTGTTTAAATTTACCTCTGTCCGGCGGCAGCGTAGCGTCAGTGAGAAGGAGGCGACGCTCCCCCGCCCCGACTTGTCTACTAGTCTTTTTCCCTTCACTAAGTGTCCCGCCTTCTTCTGACGTCATTTCTGACGTCAGAAAAGGCGAAACACAGCGAAGGGAAGACTAGTAGACACGTCGGGGCGGGGGAGCACTGCCTCCTTCTCACTGACGCTACTCCGCCGGACAGAGGTAAATTTAAACAAAAAAAAAAGGAAAAGGATCTGGGGAGAAGAGGGCGAGGTAAGCATGGTGCGGCGGGGCGCCCCCCAGAGGATGGCGCCCTCCTGCCATGCTTACCTCGCTTACCGTGTTGGCACGGCCCTGTATTCAGGCCACTCTCACCCCACTCACGTACGCAGTCAGACTCCAGTTAATCTGGGGGGAGAACAGTAAATGGTCTGGAATAGCGATCCGGGGGGGGGGGGGGTTGGGAGACACTTTATCAGGCAGGAACCCACTGTGCTCTCCAGTCCAAGAACCACTCTGCACATCAAGAGGTTTTATAACCAAACTGAACTTTATTAAACTTAGCTGCAAGAGGCAGTTAGTAGCTCAAACGTTCTTCAATGTAATTCAAACATATTCTATAGTTCCAGAGGTTTTGAGGCAAAATTAATGGTGTTTGTGAGATCTCCCTAATCAGGGCCCCTTCTTCCTTCAAGGTATATTTATGTACAAGAAATCAGTTAACTCTGGGCTATTTACACATGTATTAATTCGCCTGTCCCAAGTCTACCCTGGTACCCAGAAGTGGGTTTCAAGGGCTGAATTTTCTCTGCTGTCTTTCACTCCTTTTCTGACTGGCACAGACCCCTTCTTCGGCTGTCCTCCTTCCCAGGGTATACCCAGCTAGATCACACCCTGGCCTTAAGCAGACCCTTGTTCTGCTCTGAATCCTTCTCCTGGTCAGTACGTCCCAATCCCCCCAGAACTCTTACTCCTTCTGCAACTAATATGCAGGTGACAGTTGTAACTGGCTTTTCAGGACCCCCTTTCTCCTCCCGAGTCAGTTGGCAGAGGCTGGTGGATCATCAGGGTTCACATGGTACTCTAGGTAGAGGTAAAACCAAGGACCCAGTTCTTTCACGTGCAACTGCTTTAATTAACTCCTAACTCCTCCCAAATCTGTCACTCAGTCCAGGGACTCTTTCTTCCCTGCACTTTCCTTCTGCATTTTGTTTAACAACTCTCCCCTGGGCTGGGCTTCCTTCCTCTCAGGGACCTCCCAGTTACTCCCCTTAGTGACTCCTCACAGGACATTCATTCTAGTTAGTAATCCCAATTTAACAGGGGATTACATATGTATATGATGCATTGTTTTAGTGCTATAATTTCGGTGTAACATGACTTAGGTATAAACGTTTTTTGTAGAAATATTGTGTAATCAAATTGAAATTTGCTAGTGAGACATTGATTTAGCCTGTGATTCCTCATCATCCTCTTCTTTCTTAGTGAGGAAAAGGCATTTTTCTGACTACGCCATTGAGGTTAGTGAAGGGCTGAGAACAAGGGTAAAAATGCCACAAAGACTGCACAATGAGCTTTATCCAGATCACCAACCAAGAAAGAGTTGTTATATCATGCTCTAGTTTGATGCTTTCCAGTGACCAGATTTTGCTTTGCAAAAGGATTCGAATTATTCAACAACTTTAAACTATTATTTATTTGAAACCGTATTGGAAGCATTTCAATTTCAAGTTCTTTTACTAAGGGAAACAGAGCATTGAAAGTATACATCAATCCTTATCTTTATCTACATATATAGATAAAGATTGATTGGTATGGACAATACACAGTTTTGAATGGGATTTCAAAACCATTTAGTAATAATAAAGGAAATAATGTCACTGGCACTCTCTGAGAAAAACAATTAAGAGAGATACACTTTGGAGGATTTAATGTCTCTATTAAAATAGGCTGGTGCTGCAGGGGGGAATATGGATTCTAGTTGGAGGAATATGGAGATTGATTATAGTAATAACAATGCCTCTAAATATGGCAGAAACTACTAATAGGGGAGATCAAACTTCACTCTAGGATGTGAAGTAAGTGAGAGGGAATAGCATTAATCACCATAGTAGGATCAAATTTGACATTGGGTGGAGGGGAGGGGGACTGGTAAAAAGACACATCAGGTTCAAAAATGGGCCAGATCTGAATAGGGGTTCCAGAGAAATAAGCACTTTAAAAACATCTCAAAGCATTTCTATGGGAGAAATAGTTCCAGCTTGTGCAGCAGAGAAACCTATCTCCACACCTCAAAGATAGCCACCAACAACTATCCCCAACTCCCCCAAATCATCCCAACAACTACCCTGCTCCCCAAAATCAACCATTACAACTACCGTAACTCCCCATCTAACCCTACCCCCAAAACTAACCCCACAACTAGCTCCCACCTACCCAAATAACCCCACTCTAAAAATTAACCCCCAAATTATCTTCATTGCCAACTACCCCAACAGATAATAACTACCCTCCATAATTACCACCGCTCTCACAGCTACCTCCCTCCCCAAACTACCCTTACATCAAATTCCTGCTCACCTAACTACCCCCAAACTACCCCACCCCCAAGAACAAAGCCACCATCTCCCTCTTTCATGTAAGTCATTGAGGGGGTCTTTTACAAAGGTGCACTAGCATGATTAGTGTGCGCTAAACACTAGAGAAGTCCTCTTTACTGTTTAGCGCACACTTATTTTTAGCATGTGCTAAAAATGCTAGTGCTCCTTTGTAAAAGGACCCCTGAGAGACAACACAGCCACATACACATGTGCAACGGGTTAAAGAAAAGCCCATGAGCTATGCTCTGCATTCTTTCCCCTCTTGTTAACAAACAAGGAAAAGTGATTGCATGTAACAAATAAAATGTTAATTTTAATTCATTTTTGGGTCCCAGAAATTTGTGTGTTTGGTTTGTTTCATTTCTGCCCTTAAGTCAAAGAGGGAAGTAATCTTGCTATCAAAAATGTTTTTTCATCCATTTGTAATCAAATTTGCTGGCGCTAAAAAGTGGCTGGCGCTGCATATGGGTTCTCTGCGCACTGCGGCCACTTTTAGTGCAGCAGTAAATGGCCACCTTTCCATATTTTTTGTAATGGTCATGTGCTAATTTTCCCATTAGCATGTAGCCATTCCCGTGGGAGTCCTTACTACCACCTATTTAGGAGACGGTAAGGGCTCTCATGCTAATCAGATAGTGCAGGGTAACGTGCCTGTACTACCTTATTAGCGCAGGCACACCTACTGTCCGCCCATGGGCATGTCTCCCACGTTGAAAAATAACAATTATTTTCCAGTGCGGGATTAGCGCATGCTAAGCAGAAAGCTACTACAGGACCTCTCAGCGTTTCCCACAGTAGTGCTCTTTTAGCGTGTGGTAGACCCGCATTAGGCCTACTGTGCCTTAGTGAAAGGGCCCCCAAGTGCAGCATGAACATATTACAGGAGGACCAAGAAGGGCAAAAGGCATGAACAGTGGCATTAACACCCCAATATGGGTTAGAATGCTAAGAGAGCATCATGTCAGGTTCTGTTTGCAAACTATCCCTTTCTATTGTTTTGATAATAGAAATGGTAAAAAATTTCTCACATAGATATGTTGATCCAAAGGGGAGCAACATAGTAACATAGTAACATAGTAGATGACGGCAGAAAAAGACCTGCATGGTCCATCCAGTCTGCCCATGACAAACTCATATGTGTATACCTTACCTTGAATTTGTACCTTTCCTTTTCAGGGCACAGACCATATAAGTCTGCCCAGCAGTATTTCCCGCCTCCCAACCACCAGTCCCGCCTCCCATCACCGGCTCTGTTACAGACCGTATAAGTCTGCCCTCCCCTATCCTCGCCTCCCAACCACCACCCCCTCTTCCCCCCAACTGCTCCGCCACCCAATTTCAGCTAAGCTTCTGAGGATCCATTCCTTCTGCACAGGATTCCTCTATGCATATCCCACGCATGTTTGAACTCCGTTACCGTTTTCATCTCCACCACCTCCCGCGGGAGGGCATTCCAAGCGTCCACCACCCTCTCCGTGAAAAAATACTTCCTGGCATCTTTCCTGAGTCTGCCCCCAAGAGATAGCTTTGTCTCTGAGTTAAGCGGTACCACCCTATTTATTTATGCAGTAAGGGGCCATTTTACAAAGCGGCAGTAAGCCCAACGCGGGCGGTAGTTCCTACCCCCAGCGTGCGTCATTTCCGGAGCTACCAAAATATTTTTATTTTTGTAGCGCCGGTGTGTACCCAGCTGTAATCAGGCTGTGCCTCAATGGGTGGCAGTAAGTGCTGCCACCCAAAATGGGCGTATGGTAAGTGCTTCACTTGCCACATGCCCATTTCTTTAAAAAAAAAAAAAAAAAAGCCTGTCTTTTACCCACTGCAGTAAAAGAGGGCCTCAGTGTGCATCAAAATGCGCACTAACACCAGCGCAGGCCCCCTATTGCCGCAGCTTCATAAAAGGACCCCCTAAAAAATGTGATTTATGTCTTTGATCGATACATCAAAATAGAGAACAATTCATAGTATAAAAGCAAACTGTACTCCATTTTAGTGCAAGATCTTCTTCTCGATGTCATTCTGGAAGCATGCATCTGATGTCAGATATGTATGTTTATTATGTCTACATTCTATATAACAATACACTCAGAGCAAGGAATAACCTCAATAAATGAACACTCCTTTCAGGCTGTTCGAAATATTTGCCTTCATAATATAGACTCAAAAGAATATAAGCGTTGCCATACTAGGACAGACCAACGGTCCATCAAGTCCAGTATCCTGTTTCCAACGGTGGCCAGTCCAGGTCACAAGTACCTGGCAAGATCCCAGAACAGTAAAACAGATTTTATGCTGCTTGATTTATGCAACCTGGGTCAGTGATGCAAGTTTCTTCACCAGAAACAGATTGAACTGTTGGTGGCCATCATAGGTAGCGCTGGCTCTGAAGTATTCCAATGATGATCAGCAGATCAATGGAGATAAACGTGAAGATAAGTTCTTGAGAAGTTGAGATGAAAGGTATAAAGAGTCTAAACTCATACCATGGTAGATGCCCTTTTATATCATTTTGTCAGCGAATACAGTTTTTTTATGATTTTGGAGGTTATAATCAAGAAATCTTTAAAAGAGTAATGTTGCTATGGTAGAATATGGAGGAGGATAACTTGATTAAGTGAATGACTTTCTTTTGAATGTGAGAGTGACCTGGGAGGTGTGGATGAAGTTTGAATAGACTAGGATCACTGGCCTATCAGCAAATAGGAAGACATAAACTATATGAAAAAAGTTCTTTTCACCCACTCATTGTGCCTTTTTCCTTACAGATCCATTGCAAGATATTGGCGTGAGCATTGAGCCCTGCTCCAAATCTCTACTTGAAACCACATATGTTAAAATCGCACTACTTTTGCGTAAGTAAGATATACATTGCATATGAACAAAGGGGTAACTTTCAATATGCGACTGTCTGGTATTTCATCTGCCTTCCTTTTAACCCACCAATTCACTTGATGTGAAGACACAAATTGCATGCATAATTTGGCTCTTATTTTAGAAGCCCTATTTGGAATTTACACATCTAAACATCAGCCTTTAAGAACATAAGAGTAGCCATACTGGGTCAGACCAGTGGTCCATCTAGCCCAGTATCCTGTTTTCCAAACAGTGGTCAAGCCAGGGCACAAGTAACTGGCAGAAACCCAGATTGTGGCAACACGCCATACTATAAATCCCAGGGCAAGCAGTTGCTTCCCATGTCTGTCTCAATAGCAGACTATGGACTTTTCCTCCAGGAATCTGTCCAAACCTTTTTTAAACCCAGATACACTAACTGCTGTTACCATATTCTCCGGCAAAAAGTTCCAGAATTTAACTATTCGTTCAGTGAAAAAATATTTCCTCCTATTTGTTTTAAAAGTATTTCCATGTAAACATATTCCTTGAATAAACATGCAAAATCCAATTTTGTAGAGGACTTATGCATATAAATCTGCAGAAGGTGTATATGGCAAGGGGGTGTGGTTTGGGTGGGACTAGGGCAGAACAAAAATCTACACATTTATTCTCCATTTCATAGGTGAATGCACATCTGTGAGGCCAGAGACTATTGTTAGCATTTACTGCTCCTCCTGGCTACATATAGATTTTGGAAAAGTGTGCATCTTGGGCATTGCTTTATAGGAGGGAGTAAAGGAGATCTCTCCCATAACGCTCCAGGGGTTTTCCCCCCTCAAAATTGATAGTGCAGAATGACTGAGGCCTCTGTATTTAATTAAGGACATATAGATGTAAAGGTTTCCAAAACGACAGATATATCTAAGTGTTAAAACTAACACGTCTGTGTTCTCTCTGTTAATTTTTTTAGACAAATGTAAAATGGTTGCTCTCACTGCACGCAGCCATTACATACAAATGTTTTAGGAAATAATCTATATCAGCAGATCCTTTTCTAAAATGCTACTGGATTTGGACATGTCCCAACCTGGACTTCTCAATTCCGATTCTACGGGTCCCCAACAATTGGTCTAATGACAGTTTGTCTAATGGACAATTGGTCTAAAATAGACAACGGATATGGGTCATTTGGATCATTTGGTCTAAAAGACAATTGGTCTAATGGAATAATTGTTCTAACGGCTCAATTGGTCGAACCAAAAGAGGAGATAGGATACTGATGCAAAAATCGAGTCCCTTCTAAAATGGCTCCCTAGTGACTGAATATTGCTGCTTAGACAACCTTTTTGGGCAGCCCCAGAACTATCTCAGCCATGCTGTTTCAATAAACCAATAGCTTTGGTAGTTTAGTGATTTAAATGGCCAAATGTATAAATGACCCTGATTTTAATTTGGGAAAAAAAGCACTTATTCAGTCAGCACCATTGCCAACTGCATAGGCGCTTTTAAATATTGACTCCCTTTTCAATGAAATCTGAAGCACATTTTACTCCTGTCTTCTACAGTTCATTACACTCTCAAGAAGATCCAGCATCTGAGAGTCCAAATAAACTCTACAGTTGCAGGAGTGGAGGAGTAACCTAATGGTTACTGCAATGGGCTGAGAGCCTGAGGAATTGAGTTTGATTCCCGTTGCAGTTCCTTCTGACCCTGGGCAAATCACTTTACTCTCCATGGCCCCAGGTACAGAATCTTAGATTATGAACCCAGTAGAGCCAGAGAAAGTACCTGCATATAATAAAAATGTAAGCTGCTTTGGTTGTACCACAGAAGGGCAGCATATCAAAATCAATGACCTTTAGTATATTCCCAGCAACAGAAGTCGGGGTCACCACTGTTTATTTACCCCTCTATAGACCCCCGTGGGATCCTTCCACACGGAGTTGTACAGAGGGTCTGTTCTTCTATGATCTTGTGGACCGCCTCCCTGAATTGCAGCGATACTCCTGCCCATGGGTATCGCTGTTGAGGAGGCATCAGAAGGCTTAGTTCAGATCTTATTCCCATGACCACAGCTTTCTGTCTCTTTGGATCTAAATGAATCTTTGGCTATTTATGTTCAGTGGGAAATCTTACTTGTGTGTGTGTGTGTGTTAGTTTGCAAAACAGATAGAAGATAGAGAATAAATTGAAGCAAGGACAGAAACAGTGTAGTTAAAGAAATAGTCTTTTTATTCTTACCAAATCAGACTTTAATCAGATACATTCATCAGACAAATTCTGGATTCAGCTGACTGGAGCTCTGCGTCCTAGATGCGTTGGGGAGAACCTCCGAAATATGCTTGGGTGACCAGTCCTTATATACCATCTGGTCCCCATACAAGTCTATTGAGAGGGACTTTTTTTCTAATCTTGCTCAATCTCTCTGAATCATACCCGGTCAGGTGCCCATCTTTCCGTTTTAGCTATTGCAAGCTATTGTGCAATTTCCCTTTTTGTCAACATCTCCCTAGATACGGACATCCAAACATCCAAACATGGCTATTGTGTAATTTCCTTTTTTGTAAACACTTTGTTCTTATGAAGATATCTAAATATAGATATATCAATTTCATAACATCTTGTGATCTGGGTGCCAACTTATTAAAGACAGACTCCATGTTATGAACCAAACTTCTTATCATTTCTGTCTTTAATTTCTACATCATGTGTGTTACACTCAATTTGGAAGTTGCACCAGGTTTCATTAGAACTCACCAAGCAGTCCTTGCTCTTGCAGGCTCTCTGCTATAAGGCCATCATCTTGTTATCAGGCCTAGTCAGTGCTTTTCAGCTGTTTAAAGCTATGTAGCTTGGCCCACCACTATTCCAGTGGATAGGTCTTAAGCTAGAACACATATTAACTTGCAGGAAAAGCAAGTTCTTGCTCAGCCAGTCATAGATTTTTAAACCTAGCTGGTATTTTTACAGCCTGAGTCCTAAAATCTGGCCTTCCACCCTTCCGGTGGGCATCCAGTGAGGGCCTCTTGCTGTACTATAATTATACAGTTGTACCACAGAAGGGCAGCATATCAAAATCAATGACCTTTAGTATATTCCCAGCAACAGAAGTCAATGGCTCTTCCTTGATAACTGAATATATTAAAGTGTAATTCTATCATATTGCTCTAAAATTTCATCTTTCTATTTGAAAACTGAATGGAGGAGTGGCCTAGTGGTTAGAGTGGTGGACTTTGGTCCTGAGGAACTGAGTTCAATTCCCACTTCAGGCACAGGCAGCTCCTTGTGACTCTGGGCAAATCACTTTACCCTCTGTTACCCCATGTAAGCCACATTGAGCCTGTCATGAGTGGGAAAGTGTGGGGTACAAATGTAATAAAAGTAATACTGGAAATGTATCCATTTATGACCTAAATGCAGTGGAATGAAACCCCCCCACTAATTCACTAGCCTATGTTTTTCTTCTGTGCCAGGGCGTGATTTCAAATGGCTCACTGCTAAACTAAACGTCTTCATCCAGTCACTGAAAGTATTCTCCTATTCGTACTCCCTTTGTGAACCGACATCTGCATATTATACTTTCTGTGGAAGAAGAAAAGGAGGTAAGTCGCTGTTCTTTTTATACAATCTCCTTTCAACTCTTTCTTTCTCAAAATGTCCTCGTGTACCATTATAAAATGTGTTTAAATGCTGAGATGTACTTAGATTTCTTATCATTTTTTCTGAGCACTTTTCACAAGTGGAGTGGCCTAGTGGTTAGGGTGGTGGACTTTGGTCCTGGGGAACTGGGTTCAATTCACACTGCAGGCACAGGCAGCTCCTTGTGACTCTGGGCAAGTCACTTAACCCTCCATTGCCCCAGGTACAAATAAGTACCTGTATATAATATGTAAGCCACATTGAACCTGCCATGAGTAGGAAAGCATGGGGTAAGGAGAAAAAATCATTGTAGACATCACTACATCCTCTTAAACTGTTACTGAACAATAAGACTGAAGATTGTTTTTTAAATATCTGACATATAGGCGCCATGATAGATGCTGTTTAGAAGCAGGGGGAGGAGGCATGCTCTGTGTTCTGCCTTTATTTTATGGTACCCCTTTTGTCTGGATTTTGTTGACCAGTTTATATTTATAAGGAAATGGAGAAGTAGGGCAAAGAGAAACCTACTGTTCCCTGAGTGCTGCAGACTTCTTCTATTCCAGAGCCAGTCTCTTCTGTATCAACTTCTTGGTTCAGGAAGTCTTTTGTCAGACTGGATATGGGAATAATAGCCTCTTTGGACATGGATGGTTCCCTTAGCCTGGAGGCTCTGCTGCTGCCTCCTGTGCCACTGAGTGAAGGAATTGGCCCAGCCACTGCTGCTCCTCTATCTTTCTCCAGGAGTATGGAGGAATTGTGGAATGGGCTTCCTGGATTCTCACCCATGCTGACTTTCACAAAGCCATAGGGGGTGATGCAGAACATGGCATTCAGGACCAGATTAACATTATGTTGAGCCCAAGGCAAATGTATATTTGTGGACCCCTACCATGAACTCCCATTTGGATCAAGTTAAAAGGAGTTATAAAAATGGTACTAGATCTTTATTTTTTTTTTTTTTCAAAATAAGTTTTTATAACATCTTAAGTACATAAGGGTAGGTATTCAGTTGGCGACAGTGAGCATTATTTTAGCCGCCAGTGGTGTTATTCCTAAATATTTGGTGCTGGGCTATGTCTGGGAATATCTGGGTTTATGCAGCCGGCTTTCTTTTATGCAGTAAAATGCAATATTCAGCACTTTACCTAAATGACATATCAAAGATAAGACTGTATTTTATGTGGTTTGAGCTAGAGGCCAACCAAATTTCAGTTTCGGTTTTGGTTATGGTACCGAAACTGGCCCAAAATCCTTTCTCTGCCTGGTTTTGGTTTCAGTCAAAAGGCTACGGCCATGGTTTTGGTTTTGGATGAAACTGACTGTGTTTTTCAGTGGAAGCCAAAAATTTGTACTTTGTCCTGTTTTGTCTCCCTCCCTTCCCCACCCCTCCGAGCAGGAATTGCCTTTTCCCCCTGCCCACCTATAGGTGTCCCCCTCAGGCCTTTCTTGCAATCCTTGGTGGTCTTGAGGTGTAGTTAGGGCAGGAATGATCCCCAGTTGCTCTTATCCATGCTGGTTCTGCTCTCAAAATGGCTGCAATTACCTCTAGTTAGGGTTACCATATGTCCAGATTTACCCGGACATGTCCTCTTTTTGAGGACATGTCCGGGCGTCCGGACGAGTTTTGCCAGTCCGCCCATTTGTCCGGATTTCTGGACAAACGGGCAGGCGGCGAGCCTATCCTAGCCTCCACTCCTTTTACTTACTATCTACTGCCTTGGTGGTCTAGTGACCTCTTCGGGGCAGGAAAGAGCCCCCTCTTTCCTGCCTAGAGCGCTGCCTTGCCCTGCATTCTGTTGCTGTGACAGTCTCGGGATTCAAAATGGCCGCCGAGAGTTGAAGCGGCCTCGTGAGACTGCAACTCTCGGCGGCAATTTTGAATCCCCAGACTGTCACAGCAACAGGATGCAGGGCAAGGACAGAGCTCCGGGCAGGAAAGAGGGGGCTCTTTCCTGCCCCAAAGAGGTCACTAGACCACCAGGGCAGTAGATAGTAAGTAAGGGAAGGGTAGGTGACCCGGGGGCGGGGAGGTAATGGGGAGGAGGGGAGGTGACGGGGGGCAGGGGAAGGGAATATGTGACCCGGGGGAGGGGAATATGTGATAGGGGCGGGGTGTGGGCGGGCAAAGGGTGGGGCATGGACAGGGCAGGGGTGGGACATGTGTCCTCTTTTTCAGAGGACAAAATATGGTAACCCTACCTCTAGTGCTAATCTCACAAGACTGCCACAAGAGGTTAAAGCAGCCATGTTGAGAGTAGAGCTCACTTGGGCAAGAGCGACTGGGGATCACTCCTGCCTTGACTACACCACTAGACTGCAAGGGATTGTAAGGTAGTCTGGGAGGAGGGGGGGAACTACTCTTAGAATTCTTTTTTTTTTCTGTAATGCAATTGCAAGTAATGTAGTTATGATCTTGCATAGTAGTTTATATGGAAAATAGAGTGCTCCAAATACATTCTTTTGAGAATTTAAGTCTGTAAATTGGGGATAATAAGCTCTTTAGAAATTAGCCTCTCCGTGGAGATACAATATCAGCTGTCACTTCAAATGTGATGCAAAATCAGCCATTGTAAAAACACTGTGGCTTTTAGTTTCAGTTTTCATTAGCTGGTGTCCATGTGTGCAGAGGCTAGTTTGCTTGGAGGTAAAATATGGTGATTCTAAAGAATGTCCAGGTTCTGTTGGGTACAGGGGCGGACTTACCATTCAGGCAACCGGACAGTGCCCAAGAGCCCATCTGAGGCTGGCATAGAGGCTGGCACAAAAGATTTTTAAAGATGTTTTTTGAGGGTGGGAGGGGGTTAGTGACCACTGGGGTAGGGTTACCATATGGCTCCAGAAAAAGGAGGACAGATTGAGCCAGCCGGGTTTTACTTCCATTCTTTCAATGGAAGTAATTGAGCCAGCCGGGTTTTACTTCCATTGCTAAAGCAATGGAAGTAAAACCCGGCTGGCTCAATCCGTCCTCCTTTTTCTGGAGCCATATGGCAACCCTACACTGGGGGAGTAAGGGGAAGTGATCCCTGATTCTCTCCAGTGGTCATCTGGTCAGTTCTGGCACCTTTTTGTGGCTTGGTTGTAAGAAAAAACAGGACCAGGTAAAGTCGTCCAACTGCTCGTCAGGGATGCCCTTTTTTTTCCATTATGGGTCGAGGACACCCATGTGTTAGGCACATCCAAGCCCCACCTTCGCTACGTCTCTGACACGCCCCCATGAACTTTTGTCATCCCCGTGATGGAAAGCAGTTGGGGACACCCAAAATCGGCTTTTGATTATGCCTATTTGGGCGACCCTGTGAGAAGGACGCCCATCTTTCGATTTGTGTCGAAAGATGGGAGTCCTTCTCTTTTGAAAATGAGCCTGGTAGTGTATCTAGATTTTCAAAAAGCTTTTGATAAAATTCCTCATGAAAGACGCCTGAGAAAATTAATGGGATAGGAGGCAAGGTTCTGGTGTGGATTAGGAACTGGTTTTTGGACAGAAAACAGAAGGTATGGTTAAACGGTCATTTCTCTCAATGGAGGAGTGTGAACAGTGGAGTGCCACAGGGATCTGTATTTGGATCTGTGCTATTTAACATATTTATAAATGATATGGAAATTGGAATAACGAGTGATTAATTTGTAGATGATACAAAACTATTCAAGGCTGTTAAAACACGAGCTGACTGTGAAATATTGCAGGAAGACCTTAGGAAATTTGAAGACTGGGCATCCAAATGCATATTGGAAAGAATAATCTGAATCATAGTTATCTGATGCTAGGGTCCCTGGAGCAGTTTTAGTGGGTGCAGTGCACTTCAGACAGGCGGACCCAGGTCCATCCCCTCCACCTGTTACACTTGTGGTAGTAAATGTGAGCCCTCCAAAACCCACCACAAACCCACTGTACCCACATCTAGGTGCCCCCCTTCACCCCTTAGGGCTATGGTAGTGGTGTACAGTTGTGGGTAGTGGGTTTTAGGGGGGTTTGGGGGGCTCAGCACACAAGGTAAGGGAGCTATGCACCTGGGAGCAATTTATGAAGTCCACTGCAGTGCCCCCTAGGGTGCCCGGTTGGTGTCCTGGCATGTCAGGGGGACCAGTGCACTATGAATGCTGGCTCCTCCCATGACCAAAGGGCTTGCATTTGGTCGTTTCTGAGATGGGCGTCCTTGGTTTCCATTATCGCCAAAAATCAGAAACTACAAAGTCTAGGGATGACCATCTCTAAGGACGACCTAAATGTCAAGATTTGGGTGTCCCCGATCGTATTATCGAAACAAAAGATGGACGTCCATCTTGTTTCGATAATACGGGTTTCCCCGCCCCTCCACCGGGACGTTTTGCGAGGACGTCCTCAGCAAAACTTGGGCGTCCCTTTCGATTATGCCCCTCTACATCAACTGGCTTACCTTTATCCACATGTTTATTCAAGATAAGAGACTGATGTGCATTAACCAGGAGAGAGACCTCAGGGTGATAGTATCTGAAAAGCTCAAAGTAGTAAAACAGAGAGACAAGGCAGTGGGGAAGGCCAGAAGAATGCTGGAATGCATAGAGAAAGTTATAACCAGCAGAAAGGAGGAGGTGATCATTCCCTTTGTGCAAGTTATTGGTCAGGCCTCACTTTGACTACTATGTTCAGTTTGAAAGGCCATATCTTGCTAAGAATATAAAAAGACTTGAAGTGATTTAAAGGAAAGCAACCAAAATGCTCTAGGGTCTGCACCAGAAGATGTACTGGACTGGAACAGAAGCTGAAGGCAGGCAGCACTGGAACAGACAGGACTGGAATAGAAGCTGAAGGCAGGTAAAAAGTGCAACAAGCACATGCAGACAAGAACTCATTTGAAGACCTCTGTTGCAAAGGCGAAGTGTGAAAGTTGAAAGATGCTTTATAAAGGACCTTACTGGTGATGTCACAAGTGAGAATAAGGCTTGGCTACAGGAACACTAGAGCGAGGCTTGGCTACAGAAACACCAAAGTGAGGCTTGGATACAGAAACACAAGAGTGAGGCTTGGCTGAAACAGGGAAAAAGTAGTCCACAGCAGCCATAGGGTCTGGTCACCGGGAGGAGAGGTGAGTGTAGGCATGGGACATGGCCACAACCGTGACAGTGCCTAACCAGGTGTAATTTATAGAATACGCTTAGGTGTAATTTTTTTCAGCACCGATTTTTATGGCGCCATATGCAGAATCTAGTCCGATAGGGGCAATTCTATAGCAGTGCACCTGAGAGGTGCATTTTCTATAAAGGAAAGGAAGCACCTACTTTTCTTTATAGATTGCTAATATATTCAAACTGAACAGTAGCAAATCTCCTGGACCGGATGGTATTCATCCCAGAGTACTGATAGAACTGAAAAATGAGCTTGCGGAGCTATTGTTAGAAATATGTAATTTATCCTTAAAATCAAGCGTGGTACCGGAAGATTGGAGGGTGGCCAATGTAACGCCGATTTTTAAAAAAGGTTCCAGAGGAGATCCGGGAAATTATAGACCGGTGAGTCTGATGTTGGTGCCGGGCAAAATGGTAGAGACTATTATTAAGAACAAAATTACAGAGCATATTCAAAAGCATGGATTAATGAGACAAAGTCAACATGGATTTAGTGAAGGGAAATCTTGCCTCACCAATCTACTACATTTCTTTGAAGGGGTGAACAAACATGTGGATAAATGGGGAGCCAGTTGATATTGTGTATCTGGATTTTCAGAAGGCATTTGACAAAGTACCTCATGAAAGACTCCAGAGGAAATTGGAGAGTCATGGGATAGGAGGTAGTGTTCTATTGTGGATTAAAAACTGGTTAAAAGATAGAAAACAGAGAGTAGGGTTAAATGGTCAGTATTCTCAATGGAGAAGGTAGTTAGTGGGGTTCCCCAGGGCTCTGTGCTGGGACCGCTGCTTTTTAACATATTTATAAATGACCTAAAGATGGGAGTAACTAGTGAGGTAATTAAATTTGCTGATGACACAAAGTCGTTAAATCGCAGGAGGATTGTGAAAAATTACAAGCGGACCTTACGAGACTGGGAGACTGGGAGTGTAAATGCCAGATGACGTTTAAAGTGAGCAAGTACAAATTGATGCATGTGGGAAAGAGGAACCTGAATTATAGCTACGTCATGCATGGTTCCACGTTAGGAGTCACGGACCAAGAAAGGGATCTAGGTGTCGTCATTGATGATACGTTGAAACCTTCCGCTCAGTGTGCTGCTGTGGCTAAGAAAGCAAATAGAATGTTAGGTATTATTAGGAAAGGAATGGAAAACAAAAATGAGGATGTTATAATGCCTTTGTATTGCTCCATGGTGCGACCGCACCTCGAATATTGTGTTCAATTCTGGTCGCCGCATCTCAAAAAAGATTTAGAGAGGCATAATCGAACGAAAACGTCTATCTCCATGGGCGTTTATCTCCGAGAACGGGTCCGTGAAGGGGCGGACCGAACTGTATTTTCGAAAAAAATAGACATCCATGTTTTATTCGACATTTTGTGAGCTGGGCGTTTTTGCTTTTCAGCGATAATGGAAAATGAAAGCGCCCGGCTCAAAAACGAATAAATCCAAAGCATTTGTTCGTGGGAGGGGCCAGGATTCGTAGTGCACTGGTCCCCCTCACATGCCAGGACACCAACTGTGCACCCTAGGGGGCACTTTTACAAAAAAAAAAAAGGTAAAAGAGCTCCCAGGTGCATAGCACCCTTCCCTTGTGTGTTGAGCCCCCCCCAAATCCCCCTCAAAACCCACTGCCCACAAGTCTACACCATTACTATAGCCCTAAGAGGTGAAGGGGGCACCTACATGTGGGTACAGTGGGTTTGGGGGGGTTGGACGACTAAGCATTAAGCAGCACAATTGTAACAGGTAGGGGGGGATGGGCCTGGGTCCATCTGCCTGAAGTCCACTGCACCCCCTAACAACTGCTCCAGGGACCTGCATACTGCTGCCAGGGAGGTGGGTATGACATTTGAGGGTGACAATAAAAAGTTGTGAAACATCATTTTTTGTGGTGGGAGGGGGTTAGTGACCACTGGGGGAGTTGGGGAGGTCATCCCCGATTCCCTCTGGGGGTAATCTGGTTATTTAGGGCACTTTTTGGGGCCTTATTTGTGAAAAAACAGGGTCCAGGAAAAGTGCCCTAAATTCTAGCTACAAACGCATACTTTTTTCCCATTATCGGCGAAAGGCGCCCATCTCTGTTCGGGTGATAACCATGCCCCAGTCCCGCCTTCACCACGCCTCCGACACACCCCCGTCAACTTTGTACGCTTCCGCGATGGAGTGCAGTTGAAAACGTCCAAGTTTGGCTTTCGATTATACCGTGTTATTCGTTTTTGTGCGATAAACGTCCATCTCCCGATTTAGGTCGGAACTTGAGCGTTTTTCTCGTTCGATTATAAGCAGGATAGTGGAATTAGAAAAGGTGCAGAGAAGGGCGACGAAAATTATAAAGGGGATGGGACGACTTTCCTATGAAGAAAAGCTAAAGCAGCTAGGGCTCTTCAGCTTGGAGAAAAGGCGGCTGAGGGGAGATATGATAGAGGTCTATGAAATAATGAGTGGAGTTGAACGGGTAGATGTGAAGCGTTTGTTCACACTTTCCAAAAATACTAGGACTAGGGGGCATGCGATGAAGCTACAATGTAGTAAATTTAAAACGAATCGGAGAAACTTTTTCTTCACTCAACGTGTAATTAAACTATGGAATTCGTTGCCAGAGAATGTGGTAAAGGCGGTTAGCTTAGCGGAGTTTAAAAAAGGTTTAGACGGCTTCCTAAAGGAAAGTCCATAGACCATTATTAAATGGACTTGGGAAAATCCACTATTTCTGGGATAAGCAGTATAAAATGTTTTGTATATTTTTTGGGATCTTGCCGGGTATCTGTGACCTGGATTGGCCACTGTTAGAAACAGGATGCTGGGTTTGATGGACCTTTGGTCTTTCCCAGTATGGCAATACTTACTGTATGTACTTACAGTATGTACTTATATGTACATATGTATTTTAGGCACAAGCACTAATGCTAGCCATAGAAACAACATAAATACATGTGCCTGTATTCTGGAGATACACATATAAATTATAGCAGTCTATAAATTACCTGTGTAAGTGTGCAACCCGCCCCCAAAGACATGATCATCCTTGGAAAGTATAGAATCCAAAAGAACACCTAAGCTATAAAATAACGTTTAGAAGCAGAATAGTCACTTTTCCCCCAGATGGGAACAAAGAAGGTTCTTTTTGGGATGTGTTTCTGGAAGTCTGCATAGGAGGGAGTTAGGATGTGGGAGGCCTTGAGCATGTGCCTAGGCTCAAAGACCTGCGCTAACTTGTGTTTTGCTGCTGCAGTTCCAGCAAGATGCAATGGCAGAGATTCTGGACTGCATGGGAGAGAAATAGTACATTAGACGAAATGCTGGATATGGGGAGATGGAAATACTGCAGAAATAGCTAATATAAATCATGCAGCTGGGTGGTTTCCTTTTGAAAATGAAACTGAAAATGCCTACATACATTGCAAATTACCTGAGCTATTCAAACATTCCCCCTAAATTACTTTGGGGCTCATTTTCAAAAGAGAAAAACATCTAAAAAAAAATTGGTATTTTCAAAATTAATTTTTAGATGTTTTTCTATGAGGTCCATAAGAAGTGCATTCAAATCACGGGGGGGCATTTCAGAGTCATGTTAGTGGTAAGATCTGGGCATTCCTAACATTGGACATTTTTCTGCTATAATGGAACAAAACAAAAACGTCCAGGGCTATAAGTTGGAAGTTTTGGTCTAGACCTGTTTTATTAACAAATAAGCCACAAAACGTTCGCTAAATGACCGGATGACCACTGCAGGAATAAAGGAATGACACCGTCTTACTTCTTCAGTGGTCACTTATCCCCTCTTACCCCACAAAGATGTAAATGAAGCTGTACATACCAGCCTCTAAGACAGCTTCAGATGTTATAGCCAGTCCTATTAGAGCAGCAAGCAGGTTCCTGGAGTAGCCTAGTGGTCAGTGCAGTGCACTATGGAGAAGGTGACCAAGGCCCATAATCCACTCTATTATTCTTGTGGTGGAAAGTGTCAACCCCCCCCCCCCCAAACCTACTGTACCCATATATAGGTGACAGCTGCCACCATAAGGGCTATTGTGGTGGTGTATAGTTAGGTACAGTAGGGTTTTTTTTAAGGGCTCACCATACAATATAAGGGGGTGATGGTTAGATGTACCTAGGACCTTTTATGTGAAGTCCACTGCAGTGCCCCACTGCTCTGCTGAGATGTCTGTGTGACTAGTTTACTAGGAAGACTGGCTCCTCCTATGTCCCAATGGCTTGATTTTGTGAGTTTTTCACTTGAAATTTAATTTAAATTTTTTTTTTTTTTTTTTGGAAAATGGTCCAAGAAGATAGACGCACTAAGTACAACAACATCTAGGAAATGGTCATTTTCAAAGAAAAAAGAGTGACATTTTTATGGTTTGAAAATGGTCATTTTACTACTTGATTTTTGGACGTTTTCAGCAAAATGTCGGATTTAGATCTCATATCGAAAATGCCCTTCCACATCATGTTTTCTATTTTGCTTTTCTTTTTGAAGTCCCTTTTCAGTTCAGAAATGATTTTGATATTGTCCTGCAGCAGTACCGCAGTATCCTGCAACAAGAAAGGGTTTTCCTTCATTTCATCCAGAGAATTATGCTGTAAGGGAATCTGACTCTGTTGATTTACTACTGGCCATGACTATTCTCTTGGAATGAGCATTTAAAAGAGAGCCATTTTTTACTTTCTGGTTTTTGGCTTGTTCCTCAGTTAGCAGATGTCTCATACTTCTATCCAACAGTCAGCTTCGGAGTCCCTTTCCCTCCCCCTCCCTCCAATTCTCAAGAGCTTTTCTTAGTGCTAGAGTGTGAGAATGTTAATTAAAAGTCTCAGAGCAAGGAAGGATTTGAGAAATAAAGGTGCAAGAAAGTAATTATTGGTGTTATTTCATCAGAAGTGGCAGCAGACTCACTGATCTGAGGGATTCACTTGAGAAACTCCCATCTAAAACAGGCCCATTCAGAATAGAAAAGTGCTGGAAAGTGATGTTATTAAGATACATACAGTACCTGACTGGAGAAACGTAAGGTGACTGAGGTGATGTTCTCTTTCCATAAATAAATGAGCTTGCGAGGTTTCATACAAGTGCCATTATTCATTTTAAGTAATACAGTAAGCCACTTTGCATGCAGTTCCATACTTTGTATCTCATTAAGCGTTACTACGTGGCACATGTTCATGGCAAATAACGTACAATCTTGTCAACTAACATATGTTATTTGGCAAATAACACGCAGTATTCCATTAATGTACCTTAGTAACCCTAGTTTCATATTGGTTCAAAAACAAATCAGTCATAAACAGTTACAATATGATTGGGTGTTCAGAAGAGCTGATCTGAGACGGAGTGCCTAAATGGTGTACGGTCTGATGGATACTCTGAGGCAGCAGTGTGGGATGACCAGTTCTATAATCATCTGAACCCAAAAAAGCTATGTTTTTGAATTAATTTATTTTTAAGAATTCTGAAGGGTTTTTTGATATTAGCAGGGTTAAAAAATTATATCTGAGACTTTTCCTTTCTGAAAAAAACTATATGGTATGTCACATAGGACTTCTATTAATGAACAGAGTGCACAGTGAAGTTTGATTATTTGATTGATATTATACAATATGATTAAAGCTAGAGCAAGGAAACATCCTGAACCTGGCTGGCTCCAAAGTGGGTACATCTCAAAGATCCGGGAGCAGCTTCCCCCTTCCGCTCTTTGGGAGCATCTATTGTAACATGGCAGTGATTTGTGATGAACACTCATATATGTTCTGATTTAACGTGTATCTGCACATCTCAATAAGGGGGTGAGGGTAGCCCCAGCATCTTTACATAAAAGAAATAATCAACAGGAACTGTAAAATTGGGATGAGAAAACAGTAAAAATGACCACTGCATTTAAAAGAAAGGGTTTAGGTGGATGAAGGAGGAAAAACCTCATGGCTGAAGTTGTAGTTTATAGTTTATTTGCATTTTCTTTCCTGCTTAAACTGACCAAGCAGGACTAATCAGTGTACATACTACTGTATATATAGAAGGAAAAGAAAAGGAACTCCATTGTTTTGATAGGAAAGTACAAGCATACATACAGTACTAGGACGCGGACAACAGATCAGGGAGAGGGAATAGGAGTAGGGGGAAGAAATCATCATTTCAAAAGGGAAGGAGACAAAAGGAAGGGTAAAAGGTAGTCAGTGAACCTCATGTATCTGGGACTCAGGCTTGAGTTCAGATTTGAATTGCTTGAAGGAGGTAGGGCAGTGATAGATTATTCCAGACGAGGGGGGAGAGAAAGAAAAAGCACAGTGTCTAGTAGATTCTAGATAAGTGAGTTTTGGGCTTGGGAGAATCAGACGGTGGTCCTTAACCAAATGGAGGACTCTAGCAGGAGAATAGGGAATTGTGAGGTAAGAGAGATAGTCAGGTAATGTTAGAGTGGCAACCTTGTAAATAATACATTGGCGGTCTGGTAACCAGTGCAACTGGTTTAACAAGGGTGAAGTATGATCATAGCGGTGAGCACGGCAAAGTAAATGAATCGCAGTGTTTGCAACATTTGTAAGTTCTTTTGTGATGATTATGGTAACCCTGCATAGATGGTATTGCAGTAGTCTTGACGATATGTAAAAAAGTAAAGTGAAAGAGCATGCAGCAATTGGTTTCGGTCAAAGAAGTGACGGATATTCCGGAATTTCAGAAAATTTAGAAAACTAACAGGATAAAAATGACATTTGTGGTAAGAAGGATAAGGCCAAGTCAAGAATGACACAAAGGTAATGGAAACTGGGTAGAGGGGTGATGGGAACTCCAAATAGAGGAATAGGGGCAAATGGAGGTGTTAAAGAACCAGAGAACCAACATGCAACAGTCTTGTTAGTATTAAGTACTAAGGGGTCCTTTTACTAAGGTATGCAGAAAAATGGCCTGCGGTAGTATAGATGTGTGTTTTGGGTGCACGCAAATCCATTTTTCAGTGTGCCTACAAAAAATGGCATTTTAAAATTTTTGCCGAAAATGGACATGCAGCAAAATCAAAATTGGCACGTCCATTTTGGGTCTGAGACCTTACCTCCAGCCATTGACCTAGCGGTAAAGTCTTCCGTGGTAACAGGGTGGTAATGACCTACACGTGTCAAATGCCACTTGGCGCGTGTCTGAAAATAAAAATTAGTTTTCGGATGTGCGTATTGGATGCACGGAAAAAATGAAATTACTGCAAGAGCCACGCGGTAGTTGGGCGGTAACTCCATTTTGGCATATATTGGGCAAGTCTACACACTTACGCAGCTTAGTAAAAGGGCCCCTCAATGATGTTCCATTAGCCAAAATGTGACTCAATCTGAGTGAAGGGGATAGTAGTGACATAGGAAAAAGTAACCATTCAATGTACTGTGCAATAAACAATTGGACACCAGGGATGTCTTTAGATAAAACAGTTTTTTTGTTAGTGATCCACAAAAAATAGGTAGGTACATGACACTAGCTGAGCAAAACAATGAGAACATCAAAAAGGGTAAGAGTCAATCAAAGTTAAAAAAAAAAAAAAAAAGGATCTCTTCCAATCCATAGAGAGAAATAGCATCTGCTTAAATAAACTGCCCCTTCTTTTTCCTTTTCCTCCACTGGGTCTCAAGTAGAGCACCCTTCTACTCACAAGCTGCTCACATTATAACATGGTTCATGGGGCACAACTTGAATTAAATACTATCAGTGCCTCAGTGTCCTAGACTGAAAACCATAAGTACATAAGTATTGCTATACTGGGACAGACCAAAGGTCCATCAAGCCCAGCATCCTGTTTCCAACAGAGGCCAATCCAGGTCACAAGTACCTGGCAAGATCCCAATAAAGTACAATACATTTTATGCTGCTTATCCTAGAAATAAGCAGTGGATTTTCCCCAAATCCATTTTAATAATGGTCTATGGACTTTTCCTTGAGAAAGCCATCCAAACCTTTTTTAAGCCCCGCTAAGCTAACTGCTTTACTACATTCTCTTGCAACAAAAAATTTATCTGATTCATTTTAAATTTACTACTTTGTAGTTTCATTGCATGCCCCCTAGTCCTAGTATTTTTGGAAAGAGTAAATAATTGATTCATATCTACCCGTTCCACTCCACTCATTATTTTATAGACCTCTATCATATCTCCCCTCAGCCGTCTATTCTCCAAGCTGAAGAGCCCTAGCCACTCTAGCCTTTCCTCATAGGGAAGTCATCCCATCCCATTCATCATTTTTGTCACCCTTTTCTGTACATTTTCTAATTCCACTATACCTTTCTTGAGATGCAGTGACCAGAATTGAACACAATATTTGAGGTGCGGTCGCACCATAGAGCGACACAAAGGCATTATAACATCCTCATTTTTGTTTTCATTTCTTTCCTAGTAATACCTAACATTCTATTTGCTTTCTTAGCAGCCGCCACACACTGAGCAGAAGGTTTCAATGTATCATCAATGAGGACGCTGGCAGCACATGCTTTACTTCTCTAACATTTCAACATCCATAACATATGCTCATGTGTGCTTATTAATCAACACTGAAGTCAATGTTTACTCATTTGAACATTAGAAGAGACTCCTGAGGCAGGCACGTGTGTGCCGAAACATGGTACTGTGTCGTGTCGAGATTAAGAGTCTTCAATAAAAGTTTCAGTCATCATTGAATGCTCCCTGGTCTATGCACAAATAAATGTAAAATAACGTTAAAAATATAAAACACTCAAAACAATTCAATGTGTCTGAACATCGTACATCAATCAATAAAATACATAATAAAACGTTTTTTCAATACCTCAGTTTTATTTTTTTTTCCATGCCCCTGACCTGCCCATGCCCCTCCCAGGTCCATGGGCAGGTCAGGGCATGAGTAAGTAAGTACTCAATTTATAGAATAAGGGTGTAAGTCAGTTACGTGTGTAACTACAAATGTTTGCTAATTATTGCTTGTTAAGGTCAATTATTGGTACTTATAACCAATTCAGTGCCAATTTAGCACTAATTAAGTTACATGTGTAACTGACCCTATGCTCTAACTGTGCAGGCAATTGAATGCCTAACTTTAAATTCCATTTATAGAACGTTGGGGATAATGGCCGATTTAGTTTTTTTTTATTTTTTTGTGCATAATATATATGTCACTTTCTTTTTCAGAACTTGTCTATTTTGAAGGACCTGTCAAGTTTGGAATTCAGACAATTCCTCAAGTGAGTGATTTTTGGGGGTTAATTCTTAAGAGAATCAGCTTATCAGTTAACTGCATATAATACTAATAAACAGATGAAGAAAAGATAAAACAGCTTCTATTGCGTGGATTTTCTTTCGTAGAAGTGTTGCATGTAGACCATTGGTAGGTTGGTCTTGCCATTTCTTCATACCAGTGGCTTTTGTGTGTATTACAACATGTGATTTTGCTGCCGTATCTGCCACTTCAACTCCCAGTCCATTAACACCTTACACTTCTGAACTAATGAAACTACAGATAATACCAGCTCTCAGTTGATAACACAAAGAAGCCTAGGCAGCAACATTTAAAAATGATAGGGGGTGGAAAACATGGCTCAAATTATCCCTCCATGAGAAACGTTTGAGCCTCCTCAATATGGAGGGAGCTGAGTACCACTGGAAACCCATACAGCTAGCTCCTAAGAAAGTGCTCCACCAAGAAGTGACTCATGGATTTCCTTTCTCTCCTTTCTTCTTCACTTTCTTCCCTACCATCTATCTTTGGCACATATTTTTCACATTAAGCTTGCTTCCATTTTTCTGCCTTCTCAAATCTATCTATTTTTCCACCTTTTCCCACACTGGACCCACGGAAGGGAGAGAATGGAAAAGAGAGAGGAGCTTGCATTTATGACTATGTTTTCCAAAGCAAGGCCCGCAGACTGAATCCAGTTGCAAAAACAAAAAAATAGAATGACAGCAGGGTAGCCTCAGAGGTCCCCTAGGGCCGCCATTGTCCTGCAGGCCGTACATTGAAGAATACTGGTCTGTAGGCTTGATGATAATATTTTGGTTATTTTGTAGGGTTTTTTTTATGGCAGCTTTTTCTAGTAGAGAGAGGTTGAACACAAATTTCTTTTGTTTAGTGGAAAACTGTGGTTTCAACCTATGTATGAAAGTCCATGTGGTGGTCTTATTTATGTTTTCTCCTTCTTGTATGGTAAAATATGTGTTATTTTGTTTAAAATTGTAATCTGGTCTTTTGTTAGTGTCTCTTTTCTTTAAAAAATGTTTCTAGTTTGGATTCAGTAAGGTTAGAGAGGGGTTATCATCTAGTGAATATAACATGTCTCTATACAGATCAAACCACAGCATACCATGAAACATGATGTCATATTCTTATTCTGAATTGTCTTCTTCTGCATTGACATACTCGTCCCTCTGTGCTTTTTTACAGGGAGAATATAATGTGTCACTGGAGCTGTTTAATGAAGACAACTATAATATTGGTTGTGCCAATATTACTCTGATTAGCCGCTGACTACGTTTTTAGTTCATCTCAACATTTTGCAGAAATAACTTGAAAAGCTGAAATCCAACAAACTGCTTTAACTGTGTAGAGTGGCAGGGGTGTGAGTCAAAATAAAATCATCAATGGACAATTTATTAAATAATTCCCTATTTCCTTCCTTATATGCTTGAATTAATATCTGCCTTGGCATACTTTCTTTTAGGGATATGCACAAGGCAAATGTTTTTGGTTCATTTTCAGCTTATTTGGTCTTTCTTTCCAATTTTTAAGCATTTTTGTTTGTTTGTTTCACACATTCATTTTAATAAATAATGTTTAAAGCACATTAGAACTTTTTAACATGCCTTAATGACTTGACACACATTAATTCATAGGTTAACTTGTGTTAAATTGATTTAGTGCACACTAAATGGCCCTTTTACAAAACTGCAGTAAGCTTTGCATATAAGCACATGTTTAAAATAAAAATGAATGATAAGAGCAGAACCTATGCGATAAGTTTAGTGGAGTGCTCTGCATCTTCCCAGCATTTACCTCATGGCCACTGTGTTACACACTTGAGCCAATAGTGCAGAGGCTCATAAAATAGTAACAATGAGTCACAATCCAACATGTTAACTACCCATAGCAATGCTAACAGTCTATAGTACCCCCCTGCCCCTGGAATACAACCCTGACCTTCCTGATGTCAACACCAAAGACCCCAATAACAGCCCAACCCCCAGAATGTAAACATCAAAGCACCTGATCCCAGCCTGCCCTCCAATGTCTACCCCATCTGCCCTATACCAAGCCTGAACTACTACTACTACTAACTAGCATTTCTAAAGCGCTACTAGGGTTACGCAGCGCTGTACAATTTAAACATAGAAGGACAGTCCCTGCTCAAAGAGCTTACAATCTAAAAGACAAGAGAACAATCTAAAGACAAGTGAACAATCTAGAGGACGAGTGAACAGTTAGTCTGATAGGGTGGATAGATTGGGGCATTCTATATATCTCGAGCGGTTAGGCGCCGAAGGCAGCATTGAAGAGGTGAGTTTTAAGCAGAGATTTGAAGATGGGTAGGGAGGGGGCATGGCGTATGGGTAAAGGAAGATTGTTCCAGGTATAGGGTGAGGCAAGGCAGAATGAGCGGAGCCTGGAGTTGGCAGTGGTGGAGAAGGGTACTGAGAGAAGGGCTTTGTCCTGTGAGCGGAGGTTACGGGCGGGAACATAGGGGGAGATGAGGGTGGAGAGGTAGCGAGGAGCCGCAGACTGAGTGCATTTGTAGGTAAGGAGGAGGAGCTTGAATTGTATGCGATATCTGATCGGAAGCCAATGAAGTGATTTGAGGAGAGGGGTGATATGAGTATATCGGTTTTGGCGGAATATAAGACATGCAGCAGCATTCTGAACTGATTGAAGGGGGGATAGATGGCTGAGTGGGAGGCCGGTGAGGAGTAAGTTGCAGTAATCAAGGCGAGAGGTAATGAGAGCGTGGACGAGAGTTCTGGTGGTTTGCTCAGAGAGGAAAGGGCGAATTTTGCTGATGTTGAAGAGGAAGAAGCGACAGGTCTTGGCAGTCTGTTGGATATGCGCAGAGAAGGAGAGGGAGGAGTCGAAGATGACTCCGAGGTTGCGGGCAGATGGGACGGGGAGGATGAGGGTGTTATCAACAGAGATAGAGAGTGGAGGAAGAGGAGAAGTGGGTTTAGGAGGAAAGACGAGGAGCTCGGTCTTGGCCATGTGCAGCTTCAGGTGGCGGTTGGACATCCATGCCGCAATGTCAGATAAACAGGCCGATACCTTGGCCTGGGTCTCCGCGGTGATGTCAGGTGTGGAGAGGTATAGCTGGGTGTCATCAGCATAAAGATGATACTGAAAACCATGAGACGAGATCAGCGAGCCCAGGGAAGAGGTGTAGATTGAGAAGAGAAGGGGTCCAAGGACAGATCCCTGGGGAACTCCAACAGATAGTGGGATGGGAGTGGAGGAAGATCCATGGGAGTGTACCCTGAAGGTGCGGTGGGAGAGATAAGAGGAGAACCAGGAGAGGACAGGGCCTTGGAACCCAAAAGAGGACAGCGTGGCAAGGAGTAAATCATGGTTGACAGTGTCAAATGCGGCGGAAAGATCGAGGAGGATGAGGATGGAGTAGTGACCTCTGGATTTGGCCAGGAGCAGGTCATTGCAAACTTTAGAGAGTGCTGTTTCTGTCGAGTGCAGAGGGCGAAAACTGGATTGAAGTGGATCAAGGATGGCATGAGAGGAGAGAAAATCAAGGCAGCGGCTGTGAACGGCGCGCTCAAGTATTTTGGAAAGGAAGGGTAAAAGAGAGATGGGGCGGTAGTTGGAGGGGCAGGTAGGGTCAAGTGAAGGTTTTTTGAGGAGAGGTGTGACAACGGCGTGCTTGAAGGTGTCAGGGACAGTTGCAGTGGAGAGAGAGAGAGGTTGAGGATGCGACAGATGGCGGGGGTTACAGTATGGGAGATGGTGTTGAGTAGGTTGGTGGGGATGGGATCAGAGGAACAGGTGGTGCATTTTGAGGAGGAAAGAAGGCGGGAAGTTTCATCCTCGGTGATCTCAGGAAAAGAGGAGAAAGAGACCTGGGTAGGTTGGTTGAGGGAGAGGGTTAAGGGGTGAAGAGGAGGTGGTGGCTTGGTCGTGAACTCAAGGTTGATCTTTTGCACTTTGTCGCGGAAATAGTCGGCCAGTGATTGAGGAGAGAGAGAAGGGGGAGTAGGAGTGGGGGGCACTTTTAGGAGGGAGTTAAGGGTGGTGAAGAGACGACGAGGGTTGGAGCTGAGAGAATTGGTCAATTGGGTGTAATAGTCCTGTTTTGCATGGAATAGGGAGGAGTGGAGGGAGGATAGCATGAATTTGTAGTGGAGGAAGTCTGAAAGGGTACGAGATTTCCTCCAGAGGCGCTCAGCGGATCGGGTGCAGGAGCGAAGGTAACGGATGCAAGGAGTCAGCCAGGGCTGGGGATTGGTGCGCTTTGTGGGACGGGAGATGGATGGCGCGAGGGTGTCCAAAGCAGAGGAGAGAGCGGTATTGTAAGCGGAGACCGCTTTGTCGACAGTTTCGGAGGACGTGATGGAGGGCAGGAGATTAGAGATAGTAGATGATAAGGTGGAGGGGTCAATAGCCTGGAGGTTCATGGAGGTGGTGGTTAAAGTTGGACGGGGTGGAGGGGGGGGGTGAAGAAGTGTGAATGTGATCAGGTGATGGTCGGAGAGAGGAAGAGCTGAGACGTGGAAATTGGAGGGTGAGCCGGAGGAAGAGAGGACGAGGTCAAGACAATGGCCATCACGGTGAGTAGGGGTGGTGGAGCACAGCTGGAGGTTGAAGGAGGATGTTAGGGTGAGGAACTTAGAAGCATGGGGGTCGGATAGGTCATCAGCATGTACGTTAAAGTCTCCGAGAATGAGGGACGGAGATGAGGGGTCAAGAAAGATAGAGAACCAAGCATCAAAGTCGGTAAGGAAGGAAGGGAAGGATTTATCAGGGGGGCAGTAAATGACTGCCACTCTCAGTGGTAGCGGGTAGAATAGCCGGATGGAATGGGCTTCAAAGGATGAGAAGCAGTGAGACTGCGGTAGGAGGAGGGGTTGGAAACTACAGGAGGGTGAGAGTAGTAGCCCAACGCCTCCGCCGTGGCCAATTGGGCGGGGCGTGTGGGAGAAGAGAGAGCCTCCATGACAGAGGGCTGCAACTGAGGCAGAGTCTTCCGGGGAGATGCAGGTTTTGGTTAGGGCGAGCAGTTGAAGGGAGAGAGAGATAAAGAGATCATGGGTGAGAGACAGTTTGTTGCAGACTGAGTGGGCATTCCCCCTAATGTTAACATTAACTACCCCAACACTAGTGTGACCCCACAAATGTGAACACCAACCACCCTGACACCAGTCTACCCCCCCCCCCCCCCATGTCAACATTAACTGCCTTGGAACTAGCCTGATTCCCCCTGATGTCAGCACCAATTCCCCTGATAATGGTCTAACCCTTCCCCCCAAAGTCAGCACCAACCACCCTGATGTTCAACCTAACCATTATGGCTTATGGTGCTAACTCAGGTTGTAGTAGAGGAGGATTACTGCTTTCTAGAACTTCTTGCCCCACCAGTGCCGACTCCCAGGTAAATCCTTGGTGTGGGGAAAAGGTATGTGGGAGTGTGGTCTTCTTTTAGATCTACAAGGGGGTGGGGTTGTTGGATCAGGCAGTAAGGCTGAACATTGGGGTGGTTGGGATTCACATCAAGGTGGGGGGGGCGGAAGAACACTGAAGTGCTTGGTGTTCACATGGGTGGGTGAGGTGTGACTGATGTTGGTGGGATTTGTGCTGACATCTGGGGAAGGAGGGTCAGGCTGATGTCAGGGCAGTTTGTGGTGACATTGGGGGCTCAGGCTGGCATCAGAGGGCTTGGTATTGACATTGAGAAGTCAGGCTTGAATCGGGGGCTTTGGTGTTGACTTCAAAGGAGTTCAGGGGTCTACTCAAGGGAATCCAAAGGAACACCACCACACCTGCTCTGATGCTGCACTGTGACTGGATTGCTAGTACTGCAGCTGGCGGTAAGATCAGCTGCGCTGTTGACAGTTGTGACAGCTAACATGCACTACCGACCCTTGTGCTAGCTGTCACAGCCAGCCACTCCTCCGCCCAACCATGTCACATCCATCTCCTGCCTGCTCCTGTGATAGCTAACATGGGATGTGTACCAGAAGAAGTCTCTAAGGTCTACCGTGCAATAAATTCCATGTTAGCTGCTTAATGCATCTTAGTAAAAGGGCCCCTACATTTTTTAAGGCACTAATGAATACACATCCTTATTTCCTTGCTGTGCCTTCAGTTTTATACACTTGCATTGTGGGTTAGGAATCTATTAAAGCATATGGGGCCAATTCACTAATGTGTTCCCTCACAGAAAGAATACATGCATTAAAATGGATTATTTAACTCCATTCATTGGGCTAATGACATGCCAAGCTTCAGTGGTGATATAGATGTATCCTTTAAAGTGTGCACAAGAATAACTGAGCCAATTAGATCAGCTGATTGATTTTTATCTACCATCATCTACAATAATACTATGTGTAGGCAGTTAGCACAGTGTAAATATTACCCTGCAGTCAGTGAAGCAATGTTTATTTTTTTTTTATTTCAATATTATTTTACACTGATACAGAAAACCCAGTTTTTCAGTGGATTGCAATCATAAAACAAATGGAACACATGAAAAGAGCATATTTTAAAAGCAAAGAGGATGATGGAAAATGAAACATAAAACAGGAGTCTGGAAAGAATAAGCAAATTCCTAATGAATGTCTTCATAATGAGTTGCAACCCCCCCCCCCCCCCCCCCACCCCCATACCTCTGCTTCAGCAATTAAATGAAAATCAGAAGGCACAAACAGCTAGCATCTCAGAAGATGATCTCACCAGGAAAAAGGAGTTAAATAGAAGAATAATCTTTATTTGAAAAAAAAATAATTGGCAGGGTCTGCCCACTCCCCATAGCAAATAGTCCCTTGAGATGATTAAATGCTCCTGAAGCCTTATGAAGTGAGTGAGGGTCTATAAGGAACTCAATAAATCAAGTGTTCTTTTTCTAATAAATGGAAGACTATTTTTCCTCCACTTTTGCCTCCTCAACTTTTCATTGCTTCAATTTATATTCCGTTCTGTACATAAATGTTCTAGATGGATTTCAAATCAAATATACATAAAATAGCAACACAAATTGGCATCACAAACAATAAATACAAATAATACACACAATACAGTGCACACAATAAAGCCAGTTCCTAAACCTCCAATCAATACATTAGGCTTTAGCAATCTGCCTCATGCATCAAAATCCATCAATTGCTTCCTATCCACTTCTACCCACATAAAAGGTAATTTTATAACTGAGCACCTGCATTTACACACCACTTACATGCATAGATGCACAGAATACCAGCATCCTTGCTGCATTGATGGAGTCACTTTTATACCAGGTCTATGACTGGTATAAATGTGGGCACCTAAATTTTAGGCATGCGGATGCCAGGTTATACCCAGCATAAGTACATAAGTATTGCCATACTGGGAAAGACCAAAGGTCCATCAAGCCCAGCATCCTGTTTCCAACAGTGGACAATCCAGGTCACAAATACCTGGCAAGATCCCAAAAAAGTACAAAACATTTTATACTGCTTATCCCAGAAATAGTGGATTTTCCGTAAGTCCATTTAATAGTGGTCTATGAACTTTTCCTTTAGGAAGCTATCCAAATCTTTTTTAAACTCCACTAAGCTAACTGCCTTTACCACATTCTCTGGCAATGAATTCCAGAGTTTAATTACACATTGAGTGAAGAAAAAGTTTCTCCGATTCGTTTTAAATTTACTACATTGTAGCTTCATCGCATGCCCCCTAGTCCTAGTATTTTTGGAAAGCATGAACAGATGCTTCACATCTACCCGTTCAACTCCACTCATTATTTTATAGACCTCTATCATATCTCCCCTCAGCCGCCTTTTCTCCAAGCTGAAGAGCCCTAGCCGCTTTAGCCTTTCCTCATAGGGAAGTCGTCCCATCCCCTTTACCATTTTCATCGCCCTTCTCTACACCTTTTCTAATTCCACTATATCTTTTTTGAGATGCGGCGACCAGAATTGAACACAATATTCGAGGTGCAGTCGCACCATGGAGCGACACAAAGGCATTATAACATCCTTATTTTGTTTTCCATTCCTTTCCTAATAATACCTAACATTCTATTTGCTTTCTTAGCTGCAGCAGCACACTGAGCAGAAGGTTTCAACGTATCATCAACGACGACACCTAGATCCCTTCTTGGTCCGTGACTCCTAATGTCGAACCTTGCATGACGTAGCTATAATTCGGGTTCCTCTTTCCCACATGCATCACTTTGCACTTGCACACATTAAACGTCATCTGCCATTTAGATGCTACCTAGATACCATTATTGAATAAGCTCTCACTATGTGGTATGGGGGCACCTAAATGGAGAGACCCACTTATTGAATTGCTTCAAGTGCTGGGCAAAGAGTTCCATAGGATTTGTCTGGCTACCAAAAGAGCCATCTTTCTTACAATCACAAGTCTAGCCTGTGCTACAGAAGGAATAATGAGTTTCTTAATACCAATTGATCTAGAAGCATAAACAGAATGAAAAAAAAAGTATTTAGGTGTCTTTTCATGAGATACAGATCTTGAATTTAATACATTGTTTCACTGGAGGCCAGTACAACTGTTTTAGGATACCTTGTTAATAAACATGCCTTAACTTTCTATACCACTTGTAATCAGCAACCCAAAAAACAAAGCATTACAATAATCTAATCCAGGAAGCACCCAAGATGTGTAAAACAGAGTGAAACTGAGCAGTGGATAAAAAGTGAAGAAATTTCTGAACTGAGCACATTTTGAAAAATTCAGCAACCACAACTGTTTGACTTTGCTGTACACCAGAGAGCTAAGAATCTACCTGCCAATTTAGACTAGTTGATAATTTAAGGGATTAAATTAAGAGAGTAAGGATTCTAACACTGATTTTGTAATCGACTTGGGGGCAAATGACTTGACCAACAATACCACACATAGAATACAGAGAGCTTTCCAGAAGCTAGGGGAGGGGCTGAAGCCTTTAGTTCAGACTATAGCTTTTTTCCAAAGTACTACCTACCTATGGAAAGGGGGAGGAAAGACTACATAATACAGAGAAGTTCGATAAGTCACTCAAAGCCTGGTGTTGTGAAATAGGTTTTAGATACATAGCAGGATGGAGCAATGCATGAAAAAACACAAAGCTACTTTGTAATGATGGGCTACATCTTTCTGTGGCAGGAAAAATGATCCTTAGGGAGAAATTCAGGCAGTATGGGCCAAATTCAGTAAATGGCACCCAAAGTTAAGTGCCAAAAATATCTGTGCTAAACTACTATTCTGCAAAGGGCGCAAATGTTATAGAATACTGACTTCTTGCCAATTAAGTCCAATTATTGATTGTTGTCATCTCAATAACGAGTTAATTTGTGTGCGCATCTGCCCTGGGTGCCCAAATTTGGGTGACCTATACAGAATCTGGGGGTATGTTTCTAGGCATTTAAACTAGGGAATGGGGGTGACTCCTAGCAAAAGCATAACAGCAATACAGAAGATAAAGTTAATATAATAAACCATCTAAGCAACTCATTCATGAACAACAAGTGAAAGGCAATCACAGTTGAAGTAACAAGCTTCAAGATTTGCAAGCCCTGATATCTGAGGTAAACTTCAATATTCTTCCTCCAACAGAGATGTGTTCAATGGTTTCCATGAAGGGGACATTACCACACAAGGCTATAATCTTTTTAGGAAGGATAGGGAGGGCCAAAAGGGTGGAGGAATGGTGCTATATTTGAAAAAACGACGTCCTATCCACAATGACTCCCAGGTCCCTTTCTTGGTCCATAACTCCTAATGCGGAACCTTGCATAACATAGCTGTAATTCGGGTTCCTCCTTCCCACATGCATCACTTTGCACTTGTCAATGTTGAACTTCATCTGCCATTTGGACGCCCAATCCCCCAGTCTCATGAGGTCTTCTTGTAATCTTTCACACTCCTCCCGGATAACTTTGTGTCATCTGCGAATTTAAGTACCTCACTAGTTACCCCCATCTCAAGGTCATAAGTACATAAGTAATGCCACACTGGGAAAAGGCCAAGGGTCCATCGAGCCCAGCATCCTGTCCACGACAGCGGCCAATCCAGGCCAAGGGCACCTGGCAAGCTTCCCAAGCGTACAAACATTCTATACATGTTATTCCTGGAATTGTGGATTTTTCCCAAGTCCATTTAGTAGCGGTTTATGGACTTGTCCTTTAGGAAACCGTCTAACCCCTTTTTAAACTCTGCCAAGCTAACTGCCTTCACCACGTTCTCCGGCAACAAATTCCAGAGTTTAATTACGCGTTGGGTGAAGAAACATTTTCTCCGATTTGTTTTAAATTTACTACACTGTAGTTTCATCGCATGCCCCCTAGTCCATATCCACCTGTTCCACTTCACTCATTATTTTATATACCTCTATCATGTCTCTCCTCAGCCGTCTCTTCTCCAAGCTGAAAAGCCTTAGCCTCCTTAGTCTTTCTTCATAGGGAAGTCATCCCATCCCCGCTATCATTTTAGTCGCCTTTCCTAATAATACCCAACATTCTATTCGCTTTCCTAGCCGCAGCAGCACACTGAGCAGAAGGTTTCAGTGTATTATCGATGATGACACCCAGATCCCTTTCTTGGTCCGTAACTCCTAACGTGGAACCTTGCATGACGTAGCTATAATTTGGGTTCTTTTTTCCCACATGCATCACCTTGCACTTGCTCACATTCAAAGTCATCTGCCATCTAGCCGCCCAGTCTCCCAATCTCATAAGGTCCTTCTGTAATTTTTCACAATCCTGTCGCGAGTTAACGACTTTGAATAACTTTGTGTCATCAGCAAATTTAATTACCTCGCTAGTTACTCCCATCTCTAAATCATTTATAAATATATTAACAAGCAGCGGTCCTAGCACAGACCCCCGAGGAACCCCACTAACTACCTTTCTCCATTGTGAATACTGCCCATTTAACCCCACTCTCTGTTTCCTATCCTTCAACCAGTTTTTAATCCACAATAGGACATTTCCTCCTATCCCATGACCCTCCAATTTCCTCTGTAGCCTTTCATGAGGTACCTTGTCAAACGCCTTTTGAAAATCCAGATACACAATATCAATCAGCTCCCATTTGTCCACATGTTTGTTTACTTCTTCAAAGAATTGAAGCAAATTGGTGAGGCAAGATTTCCCCACACAAAAGCCGTGCTGACTTGGTCTCAGTAATCCATGTCCTCGGATGTGCTCTGTAATTTTGTTTCTGATAATAGCCTTTACCGTTTTCCCCGGCACCGACGTCAGACTCACCGGTCTATAATCTCCCCTGGAACCTTTTTTAAAAATCAGCGTTACATTGGCCACTCTCCAATCTTCCGGTACCACGCTCGATTTTAAGGATAAATTGCATATCACTAACAGTAGCTCCACACGCTCATTTTTCAGTTCTATCACTACTCTAGGATGAATACCATCCGGTCCAGGAGTTTTGCTACTCTTCAGTTTGCTGAACTGCCCCATTACATCCTCCAGGTTTACCGTGAAGTCAGTAAGTTTCTCCGACTCGTCCACTTGAAATACCATTTCCGACACCGGTATCCCACCCAAATCTTCCTCGGTGAAAACCGAAGCAAAGAATTCATTCAATCTCTCCGCTACGTCTTTATCTTCCTTGATCGCTCCTTTTACCCCTCAGTCATCCAGTGGCCCAACCGATTCTTTTGTCGGCTTCCTGCTTTTAATATACCGAAAAAATGTTTGCTATGTTTTTTTGCATCTAATGCTATCTTTTTTTTCGTAATCCCTCTTGGCCTTCTTTATCTGCACCTTGCATTTGCTTTGACACTCCTTATGTTGCTTCTTGTTATTTTCAGATGGTTCCTTCTTCCATTTTCTGAAGGCATTTCTTTTAGCCCTAATAGCTTCCTTCACCTCACTTTTCAACCATGCCGGCTGTCTTTTGGACTTCCGTCTTTCTTTTCTAATTCGCGGAATATATATGGCCTGGGCCTCCAGGACTATATTTGTGAACAGTGTCCACGCCTGTTGTACAGTTTTTACCCTCTCAATTGCCCACCTAAGTTTTTTTTAACCGTTCTTCTCATTTTATCATAGTCTCCTTTTTTAAAGTTAAACAATAACGTATTTGACTTCCTGTGTATAATTACTTCAAGGTTGATATCAAAACTGATCATATTATGATCACTGTTATCAAACGGCCCCAGTACCATAACGTCCCTCACCAGATCATGCGCTCCACTAAGGACCAAGTCTAGAATTTTTCCTTCTCTCGTCGGCTCCTGCACCAGCTGCTTCATAAAGCTGTCCTTGATTTCATCAAGGAATTGTACCTCTCTAGCGTGTCCCGATGTTACATTTATCCAGTCTATATTTGGATAATTGAAGTCACCCATTATTATCACATTGCCCATTTTGTTTGCGTCTCTGATTTCTTTTATCATTTCTGCATCTACCTGCTCATCCTGGTGAGGTGAACAGTAGTACACTCCTATCACCGTCCTTTTCCTTTTCATACATGGAATTTCAACCCACAATGATTCAAAGGTGTGATTTGTGTCCTGCTGAATTTGTAATCTATCTGAGTCAAGGCTCTCATTAATATACAATGCCACCCCTCCACTAGTCCGGTCCACCCTATCACTACGATATATTTTGTACCCCGGTATGACAGTGTCCCACTGGTTATCCTCCTTCCACCAGGTCTCAGTAATGCCTATTATATCCAATTTTTCATTTAGTGCAATATATTCCAACTCTCCCATCTTATTTCTTAGACTCCTAGCATTTGCATATAGACATTTCAGAATATGTTTGTTGTTCCTATTTGCATGATGCTTAGTACTTGACACTATTGATTTGCCATCTTTTGTCTGATCTTTAGTTGTATTTAAGGGCACCTGGCCTACCACGGTCTGTTGTGCAACCTCACTATCCAGAAACCCTATCTTCCCTGTTTGTGAGGTATCCTTGCAAGATACCTTATTCCGAACCATGCGCTTTTGAGCGACTGTCGGCCTTTCCCCCATTTCTAGTTTAAAAGCTGCTCTATCTCCTTTTTAAATGCCAATGCCAGCAGCCTGGTCCCACCCTGGTTAAGGTGTTGCCCAGTTCCTAACAAATCTAAAACCCTCCTCCCTGCACCATCGTCTCACCCACGCATTGAGACTCCGGAGCTCTGCCTGTCTCTTTGGCCCTGCACGTGGAACAGGTAGCATTTCAGAAAATGCTACCCTAGAGGATCTGGATTTGAGCTTTCTACCTAAGAGCCTAAATTTGGCTTCCAGAACCTCTCTCCCACATTTTCCTATGTCATTGGTACCCACATGTACCAAGACAGCCGACTCCTCCCCAGCACTATCTAAAATCCTATCTAGGTGACGCGTGAGGTCCGCCACCTTCGCACCAGGCAGGCAAGTCACCAGGCGATCCTCATGTCCACCAGCCACCCAGCTATCTATATGCCTAATGATCAAATCACTAACTACAACGGCTGTCCTAACCTTTCCCTCCCGGGCAGCACTTGGAGACATATCCTTGGTGCGAGAGGATAGTACATCCCCTGGTGGGCAGGTCCTGGCTACAGGAGTACTTCCTACTTCACCAGGGTGATGTTCTCCTTCTAGAAGACCTCCCTCCTCCAAGGTAGCACAAGGGCTACCAGACTGGAGGTGGGACTTCTCTACAACATCCCTGTAGGTCTCCTCTATGTACCTCTCTGTCTCCCTCAGCTCCACCAAGTCTGCTTCTCTAGCCTCAAGAGAACGGACACGTTCTCTATGAGCTAGGAGCTCTTTGCATCAGGCACACACATATGACATCTCACCAACTGGGAGATAATCATATATGTGACACTCAATGAAAAAAACTGGATAGTAACCCTCTCGCTGCTGGACTGCTGACTCCATCTTAGTGTTTTTGAGTTTTTCAATAATTTAAAACTTGCTACAGTATTTAGGATATTAGCCTAATATAAAAGTGTCTTTTAATTTATATAGTATATTGTATGATTTATTTAGTGTTTCCTTCTTAGATGGTAATGAAATGTATTTAAAACTCTGTAAAAGCACTCCTTGCTTGTTACCCTAATTACAATAACTGACTATAAATGAAGAGTTGTCCTAGGGGTGGGAAGACTAAACTAGATCCTGCAGTGCCTGTTAGATTCTATCTGTTAATGTTGTGGTACAAAGCTTTTAAAACTAAGTGGAAAAGACTATGGAGATTAGTTGTTAAAATTTGCTTTTTATATTTTTATTTTGCCCAACACTAACCTACAATTCCTCCTTTAAACCCCAATCTTTAAGTTCCCAAAGCACAAAGCAAAGTAGCGTTCACTTACCAGAGAAATGGCCTCTTCTCTCAGAACTTATGCCTATCTGCTCCCTTCCCTAGGCTCTGGTCACACTGCTCTGCCTCGTGTTTTCCATGCACAAGTTTGCTCCACTCACACTCTTTATCAGGGCTAATTCTGCTTCCTCCCTCACAGGCACACTTATTGTAGAAATCTGAGGACTTCCTCTTGTTTCTCCCCTCCTTATAAGCATGCTCTCTTTGTACTGATCTGGGGACTTTATTTACTGTCTTCCTCACTCATGTGCACTAGTCATGCATGCATGATTGACTACAGTACCTGCGGCACCAATAAGTGGTCCATTTCTCCTGCCTATCTCCTGCATCCAGAACCAGCCCCGACAGCTCCTGGGACAGCTAGCTCACATAAGCCACCAATCCCACAGGCCTGGATTGCAGACACCATGGCCTGAGCACTTCTGGATTCGGGGGAGACATGGCTCAGTCCCCTTCTCCCTGAGCTAGCCACAGCCTCAATATAGCATCTGGACTGCAAACCCTGATGCAATCACCCAGCAGCCAGCCCTACAATGGCCCGGGGCAAAAATATTTGTATTTACATACAGTTCTCTGTACGTATGCATTTGACTCCAGCACTCTGGCTGCTTTCTGGTCTCCTGCTGTAGCCCTGCTAATCACAGTCGCTCTCTCCTTCTCTATCTCTCAGTTTATTTATGTAGAACATTTATAACCCATAAAATCTGTAGAGCTCTTGGTGGTTTATAATAAGTACGTTCACAGAGATGAAATGGCAAGGCATTGTAAAAACAGAGACCATCACATAAAACACCACATCAAGGAATCCTCACACAGACTGCAAGCTAACACTACTACTACTACTACTACTACTTATCATTTCTACAGCGCTACTAGACGTATGGAGCACTGTACACTGAACACAGAGAGACAGTCCCTGTTCGACAGCTTACAATCTATTTAGGACAAACAGGACAAATAAGGGATAAGGGAATTACTAAGGTGGGAATGATAAAGCATGGGTACTGAACAAGCGAGCAAGGGTTAGTAAAATGAATGGAGTCTGGAGTTAGCAGTGGAGGAGAAGGCTACAGATAAGAGAGATTTACCCAGTGAATGGGGTTTCCAGGGAGGAGTGTAGGGAGAGATAAGAGCGAAGAGGTACTGAGGAGCTCCAGAGTGAATGCACTTGTAAGTCATTAAGAGGAGTTTGAACTGTATGCAGAAATGGATATTGAGCCAATGAAGTGACTTGAGGAGAGGGCTAATATGAGCATAGCGACACTGGTGGAATATAAGTTGTGCAGCAGAATTTTGAACAGATTGAAGGGGAGAGAGATGGCTTACTGGAAGACCTGTGATAAGCAAGTTGCAATAGTCTAAGTGAGAGGTGATAACAGTGTGGATAAGAGTTCTGTAGTGTGCTCAGAAAGGAAAGGACAAATTTTGGTGATATGATACAAAAAGAAATGACAGGTTTTATCAGTCTGTTGAATATGTGCAGAGAAGGAGAGAGAGAGAGAAGAGTCGAAGATGACCCCAAGGTTACAAACTGATGAGACAGGGAGGATGAGAGTGTTATCCATATAGACAGAGAATGAGTGAAGAGGAGAGGTTGGTTTAGGGGGAAAGATAAGAAGCTTGGTCTTGGTCATGTTTAGTTTCAGATGGAGTGAGACATCCAGGCAGGAATGTCGGACAGGCTAGCTGATACTTTGTCCTGGATGAAATTTCTGGTATGGAGAGGTAGATCTGGGAGTCATCAGTGTAAAGGTGATATTGAAAACAATGGGATGAGATCAGAGTACCAAGGGAAGAAGTATAGATGGAGAAAAGAAGAGGTCCCAGGACAGTTCCCTGAGGTACACCAACTGATAGTGGGATAGAAGTGGAGGAGGATCCACCACAGTATACACTAAAAGTACGATGGGAAAGATAAGAAGAAAACCAGGAAAGAACAGAACCCTGAAATCCAAGTAAGGGCAGCGTATCAAGGAGTAGACGGTGATCAACAGTGTCAAAAGCAGAAGATAGATCGAGAAGGGTGAGGATAGAATAGAGACCTTTGGATCTGGCCAGGAACAGGTCATTAGAGATTTTAGCAAGCACTGTTTCAGTTGAATGAAGAGGGCGAAAGCCAGATTGAAGTGGATCAAGAATAGCTTGATATGAAAGAAAGTCAAGACAATGGTGGTGAACAACATGTTCAAGTATCTTGGATTGGAAAGGGAGAGGGAGACGGGGCAATAGTTGGAAGGATACATAGGGTCCAAGGTTTTTTGAGGAGTGGTGTGACTATGGCATGTTTGAAGGCATCAGGAACAGTCACAAGTGGAAATTGAAAGATTGAGAATATGACAGATAAAAGGGATGACAGTAGGAGAGATAGTACTAAGTAGATTGGTGGTAATAGGATCAGAGGAACAGGTAGTTAGTTTTGAGGAGGAAAGAAAATTTACAGTTTCTTCTTCAGTGATTTCAGAAAAGGAAGAAAAGGAGGCAGGGGTTGAAGGAGGGTTGAGAACATGGACTAAGGGAAGGAGAGGTGGAGGTGACTTGGTTGAGAATTCAAGTTTAATCTTGTGAACCTTATCATGAAAGTACTCAGCCAGAGTCTGGGGAGAAAGTGAAGGGGGAGTTGGAGGTGAAGGCGCTTTGAGGAGAGAGTTCAGTGTGGCAAAGAGATGTTGAGGGTTTGAGCCAAGAGAATTTGTCAACTGGATGTAATAGTCCTGTTTGGCAAGTAAAAGAGCAGACTGGAAGGAGGTCAGCAAGAATTTGAAGTGTATGAAGTCAGCATGGGCACAGGATTTCAGGCAAAAGCGTTCAGCAGAGCAGGCACAGGAACATAGGTAGCGGATTCTAGAGGTCAATCAAGGCTGGGGTTTGATATGCCTTACAGAACTGGGAATGGGAGGAGCGAGAATATCCAGAGCAGAGGAGAGAGTAGTAGTATTATAGGAAGACACAGCCTCATTGACAGACTTGGATAACATAGTGGTTCAGAAGAGATTTGAAACACTGGAGGACAGAGTAGAAGGGTCAATAGCCTGAAGCTTCCTAAATGTATTGGATGAGATTGGATGGGATGTGGGGGGGGGGGGGGTTAAGTGTGATGATGATTAGAGAGGGGAAGAGCTGAGGTACAGAAACTGGAGAGTGAGCAGCTGGAGAAGAAGATAAGATCAAAACAGTGGACATTCTAGTGAGTGGGGGAAGTGGAGCACATTGAAGATTGAAAGAGGATATTAAAGTGAGAAACTGAGAAGCATAAGAGTCAGAGAGTTCATTAGCATGAATGTTAAAATCCCAAAGAATGAGGGAAGGAGATGAAGATTCAATAAAAAGAAGGAAAGTCAGGCATCAAAGTCAGTGAGAAAGGAAGAAAGGGACTTATCAGGAGGTCAATAAATGACTGATACTTGGAGAGGCAGAGGAGTGAATAGATGGATGGAGTGGACTTCGAAGGAAGAAAAGCAGTGAGACTAAGGTGGAAGAAGAGGTTGAAATCTACAGGAGGGTGAAAGTAGTAGCCCAACACCACCTTCACGGTCAACCGGGCAAGGAGTATGGGAGAAAAGGTAACCTCCATGACACAGGGCCATGGCTTAAGCAGAGTCTTCAGGGCAAAGCCAAGTCTCAGTTAGGGCAAGTAGATGGAGAGTATGAGAGATAAAGAGGTCATGGATGTAGGAAAGTCTGTTGCAGACAAAGCGGGCATTCCATAGAGCACATGAAAAAGGCAAGGAAAAGGGGGCGAGGAGAGGAACAGAAATTAGATTGGAGACATTACGGTGTGACCTGCATGAATAGGATTAGATCTGATGTTGAGGACCTGGATTGGGATTGATATCCCCAGCAGAGAGCAGGAGAAGGATCAAGAGAGTACAGAGAAAAGTAGAAACATAATGACAGTGACAATGGCGAGATGAATTCAGAACTCAGATAGTTGAACAGAAGGAAGGAAATGTTGAAAGTTGAGATTTGAGAAGAAGGGAGAAGACAAAAGAGATTGTGAGATGATGAAAGCAGAAGGTGGGCAATGTGTTCCTGCAGTATACAGTGGTTTCAGATGGAGAAAGAGATTGGGAAGGGACAGTACCAAGAAGAAAAAGTGTACTGGAGCCATAAGAAGTAACTGGGAGAAAATACAAAGGGCTAGATGCATCAACCAAACGTTAAAAAATCTAAATCGTAAAAGTGCTTAACGAATTTGAAACAACGAAGAATGCACAAAAAAAACAGCTCAGAAATGTTCGTTGCGGTATTGAAAAGTACAATGTATCAAGCGTACGTTATCCCCATCGTTAATTTGCTCCTTAAGCATGCGCAGAGCAGCCACAAACATATTAAACCTACGTAGGTTACTTACGTCAGACTGGGGCGTGCGAGGGGGGGATCCCGACCTGCAAGCCTTTTAGCTGTCTGATCTAGCAGAAGAGTGCAGTTGAAGATAACTCTAAAAAGAACGACCCTCGTAAATCCCCTTTTGTAACAAAAGACCTCTTTGCAGTTTGTTTACAGTACTGGGAAAATTGGCTTTAGGGGATAGAGTGTTAATTTTCAAAGCTGTTGGAGAAGGGGAGAGACAGGATTTTTAAGCTGCAGGGAGAAGCAGTATGTTTTGTTTTGTAATGATGCAGGGGAAAGCGGAGAACCACGTTTTTGTGTTTGTATCTCACTTTTCTTTTTAAACATGCTGGCTTGGATTTTTATGGTGCAGGGGGCAGCGGGGAGATGATAGCTCAGGCCTTAACGACAGGTCTGAGCACACGTAAAATTTCTGACGGTAAATGATTCGTTGCAATCATCAGTATGGTTAGTGCATTCCGAATTGTCCACATTTCAATGGTAGTTTCTCCTTTGCATTCCGTTTTCATTAGCTGCTTGCTTCATAGGAAAAAGGCCTTTAATGCATGCAACGGTTAGGAATTTCCTTCGTTAAAGGGTTGTTAGAGGGTCGTTAAGGTTTAGTGCATCTAGCCCAAAGTGTATAGAGAAAATGCTTCGGCACACAGCACCTGGAGCGAAGGCCCTGAGTGGATCAGAATAGGCCTGGGTGTCACCCCGGAGAAATCTGAGAGGATATGCAGACGGGCTGCAAGTCCTCCACAGCACTTAGAAGGCAGCTGGTAGGAGCGCTAGGAAACTGGAGCGAAGGCCCTGAGCATATTGGAGTGGACCTGGGAGTCACCCCAAAGAAGGCTGTATGCATATTACTGCTTTGGTCTCTTAAAGCGTAATGTCCTCTTAAAGTAGACATGTGCTAAAATAACCAGAGAGTATAACCTCAACAAACAGCAGAAGTCTCTAATCTGTTTCTGAAATTTACTTTTATTGAATAAATGTGGCTAATTTCCTCACAGTTGACAAATTCTCAGAAGTTATTGCCCCAGTGCAATAGACTTCTCAGTTCTGAAAGCTGTACTACTGGGTGGATATGGAGACTTGAAGAAAAGGAATCTTTACTGCAGAGGTGGGAAAGTGGTCAGGTAGAGGGAAGCAGTTCAGAGATGGAGTGCTGGATTTGTGTAATATTGTAAGAAAGAGAGTGAGCGAGGTAAAAAGACAAGTTCACTGTAGGGGAGCAGGGACATGTGCATGAGACAAGATGGAGAATGTCTGGCTTGCGGGGACAGAGAGGTCAAGAAGAACAACCACAAGTTCAGGGGGGATAAGATTAGGGTTACCATATGGCTCCAGAAAAAGGAGGACGGATTGAAAGGGGCCAATAGGAACAGCACCTGAGACCAGGTAGCAGAAGTGGTCATAGAGGGCATTCCTTGACTGGAGAAAAAGGCTGTTGACCCATCAGAACAAACATAGTAGGAATATTCAGGAAATCACTGCAGGTAGACAAAGGAATCAAGCTCAGCTGAGAAAGGGAGGAGGCCTTAGCAAGAGAATAGACCACTAGAAGTAAAGCTTATACAAACAAACAAGGGTGGCTGCAGTACATATGAGAGTACATTACACACAATGCATTGTTCACATATCATTGCAGGAAGAAACTGCAGCACTAAAAATCCTGAGAAGTGAGAATAACATTAAAGCATTAGATATATTTTGGAGCTACGCTATAAAACTAGTATAAGGCTGCCAGGGACAGAACAATTACACACACCAAATGCCTCTAAAAATAACAATGTTTTTAGCTCATGCCTAAACTGATATAAGATTTCAAAGACCTTATATACAGAGACAGCATCCACAGAGGAAAAAGGAGGGGTGCTGCTGCCAGAACTCTTTATATATAGCAGTTAGCTAATGATGTGTATTTAGTAGCTTTATATGCTTACTTAGGGCTTACTATACCACTTTTCCTAGCACACAGATCAAGATGGTTTACAGACTAAAAACTTTAAAGAGAGAAAGGAACGCTATTTCCAAGACAGGAAAGAGGAAACCAATCATTCAAACAAACAGAGGAGCCATACACTCTCAAAGAAGAGGGAGCCAAGACTGGCCATCATCTGCAGAACCTATACCTTACATACCAGCATCTGGTTCTCATATACAGCCTCAAGAAAATGAGTCCACTATGTGATTTTGTACAAACCCATCAAGCGATCTGAACTCTTTTATCATATCCATGTGAACTGATGCCAATAAAAGAACTCCTTTTTTGAAGACCCTTTTGGCTGCACGCTGGTTTCTTTTGGTTATCTCTATTATCTTGTGTTGTGCTTCGAGGTGTGAAGTTTTGTCCCTCTTCTCTGTTTTGCTAGAGAAGGAGTGAAACATTGCAGGTTGTGGATTGTTAAGAAAGGGATTTGTTTTTTTTATCAGTGCCAGAGTCTTCCAGAAGCTACATTTATAGTAGGGTGGGAGGAATTCACCACACTGATTCATGAAGAGCATAAATCTGAGCTCCTGGGATCTGCAGATATGACATTTTTATGGTCTTCTTCAGCAAGAATATGAAGCAACAGTGAAAGGAAAACATCTGGTTTCACTTTCTTCCTCACCACCATTCCCATCTAGCAAAAAAACCTTAAAATAGGCCACTGTTCTGTTCCCTCACAAAGCAGGCCCCTTTTTACTTGCTCTCTCAAGAACTAGCTGTTTCTTGTGCTATCTGTGTGTGATCATTTTTCTAATGAAAGAAAGCAGTTTTACTTAGCTCCAACCTTGCTATAGACCTGCTTTCTACAAAATAAATAATTACAAAGAAATGTTTTCGCCGAAATAAATATTTGGCTTGCTTAGAACCGAGAAGTGTAGCATACTGTCCTAATTTTAGAATACTGTCAGATCAACATTTTAGGTTGTGAAGAAATAATGATTAGCTCATTGAAAATGACTCAGAGAAGACAGATATGATTTCACTTAGGACTGATTTCTATCCAGATTATCTCAGTGCTAGGTGGGCTACACATTTTGCATACAAAGTAAAACTGGAGGCTCTAAACTAAGTCATATCTAAAACACAACCCAAAAGCCAGCCGTGATACCTCTGTGAAACATCTGTGCAAAGAAAAGGTTAGAATGCCATCTCCAGGCTCAGAGGATCAAAGCTAGTGGCAAGATACCAACCACATTCAAGGGAAGCATTGTATTGTGCTTGCATACAATTGTCTTTTTAAGCAATGATGGTTTGATTCCACTTTGCTATCAACAAAGTTAGGAGCATTCATTTTATGATCTCCTACAGTTTTGCATGCAGGGAGGACGGTTTTGTGGGATATGTCCAAAGGAAGGTGCCCTAAGGGAGTGGTATCACAGCCCTGGTGGCGGGAGAAGTTAAGTTTTTTTTCTGCAGCTGCAACTGAGCTGGTAGGTAGCAAGGTCCAATGGGAATGCTGGACTCTACATTTAAGGAGTGTTAGTCCTTTTGTGACTAGCACTAGAGAGCAGGGGTCCATACTGAAGTATGCATCATTTTAGCAGCCAACTCTGCTCACATGGTGGCTAGGACTAAAGGATGAGCATCTCAGGCCCTACAGTGAGAGTCCTTATGTGGCTAGCACTGGTGAGAAGGTTCTATCTCAGATCTTCTGTAACGTGAAGAAGAAATTACTCAGTTCTCCACAGGTAACAGAAGAAAGAGTACCAGAAGAACCAGGGGAAAGGAGGAGCTAGAGAGCTGGCCAAAATCTACAGTCAGTGAACAGAGAAGTATGTAAGGAACCCCAAAATGATTTGATAGATTTTGCTTTGAGTTCCACCCTCCATGCTGGTCTTTTTACTTGTGTTTTATGCACAGACTGGCTTGGACAGTGAACTTTATTTTATAGAGTGCTTGAATGGTGAATGAATTGATGCAGCCAGAGGGGGAAGACACATTCCACAGAATGTCGGGCTATAGAGCTAGCTCTCCCCACATATGCCCTGGTCTCTAGAGTTCTGCCTCTGCCCAACATTGTATATCTGATGAAGCCCCACCCCCCACCAGCCACTAGGCCATTATATTTGCAAGAAGAGAAAATTATAGAAACCCTGGCATTGCCCAAGAAGTCTTTAACTGGTCAGAGAAGATAGATTTGTCTTGTCTGCCTTTCCCTCAGCATCCCTTTCATAGAAACCCAGCTGTTGGTATATATCACAGCCTTGGAAAGTAAGAATTAAAGGAGGTAACTGATGTTAGGCCCTATTTCTGCTCTAAAGTGAGGAAGAAAAATAACATGTTGCAATTTTGGTTTATTATGGAAAGAAGAAAAATAATATGGCTCTCATTGCTTGTGTCGATAAAAAGCTTGACTTGCAGTACATGGATTTATTATACTTAATACTAACTTATAAGTATGCACTATGCACATCAGATTTGCATGAAGAGCAGGGCTCGATCTGTCTGCTTCTGTTCTGTGCTGCTTCAATAATACTGCACAAAGTTTAACCTCCCAAAGTAAATACAGGAAACACAATACATTTTCCTCTGTTCACACAGACAGGAGTGTTGGCAACAACAGACATTTTGAAGCTTTTATTGGAATTACTAGGAAGAAGGAAAGAAAAAGAATGGAAGGGGGACCTGGACAATGTACGGATGTGATGAACCATCCACTGAAATGTAATTTCTTCAAGCATTCCTTTAAATAAGCAATGAAATGAAGGCTAATTATGCAGGCCTCATTAACTTTGTTTCATTCCAGACATACTAAGGACTAGATTCTATATATAGCGCCTGAAAAATTGGCCCCCAAAATATTTCCGCCTAGGCGTATTCTGTAAACCAGACCTAGATGAAGGAGCGGTTTATAGAATATGCTTAACGGGTTTATAGAATAAACCTGCACATAAGTCTAGACGTGTCCATTTGTGCCAAGTAAAACTTGGTGTACATGCCGGCACCTAAGTTTGGTGCGGAGCAGGTGTATTCTATATTCTCACGTGTAGATTTTTGGAATAGCCACAGTCCACCCAGTTCACGCCCCCTTTTTGGCAGCACACATTACAATTTACGCACACCACTTTGCAGAATATGCCTAGCAGGTTGTGCGCCTAAATTCTAATTAAAGGCAATTAGTATCAATAATTCTTGTTAAGTGGCAATTATCGACACTGTGGCTTGTTCAGTACTTAAATTGCACGTGCAAATCCAGAATACGAATGGATTTGCGTGCACAATTCCACTAGTAGACTATTCCACAACTTAGGACTGGCTACTTGAAGATAGAGAGGCAGAGACCAAAGAGAAGTTGGCACAGTCAATAGATTTTTATCAGTAGATCTCAAAGACCATGTAGGTTTATAAATTCTTAGAGTGGACAACAATGTAGATGAAGTTGCATTATTCAGGGGCCTTTTTACAAAGTGGTGGTAAGTGCACCGTGGGCTTACCGCCGGTGGTAGTTCCACTCCCAGCACACGACATTGCTGGCACTAGTGGAAATATTCAAAAAATATTACCAGTGGCGCTAACCCTGCAATAAATGGACAGTGCTGTGCGCTGCCAGGTTACCACCAGGTTAGCGCTGGAACCCTTACTGCCTCCTCAGTGGGTGGCGGTAAGTACGCCTCCCCACATGGCCATGCGGTAAGTGAAATCTTACCGCCTGGCCATTTCTTTTTTTCAGCCTTTTTACCCCTCAGCATGCAGCAAAAGCAGCCCCCATTGCTAGTGCAGGGCCCCTTTTACCGCAGCTTGGTAAAAGGACCCCTCAAAGTTTTAAAAATCAATGTTAAAACTTTAAACTCGATCCTCACTGATATTGGAAGCCAGTGAAGAGATGCTAACATCGGTGTAATATGTTCAGTTTTTGATACACAAGTTAACAAACACACTACTGAACTTTGTGCAATATAAGGCATCTGAAGGGCACAGGCTGGTAAACCAAGCAGAAGAAGATTACAATAGTCAAAATGTGGAAATTTAATGCTTTGTAAGGCTGTATGGAAATTCTCAAAAGAGAGCAAGTCTATGGAGTAGTCTCAATTTGAAAAATACTGTTTTAATTAAATATCTCAGGTGGCTCTGCATAGGTAATACAGTATCTAGTAGCACTCCTAGACATAGGAATCAACTTTTCAAAATGATTGGGGGTGCTGAATTTTTTTTTTTTACAGGTGATGCATTCCCCCCTCTCCCCCCCTCCCCTCCGAGTTCCAGGCCCCTCCTCCCTCTGAGTTCCAGGCCCCCCTCCCTCCCTCCAAGTTCCAGTCCCTCCCTCCATTTGAGTTCCAGGCCCCCCTCTCTCCCTCCCTCCCTCCCCTCTCTCCCTCCCTTCAAGTTCCAGGGCCCCCTCCCTCTGAGTTCCAGGGTCCTCCCCCCTCCCTCTGACTTCCAGGGTCCTCCACCCCTCCCTCCGACTTTGAGGGTCCTCCCTCTGACTTCTCGGGTCCTCCTCCCCCCTCCCTCCCAGTTCCAGGGTCCCCCCTCCCTCTGAATTTTAAAAGTCATCTTACCTCATCAGGGTTACGAAGGCAGCAGCAGTGAAAAGCGTGCAGGCTCGGCGCTTTAGCCCTTCCCTTGGGGCAGGTCCAGAGCTGAGAGAGAGGGGAAGGGCTGAAGCACTGAGCCTGCACACTTTTCACTGCTACTGCCGGCGTAACCCCGACAAGGTTAGATGACTTTTTAAATCCGGAGGGAGAGAGTACCCTAGAACTTGGAGGGAGAGGGAGGGGGAGGCACAACCCTGGAACTCAGAGGGAGGGAGGAAGGGACTTTTAAAATTCTGGACTGGTGAAGGGAACTTCCGGTGGGTGAAATATTGGGGGTGCTCGAGCACCCACAGCACCCATGGAGTTGGTGCCTATGCTCCTAGATATTGAATTTCTCTTTGAATTGGAATAAGACAACCATTCAAAGAAAAATTTGGAGGGCAGTCAGTTGAAGGTATCCTAGTTAAAAATAAAACTTGCAACTTAGCAATGTTTAAATGAAGTCTATTGGCAGTCATCCAGTTTTAAATAATTTAATAGAATATAATAGATGAACTAGAGTCAATTCAATGGAGCCCTCAACTTGGAAAATAAAATTGTAAGTCATCCGCATAGAGTTTATAATTCAGAGCTAGACAAGAAAGTGGTTTACAAATAGGTGTCATGTAAAGATTAAAAGGTAATGTGGAGAAGGCAGAGCCTTGTGGAACAATCGGGGTTAATGGTCATCCAAGCAGAAAATTGGAACCAAGACAAAACAGTGTCAGCAAGATCAAAATTTGGTGGTTTATGGTGTCAAATGCTGCTGAAAGATCTGAAGTGACCCTAAAATATTGTTTTCCATCATCAAATACCATTTTAATTGTATCAAGGACAGATGTAAGAAGTGTTTCTGTATTATGTTTTGGTCTTAAACCAAACTGATGTGTATCTAGTAAATTATGAATATCAATATAATCTTGGAGTTGTTGAAGAACCACATTTTCATGAAGGACACTGGACAATAGTAGGTAACTTAGGATCTAATTTTTCACCTTTTAAAAGTGGGCTCTTGTGGCACTACACCTATATTCAGTGATCTATTTATTAAATTGCTAGAAGAAGCTGTAATACTTTCATTCACAGTTTTAAAGATTGTACAGAATATCACATAATCCATCTTGTACATACATATGTGAGCAAATATTTGCATGCATTCTGAATATTTATGTGCATTACTAGTGCATAAATGTTAGCACCTTGTGACAAGGTCTATGTCCTGTTGCATAGGAAAACCCAGGGCATAAGAAAAGGATAGAGGAGGTAATTAAAACCGAAGAATCAACTTCAGTCTCAGTAGGTGATTATAGAACAGAATCACCCTGTTAAACGTGAGATCCATTTCTAGGGAAAAAGATAGAAGAGGGAAAGTACCTGAGACTTAAAGGCAGGCCCTCTAGCTTCCCCAATAGAAGCAATAGATCAATATTCCCCTCCAATCTAGCTGCAGGTTGAGGCTTAAGGGAGGAGTATACTGCCCTATTAGAGGAAGAAGTTGTGACAGCGCACAGTCTCCCTGTAAAGATGCCATGCTGGAGGAAGCTGGAGTGGAGTCTGTAGGCTGCAACACATGGTATAAGGTATGGGATTCTCTTTTACACTTTTACCTGTGGTTTTTGCTTTCCTCACAAACTGTTTATTTTGGACAAATCTGGAATAAGTCTACATATTCCAGATGACATGACAGTGCTTACCTGCCTGAAAGCCAGTGGATAGTTGCAGAGCAATTCAGGCTATGTGGGTGGTGGCAGTTGGGCAGGCCAAGGCAAGGCCTGATCTTAACTCACACACTTTGTTTTGGGATACATTTGAATTAATGGACAGTTTTCTAAATACATTAACTTGGATGCCTATGGAATTTTGTTGAACATTTGCTGGAACTGGTGTTAAAACCCAAAGAGGATAAAGAGGCCTAAGTGGGAGATTGAGGCCTTCAGGTGACCCCACTAAGATTGAACCACCAGGGAGATAATAAATTGGATGGAAAGGACTTCATGGATTCTCAGGCCACACCTACAAGTGGGTGGTATGTGACACACCTGTTGTATAGAATTATCCCCTAAATATGTAGGGATTCACCCTGGAAGCAAACATAGGTGCTAGAGGCCATTAGCACCAGACTAACACCCATGTTTGCCAGTACAATATGATCAGAAGGTCCTTACCGAAGCATACGAGAGCTTGCAATGGATCAATGCTAATCGCATGCAAATGCAGGAAAAAGGGACTAAAATGAGGCCTTTCCACATCCCTCCGATGCACAGAAAACAACGCCCCAGAAGAAGGGTGCTCTACTGCACAGAAACGTACGCCAACTCGGAGCAAGCACTACTCACATCAAGCAAGGTGATGGGATGAAGGTCCCCTTCTTTCCCATGTAGCTGGTGAAGGATGCAGAGACATGTCATCCGCAGAGGCAGTTTTTGAGGATTTGGAAGGCGTTTCAGCCAGCATGCTGTAGGAACGTAAGGCAAGGGACCGTGCTGCGGGAATGTGAGGGGGCTGGGGGGGGCTGTGTGAGAGAAGCGAGGATGCAAAGGCTGCTGCAGTCTCCAGCTGCCATTCCACTGCTCCTCACTTTGGGTCACTTCCCTCCGCCTTTGCCGTACTGCTTCTCCCGCTGTTGGGCTGTGCATGAGCACAACAGATTTGCTTTGGCACAGCTCTAGTGCACATGTCTAAAGCACAATCCTGCCGCTTAACTTTCTAATGCTTGACACTAACAGCATGCCTATCATTTGCATATTATTAGCATCGAACATTAGGGAATTATTTTTGGGTGTTACTGTTGCGGTATTTTCTGTCGCTATTCTGTACAGTGCCAGAGGTATGAGCATTGGGGCCTACTTGCATGGTGCAGCTGTCATAATAGTAGGGCGTCAAACTTAGCTCCAACTGCACTATCCAAAAAAAGAAAAATTAAACTCCAAACTTGCTCATCCCAAGGCTAGGGGGTTTGCAGAACTGGAGAAAGAAAAGAAGACTAACTGGGGGAAACTTTTCAGCGTATCCACATAAAGATGTAGAAATAATTTATTAATGCAAATACTTTCACACTTTGCAAGAAGACTTCTAGTTAACTACTCAGAGTCACTGGATGAGCAGTATTTCAAAGCAGGGAAACATTCTCAGGCCTCCTTCAGCAGAGCAACAGTTTTACTCACAGTGGGGGATTACATCATAGGATAGGAAAACTTGCATTTCTTTGGAAAGACCACTAGCCTGATTCTATCACAATGTGATGGCTTTTTCCAAAACTAATGGAACACAGATGAGCAATAGCACAGCTACCCAGCTGTTGGCTTCCTGTCATGCTTGCATGTGTGATTTTATCCTCTGATAATTTTTAGTTCTTTCTTGCATATTGTACTTTTTTGGGATCTTGCCAGGTACATGTGACCAGGATTGGCCACTGTTAGAAACAGGATGCTGGGCTTGATGGACCTTTGGTCTTTCCCAGTATGGCAATGCTTATGTACTTATTTTGAATGTTTTAAATGGAATATGTTAGCTTTGAGAAATGTGCATAGCAAATGTCTTTGTATTATGTTCAGTAGAAAAGGAAATGCATTTCTATTTTTAATTCTCCAGTGTTGCAGTACATGCTAAGTTTAACTTCTTGGGGTTCCCAGGTCAGTTTTTGTCTAAATATTTTTATTTCTAATTTGTGAACCCTTGTTCTATATTTGGTAAGGGTCTGTTGCTGTGATAGTAATGGCAGGTGGGGAAGCAGAGAGGAGTGGGGCACCCTCCTTTATTTTCTGGCCTAGGTCCTATCATGGATAACAATGGCCGTGGCCCTTGCTGTATAGCTGGTGGAGATCCCCAAGCATCCCCAGCTGAGGACCTCTTCCAAAGATGGCCAGAACTCCCTTCTACCAAGCTCTGCAGATGGCGACAGCATCATTGAGCCACCGACAACTAAACGTGCGTGGGGTGCTGGCATCAGTGGCTTAGGGATGTTGCTGCTGCCTGTCAAGATTGGTAAAAGGGTATTCTGGCCACCTTAAGAGAAAGTAGTCTTCAGCTGACAGAGCTTGGAGGTCCTTATTATGTTTGGGCTCAGGTCCACCCAAAATTGGCTGTCTGGCTAGGCCACTGGAACATCTCTTTGAAAATATTCTTTTATGGCAGAAATATATTGATTTTTTTATGGCTTGTAGTGAAGAAGTAAACACCTAGTTTGAATTCTTAATTTGGCTCAACACAAGAGATATGACTCTAAAGTTTCAGATGTGTTATGACAAAGAAATTCATTTCTTGATATACTGATCAAATTTAAAGAAGCAGCAAAAAAAAGCACAAAAGAGCCTTCAAGAGTGGAGCAATGGAGAGTCCTTTAATTTAATTGAGCCATCATGGGCCATATGATTCCTTGTCCGGTCAATTAAATTAAAGGATTTTCTATTTGCTCCACTCTTGAAGGTTCTTTTGTGCTTTGTGCACTTCTGGACCCAAATTTTCGCACAAGTTCTCACATTGAACTAGTTGTCACAATAGAGCATTAAAAAGTTATTTGCCATACAGCCAGTTCTTTTGAATAAGAAGGTTATGTTCTGATCATGATGATTTTGAATATTAATCCTGAAGTGATGACAGATTTGAAGAAAGGGGTTATCGCAGAGATTGTATAGAAGAAGGATATAAACAAGCAACATCAGCACGAGTCAAAGACAGAAAAACATGACAAAGAGTAGTCTGTGCATTACCTTTCATATATTTATCTAAAGATATTACAAAGATGTTTTTAAAACATTGGCATATAATTCAGGGTATACAACATTTTGCTGGTAAAGATCTGTTAGTAGCTTATAAAAGGAAGATCTGTCTAAGGGGCCTTTTTACTAAGCTGCAGTAAAAAAGTGGCGGGGGCCGTTTTTGCTGTGCGCTGAGGCCCTATTTACCGCAGCAGGTAAAAAGACCGAAAAAAGACATGGCCATACAGTAAAGATTGCTCTTACCATGTGGCTATGCGGGGGGGGGGGGGGGGGGGGGTCACTGCCACCCATTAAGGTGCCGGTAAGGGCTCCTATGCTAACACAGTGGTAATTGAGTAGCACGTAGAGCAGGGGCGTAGCCAGACTTTGGTGGGAGGGGGGTCCAGACCCCGAGGTGAGGGGGCACATTTTAGCCCCCCCATCGCCGCCCCCCCCCCCCCCCGCCACCACCAACAACAACTTTGACCCCCCCTGACGATGACTCTCTCGACCCCCCCTCCCGCCGCCAACCCTCCCCCGCCGTCACCTTCCTTTGATGGTGGGGGACCCCAACCCCTGCCAGCCGAAGTCCTCTTCCGGCGCAAGGCTTCGTTCTGTTTCTGCGAGTCTGACGTCCTGCACATACAACGTGCAGGACGTCAGACTCGCAGAAACAGAACGAAGCCTTGCAGCCTTGCGCCGGAAGAAGAGGACCTCGGCTGGCAGGGGTTGGTGTCCCCCGCCAGCAAAGGTAGGTGACGGCGGCGGCGGGGGAGGGTTGGTGGGGGAGGGGGGTCAAGACAGTCATCGGCAAGGGGGTCCAGGGCCAAATCTAAGGGGGCCCCCGTGGCCCCACGTAGCTAAGTATGAAATACATTCTGAGGATCCATGGAAACCGAAATAAGACTAGGAAACATTTCTATACACACTTCAGTTGTTGTTTGAAAACTAGACAACAGGAAGATGCTGGACTGGGGAGGAAGGACTGGCTGGGAGCCAATTGTTAAAGTACCTACATATATTTCTAGAATACTGCAAATATTATTCTGTTTACTATATTGTATTTTGCTGTGCATTATTTTGTTTTTTGTTTTTTTTGCGGTGTAGGGAGGGCTCAGGTCCGCACTTCATTTTCCTTTGAGGAGGAGGAAGGAGGAATCAGGGTGGGGGGCTTGGCCCGTACTTCATTTTCCATTGGGGGATGAGATGATCAAAGGGGTAGAGGCATCTGAAACTATTTGTGGGTCCTGGCCAAAATTCATAAGTGGGCCCCGCTAAATATCAGTGATGTCTGGATTAGCCCCAGATATTCAATGTTGCTGCCCCAGACATGGCCCAGCACTGAATATCCAGGGATAATTCTGTCTGCGGTAGTCAGCGTTAAAAAAAAGCACTGCTGAATATTTTTTTAGTTTTTGTGATGTATTTAACTTTTAATCCTATTTTCGGTTTTAAGGTATTTTTATCTGCCTTAAGATTGGCAATTTTTGGTTTAATTCAGTTTTGCATTCATTTTTAGTTTAGAATCACTTTGCGGTGGAAGAATCGCCAGTATAGCACATATACGCATCATTGACACATACAAAGATCATCGGAATGCATGCATCAATGTCAATTTGGAACATATGGGCTGTAAGAGCATTGTTTTAATCATTATTTGACCTTCCTGCTTATTTTCGAAGGAGAAGGGCAGCCATCTTCCTACACAAATCAGGAGATGGGCACCCTTCTCCTAAGGGTGGCCAAATCGGTATAATCGAAAGCCGATTTTGGCCGCCTTCAACTGCTTTCCATCGCAGGGCTGGCCAAAATTCAAGGAGGCATTTCGGCAGTGTAGCGAAGGCGAGACGGGGGCATGGTTAAGAGATGGCCGCCCTCGGCTGATAATGGAAAAATGAAGGGCGGCCCTGACGAGCATTTGGCCGACTTTACGTGATCCATTTATTTTCAGGACCAAGGCTCAACAAGGTGCCCAAACTGACCAGATGACCACCGGAGGGAATCGGGGATGACCTCCCCGTACTCCCCCAGTGGTCACCAACCCCCTCCCACCCTTAAAAAGAAAAATTAAAAACATTTTTTTGCCAGCCTCTATGCCAGCCTGAAATGTCATACCCAGCTGCATGACAGCAGTATGCAGGTCCCTGGAGCAGTTTTAGTGGGTACAGTGCACTTCAGGCAGGCGGACCCAGGTCCATCACCCCCTACCTGTTACACTTGTGGTGATAAGTGTTGAGCCCTCCAAACCCCCCCCCCAAAACCCACTGTACCCACATCTAGGTGCCCCCCTTCACCCATAAGGGCTATGATAGTGGTTTACTATTGTGGGTAGTGGGTTTTGGGGAGGATTTGGGGGGCTCACCACCCAAGGGAATGAAGCTATGTACCTGGGATCAATTAATAAATTCCATTGCAGTGCCCCCTAGGGTGCCAAGTTGGTGTCCTGGCATGTGAGGGGGACCAGTGCACTACAAATGCTGGCTCCTCCCACGACCAAATGCCTTGGATTTGGCCGGGTTTGAGATGGCCGGCCTTGGTTTCCATTACCGGCGAAAACTGAAGCCCGCCATCTCTAAGTCTGGCGATCTCAACATTTAGGTCGACCATCTCTAAGGTTGACCTAAATGTTGAGATTTGGCCGGCCCCAACCGTATTATCGAAACAAAAGATGGCCGCCCATCTTGTTCGATAATACGGTTGGCTCTGCCCCTTCCCAGGGCCGTCCCCGGAGATGGCCACCCTTATATATGGGTGGCCCGTTCGATTATGCCCCTCCTTGTATCAATGTTATTGTTATGCAGTTTAACTGGTAATCAATCATGTCCTCTTTGATTTTGGTTATTGAAAACATTTCTGTATTGATATCAGTTCAAGTAGCTGTTACCTTAGCTTCCTTATTTTGTTTCTGTGGTAATCAATCCCTGGGTTTTTAATACATTTTTGCAGTTTAGATATCAAGTAGCTCATTCAACCTCTTTTTAAATTGATAGTCCATATTTCAAGAAAAAAAGTTATTTACCTTTTTTGCAGACCATGTGACCTTTGAAAGACATAGGCAGTCGGTGGCCCAACTGTTTGGGGAGGCTAAAGGGGGTGGGGTTAGGGGTGGGCCAGGGGTGGAGCTTAAATCCATAATTGTCTGATAACATGCAGAAAAAATAAATAAATAAAAATAAAAGTCACAATTAATACCTTTTATTAAATTTAGATATTAGATATGTATCATATGTCAAAGAATAAAGTGGTTGCTCAAAGCATATTCTAACCACAATCGCTCAACTGCAAAACACTATGCACAACGTTGTCCAAAAACACACTCAGAACCTTACTGTACCATAAATATTACACTGGGCAGACCTAATACACCAATATACCACCCATACGGAAAATGCAGATTGTCAACAATATGAAACAAGGGATCATATCATCACAGTTCTCATGTAGAGCCACAAAACACCCTAATTCATGCTTAATGTGGGATAAAATGCCATAAATAAGTAAATAAATATAAACTTTTAATGTTGAGCACCTGATTCTTAAAGTGGACATATTCCAAACACTATAATAAAAATAAAATGATCTTTTCTACCTTTATTGTCTGGTGACTTTTTCTGATCATGCTGGCCCAGTATCAGTTCTGCTGCTATCTGTCCTCAGTGCAGGTCAGGAAGTCATCCTGGTTAAATATCTCCCTGGCAACCCAGGACACCTCCAGCCAACCCCCCCTGCTTTCCCAGCAGTAAGGTAAACAAACCATAAACCAATTTCTACAACTGCTAGAGGGCTTTCACTGCAGCTCCTGCTGTGAGGATGGAGGTAAATCAACAATTTAATCCCCTCAGAGCAGCTGGACTCCACAGCTGATCCATTCTGCTGCAGCAGGGGGGAGGCTTAGCCTCTCCAAGCCTCTTATACTGGGCGCCTATGTTGAAAGACATATAACTTTTAATCATCTTTCTGACCTCAAGTGCTACTTTCTTTAAATTAGTCACACTCCTCTTACTCTCTTACTTATCTATGTTCCATCTTTGCTTATACCCTATGCTGTGTATTAAATTATTCTATTATGTTTTGTGTTGACATTGTAAGTAGTATACTATGCCATACTTTGTATTGTCAGAATATTTTTACTGCTGTAATTGTATATTGCTTATGTTTGATTTATTTTTACTGTATACCACCTCTAGTGAATTCTTTCAAAAAGGCGGTAAATAAACCCTAATAAGTAAACAAAATAAATAAACGTAAGGGTGTTGAAACTCATATTTGGTTTTATACTACAATACTGTATGCTGCTGGATGACATATAGAAGTGAATTTGCTACTTTGTGCTTTAGTCATGCTTTTGTACTAGAATATCACATTCTACTCTTTGAATGATTGATTTATTGATTATTCCAAAGTTACTGCCTCTCTGATTTGTAAACTGTGAGTTTGGTTATTGCGACTTTTCTGCTCGAATGGTAGATGTGGTGTTTGCCATTTCTATTGGTTTTAGCCATTCTCATTTAAGATGTGCTTTATGGAGCAGGTGGTTCAAGAGAGATGCTGGGCATATGGGGATAGAAAAGGTGAGATCCTGCACTATGGATGAACTGGGATAAAAGGGGAAATGCTGGACATAGGATATGTGAGAAATGGGGAGAGAGGGAAAGTCAGTGAAGGCCATGGAAGGAAAGAGAAGATGAGGGAATATAAGGGTTGCTGAAGGGAGAAGAGGTGAGAAGGAGGAGTAAAATCTGAGTGGATAGAGAAGCAGAAAAATAAAGAAAACTACTATAAATATCCAAGATGTATGTAGGGAAGAAAGTGAAGACAGGAGGAAAGAAAAGAAATAGCAGATTGACAGAAGGCCCTAGGAAGTCAGACAGAAGAAATCAAAATAAAATAAATAAATAAAACAAAAGGTAAATTTTTATTTTCAATGCAATGATTGGAATATGTCAGTTTTTAGAATTTATATCTGCTATCTTTATATTTTGCTCAGTGCAGGGGGAAATGCATCACTGTTTCTATTTCTCTGGTATTGCACTGCATACAGATTGTGGATTCTTGCAGTTTCAATGTAGTTTTGGTCTTTGAATTTCCCATTTTTAGTTTGTGGAAATTAGATCTTCACCAAGTCCTAGAAAGGATTTATGTTATTAAAACCAGAATCACACATTTTTTTTCTATGGTGAGATCTAAGGAGAAATGCCCTAGTCCTGCTCTGCATCTATTATTAGGTGAGGGAGACTTTAGGGGCCAATCATTTTTAACATAAGAATCCTTAACAACATAATTTTAACTACTGCAATTTTTGATGGGCACAACAAGCTGATTCCAAAGATTTAACGTCTTTATTGTATTGCCTGGGAGCATAAGTTTCATTCTTTTTATTGGGAAAAACCTCCCTCTCTCCCTCCCTACTCCCTATCCAGAGCTTTGAGGGGGATCTGCTTTTTTGGTGTCTGGGGGGGTGGGGGTTGCTACCTCATCCCTTGCCTCAAAAAGCTGATTGCCTTGAACTACAAGGAGGAAGAGGCCACACGGTTGAAAGTGTGCCTAGGGCATCAGATACCCTTGTGTCAGCCCTGCCCAGGGCCCATCAATTCTGAATCTATGCCAATACCTCTGCAGGTACCTCAGCCTATGCCTTCTCCATATAAACAAGCTGTTAGACCCAGAACCAAGCCTATGCAAAAGGAGATCCCTTTAGCATTAAGAGGCTGCTGTTATTGCATTTTGGCTAGACGATATACACCTCTACCCTGAGGCGATCTGTATTTCAAAGAAGCAGAAGTCCACATATATGAGATAATAATCCCTTTTGACATTACTGCATACTGAAACCTGCTAGGTCCCCCATTATTCTACTACCTTTCCACAACAGTAATTTGTGGTATACATACACCACTACAGCATATTTTTCCTATATGTGCATCTTTGCTCAAATACCAATTCTCTGAATTTTACTGTGTTAATTCATGGTTACTTTGAAAATGGAGCTCCAGAGTTGGGAGCCAAAAGCATGTCTACAGTCCATCCTCTGTTTTAGCTACTGTAGCAACCCTAAGACTTCCACTTAGCAGCAAGAGAAAAAAACCTCACTTTCCGGGAGTTGGAGGGGTAGTTTAGATTTCAGTTCTGTATTATCATGGCTGTAAGCCAACAAAAGGTCAGACACTAGATGGAAACGTACTAGGGACCTTCCTTTAGCACAGGTCATTAAGAGTAAATCTTAACTGATGAACTTTCTGCCAAAGGATGTCACAGCTTTAGTGCAAAAATGAAAAATGTGAGTTACTGTTCATCTCTGGGACAGAAGTTCATATAAAGTCCACATGGGAGAGAAACCATTTGGATGTATAGAGTGTGGTAAAAGCTTTGGTCAGAAGGTAAACCTCACAATGCACCAGAGAATTCACACAGGAGTGAAACCATTTACATGCCCTGAGTGTGGTAAAAGCTTTGATTGGAAAGAAAGCCTCACACGGCATCAGAGAATCCATAAGGGATGAAACCATTTACATGCACTGAGGAGGTAAAAACTTCAGTTGCATTGGGACAGGTAATTAGGGAATGTACACTCTTGCTATGAAGTATGGAAAAATAGCACTCTGGTATTTAGATATATGTAATGAGACCTCCTTTTCGTCTATAGATCTGAATTCAAAGCCCAAATCTAATGATAAACAATAGACATCAGGTAGAATAGTAGGAAAGTGACATCCCAGGAAAGCAATAGGGCATCCTTGGGGGCACTGCAGTGGACTTTATAAAATGCTCTCAGGTACACATCTCACCATTGCTCCCTTACTTTGTCTGCTGAGCCCCCCCCAAAACCCACTACCCCAACTGTACACCACTGCCATAGCCCTTACAGGTGAAAGGAGCACTAATATGTGGGTACAGTGGGTTTTGGAGGGCTCGCAGTTTCCTCTACAAGTGCAACAAGTAGGGGGAGGTAGAAGCCTGGGTCCACTGTCTGCAGTGCACTGCACCACTGCTAGACTACTCCAGGGACCTGCATACTATTCTGATTGACCTGAGTATTGTCAGGATGGCTGCATGCTCAGGATAGCTGCATGTCAGGATTGATGAAACCAGCTTCTGACTTCTGAGAACTCCCCCCTCCCTCAGGAATCACTAAGGATGGCAAATGGACCAAATGGTACCCAGCTGCCTGCTAGCCCTGTGTTTCCTTAATTACCCCTGATTAACATACCTTTTGTCCTATCTGGGAGCAGGGCTCTCTAAGAACAAAGAAAGCCAGACAGATAGGCTCCAGAACTAGGAACTTCAAAGAGTACAACCTGTGAAAATGGTCACCTTGACTTCAGGAAAGTAAACTGGAGTTTGTAAAGGAGAGCTGACAAACAAAGGCTGGGAAGAAAGGAAGTTGTTTGATTTTCTCTTTGTTCCTGTTAGATATATATATATATAAAGCAAAAGCACATGGCTCGGCTCAGCTCCTTTTTCTTTCTCTGCACACCACCATCCTGAGCCCCAGAGCACAGGGCTCTGGGCTGGCAGTTATTCTTTCTTTCTTTCTTTCTCTGCACGCCACCATCTTGAGCCCCAGAGCGTAAGGCTCTGCTCTTTCTTTTCTTTCCCTGCTCCCCCCTTCTTCTCCAGCTCTACCCCAAAGTGTCTCTCTTCCTCTTAACACCACTATCCTTTCTTTCTCTCATTGATTCCCATCTAAACACACACACACAGATACAGCATTGTACTATTTCCCTGTACTAAGTGCTGTGAGCCTATATATGTACATACAATATACTTTCTATATATATCCAAACCCGTGTGGATTGTGTATTCTTTGGAAACCCACTGCCTCGGTGAACTGGACCCAGGACCATCCCTAGACAATGATTGCTGACAAGTATAACATCTGAGGCAGGCATAGAGGCTGGCAAGTAATATTTTAATCACATTTTTGGGGATGGGAGGGGGATAGTGACCACTGGGGGAGGTGATCCCAGTGGTCATCTGGTCATTTGGGGCACCCCTTGTGTGGAGTAGAGGAATAGCCTAGTATCCAATACAGCAGACCTTGATCCTGGGGAAATGGGTTCAATTCCCACTTCAGCCATTTGCTATAAAAACAGGTCTAGCTCAAAACATCTAAGTTTTAGTCTAGGACATCTTCCATGTCTTAGGAATGCCCAAATCCTGCCCCCTTGAGATTTGGACTGACTTCAGAGAAAGACATCAAAAAAGAGGTTTTGATAATACCGATTTGGACATTTCTGTGAGATAAACATCCAAATGCTGACTTATTTCACTTTTTGGACGTCTATCTCTTTTGAAAATGAGCCTGATAGTGTATCTAGATTTTGAGAAAGCTTTTGACAAAATTCCTCATGAGAGACTCCTGAGAAAATTTAAAAGTCATAGGATAGGAGGCAATGTCCTTCTGTGGATTAGGAATTGGTTACTGGACAGAAAACAGATGGTAAGGTTAAATCCCTAAAATAAATAAAGCCAAAGCACAAGGAAGAAAAGAACAGTACACCCCATTATTTCCAACATCACATCATGTTCATGCTTTAAAAAATTCCTTTGTATATTCTTGACGTGATGTTTTATACTGGGATTACAGCAGCTCAGATCATGCATGGTGAAGCTAAGATAAACAACTCTGCACTAGCAGCAGCAACAACAACATTGCCAAACTCTATAAACACCATGAATAAACAAAGAACACAAATAACTGCACAATAGGAGCTGGGCAGTTTGCTACTTAAAAGCAGAACAAAGTGAAGATAGAAGCTCATCTGAACTGAATATGGAAGCTGCCCCTTTAAGAATAGGCATGCTGCTGGGAGGGCGGAACTGACAGTGCCTCTGCTGCATGAATGTGCTCTCAAGGAGGTTGGATTTGGGTGCTCTAAGAAGCATTACCTTGTGTGCAGTGCTCATGGAGGTTTCAAACCCAAATTGGAATGGAAGGAGATTGTTGCTGCTGTGACATACTGAAGTCACATGATTGCTCTTACTTGTTTGCAGGCTGGTCTTTACTGGGACTGTTCACAGGCTGCTGTTACATAGTAGAACTGTTTCTTGCCAATAAAGTTATGTGAATCAGTATGCCTCTAAGGTGAGCTCCGCACGAGACAGTGAGAGAACATTGATCCGAAGTGAGTGACTCTCCCAGTTTGTATGACTACTACTACTACTTATCATTTCTATAGCTTATGTACTCGCCTCAGAGGAAACGCTGGTTAGTGCGCAGCATTGTAGCTGTGCTAACCAATTAGCACAGAACATGCCCATTCTCCTCTCCCAGATATGCACTCTGCACCAAAAAATTAAAAATATTTTTTAGTACACGGATAGTGCTCACACATAGCAAAATTACCACAGGATGCCTCGTGTCCCGTGGTATGATGTTTTTTTTCTGTGGTAAACACGCGTTAGTGCTTACCTCAGCTTTGTGAAAAGGCCCCTAAAATACTTGTGTGCATACTGGGACTTGACATCCAACAGAGATAAGAAAAAAACATCATGGACACCAATATTGGTTTCTGGATTCCTTGTGTTTTAAAAGAAATTTGATTTTAAATAACTTTAAGTCATACAGTGCTCAGATCAAAACCAGAAATGAGTGAACGACACAGATCATTAAAATAAAAACAGCAAAGCACTGCACAATTGTTCTAAATGAAAGTGCCTATAAAAGAAAAAAACGCTTACTCCACATGAATCCTGGCTCATGCAAGTTTCAGCACAAAGCGCTCATCCCAAGGGAATAAAGTTTTAATCTAAACCACATTAAAAAAAAACACTATCTTATTTCTATTTCACGATGACAATTCAACTTGGCAGAGAGCTGGCTGTATATGGATATCTCCCAGAAAGACCACAGTGTAGGCCCTTGAGCTAGGTACTTCCTGCCTAAAATCTTCTATTGTGCTTCTTATTTACTCATTGATTTTTTTTGTACATGTATTGATTATTCAAGTAATTCTTTACTGTTTTGTCTGTTAAGGCTGTACATCAGTTTTAAAAGGAGAAGCTTTTCCCTGCATATTTTCCTTCACTTCTGCAGCATCCTAGAGGTAAAAATCTTTCTCTAACATTCTCTTGCCAAAATTGCTCCTATGGGCTTTTCATGCAGGAGAACCAATCAATGAAGTAGATTTAACTGTTTTGATGCTATAGTTAAATTTGCCTTATGTACTATCTGCCCATCATAATTAATTGTGTAAATTGTCTTTTAAAAGCTATTGCAATAAAGTATTAATTTTGGAAGCTTTCAAATTAACCAGCCTTTAAAGACATTTATTTTGGCTGGTTCTTTTTTTTTTTTTTCATAATTTGCTGAAGTGGGGTTTGTGGCTAGCAGTGGGCTTTATTTATAGCAGCAATGATCATTTTTCAGATATGTAAATGCAGTATTAGCCACATGAAACTGTTTCATGATTTTTCTTCCCTCCAGTGACAACCAGAACTGACTTGGGTGAGGTGGGGGAAGACGTCAATGGTTAGTATGGGTGGGCACTAGAAAGTCCATTTTCTTTGCCTTCCTTTCCACCACCCCCACCGTCCCCCCCCCCCCCCCAAAAAAAAAAAATTAGCTGGTGAGGACTTCAGCTGCAGTACAATGAGATTGGCATTCTGAGCATCCTCAGTTTTCCCACAGGAACTGAGCAGGCCCAAGAACCAAGCATACTCGCAATGCCAGGGTCAGCAGCTCAACATGCTGCTGCTGAGTGCCACACTTTAGTGACTGAACTCAGCTCCAGATTTCTTCAACAGGTGGGGCTGGGGCTTGGGCTTCCCCCCCCCCCCCCCCCTCCAGATTGGTGCACCTAGCTGCTGGATGGACCTGAGGGTAAAGTGGATGCACCCAGACTCACCTGTGTCTATGTCCTTGCTTTCCTCCCTCCTCATATGTGGGCAAAAGTATGTGCACTATTACTTTTAGTATATGAAAAAAGGTTGGCGTTAGTACAAAAAGTGAAAGTACTTTTACGCTTACTTTAATGTTTGTCATGTATTGTTTATTTGGATTTATCAACCAGTTTCCTGCAGATAGTCACCCCAATGTGGTATGCGGCAAGTTTAACCGAACATATACAATTTACAATTATAGTGACAGTTTGACCACAATAAAATGCTCAAATACCGCTAGCATAGTGCATGATTAGAATAGCAACATAAACTTGGGACTAAGCAAATTCAATTGTAATACCAATAATATGACACAATGTCAAGACAGTATACATTAAAATAAAACAGTAAAATATTCAACTAACAATTCATAGTAAAACATTCATGCCATAGAGACATGATATTTCCAGTGTCAGCACAATACACATGAAACCATCTTACTAGTGGAGACATTCAGAAGTGGAATATAGAGACAGGCAAGACAGAGTATGGCAAAACAATTAGGAAAGATAAAAGAGGGTGATTAACTTGAAGAAATAATTGCAAGTACATTCAGATAATGTACCAAGTACCAAAACCCCTTTGCCCCTTATCTTGTGGGTGTTGGACTAAGTAAGAAATATGATTGTTCTACAGCAGTTACAGATAAGTACCTCTGTGATTTCTTTTGAAACATATGGAATGGAATATTTGCTGGTGTTTGAAGACTAGTAGAAACTGGACTTTGATTTTTTGAACTATTAGCATGGAGAACTGAACTTCAGGTTTAAGAGATTACATGATGTGTAACACTGGGACTATGAGCTTATAATGGAAGTATGCATAATTTTTATTTTTTAAAATCTGTTTTTGGTTTAGGAGTATGTTTGATGTGTTTAAGAAGGTAGATGATTTATCCTCAGATTCTTTAAATGGCGCTTTAAATTGTGCTGTAAATTTGCACATGCAATTTAATTAACGAGCCAATTAGCGCTGATAATTGTACCCTATTATCAATGGTAATTGACATTAATTGAATTTATGTGTGTAAATTTATGCACCTGGATCCACTCATAAATTTTACATGCAGCTCCTAAAAGGGGGCATGGCCATTGGAGGACACCCTCGCACCATCCATCTCCCATCCCACAAGGCGCACTAATCCCCAGCCCTGGTTGACCCCTTGCATCCATTACCTTTGCTCCTGCGCCCGATCTGCTGAACACCTCTGGAGAAAATCTCACAGTTATTCAGATTTCCTTCATTACAAATTCTTGCTATCCTCCTTCCAGTCCTCCCTATTCCTTGCCAAACAGGGCTACTACACCCAGTTGACCAATTCTCTTAGCTCCAACCCTCGTCGTCTCTTCCCCACCCTTAACTCCCTCCTCAAAGTGCCCTCCACTCCCACCCCCCCTCACTCTGTCCTCAATCACTGGCTGACTACTTCCGCGACAAGGTGCAAAAGATCAACCATGAATTCACTACCAAGCCACCTCCTCCTCTTCACCCTTCAACCCTCTCCCTCAACCAACCAACCCTGGCCTCTTTCTCCTCCTTTCCTGATATCACCAAGGAGGAAACCGCCCGCCTTCTTTCCTCCTCGAAATGCACCACTTGTTCCTCTGATCCCATCCCCACCAACTTACTTAACACCATCTCTCATACTGTCACCCCCTCCATCTGTCATATCCTCAACCTCTCTCTCTCTCCACTGCAACTGTCCCTGACACCTTCAAGCACACTGTAGTCACACCTCTCCTCAAAAAACCATCACTTGACCCTACCTGTCCCTCCAACTACCGCCCCATCTCCCTCCTACCCTTCCTCTCCAAAATACTTGAGCGCGCCGTTCACAGCCGCTGCCTTGATTTTCTCTCCTCTGTGGCCATCCTCGATCCACTTTAATCCGGTTTTCGCCCTCTACACTCGACAGAAACAGCACTCTCTAAAGTCTGTAATGACCTGTTCCTTGCCAAATCCAGAGGCCACTACTCCATCCTCATCCTCCTCGATCTATCCGCCGCTTTTGACACTGTCAATCATGATTTACTTCTTGCCACACTGTCCTCATTTGGGTTCCAGGGCTCTGTCCTCTCCTGGTTCTCCTCTTATCTCTCCCACCGCACCTTCAGAGTACACTCCACCCCCATCCCGCTCTCTGTTGGAGTTCCCCAGGGATCTGTCCTTGGACCCCTTCTTTTCTCAGTCTACACCTCTTCCCTGGGCTCACTGATCTCATCTCATGGTTTCCAGTATCATCTTTATGCTGATGACACCCAGCTGTATCTCTCCACACCAGACATCACCGCGGAGACCCAGGCCAAGGTATCGGCCTGCTTATCCGACATTGTTGCATGGATGTCCAACCGCCACATGAAACTGAACATGTCCAAGACCGAGCTTATTGTCTTTCCACCAAAACCCACTTCTCCTCTTCCACCGCTCTCGATCTAACACCCTCATCCTCCCCGTCTCATCCGCCCGCAACCTCGGAGTCATCTTCGACTCCTCCCTCTCCTTCTCTGCGCATATCCAGCAGACAGCCAAGACCTGTCGCTTCTTCCTCTTTAACATCAGCAAAATTTGCCCCTTCCTCTCTGAGCACACCACCCGAACTCTCATCCATGCTCTCATTACCTCTCACCTTGACTACTGCAACCTACTCCTCACTGGCCTCCCACTTAACCATCTATCCCCCTTTCAATCCGTTCAGAACTCTGCTGCATGTCTTATATTCTGCCTGAACCGATAGACTCATATCACCCCTCTCCTCAGGTCACTTCACTGTCTTCCGATCAAATACCGCATACAGTTCAAGCTTCTCCTTCTTACCTACAAATGCACTCAGTCTGCAACCCCTCATTACCTCTCTACCCTCATTTCCCCTTACGTTCCCGCCCGAAACCTCCGCTCACAGGACAAATCCCTCCTCTCAGTACCCTTCTCCACCACCGCCAACTCCAGGCTCCGCCTATTCTGCCTCGCCTCACCCTATGCTTGGAATAAACTTCCTGAGCTCTTACGCCAAGCCCCCTCCCTACCCATCTTCAAATCCTTGCTCAAAGCCCACCTCTTCAATGTTGCTTTCGGCACCTAACCTTTATACCTTTCAGGAAATCTAGACTGCCCCAATCTGACTGCCCCTACTTGACTGACTGTACATTTGTCCTTTAGATTGTAAGCTCTTTGAGCAGGGACTGCCCTTCTATGTTAAATTGTACAGCGCTGCGTAACCCTAGTAGCGCTTTAGAAATGTTAAATAGTAGTAGTAGTAGTAGTAGTAGTAGTAGTAGTAGGGTAGGGCGGATCAGGGGGCATTTCTGCAATTTCTGCGCATTGTTACAAAATAAAGTTATACCGTGCCTAATTTAGGCGTGAGGACTTACACTAGGGTTCAGTTGGTGTAAATGCTCATGTCTAAAATTAGTCGTGGATCCCAGTGCATAACTTTGAGTGCTGATTATTGAAAAGCACTAAGTGCTATTTTTTGGCGCCATTTATAGAATTTAGGGTTCGATTTTCTAAGCCATGCAATAGGCGTGCTAGCATTTTTAGCACACACTAAAAATTAGCATATGCTAACGCTAGAGATACCCATAGGAATATATGCATGTCTCTAGCATTTAGCGTGTGCTAATTTTAAAAACGTTAGCGCACCTTAGTAAAAAAGAGCCCTTAGTCCTTAGCTTACATATATTGGTCTAGCCCGTTTGAAGTGAGAACTTCAATAGGTCTTGTGACCTGAGAAATTATCTGATGTGACTATCTCTGATACCACTGATACATATATTTTTTTGTCGGGCACTAGTGAATATTTCTGCTTAATTCATTTACTGTTACTGAACATAATGTGCGAGCACAGGATCCTCAAGAGAGGTCCTACAAAGACAGCTCTGATGTTCATTTATTCAAGCCCAAAAAGATCTTATAGTTTGTCCAACAAAGTTTTTTCCATAGACAAATATACTAGTATTTGTACACCGCTCCGAAGGTACTTGATGGTTGGTGAGGGACATAATCGAACATGGCTGGCCTGAGAGATGGCCGGCTCCGCAAACAGACGGGACAAGCTGTATTACTGAAACAAGATGGCCAGCCATCTTCCGTTTCGATAATACGGTCGGGGCCGGCCAAATCTCAACATTTAGGTTGAGATGTACAAATCGCCGGCCTTAGAGATGGCCTGCATCAGTTTTCAGCCATAATGGAAACCGAGGCCGGCCATCTCAAACCCGGCCAAATCCAAGGTATTTGGTTGTGGGAGGGGCCAGCATTCGTAGTGCACTGGCCCCCCTCACATGCCAGGACACCAACCGGGCACCCTAGGGGGCACTGCAGTGGACTTCATTAACTGCTCCCAGGTACATAGCTCCCTTACCTTGGGTGCTGAGCCCCCACAATCCCCCCCAAAACTCACTCCCCAAAACTGTACACCACTACCATAGCCCTTATGGGTGAAGGGGGGCACATACATGTGGGTACAGTGGGTTTCAGGTGGGTTTTGGAGGGCTCCCATTTACCACTACAAGTGTAACAGGTAGGGGGGGCCTGGGTCCACCTGCCTGAAGTGCACTGCAGTACCCCCTAAAACTGCTCCAGGGACCTGCATACTGCTGTCATGGAGCTGGGTATGACATTTGAGGCTGGCATAGAGGCTGGCAAAAAATGTTTTTTATGGGTTTTTTTTAGGGTGGGAGGGGGTTGGTGACCAGTGGGGGAGTACGGGGAGGTCATTCCCTCTGGTGGTCATCTGGTGAGTTGGGGCAACTTTTTGAGGCTTGGTCCTAAAAATAAATGGACCAAGTCAAACCGGCCAAATGCTCGTCAAGGCCGGCCTTCTTTTTTCCATTATCGGCTGAGAGCAGCCATCTGTTAACCACTCCCCAGTCCCGTCTTCACTACGCCTCCAACATGCCCCCTTACACTTTGTCCGCTCCTGTGACGGACTGCAGTTGAAGCCAGCCAAAATCGTGTAAACCCCCTAGTCGTGGAGCAGGTAAATTACAATAATTAAAGAAATAAATATATATGAATGTCACAGTTTCACATAGGGTTCCCAAATAAACTCCACGCAGCCAAGGGATTTGACAAGAAAAAAATATTAAAGGTTTATTAAATGATAAAATAAATAGAAACACTTGTTGGTTATGTTCCTAAATGTTGGTACCAATTGTTAAGCTTTGATGGTATTAGATAAAGCTAGTGCAAGGTATTAAATACTTTGTGGTAAGTTACAAAGGAAATAAAGATAATAACATGTTCAAAATTACAATCACAGTTACCAAGACCCCAACCCCACTTCTGCAATAACACAAAACATCCCAAACATGTATACAGCTCTAATTATTGCACTCAGATCTGATATATTTTTTTTTGCAGTTTGTGTGCACACAATAATGTTACCGGTATATCAAATCTTCGCTAGCATCGCCGCTTTCTTGCGTTGGGTACCTTGGTCTTCTCCATATCCACGTCTCCTCGGTTGGCGAGGTCAGCTCACCGGCTCAGGAACTCCAGGATACCTACTGCTCTGACTCAAAAAAACTCAAAAAAGGAAAACCCTGACTCCATGTGCTTGGTGTGTGTACTAACCTCAATCAGTATTTTCTTTGGCAAAGGACCTTGTGGACTAACTAGATTCAAATAAAAAAGATAAGCAGGGGAAATTCCTATCTAACCCTCCCAAAACATGACCCCTTTTCTTTTGTTTTGCTATACAACCACCCTCTAATCACACTGCTGGACTGCTAAACTAAATCTCCTAAAGGCAGGCACTCACAGGACTCGAGGCTTAGGCTGGGCAGCTTTTCCCCAGGCAACTGGCTTCTGTCTGGATTCTCCTGAGACAGGCACTCAAAGAAACAGTTCCTTTTTAGTCTGGGCAGCTTTTTTTTTCCCCCAGGGCAGGCTTCTGTCTGGATTCTCCTGAGGCAGGCACCCAAAGAAACAGTTCCTTTTTAGTCTGGACACTCAGGGCAAGGGGGGGGGTGTCTCTCTCCTTGTGGGGCTTCTTCCCTCTCCGGATAAGCCTCTTCTTTACAGGACAGACAGTCACATGGCCGCTTTCTCCTCTCTGGACAGGCAAACACACAGAGGGATGCGCTGGGTGGACTTCTGGGATTCAGGGACCTCACCAAGCTGCTCTCTCTTCAGCTCTGCACTGCTCCCAACACACTCCAGACCCCCTTCTTCTCCTCCTCTGTTCCTGTCTGCTTTAGTGCCCGCCCCCTTATAGGACTCACCAGCTCCCTCTCTTCATCTGGGGCTCATCAGTGGATCCTTCTCTTCCAGCTTGCAGCTGTCTCTTCTTGCCAGAGAATACCCTTCTCTGCCCCAGCTTGTACACTCCTGCCTGGATTCGATTTTCTTTTGCCCTCAGACCATGCTTGCAGCCTCCATTGTCTCGGCTCGTCCTTCCTCTTCCCTGGCTGCCTTTGGACTCCCTTCTTTTTCTTTGTTCCACCTTGCCTGTCCCCTGGATTGGCTTGAAATTCACATCAATCTAAGGGTCAGACTGCCTCCTGCCACCTCATTGGTCCAAATTTGTGCCCTTTAGCAGATCTTGGCTCCTATTGGCTGTCTTCCACACTGCCCCTCCTCTACTTCCCAGCTTGCTTTGGGGCCTCAGCCAGCAAATTGGGAGCCTTGTACCAGATTTCACTACCCTTTTCCCACAGATTCAACCTCGTGAAACTTTAAACACACCTCTAGCAGCCATGGACACCTTTGTTTTACAGCAGTGCTGGAGCATCATAAACACTTTAAACATTTTAACTAAAAGGTGTCAGTGTTGTGCTGCCCTGAGACCTCTGTACCTCCCTGTCCTCTGCAGGATGCCCCCCTTCCAGGAAAATAAGGGGGGGACAAGGTAAAGGCTTCTTTTTTTTTCTATATTTACAATTGGCTTTCGATTATGTCGATTTGGCCAGGCTTGAGAGATAGCCGGCCATCTCCCGATTTGTGTCGGAAGATGGCCGGCCTTCTCTTTCGAAAATAAGCAAGATAGTAAAAAAAAAAATTTAATAAACTTGAAACTTTAAAGAAATTACATTTTCCAACCGTCTTTTGGACTTTCAAAACTCTTGCTGCTATGGTGATGGAACAACAGTGCCCACATTTAAAATGGCCTACAAGTGGTACATTGTAATAGGTCATTCAATTTATTCACAAGCCTCCTATGAGGAATAGTATCAAAGGCTTTGCTGAAATCTGATTAGTCTGCATTTGATATGTGCCTTTGATCTAATTCTCTAGTCACCAAATTGAACAAGTCAATCAGATTTGTTGAACACAATCAGCCTTTGGTAAAACCATGCTGCGTCAGATTTTGTAGTTCCCTGGGTTCCATATAGATAGTTCACTGTCTTTTCCTTCAGTGGGATCTCTGTTTTTCCCACCACTGAAGTAAGACTCACTGGCTTACTGTTTCCCACCTTTTCTCTTTTACATCTTTTGTGAAGAAGGTTCACAGCTGAGCTGCCCCTCTCCAAAGCTGCGGAACCTCTCCTGTCTCTAAACATCTAATAAATACATTATGCAGCAGACACACTTGAACCTCTCTGAGCTCCTTTAAAATCCTGGAATTTATCTTTTCCAGTCCAGTTGCTCTTTTCACTGTGAGTTTTGAAAGTTGTTCATGAACTCTCTGTTTTATGTGAACATTGTGGTATCTACTCCATTCCTATACGTATCTTTCCTGGGCATCTGCAGGGTCTTCTTCCAGAAATACCAAAACGAAATGTGTTCAGCAATTTCGCCTTTCCCTCATCATATTCCACACAGTGGTCCTCTGCCCATTTCAGCCTTACATTCCATCTCTGGCCTTCTTCTTCTCCCAGACAAGCCACTGAAAAACAGAATTACTGCTCAGATTTCTTTGGCTACACTGAGAAAATTAAGAAATGCAGGACTCTGTGTTAGGAGGAGTGGGTTGTATAGAAAAGAAAACCCTTGTTCCTAGTGACCTTGTGGGGTCATTTTTGTGTCTAGGACTGGCCTGGCAGGAGCACTCCTCAGGCAGACTCCAGCAGAAAGGAACCTCTTTGAGTTGTTTCACTGCAGTTACCCTCCTCCTTTCCCTTTTCCCACTGTACCCCAAGTCTTATCCATGTGTAAAAATGCAGCTAGGCCACTGGATGGTGTAAGTCATAGGGTGGGAGGTCTATAGTGTCCAGGCTGACTCTTAGCTGCTTGTCATCTCCTTGGCTCTGTTTCCACTCCAAGTTTCAAGTTTATTGAGGGCTTATTGCCCCCGCCCATCACCAGTTGCATCTAGGCGGCTTACATACTAAACAATAGAGAAACCAAAAAAGGGAAAACGAAGACCAGAAACAAGAGGGAAGAGAGCAGAACTACAAATTGATAGGATAGCAAGGGGGGGGGGGGGGGGGGGGTACAAAAGAGGGGATAAGCTCCAGACTTATATTTGAAAAAGGGGAAACCTATATATATACGTGACGGCTCTAACCATAAGCATCCCAGAAAAGTTTTTAAATCGGTTTTGAAATTTTGAAGTGTCATATGTCCCTTCAATGATTGTGGGAGTTTGTTCCAGTTTTGTGTGCTGAAAAAATGCAGATCGTGTGGGCTCATGGTGATTTTTCCGGAAAGATGGAACAATCAGGAGGTGTTGAGCTGTTGATTATAGTGTTCACAAGGAAATATAAGGGGTTAGGAGGCAAGAGAGTTATTGATGTTCGCCAGATATTATAATCTTGTGTACCAAAAGCAAAGTTTTGTATGTAATTCTGTGTGGTGGGTAACCAATGCGCTTTCCTGAGAAGTGGGGAAACATTGTCAAATCTTTTTGATCCAGTGATCAGTTTTATGGTGGTGTTTTGCATGAGTTGTGACAAATAGCTTTGTGAATAAGACCATTGTAAAGAGCAATACAGTAATCAAGTTGAGTTATGACAAAAGAGTGGATCATCTACTTGCCAAAAGTGTGCAACATATCATTAAACTAAGGAGGCTAGGGCTTTTCAGCTTTTCAGCTTGGAGAAGAGACGGCTGAGGGGAGACATGATAGAGGTATATAAAATAATGAGTGGAGTGGAACAGGTGGATGTGAAGCGTCTGTTCACGCTTTCCAAAAATACTAGGACTAGGGGGCATGCGATGAAACTACAGTGTAGTAAATTTAAAACAAATCGGAGAAAATTTTCTTCACCCAACACATAATTAAACTCTGGAATTTGTTGCCGGAGAACGTGGTGAAGGCGGTTAGCTTAGCAGAGTTTAAAAAGGGGTTAGACGGTTTCCTAAAGGACAAGTCCATAAACCACTACTAAATGGACTTGGGAAAAATCCACAATTCCAGGAATAACATGTATAGAATGTTTGTACATTTGGGAAGCTCGCCAGGTGCCCTTGGCCTGGATTGGCCGCTGTCGTGGACAGGATGCTGGGCTCAATGGACCCTTGGTCTTTTCCCAGTGTGGCATTACTTATGTACTTACAGTGGGGGAAATAAGTATTTGATCCCTTGCTGATTTTGTAAGTTTGCCCACTGACAAAGACATGAGCAGCCCATAATTGAAGGGTAGGTTATTGGTAACAGTGAGAGATAGCACATCACAAATTAAATCCGGAAAATCACATTGTGGAAAGTATATGAATTTATTTGCATTCTGCAGAGGGAAATAAGTATTTAATCCCTCTGGCAAACAAGACCTAATACTTGGTGGCAAAACCCTTGTTGGCAAGCACAGCGGTCAGACGTCTTCTGTAGTTGATGATGAGGTTTGCACACATGTCAGGAGGAATTTTGGTCCACTCCTCTTTGCAGATCATCTCTAAATCATTAAGAGTTCTGGGCTGTCGCTTGGCAACTCGCAGCTTCAGCTCCCTCCATAAGTTTTCAATGGGATTAAGGTCTGGTGACTGGCTAGGCCACTCCATGACCCTAATGTGCTTCTTCCTGAGCCACTCCTTTGTTGCCTTGGCTGTATGTTTTGGGTCATTGTCGTGCTGGAAGACCCAGCCACGACCCATTTTTAAGGCCCTGGCGGAGGGAAGGAGGTTGTCACTCAGAATTGTACGGTACATGGCCCCATCCATTCTCCCATTGATGCGGTGAAGTAGTCCTGTGCCCTTAGCAGAGAAACACCCCCAAAACATAACATTTCCACCTCCATGCTTGACAGTGGGGACGGTGTTCTTTGGGTCATAGGCAGCATTTCTCTTCCTCCAAACACGGCGAGTTGAGTTCATGCCAAAGAGCTCAATTTTTGTCTCATCTGACCACAGCACCTTCTCCCAATCACTCTCGGCATCATCCAGGTGTTCACTGGCAAATTTCAGACGGGCCGTCACATGTGCCTTCCGGAGCAGGGGGACCTTGCGGGCACTGCAGGATTGCAATCCGTTATGTCGTAATGTGTTACCAATGGTTTTCGTGGTGACAGTGGTCCCAGCTGCCTTGAGATCATTGACAAGTTCCCCCCTTGTAGTTGTAGGCTGATTTCTAACCTTCCTCATGATCAAGGATACCCCACGAGGTGAGATTTTGCGTGGAGCCCCAGATCTTTGTCGATTGACAGTCATTTTGTACTTCTTCCATTTTCTTACTATGGCACCAACAGTTGTCTCCTTCTCGCCCAGCGTCTTACTGATGGTTTTGTAGCCCATTCCAGCCTTGTGCAGGTGTATGATCTTGTCCCTGACATCCTTAGACAGCTCCTTGCTCTTGGCCATTTTGTAGAGGTTAGAGTCTGACTGATTCACTGAGTCTGTGGACAGGTGTCTTTTATACAGGTGACCATTGCCGACAGCTGTCTGTCATGCAGGTAACGAGTTGATTTGGAGCATCTACCTGGTCTGTAGGGGCCAGATCTCTTACTGGTTGGTGGGGGATCAAATACTTATTTCCCTCTGCAGAATGCAAATAAATTCATATACTTTCCACAATGTGATTTTCCGGATTTAATTTGTGATGTGCTATCTCTCACTGTTACCAATAACCTACCCTTCAATTATGGGCTGCTCATGTCTTTGTCAGTGGGCAAACTTACAAAATCAGCAAGGGATCAAATACTTATTTCCCCCACTGTATGTAAATACATTCCCCACTCTTGCTATCAGAGTTCAAGCTTAGTATGCTGTTGGCATTTGTATTTTTTATTTAGTCAGGATTTATACTATAGATTGCCTGATTTAGCAAATCCCTAACCAGAGATCTTGATATTCACAAGGGATCCACATGTTAAAAAAATAATTTTTTTTTTTTTTTTTACAGATTCCAAATTCCTCAGTTTCTTTGTTTCATTCTTTTCTATTCAAGTTAATTGGGAAAGCAATATTGCACACTAGCCATGGGCTTTTTCATGTATTTGTAATCAAACTTACCACATGGCACCAAAATAAGGGCAAAGGACACTAATGGTGTAAAAGCCTTCTTATTTCAGGAAACTTAAAATGAATGGATAACCAGGGAAGGTACAAACGATTGAGGTATAATTTTCAGTGTGTAGTGGATATGGTGAAAAAGACGTAATTTATTCTTAGTGAAATGAAATGAGAATATCGACTTATATTTTACTGGGGTCGATATTCACAGTGATTTAACCAGCCAGGAGAGGCTCCTGACTAGTTAAATTGCCTGTTCAGAGCTATCTGGGGATATTCAGTGGCACTTAACTGGATAGTGCTACTGAATATCCCTTCTAACTGCCTTAACTGAAATCAGCTTTATTGTAGGTAGTCGGGGGGTGGAGTTGGGGCAGAGTCGATATTCAGCACGTAACTGCATGAGGAAACAGACAATTCTTTCTAATGGCCAACTACTAACAGCATTAAAAAGAGCAGTGGTGCATCCTTTGCTAAAGAAGAACAATCTTGACAAGGACAAACTTGAAAGTTATTGGCCAATATCCAACATCCCATTTCTAGGAAAACGTATAGAAGAAACCTAACCATCTATGTTCAACTCAGAGACTGGCTAGAAGAGATAAACTGGCTAGATCCATGTCGATCTCGATTCAGACCTTATTATGGAACAGAAACAGTCCTCGTATCCCTACTAGATGGTCTTCACAGAAACTGAGATGGGGATTTGCCTTGGTGTTAGTACTACTAGATTTCTCAGCAGCTTTTGACACTGTGGATCACGATATCATGATAGTATGACTGGCAGAAACAGGTATCAATGGAACAGTACTTGCTTGGTTCAGATCCTATCTATCACACAGGCAACTGTCCATACTGTTTGGCAGCACTTCATCGCCACCATGGGCATTGACTTGTGGGGTACCACAAGGATTAATACTGTCACCTATTCTGTTCAACATCTACCTCAAGCCAGTAGCCGAGCTGATTCGATTGGTGAACTCTCAGTTCTATATCTACATAGATGATATGCAGATACTCATTCCATTGAGCCTGACTTACCCACAGCCCTGAATAAACTGACTACCTGTCTAGCATCAATTCAAGAATGGGCTAAAAACAACAAACTCTGCCTGAATCCAAGTAAATCCGAACTTCTATGGGTCTCTAACACAATTGGGCACATACCTGACATCAAAATCTCTTTTGAGAAATACAAACCCCCCCTCATATCACAAGTCAGGAACCGATTCAACACTTACTCTAATTCCCCAAATCTAAGCAACCCTCAAGAGCTGCTTCTATCATCTGCGACAACCACCCTGCCTGAGAAGACAAATCTTGTCTCAGTTGTGCATGGCATGATAACATCAAGACTGGATTACTGTACTGCACTCTTCAATGGTCTGACTACAAAGAGTCTGCACCAGCTCCAATTGATTCAGAATGCTTCAGTAAGACTAATAGAATGTTGTAAGCAATGTGACTACATCACACCATTTTTGCAAAAACTTCACTGGCTACCAGTACAATTTAGGGTTAAATTTAAAACTGTATGTGTGATCTTTGAGGTCCTGAAAGGAAATGGCCCAGAATATTGAAAGAACAGGATTACCCTCTACACACCCTCCCAAGGAATATCCCTAACCACACCCTCTCCAAAGCACATCATATGATGTGATACCCGCAAGCAAGGCTTCCCTGGAGTAGCCCCCACAATCTGGAATGCACTCTGGAATGCTTTGCTTAACACAATGGAAGAAGTAACTAACTTGCTAGTCACACACACACACACACACACACACACACACACACACACACATACAAGGGGTGACACTGGCTGTACATACTGTAGGCAGACATGTTTATCCACTCCTATCCTAACTAAGATAACATTCAAGCACCTTTCTGATCTCATTTGCAGCTTTCTTAAATTAATCCCCCTATGTTCTTATTCCTGGTACTCCTTACCTATTTATATTTACTTCCTTACTCCTTACCTATTTATATTTTCCATATTTGCTTATACCCTATGCTGTCTATTAAAATATTTTATTATGTATTGTGTTGACATTGTAAGTATGATACCACGCCATACTTTGTATTGTAATCTGAATATTTTTACTGCTGTAGTTGTCTATTGTTTATGTTTGACTTATTCTTGCTGTACACCGCCTTGAGTGAATTCCTTTAAAAAGGTGGCAAATAAATCCCAATAAATAAATAAATAAATTCAGTCCTATCTTTGTCCAGTTTCACTTATCTGATTAAGGGCTGAATATTGACAATATTCAATGCCAGTGCCCAGACAAGACCAGCATTGACTATCCAGACATAAAGCCGTTGGCCAGTACAAGAAATCGCTGGCTGTCACCAGCTGAATATTTATCCCAGTGTTTATGTTTTTTGTTAGCTTTATATCCTATGCTTTATTTGTGCTGTGCTGAGAATGATGTGAACAGCGGAAGATGAGAACAGCGTGTGCTGTTACATGTGCCTTGCACACGTAGGTGCATAGAAGAGAGACACATGCTACTTCATAAGATATCATGTGCTATGGTGGTGGTGGGGGGGGGGGGGGATTCAATAAATGGTGCCCAAGTTAGGCACTGGGTTGATCTACGCTAAGCTAGTATTCTATAAAGGCTGCTCTGTGTGGAGTTTTTTTATATAGAATACTTGCTTAGCGTGCATTTCTCACCTAAGTCTGGGCATGAGCCCTTACGCCTGCCAAAGGCTTCTGTACATGCTGGTACCCTACTGATGGCCGTTAGGCATGTGAATGCAGGTATCCTATAGCATCATGCCTAAATTCTAGGAACACCCCTGATCCACCCATGCCTTTCCCATGGCCACACCCCCTGTGGAGTTAAGTGCTATGAAATGTAGGCGATCATGTTATAGAATATGGTGTAGGGTAGATCCAGACATATCTCCTTATTACTGCCAATTAAGTGCTTGCTAAGTCCAATAATTGATTGTTAGTGTCTAATTGACTAATTAGTTTATGTGCGGATCTGGGATCTGCGCCACAAAATCTGGGGGATAGTGTGTAACTGCAAGGGGACCTGCAAGTGAGAGGAGAATGGGAGGGGCTTGGGATTGTCTCCACCTTAAAGAATACTATGCGTAACACACTTTGCATGGCGCACAGGCACGTACATTTACACCTGCCACTGACCTGCTGTAAATGGTTGGGTCTAGATTTAGGCACCCAGGCTACTATTCTATAAAGACATCTTGGTGTACAGATGCCATTATAGAACTGGAACTCAGCGTGTGGCATTGGCACATACCTTACTGGAGGCACCAAGTTATAGAATTGACCCTTAAATGCATAAAAAATAAAGCAAAAACAGCAATAGCACAAAGACTCAAAGCCAAAGTAACAGGGGTAAAGCAAAAAAATCCTGTCAGCACTAACAGGGTTAGGTTAGGGTTACAGTTTAATGGGGAAATGAGCACTTGGGTGGAGGGGGGGGGGGCACGAAGGAGCATCCAACTAAAACCATAGACAGATTTCTCTTAGGACAATCTGACAGCAAGAGCCTACTTTCTGTCACACTGCCAGAAAGATCACATTAGAAGACTTAGGACCCCTACTTTTGAAAGGAAGACTGGAATGCAGCCTGGATGCTCATCTCACAAAAGGGCTACTACTGAACTGTCCCAAATACAGTATCTGGGACAGTATGTTTGTAACATGCAAAATCAATAAAGAATTCTATCTGCATCTTTTTGGGGTATCTGTAAAGCTGAAAACCACTCCTCATTTTAATAATACTATGCTAAAACAAGTCAGTCTGCTGGACTTATTTGAACATGGCCCACTCTTACAATAGTCCAGAAATGTTTGCAGTAGGTAAGGGTGCTGTCACTGTGATACTGCAGGTCACCCACCACACAATGTGCCAGACTTTAGTAAGAGTAAGTGCATGCCCTCTGCCTTGCAATTGTAGCTTCAATGCAATATAATCACTCATTTCTATGCAAACACACCAGACTTTAATAGTGGAATGACTATCAAAGCCATCAGACAATCATTTCGGTGCACCCACACAGTGTGCCAAGCCTCACTAGAAGAATGACTGTCACCCATAAAGACAGAGTGTTGTGCCCTTTGTCCTGCTTCCCCTGTCCTGTCTCTGTCAGTCATCTGATCGTTTATAGTCATGCCCCTCACTACAGAGTTTGCCTTTTGCTGTATAAACTGCAGTTCAACTACACACAGCCTCAGATTATTTTTCTGACATACAGACTAGGCCAACTTGTGCTTGAACCTTCAGTGTGCTATTATTATATGCTTTATTTCTGTCTAAGGGTGATGATATTTTTCAGTTTGTATCTCGTTAACACATCTAGGCTTCAGCAAACTGGTCTCCCTATCCCTGTGAACCTCAGGGAAGAAATGAACAGAAAAGGTGTTACTTCTTCTCTTCAGTTGTCTGACTTGAAATCATTAGCCATGGGATTTGGATGAAAAATCTGCTGTGCCTGAATAAAGATAAAACAAGGCTATTATGGTTGGGTCCCTCTCCTCTAACCCTGCCACATGATAAACTTGTTATGCAGGGATACCTGTTTAGGTTACACTCAGTCTTAAAGGTTTTAGGAATCTTCCAGGACTACAAAATGACTACAGAATACCAAGTTATTATGATAACTAGTAATTTATTTTATAAAAATTAAAATATTGAGGCAAATTGAAAAATATTGTTGAATGGTTATTTTAGACTCGTACAAGTATTAACCTTATCTCTTTTGGATTATTGCAATCTACTTTATATGTCAATCCATAAAACTTAGGAATTGGTAACAAACATTGCAGAGCACAGCAGCTCGGTTGACTCATGGAGCAAAGAATATTAAATAGTGCTTCCCCTTTGCAGAAGGATTTGCTCAGGCTTCCTATTCAAGCCCAAATGTTATTCAAAATAAAGGGGGTCTTTTACAAAGGTGCGCTAGTATTTTTAGTACACACTAAATGCTAGAGACACCCATATGTATCAAAAAAAAAAGAGAAAGGTAACTGTGGCTCTAAAAAATCAACTTAAACAAAATATTGAAGAGTCTAGTATTGTTGCAAGATATATATCACTGCTCTTGCTAAAACAAGGAAAAAGACCTCAATACACCTGAACGTCTACTTAGATTTTAGCGTCTTTAACTGGGGTTGTGGTGATCATCATCGGTCTAAAAACCTAGTGGTATACTTTTTTCAATTTTTTCCAAATTCGTTTTTATTTAAATTTTAATCCTTAGTTTAAAACATGTATTTGTTTCTTATTTCTTTTCTTCTTAATTTTTACTGAAGACAGCATTCCTTTATTATTTATTTCATCATCACTTTATATTAAACTTATTTCTAAAAGAAAAAATTTGAAAAAATTGAAAAAAATATACCATAAGGTTTTTAGACCGATGATGACGTTATAATCTAAGTAGGCGTTCGGGTGTATTGAGGTCTTTTTCCTCCTTTTAGCAAGAGCAGTGATATATATCTTGCAACAATAGAGACACCCATATGGGCATCTCTAGTGTTCAGCACACACTTATTTTTTGCGTGTGCTAAAAACGCTAGCGTGTCTTTGTAAAAGGGGCCCTATGTTCTTGGTTCACCAGCTTATATGAATCATTTACTTATCAGTGTTAGTCAAAGCACAGTGACTTAATGGGTACTATGTTGTATTTTCCTACTGCAAAAGAAATTAAATCTAAAATTATATTTAATTCTTTATTTTCATATCAAGCAACTTTATGCTAGAACTCTCTCTCTCCCTCCCCTCCTCCTCCCAAAGTATTAAGTCAGAAACCCATAATTTGAGGTTCTGGAAAACTTTGAAGACTTTTACTTTATTTCAGAAATTTATGAGTCAGAGCTCTAAACTTATATCTTACTTTTTATTGTAATTCCCAGAAATGTTTTAGATTTTTTTTGTAATTCCCAGAAATGTTTTAGCGTTTCTTGGGTTTCTTGGAGAACACTTGGATAGTAATGGAATATTTATTTATTTTATTTATATCATTTATGCCCCACAATTTCCCACCACTAGCAGGGTCAATGTGGCTTACAACATTTAGTTAACAAACAGGAAAGTACAATAAATGGAAGTGATACGAGGGGTGGAAAGGTACAGGGTTAAGAGAAAGTAATTAAGTCCACAAGATCTTTAGAGGAGTTGGAGTCCAGGAATCACAGAGGCAGGGTGGGATCTTTAGGGTAAGCTTGCCCAAATAAGTAGGTCTTGAGAGACTTCCTGAAAGTCAGATGATCTTGAACCGTTTTTACAGATTTAGATAATGTATTCCACAAATGAGTGCTGATATAGGAAAAGGTGGAAGCATATGTAGTTTTATACTTGAGACCAGAACATGCAGGGTAATGGAGGTTTAAGTATGAACGAGAAGATCAAAGCGAATTCCTTGGGTTAGCATATATGGATGCCCTTGAGGCATATTTTCAAAGCACTTAGCCTTCCAAAGTTTCATAGAAACCTATGGCATCCATATATGCTGGAGCTGCTCCTTAGAGGATCTTATGGACTAGGGTGCAAATTTTAAAAGTTATTCGCTCCTGTACAGGAAGCCAGTGTAATTTCTCACGAAGAGGTCTGGAACTGTTGAACTTTGATAAGAATGTGTATTGTATTGCATTGTATTGTATTGTATTGTATTAAATATCTACTGCTTCAATAGCTTTCTTGTTTGCAGGTGGTAAATAAGAAATGAAGGGCTTTCTTTTACTAAGCCACGAGAGGAAGTCCTTAGGAATTGAATGGGTTTCCTCTCATTTGCCGTGCCAGGTATCACTAACATGGCTTAGTAAAAGAAGCCCTAAATAAATAATGGGCCCTTTACTCAAACTTAGTACATGCTAACTGCTAAGAAGCCCATTAGTATAACTACTACTACTATTTAGCATTTCTATAGCGCTACAAGGTGCACGCAGCGCTGCACAAACATAGAAGAAAGACAGTCCCTGCTCAAAGAGCTTACAATCTAATAGACAAGAAATAAAGTAAGCAAATCAAATCAATTAATGTGTACAGGAAGGAGGAGAGGAGGGTAGGTGGAGGTGAGTGGTTACAAGTGGTTACGAGTCAAAAGCAATGTTAAAGAGGTGGGCTTTCAGTCTAGATTTAAAGGTGGCCAAGGATGGGGCAAGACGTAGGGGCTCAGGAAGTTTATTCCAGGCGTAGGGTGCAGCGAGACAGAAGGCGCAAAGTCTGGAGTTGGCAGTAGTGGAGAAGGGAACAGATAAGAAGGATTTATCCATGGAGCGGAGTGCACGGGAAGGGGTGTAGGGAAGGACGAGTGTGGAGAGATACTGGGGAGCAGCAGAGTGAGTACATTTATAGGTTAGTAGAAGAAGCTTGAACAGGATGCGAAAACGGATAGGGAGCCAGTGAAGCGACTTGAGGAGAGGGGTAGTATGAGTAAAGCGACCCTGGCGGAAGACGAGACGGGCAGCAGAGTTTTGAACCGACTGGAGAGGGGAGAGGTGACTAAGTGGGAGGCCAGCAAGAAGCAGATTGCAGTAGTCTAAACGAGAGGTGACAAGGGTGTGGATGAGGGTTTTGTAGAGTGCTCAGAAAGAAAGGGGCGGATTTTACAGATGTTGTAAAGAAAGAAACGACAGGTCTTGGCGATCTGCTGGATATGAGCAGAGAAGGAGAGAGAAGAGTCAAAGATGACCCCAAGGTTTCGAGCTGAGGAGACAGGGAGAATGAGAGAGTCATCAACAGAAATAGAAAACGGGGGAGCGGGGAGGTGGGCTTCTCAGCATTTAGGGGTCTTTTTACCAAGCTGTGGTAAAAAGGGCCCTTCGCTAGTGGTGGGGGGCCATTTTTACCGCAGTGGGTAAAAAGGCTGAAAAAAGACATGGCCGTGCAGTAAGATTGCTCTTACCGCATGGCCATATGGGGGAGAGCACTTACCGGCACCCACTGAGGTGGTGGTAAGGGCTCCCGCGCTAACTTGGTGGTAACTGGGTATCATGTGGCGCTGCCTGATTACCACTGGGTTAGCGCCATGCTACAAAATATGGGCCGATTTTCCCTAGAGTGGGAAATGGTGTGCGCCAGGGATTGAACTACTGCCAGTGCCCGTGTTGGACTGGTGGTAGCTTCAGATTAGCATGCAGTGAGAGAGAGAGAGAGAGAGTGCGTCCGGTAGGTTTCTGGTGGGTTTTGGAGGGCTCACACCTTCCACCACACGTGTACCTGATAGAGTGGGATATGAGCCTGGGTCCATTTCTCTACAGTGCACTGCATTGATCACTAGGCTACACTAGGAACCTTCTTGCTGCTCTAAAAGGAATGGCCATAACATCTGACACTGTCATAGAGGCCTTTTGGCTGTCCTACCTCCCCCCCCCCCCCCCCCCCCTTTTTACAAAGCTGCCCTAACAGCTGCCAGTGCACTAATGTCAATATAGCCCATTCACTTTGAATGGGCTATGTCAGCATTGCCGCGTGGCAGCTGCTAGCACGGTTTTGTAAACAGAGAGTTTTATGTGGTAAGCCAAGGCAGTTAGCAGACTGAATATCGCAACTAACCAGCTAAGTCATCACTGTACCCTAACTCCGTCTCTGGCCTATTCCTAACCTTGCTGGTTAGGGAAAGGCCATTTAGAGGTAATATTCAGCAGTACTGTCCAGTTAAGTGCTGCTAAATATCCCCGGATAGCCCTGGACAAGCCATTTAAATGACTAGGAACCCATCAAGTTCAATAGGGCTAAACAGGTCAACAACTTGTTTACTCTGACTTCATATCACTGAACAGCTCCTTTGCTCTGTTTAAGGCTTGACAAATACTTTTCTGCTAATATTGTTCCCTAACTTGGCTACCTGCAAATTTGTATTCTAATTTCAACAAACTAAATTCCCTTAGTCTAAACCTCCCACCTTGCTCCACTTTCTTTCAGATTGCTGTAATTCTCTCCTCACAAAATAAACGTTTATGCTTCTAAAGTGGCTAAAATAAATGTTTATGTTCAGGCACATAAACATTTATGTTGCTGTTCTACAATTTAAAAGTTTAAGTTTGGCACATAAACATTTGTGGGCTCATTTTGACTCATTGATATTTTAAGAAATTTATTTTTCTAAACCATAAGTACATAAGTAATGCCACACTGGGAAAAGACCAAGGGTCCATCGAGCCCAGCATCCTGACCACGACAGTGGCCAATCCAGGCCAAGGGCACCTGGCAAGCTTCCCAAACGTACAAACATTCTATACAAGTTATTCCTGGAATTGTGGATTTTTCCCAAGTCCATTTAGTACTAAATGGTTTATGGACTTGTCCTTTAGGAAACCATCTAACCCCTTTTAAAACTCTGCCAAGCTAACCGACTTCACCACGTTCTCCGGCAATGAATTCCAGAGTTTAATTAATGCGTTGGGTGAAGAAAGTTTTCTCCGATTTGTTTTAAATTTACTACACTGTAGTTTCATTGCATGCCCCCTAGTCCTAGTATTTTTGGAAAGCGTAAACAGACGCTTCACATCCACCTGTTCCACTCCACTCATTATTTTATATACCTCTATCATGTCTCCCCTCAGCCATCTCTTCTCCAAGCTGAAAAGCCCTAGCCTCCTTAGTCTTTCTTCATAGGGAAGTCGTCCCATCCCAATTTGCAAGTAACCAGCACATAAACATTCATTGTTCCATGTATTTTAGAACAGGCTGTATTCGGCCGATCCAGTTCTAAAATACTTGCGGAACTTGAGACATCCTGATCTGAATGTCTCAATTCCGATGTGAACATCCTTTCTAAACTTCCACTCTAAACAACTACCGGTAATTGAAACCACATTTAAAGATAGTATTTTATTCATTCATATCAATAGTCATAAAAATAATAACTCTGTCCTGGAACATCTATATAACATTTCCCCAATATTTAAACACTGCTGTCATCTTTGGATTTAAACACTGGCTGAAGTGGTCAGAGAAATTTATCCAGATAATTCTGCTGAAATTCCAGGAGTGGCCTTGGTGAATAACTCATATCTGGGTAGGAGCCATTCCTAGTTAGATAAGTGCAATTGAATATCAGACCCATTCAGATTTAAAAAAAAAGTTTTATCCAACGTCTAGACCTCTAAGGTTTTACTTTGTACAATAAACTGAGACCTCTAGTGCCTCTACTAAACTATTGGACTTTGACTTGTAAATACACCCACCATTTCAAGAACGAAGGAGGGCCCCCCTTACATTATTTGGCAATTTGACCCCTGGCATTAGTACCTCAAAAATACCATTAGGGGTCAGACACCATTGTGATCTCCAGTGCCCAATGGGGCAGGTGGAAAAGTAGAACTGAGGATTGCTGATGCCCCCCCAACCCACACACACACACTAGACTCCAGGGTGTGGTTCATTATCATGTCAGATGGTCCAAGGGAAGGTGGAAGGATATAAAGTTTCTTTTGGGGAGGTCTATGGGGTGATGGAGGGGGTGTGATGAATGTCAGAAGGATCCATGGTTGGGGGGGAGCTTAATCATAGAAATATAAATAATAATGGCAGATAAAGCCAGTCCGCCCTAATAAACTCTACAATCCTTTCCTCTTCCTTAGAAATCCTCCGTGATTCTACCATGTTTTTCTTGAATTCAGATGCAGAGTTTGTCTCCACCACCTCTGCTGGGAAGCCATTCCACACATCTGCCGCCTTTTCCATAAGGAAATATTTCCTTAGATTACTCCTAAGCTTGTCTTCTTTCACTTTCATCATACATCCCCTCATTCCAGAGCTTCTTTTCAATCAAAAGAGCCCCCACTTCCTGTGCATTTATGCCACAGAAGTATTTAAATATCTATTATCTCACCTACCTCTCTCCCACTCATTTTTCTTCCAGTGTATACATATTGAGATCTTTATGTCTGTCCCAATTGTCTATGACAAAGACCACTGACCATTTTAATAGGTGCTCTGTGGACTGATTCCATCCTGTTTATATCTTTATGATCGTATGGCCTCCAGAATTTTGCCCAGTACTTTTAATGAAGTCTCACCAGAGACTTACACAGAAACATTGTCACCTCCTTTATCTTGCTGTCCATTCCTCTTCCTGTGAATGCAAGCATTATTCTGGCTTTTGCCTCCACCTTTTCTGTTTGGCATATCCAGATATCCAGGCCTTACTCTTCTTTCATACACAGTACTAGAGAGTGATAACGTGATCTGACAGAGAGGCATGGAACCCTCAGATAACACACCAGAGGGCAGTGTGAAGTCAAAAAGAAAAACTTTATTCCTATGTACAAGAGAAATAAACAAGCCTGTTTCCTCACAGGTTCAATACTCTTCATTACTCATAACCATAGTTTAGCAGCCAAGGGATTCTGAGCCTATGTTGGCAATCTTCTCTCTTACAAGCACTCAACTCTGGAATTCCTTCTTGCACAAGCTTCAGACTTGTTCTCACTCAGCAAGCATGGTCTGAGCTAGGGCTGCCCTTCTTCCCTGGAACTCCACCAGGTACTATAGCCTAAACCAGGTTACCTTGTTAAGCTCCTTGTCCTCAGAACCTCTGCAGGGGATCTCTTGCCTTGGGGCCTCCCTGATCCACTCTGCTCTGGGGCATTTAAACACATCCCTGCCTGAGCCCCTCCTCTTGACTCAGCAGGGCTGTCCCACTACCCTAAGGTGGCTTACTCTTTGCACCCATGCACTCCCTGCTGCAAGGTGGCCTAGTTATAATAGTCAGAGCCAAGAAGTAGGGATGGACCAAGAAGTTTTGTCAGCCGAGGATTGATTGAAGTAACTTTATTTGCATCAAATACATGGCATATGTATTTGGTGCCAACCTAACAAAAGGAGTTTGATTAATATATATAAAGATAGTTTGGAGGTGTCCCTTTAAATTGGTGGAAAACAAATTCTTTCACCTCATATACAATTTAAATCTTAACAAATAGAACCTCAAACCTCCTAACAAGGAACAATACCAGAGTATTACCAATCCCTTGTATAAACAGGAGTAGGTTAATATCATAGGTTCTATTTAAGGAAGAAAAAGAGAAAAAACCCCAACGCAAAAACTCATGCTACATGAGAAAACCGTATGGGATAAAAAACTCTCTTTCCCTCTTAAAAAATATATAAATTATAAATTAAACGGACACCAGAAAACCAAACTACCCAAAACTGACCCCAGCCAGTGAAAGACTACCTAAAGAAGCCCCCCTGAAGCAGCCACGAGGTTGGCGAAACAAGGCGCTCTTGTTGAAGGGTCGGCGTTTTTTTCGCCGCTGCAGAAATTTTGTAAGGCTCCGGAGTCCTTTTGGAGGGGATTTTTGATCGAAATTTTCCTGAAGCTGTTACGCCTGGACTAAGTTAAGTAAACCTGGTTTGCTATATATTTTGGTAGGATAGAGAAGGTTCCTTTAAATATTTATCTGAGGCTTTATGTTATCTTTAATTGAACTTCAGGCTTTTTTCCTCCCAGGGGGGCTTCTTTAGGTAGATTTAAATTGTATATGAGGTGAAAGAATTTGTTTTCCACCAATTTAAAGGGACACCTCCAAACTATCTTTATATATATCAATCAAACTCCTTTTGTTAGGTTGGTATATTTTCTACAGAGTTTGTATTCTCCTATAGTAGTTATATGTATTTGGTGCAAATAAAGTTACTTCAATCAACCGTCACCTGACTTCTTGGTCGAACCCTACTTCTTGGCTCTGACTGTTGTTATGTATGTGGGGTTGCTGGTTTGGAGGCCTAGTTGTAATATCAGTGAGGGAATGCTCTGCACCATACCACCTACTCCCTCACACAGGGGAGTCTGTGAACTTGGATGGAAAAAAATTGCAACCTTATTTTCACTAACCTTTAACTGAATTCTAGCTTTTCATTCAGTAATGAATGTAGACAACAAAGTAATTTATGACCTCCAGACTCCAAAACTGTTTGTTAACTTCAATAAATCCGACTATCTAAAATTATTATACCCTAAAAATGAGAAACAGAGTACATTTGGTTGTGTGAAGTACCTTTTTCTCCAAAAGTATGTAATTGATAATGGTCAAAACATATTTGCTATTTTTTACTATTTTGATAACTGTATTTGAATATAATTGAACATAAATACATAATCTCTATGTAGTTAATTTTATGCATTTAAGCACATTTTTCTGAGAAGGGGTGTGTAGATTTCACCAGACTCTGAAAGAGATCCATAGCACAAAAAAGTTAAGAACCCCTTCCATGTAGAGGGGGGATTCTATATATGGCGACTAATATTGTGCACGCAACTTAATTGATTAATAAGCCAATCGGTGCTGATAATTGGGTAATAACAAGCAAGTATTGGCACTAGTTAGAATTTATGTGCACAACTTTCTAGCCGTATTCTGTAAGGTGGTGCACATAAATTTGACAGTGTGGGTCTCAAAAGTGGGTGTGGCCATACGAGGGGTATAGGCCGGCCATGGGCATTCCTAAAAATTATATGCAGTGTTATAGAATATGCCCGATATGTGCCTTAGTTAGGCGTGGGCACTTATACCAGGTTTTAGTTGGTGTAAATGGCTGTGCTTAAATTTTAGTTGTGCCTAATTCTATGTGAGGTTTATAGAATAGCATTAAGCATGGGTTTTTTTCGGTGTCATATATAGAATTCCTTCCATAGCGTACTGCTCCTTTGGATTTTGCAGCCCAAATGCATGACACTGCATTTTTAGCACTGAATCTTAGCTGCCAAATTCTAGACTATTCAGTGGCGTTCCTAGGGGTGCTGACACCCGGGGTGGATCGCCGATGCGCCCAGCCCCCCCGGGTGCAGTGCCCCCCCCCCCCCCCCGTAACTGTTCCGGGGCAGAGGGAGCATGGAAACGAACAATGCTGACTGGCGCGCGGCACCTCCCCCCCAGCGGCGTGCACCCGGGGCGGACCGCCCCCACCGCACCCCCCCCCCCCTTGGTACGCCACTGAGATTATTCTTCAAGTTGCACGAGATCCTTCCTCATTTTATCTACACCTTCCAGGGTGTTTACCCTAATGAAGATTTTGGTATCATTCACAAAGAGGCAAGCTTAACCGACAGCCCTTCCACAATATTGTGACACACCACTGGTAAACTGGTAGCACTCCTTACCTCAGAGTGAATTCCACTATTCTCTATCACCTCTCATCCAACCAGTTTCTAACCTAGTCTGTTACTTAAGGGCCCATTCCAAGGGTATGCTATTTTACAGAACCATGTCAATAGCTTTGCTAAAGTCTAAGTTCACCACATCTAGTGCTCTCCGTTGATCTAACTCTCTAGTCACCTAGAGCAATTAATCAGATTTATCTGACAAGATATACCTCTAATAAAAACCATACTGCCTCAGATTCTGCAGTTCATTGGATTCCAGAAACTGTGCTATGCTATCAACCTGTAGTTCCCAACCTTCTTCTTCTGATTTTGTGGAAATGGACCACATCCGCCCTTCTCCAGTTCTACATGCTGTAAAAATGCATTCAAAATGTCAGCGATCAGAGCCATCAGAGCATCCCTAGCTTCCTTCACAACTCTCAAATGTATCCTTTCCATCCACATTGCTTTGTCTATTTTTAGTTTAGCTAGCTCCTGACGCACTCAGTCTTCTGAAAACCATTCAAGGTCTACCTCACTTCTGTTCCTATATCCTGTTTATATTATTTGGAAGGTGTGGTCTCCAGAATTATACACAATATTTTAAATGAGGTTTCACCAGAATCTTATATAGGGGCATCATCACCTCCATTTTCATACTGGCCATTCCTTTCCCTATGCACCCAAGCATTCTTCTAACTTTCACCATTGCCATTTCTACCTGTTTAGCCACATTAAGATCATCAATATGATCACACCCAAGTCCTGCTCTTCTTTTGTGCAGAAAAGTTCTTCACCCCCTAAATTATACTGTTCCCTTGGACTTTTGCAGTGCATGACCCTGAATTTTTTAGCATTAAATCTAAGCTGCCACATTCCAGAACATTCCTCTAGCTTCACTAAGTCCTTCCTCATGTTATCCACAATATGAGGTGTATTTACCCTATTGTAGATTTTGGTATCATCTTCAAAGAAACAAAGTTTATCATACAATATCGCTTACAAAATTGTTAAAAAGAAGTGGCCTAAGAACCAAACCATGTGGCACACCACTGGTAACATCCTTTTCCTCAGAAAGAGTTCCATTTACTACTACCCTCTGTTGCTTCCACTCAACCAGTTCCTAACCCAGTCAGTCATTTTAGTGCCCATACCGAGGCTCTACCAAGCCTATAATTGATATCCAAGATAGGTGAAGTTGTCCATTTCTTTCACAGGTTGTTGGTTAATGATAATTTGTGTATAGCCTTAACCAACAATTTGCATGATTTTGGTCTTTTCATCACTGATTCTTAGACAATCTTCACTGCTGGTGGACAGTTCCTGTAGGAAATACCTCTATGAAAATGGGCTAAAAGTCAACATTTGGAAAGCTGTGTATACTAATGCCCACAGTTTGGGAAATAAAGTTATGGATTTATAGGCCATGATGAAAGAGGCTGACTTGGATTTAGTGGTTGCCACTGAAATATGGTTCACAGAGAACCATGACTGGGATATAGTTATACCGAGTTATAATCTATTCAAGAAGGACAGGGTAGAAAAAAGGAAGGGAATGGCATTAAATGTTAAAGATAATATTAAAGTTAACATATAAATATGGAAACACAGTCATAGGTAAGCATCAAAAATTATTCTTCTTAAAGGAGGAAAATGCCTCAAGAAGCACCTCTATCTTGTAACTACAGGCAGAGGGCTAGGGCTTCTTCATCATAGGCTAAAACCCTCCTTCTTCATTTCTCTTATCTTCTTAGCAAATAGAGAAGCATAACCTTAATGCACTAGAAAATTACTTAACTTAGGCAGGTAAGCTAGCCTTCTTCAGCTGAGACCGTGGTCAACAGGCCCCGTTTCGCTTCTGCTGCTTCAGAACCACAGGTCTTCAATAAGTCCGTTCTTTCTGCTGACGGTTGTATAAAAGGTCTACAGCCACTACTCCAGGAGGATGAACTGCTAAAAGAGATATTTCCATCCCCACCAGTGCTGGCCTTCCGATAGCCACCCACCTTAAAACACAAACTAGTGAAAAGCAAACTCTCGACAGAAACTCAAAAAGAAGAACTTGGCAAACATCCTTGCAATATATCCAGCTGCAGCCTGTGCCATTACATTTCACAGGAGCCCACAATCATTCACAAAGGAAAAATATTCATCATAAAGGAATCCTTCACATGGTCATCTTCCAGTGTGGTATATATCATTCAATGTAAAAAGTGTGACGAAGGGTGCTATATTGGAGAAACAAGCCAGATGTTAAATACGAGATTCAATTTACATAGACATCATATGAAAAATGCCAGTGCCAACCAGAATGTCACCTCTGTGGGACAGCTCTGGAATGAGGGGGCATAGGATGAAGGTGAAAGGGGATATACTCAGAAGTAACATAAGGAAATGTTTCTTCATGGAAAGGGTGGTGAATTCATGAAATAGCCTCCTGGTTGGAAGTGGTGAAGACAAAAACAGTATTTGAATTCAAGACAGCTTGGGACAAGTGCAAAGGATCTCTAAGAGAGTGACAGGGAGAGTAGATGGCTTTATTGATCTCTAAGAGAGTGACAGAGAGAGTAGATGGCTTTATTGGGCAGATTGAATAGGCCATATGATCTTTATCTGCCTACATTTTTTCTATGTTTCTATTAGTGTTTTAGCAAATGCATTGAATATGGTCAACAATAACAATCAACACTATGATGAAAATTAAGCTCTATAAAGTTGTTGACCTGCCAACTATGATCTATGCTTACAAAGCATGGAAAATTACTACAAAGATAGCATAAAAACTGAATGTATTCATCTGCAATGCGTGCAAATAATTCTTGGTGTCACCTATCATGACCACATTACCAATGAGGAGATCCTGAGAAGAAGTGATGTGGAGGAGCATTTTTGAAAGGGACGTCCAAGTTGCAATTTGGATGTTCTTGCAAAATGGCAAAATTCAGGGGCAGGGAAACCTGTATTTTCGAAACAAGATGGCTGTCCATCTTTCGTTTCGAAAATACCATCAGGGACGTCCAAATCCTTAAATTTGGTCGTCCTTAGAGATGGACGTCCCTAGACATAGACGTTTCTGACTTTCGGCAATTTTCGAAACCAAAGACGTCCATGTCAAAAACGTCCCAATGCAAGCCATTTGGGCATGGGAGGAGCCAGCATTTGTAGTGCACTGGTCCCCCTGACATGCCAGGACACCAACCGGGCACCCTAGGGGGCACTGCAGTGGACTTCATAAAATGCTCCCAGGAACATAGCTCCCTTACCTTGTGTGCTGAGCCCCCCAAAACCCTCTACCCACAACTGTACACCACTACCATATCCCTTATGGGTGAAGGGGGCACCTATATATGGGTACAGTGGGTTTGTGGTGGGTTTTGGAGAGCTCGCTGTTTCCTCCACAAATGTAACAGGTAGGGAGGGTATGGGCCTGGGTCCGCCTGTTTGAAGTGCACTGCAGTACCCACTAAAACTGCTTCAGGGACCTGCATGCGCTGTCATGGACCTGAGTATGACATCTGAGGCTGGCACGACATATTTTGAAAGATGTTTTTTGAGGGTGGGAGGGGGTTAGTGACCACTTGGAAAGTAACGGGAGGTCATCCCCGATTCTCTCCGGTGGTCACCTGGTTATTTCAGGCACCTTTTTGTGCCTTAGTCGTAATAATAACACGTCCGGGTGAAAACGTCCAAGTGTTCATCAGGGACGTCCTTGTTTTTTTCAATTATGGGTCAAGAACATCCAAGCTACATCTCAGACATGCCCCCTTAAACTTTGGCCATCCTTGCAACAGAGTGCAGTTGGGGACATCCTAAATCGGGTTTCGATTATACTGATTTGGACTTCCCTGGGAGAAGGACGTCCATCTTCCAATTTATATCAAAAGATGGATGTCCTTCCCTTTCGAAAATGAGCCCATAAGTGAGGCTCCAAGATACTGTAGCTGCTGGCATAATTACTGGCATCCCAAAACCGCAATGCAATGGACATCACTGGGAATAGAAAGAGAGGGAGACCAAGAAATACCTATCATATTACATTCAAAGGAGATCTCTAGTACCTTGGTTCCGACAGAGAAGAGATGGAAATTTGTGGCCAATCAAACATACTGGAAACCACTTGATGCTCAATGTACCCAGGTGCACAGGCAGACCTAAGCAAGTAATAGAAGTATTAAATGTTTCACTTACCTAAAGACGTTTACTTACTCAGGACTTCACTCACCCATCCCCAATGACCCTAGTTTAATGCCTTCATCAGTGGGTTAGCTAGTTTAGGAGGTCTTTTACAAAGCCCAATGTGGGCTTACCACACGCTAAAACAGAACTACTGCTGGCCCAACATGGCCACCAGTGGTAGTTCCATAGCGTGGTGCTAACCCTCCGGGTTACCACGGGAGCCCTTACTGAATGAGTGGTGGTAAGTGCTCCCCGTATAACAATAGCACAGAAAACTACTAATCAATGCTCAAAGCAAATGGCATTCAAATTTTATGCATGGATAATTTGCACTATTAAACCAAAAGCAAGGGGAGGAATATGCCTTGCACATGCACACAAAAGTTTTGCGGTAAGCACAGCTCTTGTGCGCATGTCCAGACAGAACTGGAAGTGCAAGCACACATCGGCGCTGGTTTTCTGTGCCTTTAAACATGAGCTTTTCAAAAATGTGTTTGCATTAAAATTTTTGAAAGGTTCATATTTCAGTGTTGAAAAACAGGCACTGATGTATGCTCGCACTTTCACTTTTTGCTCGGATTCGCACACGTCTGTTTCTCAGTATCAGCACTTCAAAGCTGCACGGGCTTCCTTCTGCTTCCACAAAAAGACAAAATTGGCTGTTTAATGTGAGAAATTGGCAAGAAATCCTCTCCCCTCTTCGCCGCCCTTGAGCTGGTGGTAAGTTTTTGACATTATAGACCATCATTTGCATTGCGCATTGCAGAGCTGCCATCTGAGCATTGTGAAGGAATACTAACTGACCTCATCTGCATCCATTAAATGCATTTCAATACAGTTTGCAGCAATGTTTAGCACACCCATCAACACCCGCGCTCCAGCCCTTTGAGCATTCTGCGCACAATAAGGTGTGTGCAAATCAAGCACTAACCACTTCTTAGAGCTGGCATCCGCTTTGCACATCAGCCTCTTTGGGGTCTTTTTATTAAGGTGCACTAATGGATTTAGCACTTGCTAACGAATTAGTGTACATTAAATGCCATGCAGCCCGTAGGTATACAATAGGCTGCACAGCATTTCGTGTGTGATAATTGTTAGTGTGCCTCAGTAAAAGGACTTTTTTATTTTCTGTTATCTACTAAGTTACTATGTTACTGCCCTCTGCTACTTTCCTCGCCATATTCTTAACAGAACTGGCAGACACGAGTGAAGAATGCCTGTGCCTCAAAAGGGGGAGAGTATTTAAGAAAGAGATTTTGATCCATATGCTTCTCTTTCTATTTTCTCCCCTCTACTCCCCTCCCCCTCCCCATCATACAGTCGAATCAATTTAAAATTACAACAGCAGAGGGAGCTCTCATACAGCATGTACTGCACCACACTTCATAGCAGTACTGTAATCTGTGCTTTCAGTTGCAGCAGGAAATAGCAGCCACACCGTGGCAAGGGCCTTAGAGCAATACATTACAAAATACAGAATTGTTTGAGGGAGCCAACAGACAGTGTGAAGAGCAGAGAAAGGTCAGGATGAAATAAGCAGGAACCCAAGAAGGTTTAATTAGTCTCAGTGAGCTTAAAAACTAGTTAATCAAGGACTGGGGCAGTTGTTTTCACTTCTCTTTATGTTTTACAAACTCAATCACTTGGTCCAGATCAGAAGCTCTGGCCTTTAATATTCCTTGGACAAAGCCTGTTTAGATCCTCACACGTTACAGTGGAGACAGGAGGATAAAGTACTTGGGAGTGGTATGCCATAAGGAATCAGGAAGGCCAATTTTGATTAAGATGGGAGAAACTGAGGCTTTGCTTTGAAAACTTACTTTAAAGTGACTATCATTATGCTTATCATGGTGGGGAAGACCTGAAACTATTAAAGTGTCTATGACACATCAGATAAATTAGACACTAATGCTCTTTGATTTCCTCTTGAAATAGAAATTTCCATTAACAACCCTATGAAAATTTTAAATGAGCAAACAGAAAACCAAGATCACATTCCTAGGCTTTCTTCTTTGTCACTATGCATATATCTTATTTGTTAATTTTCTAATATGCTTAGGTGCACTACTGTGCTTCAAAGCAGATTACAAACATTAAATACAAAGCGCAAAGCACAACAAACATCGTAATAAAGCATATAGGGGTCTTTTTACTACTGCTGGAACATGGCCGATTTTTCATTTTTTTTTTATTAATGGCCATGCACTAATATTTCAACAGACAATACTGTGAAACTAACGCAAGCTTATGTCACTTACAATCAATATTTCATGTTCTATTTTGTACAACTTAACTCCCATATAAGTGAAAATCAAAACATGTGGACAAAAAGACTGCAGATGCCTCTGCAGTCATTCACTGATCAATGAAAATAACTTCACTATCTGAAATGAGGTACTTGCAACATTGATCAGAAAAACCTCCATGTCTGTTCTTTTAATATAGCACTTCAAAATAATTAATCATACTGTGATTACATCACAGGAAAAAGGCAGCATGTATCTGAAGAATCCCAACGGGGACCCGTTTCACTTAAAACTTCCTCAGGGGATCTTAACGTGCTAATATCATTCACAAACATTCAGAGCATTTCTGCTTCCTGCTATGGTTACTGCAGGCCTGCGGTAACCAGAGCTCTGAAAGTTTGTGAATGATATCAATACGTTATGATCCCCTGAGGAAGCTTCAAGTGAAGCGGGTCCCCGTTGGGATCCTTCTGATAAGTGCTACCTTTTTTCCCGCGATGTAATCACAGCATGATTAATTACTTCGAAGTACAATATTAAAAGATTAGATGAGAAGGGTTTTTGGACCAATGATTGCAAGTAACCCATTTCACTCAGTCAAGTTATTTTCATTGAATTCAATGACTGCATGGACATATGAGGTCTTTTCCTCCACATTTTTTTTATTTTCACTTATATGGGACTTAAGTTGTGCAATATAGAACATGAAGTATTTAGGTGGAGCTCTCTCTCTCTCTCTCTCTCTCTCTCTCTCTCTCTCTCTCTCTCTCTCTCTCACCAATGAGAACCTCCAGCCTGGAACATAATATTGTTAACGGGTTGTGAGTGATTTTTTTCCTCCACTTTTTTCTTGTTTTCTTTCTTTTCTTTTGGAGCATTGAATATTTTAATTATTATTATAGTTATTTTTAGAAAAGGAAGCTTTACAGCACAGATTATGAGCTGACTGGTTTTGATTTTCTTAATTATATTTTCAGCTCAGTCTCTTATTTTGATTGTTAGGTAATTGAAATCACCCATTATTATTATTATCTAATTTGTTAGCTTTCTTTAATTTATGTTAACATTTCAACATCTTGTGTTCATTCTGACCAGACAGAAAGTAATATGCTCCTATCTCTAATCTTTTCCCCTTTAGACATGTAATTTTTATCCATAAAGATTCCAAGGTGCATTTTATCTCCTGCATAACTTTTATTCTATCTGATTCAAGGCTCTCTTTAACACATAGCATTACCCCTCAATTTATTTGATCCACCTTATCACTGTGTACCCTGACACGACATGTTAGCTACTATGACAAGTAAGCAGCCATCATTTGTCACTGTAGAAAGGAAAGTCAGAAACTACATGTCCCAGAAGGCACTAAGATCATTAGCTCAGGGAGTAGAACAGCTGAGGAAGCCTGGCGAGAGACCTCAGTAGTACTCCCAGCTGATCATGATTAGCCTTAATGCTGTTATTTAAAAAAAACTTCAAGAACTGGAATTGATTTGCATATAATTTACCTATAGCCAATGGAAGAAGCTCATCTGCATATCTATGGATTGCCATAAGCCAATTTTTTAGTGTGGATGAAATATATGTATATAGTTACTAATGTCTAAGAAGAGTATTGTCTTAGATTGTGTGAATGATTACCAAAACATCCGTGCCCTTGCCTAAAAGATTGGAGAATTTTACCCCAAGGGAGAAAGGACTAGAAAATGGCCCTACCAGTTTTGAGACCTGGTAATCATTTTATTTATTTATTTGTTACATTTATATCCCACATTTTCCCAGCTATTTGTAGGCTCAATCTGGCTTGCAGCTCCTTGTGACTGTGGGCAAGTCACTTAACTCTCCATTGCCCCAGTTACAAAATAAGTACCTGTATATATGTAAACCGCTTTGAATGTAGTTGCAAAATACCCACTTAGTCACCTCTCCCCTCTCCAATCGGTTCAAAACTCTGCTGCCCGTCTCGTCTTCCACCAAGGTCGCTTTACTCATACTACTCCTCTCCTCAAGTCGCTTCACTGGCTCCCTATCCGTTTTCGCATCCTGTTCAAACTTCTTCTACTAACCTATAAATGTACTCACTCTGCTGCTCCCCAGTATCTCTCCACACTCGTCCTTCCCTACACCCCTTCCCGTGCACTCCGCTCCATGGATAAATCCTTCTTATCTGTTCCCTTCTCCACTACTGCCAACTCCAGACTTCGCGCCTTCTGTCTCGCTGCACCCTACACCTGGAATAAACTTCCTGAGCCCCTACGTCTTGCCCCATCCATGGCCACCTTTAAATCTAGACTGAAAGCCCACCTCTTTAACATTGCTTTTGACTCATAACCACTCGCCTCCACCTACCCTCCTCTCCTCCTTCCTGTACACATTAATTGATTTGATTTGCTTACTTTATTTTTTGTCTATTAGATTGTAAGCTCTTTGAGCAGAGACTGTCTTTCTTCTATGTTTGTGCAGTGCTGCGTACGCCTTGTAGTGCTATAGAAATGCTAAATAGTAGTAGTAGTAGTATATCAAGTCCCATTTCCTTTCCCTTCCTTTACATATTACCAGAGAGGCGTTACGGGCTCCGGTGTAAACAAATACAAAGTGACATTGTGGTAAGATAAAGTTCATGTGGCACAGCCACACTAGGGAATCGTACAACGGAAGAGTTGTGTTATGTCCATTACGTTCTTTAGTTTTGTTGTGTTGCAAAGATCAGGCATTTATGTTGGATTGGTAGGGTATGCCTTTTTAAACAGGTTAGTTTTTAGTGTTTTCCAGAAGTTTAGATGGTCGTTGTAGTTTTCAAGGCTTTTGGTAATGCGTTCCACAGTTGTGTGCTTATGTAGGAAAACCGGACGCGTAAGTTGATTTGTATTTGAGTCCTTTGCAGCTTGGGTAGTGCAGATTTAGGTACGTCCGTGTTGATTCGGATGTGTTTCTAGTTGGTAGGTCGATCAAGTCTGTCATGTATCCCGAAGCTTCACCGTAGATAATTTTGTGAACCAGAGTATAGATTTTGAAAGCAATGCGTTCTTTGATTTGGAGCCAGTGTAGTTTTTCGCGAAGGGGTTTTGCACTTTCAAATTGCGTTTTTCTGAAGATAATAGACGCTCTCTGGTGTATAGACAGGAAGGGAAGCTTTTAATGAGCTCCCTTTGGTCTTATTGAAGCCTTCATCTAATTGGTGGTGTGTGCTTGTTGGAAGCACCAGTGTGATGCTATAAAATAATTTTAAAACAATAGCTCTTGTACAGTTAGCACCTATTGCTAATTGTTGAGTGCATTTGAATCTTTATCTGAAAAAGCTTTCAAGAGAGACAAAGCTCAATGGAAAATGACTTCCAGAATTCTTGAGAGAAGTGCAGATTGTTCCCCCCCCCCCCCAATTGTGTGTGGAAATTAAGAAATCAAGCCTCTTCTTATAGATGTTGCAATGGTTTAGCGTGCTATTTAGTGGTACACTAAAATATATTCTATGAGACTAGTACACAATACACAGTCAAATAAATTAGATTGTAAGCTCTGTCAAGTAGGGACTGTCTCTTCATGTTCAAGTGTACAGCGCTGTGTACATCTAGTAGCACTTTAGAAATGATAAGTAGTGGTAGTAGGCTCAAAAAATAATCAGGTAGTAGAAGTCGAACATATAATATTATCCAACAGACAAAAACTCTACTACTATAATAATAATAATAATAAACACCTTAGAACCCAATTTCAAGAACCTCATTGGTACTACTCCTGTAGCTCATAAAATCATTGCTACCTAAGCTTTATATACCAAATCATCATTGGTTCCAAAGTCTGAAAAAAAATATAAGCGTCATGTTTCTTAATTTATATTCTAACTCACTAACTGAATACATTGAGCCTGCAAATAGGTGGGAAAATGTGGGATACAAATGCAATAAATAAATAAATAGTGCAGGCATAATAAGCAGATAATTAATCTGCTTATGTCCAAGTAGAGGCCCAGTGGTGTAAAAAGGGGGGGCAGTGGGGCTGTCCGCCCCGGGTGCACGCCACTGGGGGGTGTCAGCTCGCTGGTTCCCTGCTCTTTCTGCCCCGGAACAGGTTACTTCCTGTCCCGGGGCAGAGAAAGCAGGGAAGCAGCAGAGCCAACGCAGCTCCCAGTGACGTGCACTGCGGACGGATCGGCCCTCCCGCCTGCCCCCCGCTGCAAGGTAAGGGTGCGTTTCAGGGGGAGAGGGTGCGTTTCGGGGGGTGTGCTCCGGAGGGGGGGTGCGCCGTGCCCGTGCTGAACCCGGGGGGGGGGTGCGCAGTGGCAACCCACCCCGGGTGTCAGGCACCCTCGCTACGGCACTGTAGAGGCCAGACCTCAGAATATTGATCCCTTGTTTTATGGCATATGCTTGAAATCTGGGTTTTTGCTCAGTTACTTTAGGGGTAATTTTTGACAGTACTTTATGATTTGCATTGCCCTGGTTATTCTCTTTGTCATATTTATATGGAGGAGTAGAGTGGCCTAGTAGTTGAGGAGTGACCTAGTGGTTAGAGCACTGGTCTTAAAATCCAGAGGTGGCCGGTTCAAATCCCACTATTGCTTTTTGTGATCTTGGGCAAGTCACTTAACCCTCCATTACCTCAGGTACAAACTTAGATTGTTAGCCCTCCTGGGATAGAGAAATACCCAGTGTACCAGAATGTAACTCACCTTGAGCTACTACTGAAAAAGGTGTGAGCAAAAACTAAATAAATAAATAACAGAATTGCTCAGCACACTGCATTTAGGCACCATATTTATGGTGCCCACTGCCCAGTTATAGAACTGGGCCTTTAAGGGATCAATTCTATAACTAGGTGCTTCCAGTTATGTTCCCAGAGAGCGCATAAATGCTGATATCCTAAACATTTACACATAAGCTGTCTGAAGTCTGAGGGCATATTTATCAGGTGAAACACTGTCCCTGAAGAAGCCCGTTGAGTGAAACGGTTGGGCCACCATCAGGTATTTAAGAGTTTCCTTTTTAATAAATGTTTTGATGTTGCAATACATATTAAGTTTTAAAAGCACTTTTGAAATAATTTTTTTTAAACGATGAGGTTTTTGGACCAATGAATTAACACTCTACCCCAGCAAGACACTGTAATATCAGTGTTTGGGTGTCTGAGGTCCTTTTTTCCTCATTTTGGTAATTCTATGTGAGTTATCACTATTTTGCTGTAGTAGTAGAATATCACCATTATCTGTATGGGTTTTTGGCTCATCCCACCCAAATTTTAAAAGTCTAAGGGCTCCTTTTACAAAGTGGCTCTACCAATTAGTGGCGATCTGAATGCGAAGAAGCCCATTCAATTCCCACGGGCTTCTTCCCATTCTGCGCATGCTAATTGGTACCACTGCTTTATGAAAGGAGCCCTAACTTTGGCAATTCAGTGGGTCAAAAGTTCCAAAAGAAGGTTATATATTTTATTATATTTTGCTTTGATTGTATGAATTTTGCTTTCACTTGTAGCCTGTCTAGAGTTTTTGAAAGGGTGGATCATAAATTTATAAATAAATCAGCCATTAAAGGAAAGCAATCTACTAACCCAGCTGTAATAGTACTAGGCATTCCCCACGGAGGATGCTTGGTTAAGCAGTCAATATATATTTCCTTTAAAGTATGCAGTGTTCTATAACGTGTATATCAGTGAGCACAGGGAGCTTGTGACTTGCTCAATATTACACACTGAGCAGTGAGCTCACCTGGAACTCCTGCCACTCTGCAGGAGCATCAGAACATAAGAATAGCCATACTGGGTCAGAACAATGGTCCATCTAGCCCAGTATCCTGTTTCCAACAATTGCCAATCCAGGTCACAAGTACCTGGCAGAATCCCAATTAGGAGCAGCATTCCATGCTACCAATCCCAGGGCAAACAGTGGCTTCCCCATCTCAGTCTCAATAGCAGACTATGGACTTTTCCAACTGGAACTTGTCCAAACCTTTTTAAAACCCAGATACACTAACCGTTGTTACCACATCCTCCAGCAACGACTTCCAGAGTAATGAATGACACATCCTCATCTGATGCATAAGCCTCAAACATTTATGATTTTATATTTAAATCTTACATAAGTACTTAAGTATTGTCACACTGAGACAGACCAAAGGTCTATCAAGCCCAGCATCCTGTTTCCAACAGTGGTCAATCCAGGTCACAAATACCTGACAAGATCCTGAAAAAGTTCAATACATTTTATGCTGCTTATCCCAGAAATAGCAGTGGATACTTTTATTAAAGTATAAAAGGAACAATATTCTGTACAACTGTTTATAAATCACAAATAGAAAAAAAGAATAACGAGCAACTATAATAACCCCCCCTTCACCCTCTACCCTTCCAACCCCAACATTTGCTGACTTCTACTACCCCAAGGAACCCTAATCCACCCTGTTAAAATGTCCAGAGGTACAAAATACAACCTGTCTGTATTCCCTAGCAGGGGAGAAATATGCCCTATGAACTACTGTTATGATTTTTTAATCTGTGAATGAATAATAAGTCATCAACAATCTCAGGATTCGGTTTAGCTCTCCTGTCTTCCACAATCCTTCCCACAATAGAAAATGTTGTCTCAGAAGATGTGCTGGTAGCAGGAATGCACAGGATCCCCTGTGCAAGTTTTGCCAGTTTTGGCCAGCCTGTTTGCTTGTTTTTCCAATAAATCAAAACTTCATCATCTGCATCACTTGAACATAAATAACTGTCCAGAGTCTTCAGAGGAGGCATTGTTCCATAAAGGTCACTCATAAAAGGGGAGGGGGGACTCTTCCACAGATGCGATACTTTCTGGAAATGTGGATTGTGGAGGATCCTGAGTTGTAGATGTTGATGGACTTGAGCCTTCCATTTTGATCTGGTTGTTGTACAACCTTCTCAAAGATTTGGTTGTCTTTGTTTTTAAATCATCTGGGAAGATAATTGGATTGTCTTTCAAACATGGGTGTAGAAGAGAACCAACACTGTCTAGTGGATGAACAGGAAAATAAGTGCCAATTAAGTGCTGGAAATGCTCCTTGATGCCGGCAACAATGGATGAATCTGTTGTAGTAACGGTAAGATGCTTGAGCAATTGGGCATGTGATGGAAGGATATTTCAGATAGTAGGAGTCTAAGCAGCAGACAAGACTTGCAAGACTCTTGTTGCCACATCAAAGGCAGACAAGGCACAAAATATGTCATCTAACAGTGCTTCATTTAAATCCAAATGCAGCTTCTGTAGTTTTTTTATCATTGAATTCAGTAAGATATGTGAAGTTGTAGTAGTAGTAGGAGTTTGTACAAATTGTACTAGCATTTTATAGATGCCGTTTCATCTAGTTGGAACAGCCTTTTTAAGGCTAGTCTCAAGCTTTTAGAGAATGAGACGTGGGCAAACGTTTGCCCCTGATCTCATGGTTAACCATGTGTCCCCCTCCTCCTGTCATTCATTACTCCAGAGCTTTTCTATTCTTTGAGTGAAAAAAAAATGTCCTCCTATTTGTTTTAAAAGTATTTCCATGTAACTTTGTTGAGTGTCCCCTGGTCCTTGTACTTTTTAAAAGAGTAAAAAAATCAATTCACTTTTACCCATTCTACACCACTCAAGATTTTATAGACCTCAATCATATCCCCCATAGCTGTCTCTTTTCCAAGAGTCTTAACCTCTTTTCTAATATGAGAGGAGTTCCATCCCCTCTCATTTTGGTTGCCCTTCTTTGAACCTTTTCTAATTCTGCTGTATCTTCTTTGAGATACAGTGACCAGAATTGAATGCAATACTCAAGGTGCGGTCACACCACAGAGGCACTATAGTATACTTGGTCTTATTTACCATCCTTTTCCTAATAATTCCTAGCATCCTGTTTGTTTTTATGGCTGCTGCTGCTGCCGTCGCCACCACACACTGAGTGTAAGATTTCAGCTTATTGTCTACAGTGACACTTAGATGGACCACAGCATCAGTTAACTGTGATTCAGATTATTCTTCCCAATTTGCATCACTGCATTTGTCTACATTAAATTTCATCTGCTATTTGGAAGCCCAGTCTTCGAATTTCCTAAGATCTTCCTCAATTTTTCACAGAATACCTTTTTGGTTGGGGAAGGGGCAAACAAACTAACCTCCTACTTTCCACTACTACCACCCCCCAGCTCCATAGTTGCTTATGCTGTGAGGGGCAAAAGATTGATCAAGCCATGACCGCGATAAGTAACCCCATTTTGCTGCTTGTGCCACTATGTAATCCTGCCAGTTCCAGGAACCTCAGCACATGACACTGTGTTTCACAATAGGAGACACATTTGCTTTATTGGCTTGTGCCTTAGGGTCAGTCTCTTTGCGCTAACTCTTCCTCCCAGTTTTGCTTCTGGGCTGCCTCTAATTGGCTGGCCCAGGTGATGCAGCAGTGCCAAGCATTGCTGGCATCTGGGTCCACCCAGAGTATTTACTAAGTAAGGGAAAGGGCACAGTGCCCCACCATGAGCGAATCCCAGCATGGCTGCTTTTTTTTTTTTTAACATCTCTGTTGATTCATAGCACTGCTTCAGTATCACATATAATTTCAGCTGCAGGGGCCTGACCTGTTTGGCAACAGCTCAATGACATCAGCTGCCTAAGGCAAAAAGATTCTCTGATGTGATGACATGAGGAGCTGAGCCAGGACTAGAATGGAGGGAGCAAGGAGGGAGGAGAGGAGAAGCAAAGGCATGTGTGTGGAGGGGGAGGGAATTCAAGTGCCAGCCTGAAATAGTTTGCTTTAAACCTGTCTGATTCTCTCTCTCTCTCTCTCTCTCTCTCTCTCTCTCTCTCTCTCTCTCTCTCTTTCTCATCTGACTCCATCTAATTGCCCTGCTTCCTCCAAGCTGATTCTTACAGAGCACAGAGTGGCCTGTCTAGGAAAGGTTTTAAGCATCTTACATGCATCTGTTCCTCCTAATCCCTCATAACTGTGGCCTCTGTGTTGTCACAGGCTTGGAGCTGTTGCATTTTGGATTTTTTTTTCCATGTGTCCTGCCATGTGGCAGAATTGGTTTAAAGAGTTGCAAGAGCTCCCAGCCCTACTCCCTTCATTTGCCGACTCCAGGGGAGACAAGAACGAAATACACAGTTCTTTCTCTTCTTTAGTCTCACACAAAAATGCTACTACTATTTGATGTGTTGTTTTTGGAGGGGTACACAAAGAAATGGTTCGGTTAACATAGGTTTGAAACATGTGAACAGTAACAGTGATACCAATGCTTCAAATCACATTTATTGTCTCAGTCACTTGGCTCTGATAATCTTCTGCTTCACATGTCCCACTCAGCTCCTTGTGATCTTAGGCAAGTCACTTAACCTTCCATTTCTTCAGGTACAAATTGTGAGCCCTCCTGGAAAATAAAAATACCTACTGTACCTGAATATATACCACTTAGATAGCTTCCACACTTGCAGATGCTATATAAGAAATAAATTTGATTAAATAAAATATTTAACTCACAAAAGCAGATGGGCCAAGTTTCTCACATCTTCCATAATCTTTATGAATATTCTGTTATCCCAGTCAGATCCCACTGCGGTTTTCTAGCCCAGGGAAGCATTGGTGCTACAGCCACAAGGCAGAAAAACAGGCCAAACCCGTAATCCTAGTCACTGCTTGCCTTAGTACCATGGGTAAATGAATCCTGGGGTAACCCTTTTTTTTTTTTGTATTGTTGAAGCCATGATTGCTGTGGCCAGGAACATACAATAATCTAGTTTGAGAAAGACAGTGGGCCCAGATGTTTAAAAAGTTGCCTTCTTATCCAACAATTTCTTTAAAAATTGAATATCCTCCCGGACACTCTTCAAAGCCCCATTCTTGATATAGTCTCATATTTATGATTTTTCCCAGACTCTCCAACCCCATGCTTCCCACAGCACCTACCAGAGTACCCTGGTGAGTAGGGGGTGGCAGGAATGATCCATGGTCATTGTTTCCCTGACAACTTCTTCAAAAATGGCACTGGAAGACTTCTAGTGACAACCTTGCAGTATTTTCAAAAATGGCACTGTGGACCCCCTCAGAGCAGGAGTGGCCAAGGATTGCTCTAGCCAGTAGGTGGCAAGGGTTGCAGAGGATAAGATGAGAAGGAGAGGTCTGAGATGGTTTTAAATTTGAAAATGGGTCAGGGATTCAGGGTGGAGGGTGGGTCTAGGGAAGGGTGCTCCTTTTTTTAATGTTGGTAAGGGGAGGAGTATTTTTTAGCATTCACCAGCCCCTTTAAAAGCATCACTGAGAGCACTGGCTTGTTTGTTAGAGTTCTGATCAATATTATTTCAGAAGGAAAAAGCCTCAGATATTATGCAGGCATCATTTTCTAAACCTGCTTTTATCAATCATCAGCAAAAAAATCCTTGTTTAGAGAGATGCATCATGAGAGGATGTAATAAAATGCACACACTCTCACTCCACTCCAAGAAGGTTATGAACAATAAATCTTTGCATGTGGAATTTTAGTCACAAATATCTGGAAGTGCCATTATCTCTAGTTTGAAATGGTCCATGTTGGAACCTGGCATCTTTACCTGAAGAGTGTAGAGGAAAGATCAATCAATCGCAAGCAGTATGGGAGACAAAATATGGAATCAAAATCTATGGGAGACATGGAGGACCCTGGTGGGGCTGAGGAGGGGATGATGGAAAGAAACATGTGGGCACATGAGGAGGAAAGAGAAAAGAAGTTAACAGGAGAACAATTTGAATTTAAGGGGGATGGAAGCTGGTACTTGAGGAAAAGGAGAAGGAGAGGTACTTGCAAAGAGTAGATGGGAGGGAGAGAGAGAGATGGTGTGACAAATAAGAACTTAAGAATTGCCCTCCCTTTTCCACATACACACACACACAAAGGGGGCTTACGGAAAGAGTCTGAACTTCTAAACATATATACAAGCTTTCCACTGATTTTCCAAGTGCCACAGGTCAGTTGTATATATGCATCCTATATGTGGTCCAGGGGTTAAAGATGAGGCTGTTCACATTGCAATGGCAAATAAGAATCTCAATTGGGCTCTATTACATTTGGAATGGGAGAGAGAGGATGTAACAGAAAGGAGGAAGATGGGAGTGATTAGTAGGTACAAAACCAAAAAGCAGGATAAAAACTACATTGAGCACTAGCCTCTACATACTCACTTAGCAGTTTGTGAACTATTGTGTATCAGTGGTGCTTCAGTTGTGAGGAGAGGACAATGGGTTGGATTGTAGCCCCCAGAAGGGGGTGTATCAGGGCCCCAGCTGGAATCCATACACTCTCCTCTCAGCATATTTAGTACAATAGTCACATTCTGCCCTGCTCCCCTCCTGTAAGCCCCCACTATCATGATGTCACACCGACAACATGCTGACCCTCTCCAGCTGTTCCTTGATCCCTGCATCTGCCCACAGCCTCTCCATTCCGAAGGGTTATCATATGATGCCATTCTATAATAGACAAACAGAACTGGGACCAGTAATGGAGCCTCATGTAAAGGAACTTGTGTTTCTGCTTTTCAAATTCATATTTAGAATGGGCCAAACCAGGGCTAATTTAGCCCCTGCCTTCTGTCCCAGAGTCATCTGTTAACAAAGCCCCCATCCTTCTGTACAGTTTGTTGAAAAGAAATCTACAAACACTCAAGGAAGATTTTATACAATATAGTGAAATAATTTAGATACTGAAGCTATGATCCATTACACCAAGGGGCAGCTGGTCAAGCCAGGTGGGTAAGTCAATCACTCTGTTCTGGCAGTGTGTATTCTCTTCTGCAACAATTTCCAGAAAATAAATTTTGCTTTTCATTTTTAGAGGCCTCCACTTTCACAACGATTACTAATGGAGTGACACAGAACAGAAAATGTAAGGAATGGTTTACATACTGAGAAAAAGCGTAGAAACTGATTAGTAGTGACACATAACACATAGAGGATTTAAAAGATATGGGTGATTGAAAACTTGACTGCTTATTGAGTATTTTAAATAGGGATGTGCAATGGCAAATGTCAATGACAGTTCCTATAAGAAACAGACCTGACATCGAGCTGTGTAACGCCAATTTTTAAAAAGGGTTCCGGGGTGATCTGAGAAATTATAGACCTGTAAGCCTGACTTCAGTGCTGGGCAAAATAGTGGAAACTATTATAAAGAATAAAATTACGGCACATGTAGACAAACATGGAGCCCTGTTGACTAAGGTGCGCTAACGTTTTTAGCATGTGCAAACCATGTAGACGCCCATAAGAGCATTATGGGCGTCTCCTTTACTGAATAACTCCAACAGAAGGTAACTTCTCCACTGAAGATTGATGCCAAGCAAAAAAGTGGAGAAAAACAACCTGTCTCAGATGGTGTTCTCAACAAGCTCTTTAATCAAAAACAGTAAAAAAAAAAAAAAAAGCTTGTTGAGAACACCATCTGAGAGAGGTTGTTTTTCTCCACCTTTTTGCTTGGCGTCTCCTTTACTGAAGCAGGAAAATACACTTTCATCCTTGAACTTCACTTCTACGAAACTCCCACTGTTCCCATTGAGGGTTTTTGTGTGTGTGTGTGTGTTACCCCAGAAATCTTCTTCTCCTAAGGACAACAAAGCACAAAAATACTTTTGCTGAACCCCTACGGTGAAGTTCCTTTTCTTCTTTGCAGATTCAAGGGCTACCGACCAAATTCATTGATTTGGGTCCTGAGGAGCAGGAAGAAGGCACCATCTCCAAGGCCTTGATCTGGAGCAGGATACCTTTTCAACAAACTCTCTCCACTCTGTAAGCCTGCCTAAAACTGTGGGCACCACTTCTGTAGTGGCTGAACTGGGGCATAAGACTTGGTCTAATTCCTTCCCTGGTGAGCATCTTTTCTGTAGTGGTAACCCAGCATACAGTCTCTTTCAGAGCACTGCTCTCAGTCTTCTCACTTTGTACATCACAAACTTACTGTACACTGTGACACAGGTTAAAATAATAAATTACTGGGTGAGAGTTCATATCTCGCATCACAGTCAATACTAAAAATTGGGATACCAACAAAATGCAGTTATCATATGCCAGCAGAGAAACCCTGGAATACCAAGAAACTCCTGATTACAAAAAGTAATTAAATCAGTTGTACCACCTATAATTATCAGCATCAAGCTTGAAAGATGTTTAGTGGAAAAAGGTGTGCTCGTAAAACTGAATTCAAGAGACTTAAAAAGATGTTTTGTTTTGTACCCTGTGCTTTCCCACTCATGGTAGGCTCAATGTGGCTTACATGGGGCAATGGAGGGTTAAGTGACTTGCCCAGAGTCACAAGGAGCTACCTGTGCCTGAAGCGGGAATCAAACTCAGTTCCTCAGGACCAAAGTCCACCACCCTAACCACTGGGCCACTGGTTCCAATATGTATCCACTCACTTATTTTGTAATCATTGCACACACCCCAAAAAACCTCTTATAAGACCACTTTATATAACAATTATGGTTTATGGGTTATTTTACGTTCTAAACCACCTTTCATTACAAAAGTCAAAGCAGTTTACAAATAAAAAAAAATAAATAATCAGGGAGGAAACAATAATTCCAATCATTATGACAGGAAAGTGTAGGAAGAGTAGAATTAACAGAAAAAAAAAACAGTAGAAAAAGACTGAAACTTCTGCAGCTCATTCACCCCCACCCACACACTACAGGTCTGCAAAAGGCAAGGAAAAATTATGGAATTTGTATAAGAAACTTCAGCTGTAGATAAAAAGATAGGGCAAGAAATAGAAAGCAGAGTGCCTTGTGGATTCTAGCGTGGCCTGTATGGGGGATGGGGTGGGGAAGCCAATGGTCATATAACATATGAATGCAGTGGAATGAGGTATGCAGGGTAAACATAGTTGACAAGTAATGAGGGATGCCTGATCGAAGAGCTATGTGTATCAGTACTGCTATGTTGAATTGAATCCTGGGGCAAATTGGGAGCCAGTGGTGTGGTAATAACAGAGGGGGTGACATGACTGAATTTGTTGACCTAATACTACTACTGCTTATCATTTCTATAGCGCTACTAGACGAACGCAGCGCTGTACACTTGAACATGAAGAGACAGTCCCTGTGCAACAGAGCTTACAATCTAATTAGGACAGACAAACAGGACAAACAAGAGATAAGGGAATATTAAAATGAGGATGATAAAATAAGGGTTCTGAACAAGTGAGTAAGGGTTAGGAGTTAAAAGCAGCATCAAAAAGGTGGGCTTTTAGCTTAGATTTGAAGACGGCCAGAGATGGAGCTTGACGTACCGGCTCAGGAAGTCTATTCCCTCGAGGGCGGGACACTGAGAATAAACGAATCAGGAAGAGCTGCGTTCTGCTAGAGACGTCAGGGGGACTCGGGAGGTGAGGAGCGCTTTCAGTGACGCACGCAGAACGCTGCTGTGGGATTCCGGCAATGGAGGGTAAATTTAAAAGAAAAATCCTTGGTTGGGGGAAGAAGAGGGCGACAGGGCGGACAGTGGCGGTAAGCATGGCACGACAGCGGTGCCCTCCAGCCATGCTTACCGTCCGTGTCGGAGTCGGACCAGCCCTGGGAAGAGGCTGACTGAGGCACGCCGTGCGGGGCCCCCCTAAGCGCGGGGCCCTATGCGGCCGCCTCGGTCGCCTCGGCCTAAGACCGGCCCTGCACAGGAGGGTTCATGGGGTAGTGATTGACGGATCTATGGGTATGTGCATGCTGGGGGGAGGCAGAGATAGAGTTATGTGTGTAGGTTTGTGTGTGTGCATGCGCATGTGTTTGCTGGCTCATTTTAAGTCTGGCTCCTAGATTTTTGGGCTGGCTGATAAGAACATATGACTAGCCATACTGGGTCAGACCAGTGATCCATCTAGCCTAGTATCCTGTTTCTAACAGTGACCAATCCAGGTCACAAGTACCTGGCAGAAACCCAAAAGCAGCAACATTCCATGCCACCGATCCCAGGACAAGCAGTGGATTCCCCATGTCTGTCTCAATAATAGACCATGGAATTTTCCTCCAGGAACTTGTCCAAACCTTTTTTAAACCCAGATACACTTTTCCATGTAAATTCTTTGAGTGTCCCCTAGTCTTTGTACTTTTTGAAAGAGTAAAAAATCATTCACTTCTACTCATTCTACACCATTCAGGATTTTGTAGACCTCAATCATTTCTCCCCTCAGTCATCTCTTTTCCAGTCTGAAGAGCCTTAACCTTTTTAGCCTTTCCTCATAGGAGAGAAGTCCCATCCCCTTTATCATTTTGGTTTCTCTTCTTTGAACCTTTTCTAGTTCTGCTATATCTTTGTTGAGATACGGCAATCAGAACTGAACGCAGTACTCAAGGTGAGGTTGCACCAGGCATGGAGCGATACAGAGGCATTATAGTATTCTCGGTCTTATTTACCATCTCTTTCCTAATAATTCCTAGCATCCTGTTTGCTTTTCTGGCCGCCGCCACCATAGCCCACTGAGCAGAAGATTTCAGCGTATTGTCTACAATGACACCTAAATCTTTTTCTTGGGTGCTGACCCCCAGGGTGGACCTTAGCATCAGGTAACTATGATTCGGATTATTCTTCCCAATGTGCATCATTTTGCATTTGTCCACATTAAATTTCATCTGCCTTTTGGATGCCCAGTGTGTCATCTACAAATTTAATCACCTCACTTGTCATTCCAATTTTCAGATCATTTATAAATATGTTAAATAGCACCAGACCCAGTACAGATCCCTACGGCACTCCACTATTCACCCTCCTCCATTGAAAGAAATTGCCATTTAACCCTATCCTCTGTTTTCTGTCCAATAACCAATTCCTAATCCACAACAGAACATTGCCTCCTATGACTCTTTAATTTTCTCAGGAGTCTCTCTTGAGGAACTTTGTCTAAAGCATTCTGAAAATCTAGATACACTATTGGGCTCATTTTCGAAAGAGAAGGACGTCCAAAAAGCGACACAAAAGGCACATGGACGTCCTTGTGAAAGAAGGTCATCCAAATCCAATAATCGAAACAGGGCCATAAAGACGTCCTCAGCGCAAGGATGTCCATCTATGGACGTCCCCATAGAGGGCGTGTTTTGGGCAGCGTTATGAGATAGACTATCGGGTGGAAATTATAAACATTCCCAGCTGCTCTTCTGGTTTGGAAGTTTGCATTCCCTTCATTGGTGCCTCTTTAAAACGTCTTTCTCTGTGCTTGCACTTTAGAGGTTTTTCTTTAGATTATGGGGTGGTATTTCTATGTGTTTTAGCTTCAGTTATAGTAAACCTTGTTTTTGCCACTGTATGCTTTTGTATACCTGTTTGGTTTTTTGGGTTTGTTTGTTTTTGTGGGGGGGGGGGGGGGGGGCGGGACCTTTTGGCCAATTCTTGAAAGATTACTGGTGTGTGGGCTGTGTACCTTTCCTTTCAAAAAGTCTGACTGGGTGTTAGCTGGCAGCTTAACAGATACTCTGCATTTTCTGCATCGGACCAACTCTCCATCCTCTACCCACCAGGAGGTGCTTGCTGTGTTTGATGCGGTCCCTCACTGACCCCCATTCTCTCTCCTTAGTTGAAGCAGCCAGCCTCTGGCCCCTTGGAGCAAACAGATTGGTGTGCCTTTTAGCAATTTCTGGCACCACAAGTTCAAGGTAAGCTCATACCTCTTAGCCACCTCTTCTCCTTCTGTTATGTAGGTGCTAAACAAACACTTCTTGCATCTTGCAGGACAGCTGGTCAAGAGGATTGCAAGAGACAGCAGTGGACTGTAATACACTGGACTCTGAGAGCCATGATTGTTTCTACCCAATTCATTGTACAGATGTCTTGTTCTCTATTGGACACACTCAGTTGTGGCTGCCTGTGGGGTGGGGGAGGGGAAGAGGCCCTGAGAATGGATGTGTGCATCCTTCATGATCAAGGGCTCCCCATTCTCGCTCTGTTCTCTGCATTCAAATCTTACCTCTATTTTCACCAGGTTCATGGATATCCACATCTGGTAGTTTTTCTCTCGCTTTGCAGCTCATGTGTCTCCCCAGTAGGTTCCATCCTTCTTTATGTGGTGAACCCCAGTCCCCTGTTATGAAGTGCCCACCCATTCTCAAGGTTGCTGGGGGGGGGGGGGGGGAAGCATATATGCACTGAATGTCTTTTCCATATTATTGAACACAGTCCTACAATCCTCCATAGTTATAGAACAACAACATTTCTAAATTCTATCCTGCAAACCATTTTCTAGGTGGCCACAGATGCGTGCCTACCACGGCCTTGAGCCCTTAAGTCATGGTGAGGGAGAGGGGTTCTTGTTACAGTTCCTATTCTAAATTACCTGCAGGTGGCTACAGCCTGGTGCCTATATAATTCCTCTAGCCTGTGCCCTTCTGTACCTGATGTATTATACTGTAATTGTGATGAAGTAAACATGCAGATAATGTTTTTACTATTGTTTTGCCTTTTCTCCTCAGCATTATATACCATTGCTGATACATTCAATGTGAAAAGATGACCCAGCTGTTTGTAGCTCCTTCCTGGCCCTCACCAATGTGGTTTGGTTGTGGGTAAGGGTGTCTGCTGATCAGAGAGCAGACATAGTCTAGGCACTACCTATGGTTATCTACAAGTTTCTACTTCTCAGATCACTAGTGCTAGACAACATACCTATTATTTACACAACTCTGTGCTGTGGGGCTCTATGGTAAGGGGGGAGAGGCTGGATGGGCATTTCTGTTCCTCAACAGAACTGCCCACCCAGCCTCCCCCCCCCCCCCCCCTCCATTACCATACAGCCATGCAGTTTGGAAGGAACAGGTGGCCTTCTGTATGGCCACACTTATGACAGATATGTACCAAAGTTTCTCTGACCCAGTTTACCTGTCTTGCAACTCAGATTGCTGCCTCCTCTCACATCAACCCCAGCATTTGATAATATGTAGTGCACAAAGTAGAGACACACCCTGTTATCCGAAAAATATGAAACGTGTATTTAACCAAAAAACCAGAACTATGTACAAATATTTTTTTATACATAGTCTCTCAATGAGGGCTTTGTTCTTCTCCCTGCATGGCCCTTTGCAGCAGTCTAACGAGTAGCACCAGGAGCCTCTGTGCCCCAAAGTGCTCGTTAACTTGCCGCATCACTGCCACCTCCTGCAGCAACTTGTATTGGGTATGAACCAGTTGCTACAGGAGGTGCAGTACAGCAGCATTGTGCTCGACTGGTGCTGGTGCTAGTGCTGGTGCTGGTGGTGATGGTGCTGGTGCTGGTGATGGTGATGGTGTGGAGAGGGCTGGTGGTGTTGGCGCCTGTATCTCACCCTCCTCCTCATCCCCCTCAAGGGGAGGCATATCCTGCTAGGGGTATTCTACAGGGGGAACGTCCCATTCCCCTGGCTCCATTACCACGACACACTGTCGCCCTTCCGCCGCCGCCGCCGCCTCCTCCTCCATCGGTGATGCCACCACTGCCTCCTCCTCCTTCTCCACCACTGGTGTGGCCACTACTGCCTCCGCCTCCTCCTCCTGCTCCTGCTGCCCTGTGTATGTAAAAGGATTGTCCTTGAGATCAGCACATTCAACATGGCTTGCATAGTGCAGGAGCTGGCTGACATGAGGTGGGGGATGGGGAAAGGTGTGGTCAGAGGTGAGCCCTGGGCTATACGCCCAGGGTGTGAGATGCATGAGATGACATGACAGGGAACCCTGGAAGCTGGTCTGAAAAAGGAGTACACTATAAGATGTGATGGCAGGGAACACTCATTCCTCAGCAGCATGTTAGCATTTTGAGTTGTGACTATGGTTGGATGACCAGTTTTTGTTGGGTTTTTTTTGGGGGGGGGGGAGGAAGGGGTGGAAGCACTATTTCTTTACATTACTTTAAAATCATGCTATGACATCCACTAAGAACAGGACCTCAAGCAGGAATACCATGAAACAGTATCCACCCCAGAAAGGGGGATACAGAAGTGAGGCACCCTTCCATGCCGTAGCTGTTGCAATGTCAGTGATTCCTTTGCATGTCAATTATCTCATAGGAGGTTAGTTGGAAGTTGCAGCCACACTCTTGGGTGGGTAGCTGCAACCTCAGGCCTTGATCTGGGACAGAGGTGTTATTACTTACTAGTTGCCTATAAGCCACATGGAAACTGATATTGTGCATGAAATTTGCATTACTAAATAAATTAATTTACAAAGGACTACAGGTGCCCTGTTTATAATACTTACATCGAGCCCTGAGGTGCCGTCGCATGCTGCGAATGAGTTCTGGGCTGTCCCTCCGTATGCGGCCGAACCTGCGCCTCAGGGACTCAAGGTCCCTCTGTATGACAAAACATCTGCAAGATACAAGTTTGTACACCAGGAGTCAGGGGATGGCCCTTCTTGCCTTCACAACACAAATTCCTTTGGCAGCCAAATTGGAGAGACACACAACACTGATGGGGGAGGGGGAACATTACATTGGTACAGGTGATGTCATTGAGGTGGACATGAGGACAGAGAGTACCGTTTGTGTGCAGTATTGTTGGGAAGTGAGAATGTTTTTCCTTTCTAGTACATTGATTCTATTAATGAATGTGTGTGTGCACATACTGATTACCCTTGAATGCAGACTACAGTTAGTGCTTACATTGCTGAGGGAGCTCTTATATGTGGTGCTACAGGAGGGGGACCTGATAGCCCAGACCCAGTGCGGGGGGGGGGGGGGGGGGATTCCCAAACAGTTACCTTTCCAACCTGTCCCTTATTAGAGTTCACGCTCTAATGCAGACTGTCCTCGGAGGGCAGGTGGTGGTGGTGCATGATTAGGCACCATCAATGCCTCAGGCACAGCTGGACTAGTACCAGGCTTTCAGCGACGCTGAAGTTCGGTTCTCTTCTGAGAGCCATTTTTCTCAGTGAATAACCATTGTAAAACGTGCATCGCCTTACATGGACGTCCAAGCGTGATGGACGTCGTTACATGTACAGTTCCATATATGGACATCCATCTCATATATGGACGAGTCAGCACATGGACGTCCTGGCCCATTTATGGTCGGTCGGCATGTGGACGACCATCACGCATGGATGTCCATCACGTGCATGGACCACTGTCACACGTGCGGGGCCTTATATGGATGATTACGTGTTCACATGTGCGGAGCCTTCCTTATATGGATCATTATCAAATGTGCGAACCTCTTCATATATACAATAAAATATGAATGTTGCTTATGTTTCTAGTACCTGGATGTTCCGCAAGTACAGTGAACGTAGTTGTGGAACATGCAGGTACGGGAAATATAAATAACATTCATAGTGCAAAGTACAGTAAAAAGATGTGTTTCTTGCAGAACTGCCGAAGGACGTCCATCGACGGTCCTGTAAGATGGATGTCCTTCGGCAGTTCTGCAAGAAACACGTCCTTTTTACTGTACTTTACACTATGAATGTTATTTATATTTCCCGTACCTGCACTGTACTTGTGGAACATCGAGATACATCAGAGATGTCCAAAGTATAGAAAGAAGGACATGTTTCTCGTAGAACCGCCAAAGGATGTTCATATAACAAATGTTAGCAAGTACAGTGAATGTAGATTTGTCTTGGGAACGTCCTTTGGAGGTTCTGTAAGATGGACGTCCTTCATCAGTTCTGCGAGAAACATGTAATTTTTTCTATACTTTGGACGTCTCTGATTTGGACGTTTCGCGCTGTGATTTTGGAATGATTAAAGACGTCCATACTATTTTTCGATTATACCTATCTGATTTTGGACGTCTTTTTGAGGATGTCCAAATTCAGACTTGGACAACCTTTTGAAAATGCCCCTCCACATCAATCGGCTTACCTTTATCCACATGTTTATTTATGCCTTCAAAAAAAAATAAAGCAAATTATTGAGGCAAGACTTCCTGTGGCTGAAACCATTCTGATTCTTTCCCATTAAACAATGTTTATTTATATGTTCTGTAATTTTATTCTTTAGAATAGTTTCCACTATTTTACCTGGTACTGAAGTCAGGCTTACCAATCTATAATTTCCCAGATCACTCCTGGAACCCTTTTTAAAAATAAGCGTTACATTGACCACTCTCCAATCTTCAGGTGCTGTAGACAATTTTAATGATAAGTTACAGATTACTAAGAGCAGATCAGAAATTTCATGTTTGAGTTCTTTCAGTACACTTGCATGCATGCTATCTGGTCCAGGTGATTTACTACTCTTTAATTTGTCAACTTGTCTCATTACTTGTTCCAGGTTCACCAAGAATTCTTTCTGTTCCTCCGTATCACCCTTGAAAACTATTCTGGTACAGGTAGATCTCTTGCATCTTCTTCCGTAAATACTGAAGCAAATAATTCATTCAGGGGGTCTTTTAATAAACAGCGGTAAGCCCAATATAGGCTTACTGCTCGCTAATTCGGAACTACTACAGGGCCACTGCAGCAGCCTGGCGGTAGTTCCCACTCCCAACGTGTGCCATTTTCAGTGCTACAAAAATATTTTAATTTTTGTAGCACCAGTGTTTACCCAGCACTGCCAGGTAAGCGTGGGAGCCCTTACCACCAGCTCAATGCCAGTAAGTGCTCTCCCCCCCCCCCCCAAAATGGCCACGCGGCAAGCAGGGGCGTATCTGCTATGGGGCCACAGGGGCCTGGCCCCCGTAGATTTGCCCCTGGACCCCCCTATCAACGACCCTCTCAACCCCCCCCCTCCCGCCGTCATTCCACCGTCATGCCTCATCTCCCTTTGCTGGCGGGGGACCCCAACCCCCGCCAGCCAAAGTCTCCTTCCTTCCTTCCTTCCTTCCTTCCTTCCTTCGTTTGGGTTTGGTTTCTGATGTCCTGCATGCACGTACAACGTGCAGGACGTCAGACTCATAGAACTTGTTTCTGTGAGTCTGATGTCCTGCACGTTGTACGTGCGTGCAGGACGTCAGAAACCAAACCCAAATGAAGGAAGAAAGGAAGGAGACTTCGGCTGGCGGGAGTTGGGGTCCCCCGCCAGCAAAGGGAGGTGAGGCGAGACGGCGGAGTGACGGCAGGAGGGGGGGTTCAAAGTAGTTGGAGCCAGGTGGTGGTGTCGTCGGGCGGGCGGGTGGTGGTGTCGTCGTCTTCAGCGAGAGGGGGGGGTTAATGTAGTTGGAGGTGGTGTTGGCGGCGGCGGGCGGGCGGGGTGGTGGTGTCGTTGTCGTCTTCAGCGGGGGGGGGGCTAAAATGTGCCCCCTCACCTCGCCTCTGGCCCCCCCTACCATTGAAGTTCAGATACGCCCCTGGCGGCAAGTGGTTTGCTTACCGCACGGCCATTTCTTTTTTAAAAAAAGATAGCCTTTTACCTGCTGCGCAGCACAGACCCCCCTTTTACCACAGCTTAGTAAAAGGGGTCCTCAGTTTCTCCACTATGGCCTTGTCCTCCCTAAGTGCCCTTTTGCTCCTTCATAATCTAATGGTCCCACGGATTCTCTCACAGGCTTTCTGCTTCTGATGTACCTGAAAAAGTTGTTACTGTGAGTTTTTGCCTCTGCAGCAAGTTTCTCTTCATATTCTCTTTTAGCCTTCTTTTGCAATGCTTTGCATCTAACTTGCCAGTGCTTATGTTGCTTCGTATTTTCTTCATTTGGGTCCTTTTTCCATTCTTTAAAGGACATTCTTTTTGCTCTAATTGCCTCTTTCACTTCACCTTTTTACCAAGCTGGCTGTCATTTTCTCTTCTTTCCATCTTTGTAAATACGAAGAATGCATCTGTTCTGGGCATCCAAGATGGCATTTTTAAACAACGTCCATGCCTGATTTAATATCCTAACCTTTGCAACCAATCCTTTTAGCTTCTTTTTAACCAATTTACTCATTTTATTATAGTTGCCCTTTCGAAATTAAATGCTGCTACAGTAGATTTCCTTTGTGGCTTCATTACAGATAGTACCTCAAATTTGATCATGTTATAATCACTATTTCCCAACAGACCCAACACTGTTACCTCTTGCACTACGCCCTGTATGCCACCAAGGCTCTTAAATCCTAAGAAACTTTGTCAAGCCTGGCCTTAGATATTCTAGTATTGTCATCTTTTGTTCATTCTGTATTGACTCGAGAAAGGGATGGGGTGTTTAATACCTGTAAGCTGGTCAAATATTTATTTTTATTTATTTATTTTATTGCATTTGTATCCCACATTTTCCCACCTTTTTGCGGGCTCAGTGTGGCTTACAATACATTATGAATGATGGAAATACATTTTGTTACAATTCGGTTATGGATTACATTGTGAAGAGTTATACGAGACAAAATCAAAGTATCGTTAAGGAATATATCAATGGAAAAGAACGTTGAAACATTGGAAGGAAAAAACGAGAAGCTAAAGGGCAATATATCATAACAAAAAACATATGGTATACATTTTTTTTTTTCTGTGAGTAGAGGTATGAGTGTGATGAGATTTCAGGATTGAGAATTCATAAGTGGATGTGTTGATGTATTACTGAAACAGTGAGTGTGGATTTTATGTGTTTTGGTTCTTTCCGTAAATTTTCTCAAAAAGATGTGTTTTCAATAATTTGTGGAAGTTGGTTTGTTCGCAGATCGTTTTCAGGCCGCGCGGCAGCGCGTTCCAGAACTGCGTGCTCATGTAAGAAAAGGTTGATGCGTGCAGCGCCTTGTATTTCAGGCCCTTGCAGTTAGGGAAGTGGAGGTTGAGGAAAGTTTGGGATGATTTTTTAGCGTTTCTGGGTGGTAAGTCGATTAACTCAGACATGTAGGCTGGGACTTCTCCGTGAATGATTTTGTGGACTAATGTGCATACTTTAAAAGTAATGCGTTCCTTGAGTGGGAGCCAGTGTAGCTTCTCTCGTAAGGGTTTTGCACTTTCATATTTTGGTTTTCCGAATATGAGTATGGCTGCTGTATTCTGGGCTGTTTGAAGTTTCCTCAGTATTTGCTCTTTGCAGTCTGCGTACAGTGAGTTGCCGTAGTCCAGATGGCTGAGTATGAGGGATTGCACTAGGCTGCGAAAGACGAATCTTGGGAAGAATGGTCTTATTCTTTTCAGTTTCCACATGCAGTAGAACATTTTTTTGGTTGTGTTGTTTGCATGGGTTTCGAGTGTTAGGTGGCGGTCGATAGTAACTCCAAGGATTTTTAGTGTTTCTGAGATTGGAAGGTTTAGTTTTGGTGTATTTATAGCGGTAAATTCCTTCGTGTTGTATTGGGAAGTATGTATCAGGCACTGAGTTTTTTCTGCATTTAGTTTCAGACGAAATGCATCTGCCCAGGTGTTCATGATGTGTAGACTTTGGTTGATTTCATTGGAGATTTCTTTGATGTCTTGTTTGAAAGGGATGTATATTGTTACATCATCGGCGTATATATATGGGTTGAGGTTATGGTTTGATAGGAGTTTTGCCAAGGGGATCATCATTAGGTTGAAGATGGTTGGTGAGAGAGGTGATCCTTGTGGTACTCCACATTCAGGTGTCCATGCGGCAGACGTGGCTGACTTTGATGTGACTTGGTATGAACGCTTGGTTAGGAACCCCTTGAACCAGTTTAGGACATTTCCTCCAATGCCAAAATATTCGAGTATGTGTAATAGGATTCCGTGGTCAACCTTGTCGAAGGCACTTGACATGTCAAATTGTAGGAGGAGTATATTGTTGCCGGTTGCAATCATTTGTTTAAATTTAGTCATGAGGGTAATTAATACTGTTTCTGTGCTATGATTCGATCGGAATCCTGATTGGGCATCATGCAGTATTGAGTATTTATTTAGATAGTTGGTGAGTTGTTTAGTTACAATTCCTTCGGTTATTTTGGTTGTTAGTGGTATGGATGCTACTGGTCTGTAGTTGGTTATTTCTCTTGCGCTTTTCTTTTAATGTGTTTAGTCCAATCAAAAAGCAGCACCTTAATCTAAAAATATTACCTACATGCCTTGCCAAGTCTTTACCAAAAAAAAAGGATCATCTTGAATAAATACCAATAAATAAATTGAATAAATATAGCAGTCTGTTTTTACACCCTGCAAACTGACATTCCCCTATAATGGCCCTTCCCCTTATGCCTCTCTATTTTTTACAGCACCTTGGACCTTTCCTATTATGAATTATTTTGTAAGTATCCTGTTAAATATCTAATGAATGTATCAAATATAGTTGAAAACTCTAACTGGCTCAAATTCACTTTGAACACTTTTTATAGGAAAAGTATAAAATAAAGAAGAATGATGCTCTCCAAGTCTACATTATTAACACTGGGGCCCTTTTACTAAGCTGCAGTAAGTGCTAGTGTATGCTTACCATGGAATGCACTCGGGCATCCAGCAGTAAGTTCCAAATCTGTGTGTAATAACTACGCACTAAAAAATATTTTTAAATTTTTGTTGGAGGGAGCATGTCTGGGGGGTGTTTGTGCCTTTCGTGCCTCCTACAACAGGGGCAGAGAGTGGGCATTCCTGCACTATTCAGTGCAGCTATATTACCATGCAGAAGAGATGTATTTAACTTATATGGACCCAGAGCAGGGCGGAGTACACCCCCCCTCAGGTGGAGCACGTGCACACACCCATCCTCCAAGCAAAGGGGTGCTCAGAGCAGGCGTGCGCTGTAGGCTCTGCTGGTCCCCCGCACCCTCAGATGTCAACTTCCTGTTCCAGGTCAGGGGACCAGTAGAGTCAACAGTGCACACCTGCTTCACGCACCCCTTCGCTGCCGGCACCCGGGGTGGACCACCTCTCCAGTCCCACCCTAGGTACGCTAGAGCCGTGCACTAACTGTTTAGCACAGGATTACCTCATGAGCCCTTACCACCTACAAAATAGGTATCAGTAAGTGCTCATGTGGTAATTCTTTTTCATGGCAACATTACAGTAAAAATGGACTTAGTGTGCAGGGGGGAAAAAAATCCCGTGCAAGGGCATGCTAAGGCCACTTTTTACCACAGCTTAGTAAAAAGAAAATAACTGTACACTCTAAATTAATTTTGCTAGGATGTTGGTAAGGCCACCAGCATGAGAAAATGATCCATACACATGAAATAGATTTGGATACAGTGGAGGCAGTGCATGGAAATCGCTCTCATGCATATTCATTGTGGCTATCCTGAAAACCTAATTGACTTGGTGTGACCCATCAACTGGATTGAGAACCTGTGCACTATTTTCTTGTAAATCTCAGGTGAAATTCTAGCACAGTTTGCCTGGCACCTCTCCATTTTTCTGGCAATGAAAAGCTGAGTTTCAAGGGATCAGAACTTTTTCACTTGAGCCCTACACTGTATAGGAGATTTGTTGCTTTCGACTTTTCTTTGCAAAATGAATCTAGTGCCTTTTTACCCTTCATATTTCAGTGTGTTGTGCTCTGTCTCACTTTGCTTTCACATCATATGATGCTTTCCTTTCTGGGCCTTATCCATCTGCCTCTCCCTTTGACTCCACACAGGAAATATGGTGCAGGCTGTTAAACCAGAAAGAAACTCCCTATTTACATCACATGGTGAAACTGAATGATTTATGGAACTCTGTGAAAGGATCCTCTGTGAGCCAATGCTGGAAGCGTACTGTAATATAGTGAACTGCTACTTCTTAAAAGCTAAGCACAAGACACCAGCAACTGGCTCTTATAATAACCCATCTATGCTCTCTTTTTGCCACTCTGCATGATAGACTGAGGCTGTTTTTGTAGTCATTCACCAGCAAATCCTCCAGTCTTCTGAATGCCCCAGAGGATCACTAAAGTTAGTAAGTTAGTAAGTTTTACAAAAATAGTTGGTAAAAGGTCAGGGAATTTAGGGCTTTTTTGTGTTTTGTTTTTTACTAAAGCTTAGCTCGAGTTATCTGCAGCAGGGCCCATTGGAATAAAATGGGTCCTGCTGCAGATAACTCGAGCTAAACTTTAGTAAAAGACTCCCCTTAGAGATTTAAAAAACTGAATGAGCAAAGAAAGACATAAGACAAATCATACATGATAAGCAAATTAATTTGTTATCAATCTTAGGCAGTGGCGTTCCTAGGGGCGCTGACACCTGGGGCGGTCGCCGATGTGCCCTGCCCCCTGGGTGCAGCGCCCCCCCCCCCCCCCCCCCCGGTGCAGCGCAAACCCCCTCGTCACCCCCCCCCCCCCCCCCCCCCACCCTGGCGAAAGAACCCCCGGGTGCACGCCGCTGGGGGGGGTGCCACACGCCGGTCAGCTTCGTTGTTTCCATGCTCCCTCTGCCCCGGAACAGGAAGTAACCTGTTCCGGGGCAGAGGGAGCATGGAAACAACAAAGCTGATGGGCGCGCGGCACCCCCCCAGCGGCGTGCACCCGGGGTGGGCCGCACCCACCGCCCCCTTAGTACGCCACTGATCTTAGGCCCTGAGAACAGTCCCACTAATAAATTTTATTATTCTGGAATTTTTGCTGTGCAAGTTTGATTCCTACTAGGATTATACATTGGGAATAAAGGACATGTCATAAAACCCCATTGAAATGCATTGGACTGCATGAATTGTTTAGCAGAATCAAGTGAAAAATGTCCCTTATTTAATCAATATAAAAGACTGCTCTCCATGGGCATAGTTTGACAGTTTCATTTGGGGGGGGAAAGGGTGGGTCATGGTACTTTAGCATATTCATTTGCATACATACATACAGTATTATAGTTATTCAAAACACACACAAGCCTAAAACACTAAATATGAAGTCAGCATATGTGTGTGTATATATATATATATATATATATATACAATACTGAACATATGTTTATCAGATGTGAAGCTTCTTTGGGTCACAACTGTTAAGTGCATGCTCTGGTTAACTGCATGCATTTCTTTGGTCCCAGACCCTTGCACTTAAGCGGATTGCACTGTATATATATATACAGTGCTTTTTTTGTAGAAAAAAAGGTGCCGGTACTCATTATGGGCGGGGTCACCACATATGGCTCCACCCCTATGATAGCCACACCCACATTAACCACACCCCCTACACCAGCCATGGCGCATATAAACAGACATCATTGAAAATATTACAGTACTATAGGAGAAAAAAAATAACGTGATTTTTTTCATTATAAATAATCTCTGTAAGCTCTTACAGCTCCAGTATACCCAGTGCAAAATAAGACAGCCAATGTAAATTCTCAAATTGGACATATTACAAACACTAAAATGAAAATAAAATGATTTTTTTTCTACCTTTGTTGTCTGATGACTGTTTTTCTTTCCATATTGGTCCCAGTCTGTGATTCTGCTTTCCTTTGTTTTCGCTTAACTCTTCTGTGCCATTTGTCATTTTTGTCTCCTTTTTCTTTGCTTTCTTCAATATTTTTCAGGCTCTCTCTGTCCAGATTTAATTCATTCTTACTATCCATTCTTTAATTTCCTTCATCTACCTGTGGCTTTTCATCTTTTCCTCACCCTTATTCTCCCCATGCCCTTCCTCTTATTCTCCAGTCTTTCTCTATTCCCCTTTTCCATCCAGCAGCTCTGCTTTCTCTCCCCATCCTTCCAGTGTCTCCCCTATTTCTTTCTGCATTCTTCCATCCAGCGTCTTCCCTCTTTCTCTCCCCATCTTTCCGTTTTCCCTCTCTCTCTCCCCATCCTTCCATCTGTTTTTCCCCCTCTCTCTCTCCCCATCCTTCCATCTGTTTTCCCCCTCTCTTTCCCTATCCTTCCATCTGTTTTTCCCTCTCTCCCCAATCCTTCCATCTGTTTTTCCCCTCTCTCCCCAATCCTTCCATCTGTTTTCCCTCTCTCTCCCCAATCCTTCCATCTGTTTTTCCCTCTCTCCCCAATCCTTCCTTCTGTTTTCCCTCTCTCTCCCCATCCTTCCAGCTGTTTTCCCCTCTCTCTCCCCAATCCTTCCCTCTGTTGTTTTCCCTCTCTCCCCAATCCTTCCCTCTGTTGTTTTCCCTCTCTCTCTCCCCCCAATCCTTCCCTCTGTTGTTTTCCCTCTCTCTCCCCAATCCTTCCCTCTGTTGTTTTCCCTCTTTTTCTCTCACCCCAATCCTTCCCTCTGTTGTTTTCCCTCTTTCTCTCTCTCCCCAATCCTTCCCTCTGTTGGTTTCCCTCTTTCTCTCTCTCCCCAATCCTTCCCTCTGTTGGTTTCCCTCTTTCTCTCTCTCCCCAATCCTTCCCTCTTTCTCTCTCTCCCCAATCCTTCCCTCTGTTGTTTTCCCTCTTTCTCTCTCTCCCCAATCCTTCCCTCTGTTGGTTTCCCTCTTTCTCTCTCTCCCCAATCCTTCCCTCTGTTGGTTTCCCTCTTTCTCTCTCTCCCCAATCCTTCCCTCTTTCTCTCTCTCCCCAATCCTTCCCTCTGTTGGTTTCCCTCTTTTTCTTTCTCCCCAATCCTTCCCTCTGTTGGTTTCCCTCTTTCTCTCTCTCCCCAATCCTTCCCTCTGTTGTTTTCCCTCTTTTTCTCTCTCCCCAATCCTTCCCTCTGTTGGTTTCCTTCTTTCTCTCTCTCCCCAATTCTTCCTTCTGTTGGTTTCCCTCTTTTTCTCTCTCCCCAATCCTTCCCTCTGTTGGTTTCCCTCTCCCTGCCAAGTTTCCCGCAAATAGCGCGAAGTCGCGACGCACGCGGCACCAGCCCCTATTTCCGGCCGCTGCTGCTTCTCCTGTTGAGCAGCAGTGGCCGCTACACAAAGAAAAAGTTTTAAAAAATTGAAACCTGGCTGAAATGCGGCACCCCGGCACTGTAGACAGCCATTAGGCATTGGCTGTTGCCCCGCAGCCGCTCCTCCTCTTGCCTCTACGTCACTGCCCCTGGAGGAAGACCCCGGAGGAGCGCAGTGACGTAGAGGCAAGAGGAGGAGCGGCTGCGGGGCAACAGCCAATGCCTAATGGCTGTCTACAGTGTCGGGGTGCCGCATTTCAGCCAGGTTTGAATTTTTTTTTTAAATCTTTTTCTTTGTGTAGCGGCCGCTGCTGCTCAACAAGAGAAGCAGCAGCGGCCGGAAATAGGGGCTGGCACTGCGTGCGGGACATGGACTCACGGGGCGGGGGGAGCAAAAAAAAAAGGTGCCGGTACGCCGTACCGTTGCGTACTGGCACAAAAAAAGCACTGTATATATATATAGAGAGAGAGAGAGAGAGAGACCAGAAAAAAAACATTCAGACAAAAACTGAAATGGAAACTCCCCTCCCCTCCACCCAAGAAAGCTAGACTCTACAAGCAGGGCAATACTGGTAAGACAGAAACAGAAATGTTTTTTTCCTCCTGTACTCTGCAAAATACAAAACTAAATAAATAAATGTACATTTCATAAAGCAGGCACGTCTCAATCTTTAAAAAATATTAAATAAAAATAATGTTTTTCTTTTCTACCTTTGTTGTCTGAGCACTTTATTTTTCTGATTGGGCTGGTCCCACTCTGTTCCACGGGAATAGGAAGTTGAAGGAAAGAGAAAGGATTCCAGGTGCAGGTCTAAAGCATTCTCGCTGAGGCTGCCGGCAGCTTGGGAGTTTGGAGGACTCGGGCGGGAGCGATGCCGCGGGGGTGGAAGGAGAGAAAGAGACTCCAGTGCTATGGTGGCTGCTGCAGGAGAGAAAGAGAGATGCCGTTGCAGCTGCACCACTCAGAGGAATGCCAGGCAGAAAAATGGGGTAGCAGCTCCCTCGCCCCCCCCCCCCCAAGACTACGCCCATGCTACTCTCCCATATTGCAGTGGAAATTACTGTGTGAGGAACAGAGGAAGGAAAAGGAACCAGTCAGAGTTTGATCATTTTATATTAATGCAAATGGGACATGTCTATGCATTTTGAAAATAACATTTAAAAAATGCATAAAATACTGTTTGTGTAATTGGGTAGTCACCTAACCCTGGCCCCTGGGTTCCTGATCACCTCTGAGATCTGGGTCTGCGGATCCCATAGCTCTCCAACTTTTTCCAAGCCAAGGTATATGGAGATAAATCTCCAACCTAATCCTCTGCTTCCAGTGATAATCTATTGTGGTGGAGTAGCCTAGTGGTTAGTGCAGTGGGCTGAGAACCATCATTCCCACTGTGGCTCTTTATAACTTAACCCTCCATTGCCCCAGGTACAAAAAACAAAGAAAGTCTTTTACAAAGGCATGCTAATGATTAGCACGCACTAAATGCTAGAGACGCCCATAGAAATATATGGGCATCTCTAACATTTTACGCATGCTTATTTTTGTGTGCACTAAAAATGCTAGTGAGCCTTTGTGAAAGGTCTCCTAAGATTGTGAGCCCACTAGGGACAGAGAAATGTATATAATATGTAAACCACTTTGATTGTATAAGGTAGTATAAGTATATAAACATTCCCATACAGTGACAGATTGAAGATCCATCAAGCCCAGTATCCTGTTTCTAACAGTGGCCAATCCAGGTCACAATTACCTGACAAAATCCCAAAAGAGTAAAACAGATTTTATGCTGCTTAATCCAGGAATAGACAGCGGATTTTCCCAAGTCCATTTTAATAATGGTTTATGGATTTTTTTTTCAAGAACATGTCCGAACCCTTTTTTAAATAAAGTATCAAATGCATTACCCATTACAAGCATAATGCACTGTTGTCTAGTCATAATTAAAATATTGCAGCATCCAGGATCCCAAGACCTAGAGATTTGTGAAGGAGGTCTTGATTAAGAGAATCTACACTTGAGGGGTGAAGCAGAAGTAGAATGGTGAAATGGGAGGATGCAATTTGGGGTGTTGTGGCTTAATCACAAGATCAGTAGGGGATTGAGTACAATTGGAGAGGATTGCAGTTATCATCATGATGAGGAAAGAGTCAACTGAAAGATTTTTGTGATCAAGAGGTTCAGTGATGAAGGGGTGATGGTGGCATTAAAATCAGTGATGGGGAGAATAAGCAGAAGTTGTTAACACATTTTCACATACTGTTGAGTCTGTATTGGCCAAAGGCAAACCTTCAGCCATGCACTCCCTCCAGGGTTGGCTCAAGGCCCTAGCTTGCCTTGTCCACTGCTCCCCCCTCCCCATCATAGCCCAACATCACCTCATTCCTTCCTTATTCTTCCCCCAGGTATCCAGCATCTCTTTCCCTTCCTGCCCATGCAAGTTCCAATCTCAAAATGGCTGCCAGTACCTCCCATAGCAGTCTCACAAGGCTGCTGCAGATAGTCACGGCAGCCATTTTGACTGATGGAGCCAGTGGGGGCAGGAGCAACTGGGGATCACTCCTGCCACAAAAAGGCCACTAGACCCCCAGGGCTTAGGTAGGCCCGGAGAGGGCCTACAGACAGTGGGAGTATGGAGTTTGTGGTTGGAGCGGTGGACAGCCCAGGGAGACCCGTTCTCTGCTGGGGGGGTGGGTGTTCAGGGAGGACCCATTCTTTGCCACGGAGATGGCCCAGGAAAACCCATTATTTATTTATTTATTTGTTTATTTATTTTATTTATTTGTTACATTTGTATCCCACCTTTTCCCAAAAGCTCAAAGTGGCTTACATAGTTCCGGAGAGGTGGTTACAGACTCTGATGTGAACAAATACAGTATAGGGGTACTATTACAGTGACAAGTACAGTAAAGAAGTATCGGTAAATAGGTTGGGGTGATTCAGACAAAACGTTAGGGTGTGATCATGCGTCTGGGTTGAAAACTGTCCATTTCCTGATTAAAATGCCATATTTCATTATTCGGTGTTTATGTCAGATACTGTGGGGTATGCCTTCTTGAACAGGTGAGGTTTTTGGCTTTTTCAGAATTCTAGATGATTGTTTGTAGATTTCAGGCGTTTTGGTAGAGAATTCCAGAGCTGTGTGCATATGTAAGAGAAACTTGACGCGTATGTTGATTTATGTTTCAATTTGTTTATTAATTTTAAACTTTTTAACAAGAGTACCCTTGTTATTGAAATACAGCCATAATACATTTATCATAATAAAAATAAAAGACAAATGAAATTACATAGTTAATAATACTTCAGGAATTAATCTTAATTCTTTGCAATCATGACTATTTTGCTTCCTTAGACCTCATTAAACGGTGGAGACAATAAGAGTTAGGGGAAAATACCAGGAAATTTATCTAAAGTAACAGGTGGCGTAATTTCCCATTCCTACTTTGTTACAACTGTTTTAGAATCTAGAAAAGATTTTAGGCTATCAGGTGAAAAAAAATGTACATTTAACCTGACCCAATCTAATAAGGCGTTTACACGAATAGGCAAGGAAAAACATCCCTCCTATCTCAACAGTTCTTGCTTTCAATGCTAAGAAGGCTTTCCTTCTTTGTTGAGTTGATTTTGTAACATCAGGGAAAATTTGTACTTTAATTCCCCCAAAACAGGTTTTTAAATTCTTAAAGTACTGTTTCACTATCCAGCTTATAATTGAAAAAGAAAAACGCCTATATTGCGACCCAAATTGGGAGATAGAAGTTTATCTCACAAAAACGAATAAAGCGGTATAATCGAAAGCCGAATTTGGACGTTTTCAACTGCACTCCATCGCGGATGCGGACAAAGTTGATGGGGGCGTGTCAAAGGCGTGGTGAAGGCGGAACTGGGGCGTGGTTATCGGCCGATCAGAGATAGGCGCCTTTCGCCGATAATGGAAAAAAAATATGCGTTTTTAGTGAGAATTTAGGGCACTTTTCCTGGACCCTGTTTTTCCACGAATAGGGCCACAAAAAGTGCCCTAAATGACCAGATGACCACTGGAGGGAGTCGGGGATGACCTCCCCTGACTCCCCCAGTAGTCACAAACCCCCTCCCACCACAAAAATATGCCATTTCACAACTTTTTATGTTCACCCTCAAATGTCATACCCACCTCCCTGGCAGCAGTATGTAGGTCACTGGAGCAGTTATTAGGGGGTGCAGTGGACGTCAGGCAGGTAGACCCAGGCCCATCCCCCCCCCCACCTGTTACACTTGTGCTGGTAAATGGGAGCCCTCCACACCGCCCCCCCCAAACCCACTGTACCTGTAATGGTATCAGTTTATTATATTTTGCTGGATTATATATACACCAATATATTTGTGCAGCTTTTAAATATATATATTTGACACTGCAGCAGAGAGAATAGTTTCATTTCAAGCCCCTCTCTCCTCATTCCTTTTTCTGGGAACTTCTGATAGCAGGGATAGTTAATTACAAACACTTAACAAAGACAAAAGAGAGATATATAACTTTCTCTGCCCTCCCACCTAACAAAAGCATGACTAAGGTGGGTACCTGGATGCTCATCAGGACATCTCTGAAAAACAAAGACCCAAGAGACCGAAAGTCTGGAGAGCCCATTGAAGACAAAGACTTCAGAGGGGAAACCATAAACAGGACATTTGCTTGTCAAAGGTATACCTGCCCCTCCCATCAGCTTTCAGACATGTGCAGAAAGGAAGGACTTATAATGTGGTCATGTGAACAGACTACATTAACCATAATGCCTTGCAAAATATCCAGGACATGCACACACCATGCTTCTCTGCTAACATTATAAAAGGCCTGGAAACAGCCCAGCTCGTCCTCTTGGAACCTGCCTCCTCTTGGGACCTGCCTCCTCTTGGGACCTGCTGCTCTCTTTGGGGTCCGCTGATGCCTTGCTCCTGAAACATGTGCTCATCAATCAGCTGGACCACAGCATGCTTGTAACAAGGACTTGTAAGTAACATAACTTTTGATCTAGACCTGCTACTTTGCCTTACTTAAGCACAGATTATCTGTAAAGATCTCTTAAAACCTACCTCTCATGTGCAATTATATATTAAATCAACCTTTTTGAAGCTAAAATTATGGTCTCTTTGTGTTCTGAGTATATGGTATCTTTTATATATACTTACTTTATTTAATTTATTGCAATTATCACCTTTGGTGATTGGTGGAGAAATTAATATCCTAAAACTTATAAATACAGCACCTGCTCTTAAATTATAAACGGTAGCGAGTGCTCTCTAGAGCTCTTTTCCCCAAATAAATCATTTCTTGTAACATACCCACATGTAGGTGCCCCCCTTCACCCCTTAGGGCTATAGTAATGGTGTAGACTTGTGGGTGGTGGGTTTTGAGGGGGATTTGGGGGGCTCAACACCCAACGGAAGGGTGCTATGCACCTGGGAGCTCTTTTACCTTTTTGGGTTTTTTTGTAAAAGTGCCCCCTAGGGTGCCTGGTTGGTGTCCTGGCATGTGAGGGGGACCAGTGCACTACGACTCCTGGCCCCTCCCATGAACAAATGCCTTGGATTTATTCGTTTTTGAGCTGGGCGCTTTCGTTTTCCATTATCGCTGAAAAACAAAAACGCCCAGCTCACAAATTGTCGAATAAAACATGGACGTCTATTTTTTCCCAAAATACGGTTCGGTCCGCCCCTTCACGGACCCGTTCTCGGAGATAAACGCCCATGGAGATAGACGTTTTTGTTCGATTATGCCCCTCCACATTATTGAAATCCTGTTCAAATATTAAAGACACTATCAAAGTAGTCCTTTCTGTTGTTTCGTCCAATGATTGTTCAAGCATGGCTGAAATATTATCGAGGTCTAAATTATTCTGTTGCAATTCTTGATTTTTCCCTATCTCTTTTTTAGGAGCAGGAATATAATATATTTTGTTTACAGGCGGCATAGCTTCCAGAGGCATTTTCAATACCTCTTTCAAATATCTTTTGAATAAATCCAAGGGGGTAACACCTAGGAGTTTGGGAAAGTTCAATAAACGTAAATTTAGCCTTCTATTAAAATGTTCAATTTGTTCCATTCGTCTCCGAAGTTCAACACTGTCCTTCACCACATTTACTTTAAATTCCTGAAGGGAATCAACATTCTTTTGAATATCAGCCATTTTTCCCGTTATTTCTTCTTTTATCAGGTCTACTTTTGAATTTATCTCCTGAAATTTATTATTAAAGTTACTAACTTTGCCTGATGTTTGCTGTAAAGTCATATTCATCTTGTTCAACTTTGCCCAAATCATTTCGCGATTTACCTCCTTCATTCTCTCTAGGGCTCCCACCTCTGCTCTCAGCGTCTTTCGTAACGCTTCCCGACCCTCACAGTGGATCTCACCCACAACACTTCCGGTAGGGCGCTGTTCCACTTCGGTATTCGTCATCAACGCTGGGCACGGAGGTCTAACAATCGATGGTGGAGAAAGAGATGCGTCTTCTCCCAGCGGGGCGTATGTTGATTTATACTTCAGGCTTTTACAACTTGGGAAGTGAAGAGTTAAGAACATTCTGGATGATTCAATTGTGTTTCTAATTGGTAAGTCGATTAGTTCAGACATATAGCTGGGAGCTAGACCATGTATTATACTGTGAACAAAGGTACAAATCTTGAAAGCGATACATTCCTTGATTGGTATCCAGTGTAGTTTTTCCCTGAGGGGTTTTGCGCTTTCAAATTTAGATTTTCCATAGATAAGCCTGGCTGCCGTATTCTGAGCAGTCTGTAGTTTCCATAGGATTTGTTCCCTGCAACCCGCATATACTCCATTGCAGTAATCGACGTGTTAATACCGTTGTTTGAATCATGTTGCGAAAAGTTTCCCTCGGGAAGAATTGTTTTATCCGTTTTATCTGCCAGGAGGGTTGTCTGGTGGACCCATGCACTGTCCATGGGGGTGGGGGAAGGGGGGTGACAGTTTCAGTTTCAGCCAAACTCAAGCAGCAAATGTCAGCCGCACATTTGATTTCAGTCAAAACCAAGTATAACAGTAAGGGAAAATATACAGTATTTTTCCCCTTGCTGTTCCTAATTGTGCATCAGTATCTGTATCTAGTCAGTGTCTGGCAGCCTTCTTTTCTGACAGTCAATAAGAGTAAATTGTTGGTGGATTTCTCCAGCAATATATTCCCAGCATTTTGTTTCAAGCTATTAGCAAAACTAGGGTTTCTAGGCTGCACTTTTGACATGCTGTTTTTCCTGTGTGCTTCCTACACCTGTTCTAGTGCATGAGGTACTCAGACCTTCTGGCATCAGATCCTGCCAGAGGATTAGAGCAGTTTCTGGAAGGGGAGCCTAGAAGCAGGAAGGAGTTGGTCCTTCTTAAGGGGCATTGCTAGTGGCAGTAGTATACTCCCCTGAAGAAGCTTTATGATTTATAATTTTTATTGGTTATATACACTTTAACAGATATAACATACTGTCAAGCTAAACACAGCCATAAGGTTCAAAAACAATTATTACAAGAACATCCTTGTTCTCCACATACACTCCAATTTCATTTTGGCTTCCTTAGACCTCAGAATATAGAAAAGAGGGGGGGGGGGGCAGGAATTAGTGAAGTGTTACAAAATTCAAAATACAAAATAGTTAAGAATTGTGGTGTTGTTATTCTCAACTTTTCTTTTAACTCTAACGTTGTTCTGCTTCTAGAAAGGACTTAAGCTGATCAGGAACATAAAAAACATATTTTATCTGATTTAACCTTATGAGACATTTGTACGGGTAAGCCAGGAGGAAGGATTCCCCTAAATCTACTACTTTTGACCTCAGAGATAGAAACATTTTTCTTTTTTCCTGAGTTGACTTACTCACATCGGGGTAAAGCCAAATTTTTTGACCAGCAAAAATACGGTTAGTTGATTTAAAGTACAATCTCATTATTGCGTTCAAGTCCTGTTGAAAAACAAATGAAGCTATCAACGTTCCTCTTTCAGATACATCATCCATAGATTGCTCCAAAATAGCTGTGATATTTTGTAAATCATTTGATTTTTCTCCTTCGGCCTTTTTCATTGTACTAGGTATATAATATATCTTATTTAATGGAGGAACAACTTCCTGTGGAAAATTCAAATTTTCTTTCAAAAATCTTACAAATATATCATTTGGGGATACACCCATCAATCTAGGAAAATTCAATACACGTAAATTCAGTCTCCTATTGAAGTTCTCCATTTGTTCTATCTTCCTTCTAATGTCTGAATTATCTTTAATCACAGCCACTTTGAAATCTCTTCTATCTGCTTAGTCTCTCTCTGTAAGGCCTCAGTTTTTGTGGAAAAATCTTGTTTAACCATATCCAGGGAGTCCTTCACTTCCTTCACATGTAAATTTAAAGATTTTACCTCTTCCGAGGACCGTCCCAGGGTTTTCTCTATATCTAGTAACTTCAGCCAAATCCTTTCCTGCAGTCTCAGATGTTCCAGCGCAGTCTAGTTCCCTTATGGGCCTCTCCGATTCGCCCCTTCCGGACTCCAGAGTAGACCCCACGTGACTGGCGTTAGTTGCAGGGCACGGAGGAGCAGTCGAGCTTGGCGGGGAAAGTGATGTTTCTGCTTCCAGTGGGGGGCCGCTTCACTGGCTCCCCCCGTTAAGGATTCCGTTCCGCCTCCATGAGAAAGAGTGGAGAAGAAGCGCTCAAGACCCTGTCCAACCGGAGTGGATGTTCCTGAAGGTAATGGACCCCCTTGGAGCGTCCCTTTGCGTTTTGTATGCGGCATTTGGAGCTAAGAATTTTGTTTAGAAGGAAAAGGTCAGAGCTCTCTTCAAACATGACCACTCATGACGCCATCTTGACACGCCCCTCGCCCTAAAGAAGATTTAAACTCTGACTTTGCTGCCAAAACTTGTCTTTGGAACTTCTCCCACCACTGATCATACCTGTCATGGGAGAGCCCCATCTTCCTGGCACCTGATCAGAGATGAAAGAGAAACATCCCATCTATACCCAACCAGTTAGACGTTAGTGACACTTGCACAGAGCAAGGATTCAGAGACTGGGGCAAGTGCCAGGTCCAAAACCCGGTGCTGGCTTGCTATAGTAAGGAGGTGTGGGGATCCTTCTCACTCTGTATAGTCTCTTTGGAAGGTATAAGGGGAATCTCAGGACACTCAACCCTACCATCCAGGCAGGGCCATATATCACTTTCGTGGGAAATTACATCTATGGCAGAGTGGAGAAAAGATTTTAAAAATGAAACCATCTTTAACAGTACCAGGCTGCAGAATCAAAAAGTATTTAAGTAATGTGTGTGACCATTAACTTGTTTAAAATGTAATATCTCACTGAACTATGATATCAGCTATCTGAATATTATTAGCCTACCCTGAGTAGCATTAACATTAAAGGAATGTGAGCAGGAGAAATGGATGTCCGCTGTAAATAAGTTGGTATTTGAATTAACTTTTGTTTTCAAAGTCCCTGTGCTTCATCAATTGACAGTGCATTAAAGGATCCAGTTTTAAGTTACTTCATGGTGTGGTCTAGATTTTTGTGTGAATGGAATTCTGGTGCCTTGTTTTCAGGGTCCTCCAGCCTTAAGGTAGGCCCTGGAACTGGTGTGTCCTTCTTCCCACCATCCTGGGCAGTGACTAGGCAGCCACCTAGCTCACATATACAATCAAGGGAGTTACATGAGAACCCCAGTTTCAGCCACCCTCTGTCATGTCTCCAGCTCCTACCTGTGCCCCCGCTGGGGAAGGCGATGGCCCTCGGGCATCGCGGCGTCCAGGGGGGCGGAGATGGACCTCCACTGCAGCTGGACTTATGTACTTATGTAATACAAAAGAGGAACACTCCTAACAGCTGCAAAGGAAAGCTCCTTGGAGACCAGTTCTAAGAGACAAAACTGCTGGATCAAAAAAGCATAAGGAAGGGAATTGTTCTCACCCCAACTTTGTAGGTTGAGTGTGTAAATTGATAACTTAGAGCTTGATATTCAGCTGGCAGTGACCACCACCAGCAGTAAACCTGGAAATTCAATGTCCAGGCACTGGAATTGAATTTCCAGGTTTCTGGTGCTGGCTAACACATAGCTGGTTACTGCAATATTCAGCATTTAACCAGCTATGGGTTACCCCATAAAGACAGGACTGACATTTATGCAGTTAACCTGGATGGTTACATGCTGAATATCAGCATTTAACCAGCCAAGTGCCAACTGCACTTCCAGAACACCTCCAAAATAGCCGGTGTCAGTTCAGCGCAAACCAGTTATTTTCAGCAGCACTAACCGGTTAACTAGCCAGCAGCCATTTCTGGAGTAGCCTAGTGGTTAGTGCAGCAGACTCTGATCACGGGGAACTGGGTTCAATTCCCACTGCAGCTCCTTGTGACTCTGGGCAAGTCACTTAACCCTCCATTGTCCCAGGTACAAATAAGTACCTGTATATAACATGTAAACCGCTTTGAATGTAGTTGGAAAAACTACTTTAAATATTGACTCCTTAGAATCTGAAAGCAGAACCAGAGATGCATAGCATAACAGAATAATAGATGCGTAGAATCACATAAATAATTATAGAAGCATAGAAAAATAGAACCCCCAACTATGAAATCATAATGGATAGAATCACAGAGTTAAATCATAGAGCTATTGGAACCTGTGCAGCACAGTCATAGGTGGGGATGATTTATGTCAGCTTTTGGCTGGAAGGAGGTCAGTGAGAGCAGATTAGCTCCCTATCTGTTGGGCGGGGCTGCTGGCATCTTTAAGTCTGTGGCAGAGAGGGAGAAAGAGGAACAGAAAGAAAGAAGACTGCTCATTGGAGATGTTGTTGATGACAGCTGTAAAGATTGCCAGTGTTTGTGGTTATTACAATTAATGAGTGCTGAAATAGGTTTGTGCTTGTGGAGTGGGGGAGTAGCCTAGTGGTTAGTGCAGTGGACTTTGGTCCTGGGGAACTGGATTCAATTCTTGATGTAGTTCCTTGAGTCACTTAACCCTCCATTGCCCCAGGTACAAATAAGTACCTGTATATGCTATGTAAACTGCTTTGAATGTAGTCTCAATCTGGAGGTTTAACTAACCAGTCTATATCCATGACTGATCTGACCTGGTTAGTGGTTAGATCAGTGGTTCCCAAACCTGAAAACTAGTGCAGAATTGATCTATGGGGCTAAGATGTTTGATCATGCCGTGCCGTTGCTGAAAGATTTGCATTGGCTGCCAGTGGATGCTCAGGTAGAGTTTAAAGTTGCATGTGCAGTTTTTAAAATTATCTACAACCTATGCCCAAGCTCTCATGTTCAATTATTGTCCATTGAATATTATTCCTTCTCTCAAGATTTTTCACTGGTTACCTGTTTCAACTAAGATAATTCATAAGGCATTGCTTACAAATACACCAACTTAACTAGCATCTATTCTTATACCCACCAGGTCTACTCATCTATTGCAATCTCAGTATTTAAATCAGTTGACTATTTTCCTTACTGTCTCAGATCCACCAGACCTACTTCCTTTGGTGTGGTGCCTCTTGGTATTGGAATGGCTCTCCTCCTTCTTTAAGAGTTGAAACCAATCAGACTAGGTTCAGTAGAGACTTAAAAAACCCTTTAATATGGTCTGAATTTTACATAGAGTTGAATGATCTCCTAGATTTAGGGGCGAGGGGAGCTGGTCATTCTGATTGGATTTCTCCCTTTTTCTTCCATCTTTCTTACCTAGCACTGTATTTTATGTTAATATATTGTAAATTACTGTACTTTGCTAACTTTGTGAGAAAGGCAAAATATCAAGCCTAATAAACTTACCTAAAATTGGTGATACTTGATAGTGCCATGTCATTATGAATTGACAGAGCAAGATATTGTGGCTTTGTCCCATTGCACACATGGATTTGTACTCCAGGTTTCTTAAAGAAGAACCGTATGTCAATGGATTCAATGTGGCAGATCCCACCTAAAACGGTGATAGGAGTGTACTACCGTCCGCCTCGCCAGGATGAGCAGGTAGACACAGAAATGATAAAAGAAATCAGAGACGCGAACAAAATGGGCAATGTGATAATAATGGGTGACTTCAATTATCCAAATATAGACTGGGTAAATGTAACATCGGGACACGCTACAGAGATACAATTCCTTGATGAAATCAAGGACAGCTTTATGGAGCAACTGGTGCAGGAGCCGACGAGAGAAGGAAAAATTCTAGACTTGGTCCTTAGTGGAGCGCATGATCTGGTGAGGGACGTTATGGTACTGGGGCCGCTTGATAACAGTGACCATAATATGATCAGTTTTGACATCAACCTTGAAGTAACTGTACACAGAAAGTCAAATACGTTAGCGTTTAACTTTAAAAAAGGAGACTATGATAAAATGAGAAGAACGGTAAAAAAAAAAACTTAGGGGGGCAACTGAGAGAGTAAAAACTGTACAACAGGCGTGGACGCTGTTCAAAAATACCATCCTGGAGACCCAGGCCATACATATTCCGCGAATTAGAAAAGAAAGACGGAAGTCCAAAAGACACCCGGCCTGGTTGAAAAGTGAGGTGAAGGAAGCTATTAGGGCTAAAAGAAACGCCTTCAGAAAATGGAAGAAGGAACCGTCTGAAAATAACAAGAAACAGCATAAGGAGTGTCAAAGCAAATGCAAGGCGCAGATTAAGAAGGCCAATAGGGAGTATGAAAAAAAGATAGCATTAGAGGCAAAAAAACATAGTAAAAATTTTTTTCGGTATATTAAAAGCAGGAAGCCGGCAAAAGAATTGGTTGGGCCGCTGGATGACCGAGGGGTAAAAGGGGCGATCAAGGAAGACAAAGACGTAGTGGAGAGACTGAATGAATTCTTTGCTTCGGTCTTCACCGAGGAAGATTTGGGTGGGATACCAGTGTCGGAAATGGTATTTCAAGCGGACGAGTCGGAGAAACTTACTGACTTCACGGTAAACCTGGAGGACGTAATGGGGCAGTTCGGCAAACTGAAGAGTAGCAAATCTCCTGGACCGGATGGTATTCATCCTAGAGTACTGATAGAACTGAAAAACGAGCTTGCGGAGCTACTGCTAGTGATATGCAACTTATCCTTAAAATCGAGCGTGGTACCGGAAGATTGGAGGGTGGCCAATGTAACGCCCATTTTTAAAAAAGGCTCCAGGGGAGATCCGGGAAATTATAGACCGGTGAGTCTGACATCGGTGCCGGGGAAAATGGTAGAGGCTATTATCAAAAACAAAATTACAGAGCACATCCGAGGACATGGATTACTGAGACCAAGTCAGCATGGCTTTTGTGTGGGGAAATCTTGCCTGACCAATTTACTTCAATTCTTTGAAGGAGTGAACAAACATGTGGACAAAGGGGAGTCGGTTGATATTGTGTATCTGGATTTTCAAAAGGCGTTTGACAAGGTACCTCATGAAAGGCTACAGAGGAAATTGGAGGGTTTGTGGATTAAAAACTGGTTGAAGGATAGGAAACAGAGAGTGGGGTTAAATGGGCAGTATTCACAATGGAGAAGGGTAGTTAGTGGGGTTCCTCAGGGGTCCGTGCTAGGACCCCTGCTTTTTAATATATTTATAAATGATTTAGAGATGGGAGTAACTAGCGAGGTAATTAAATTTGCTGATGACACAAAGTTATTCAAAGTCGTTAAATCGCGACAGGATTGTGAAAAATTACAAGAGGACCTTACGAGACTGGGAGATTGGGCAGCTAAATGGCAGATGATGTTTAATGTGAGCAAGTGCAAGGTGATGCATGTGGGAAAAAAGAACCCGAATTATAGCTACGTCATGCAAGGTTCCACGTTAGGAGTTACGGACCAAGAAAGGGATCTGGGTGTCGTCGTCGATAACACACTGAAACCTTCTGCTCAGTGTGCTGCTGCGGCTAAGAAAGCGAATAGAATGTTGGGTATTATCAGGAAAGGTATGGAAAACAGGTGTGAGGATGTTATAATGCCGTTGTATCGCTCCATGGTGCGACCGCACCTTGAGTATTGTGTTCAATTCTGGTCGCCGCATCTCAAGAAAGATATAGTAGAATTGGAAAAGGTGCAGCGAAGGGCGACTAAAATGATAGCGGGGATGAGACGACTTCCCTATGAAGAAAGACTAAGGAGGCTAGGGCTATACAGCTTGGAGAAGAGACGGCTGAGGGGAGACATGATAGAGGTATATAAAATAATGAGTGGAGTGGAACAGGTGGATGTGAAGCGTCTGTTCACGCTTTCCAAAAATACTAGGACTAGGGGGCATGCGATGAAACTACAGTGTAGTAAATTTAAAACAAATCGGAGAAAATTTTTCTTCACCCAACGTGTAATTAAACTCTGGAATTCGTTGCCGGAGAAAGTGGTGAAGGCGGTTAGCTTAGCAGAGTTTAAAAAGGGGTTGGACGGTTTCCTAAAGGACAAGTCCATAAACCGCTACTAAACGGACTTGGAAAACTCCAAAATTCCAGGAATAACATGTATAGAATGTTTGTACGTTTGGGAAGCTTGCCAGGTGCCCTTGGCCTGGATTGGCCGCTGTCGTGGACAGGATGCTGGGCTCGATGGACCCTTGGTCTTTTCCCAGTATGGCATTACTTATGTACTTATGTATGACAAAGTCCTAAAAATGTGATCATGATGCTGCGTGGAGAAATGCTCGCTGGCTTCCTCTTGCAGGGAATAATTGACATTATTGAATGACATTTTAGAAAGGACATCCAGCTCGGAATAAGGACATACAGGTCAATAAGTCGCTGTGGAGTACCGCAAGGATCACCGCTATCACCGATCCTATTCAACTTAATGATGACCTCAATTGCCAAGTCCTTATCCAACTATGGCCTTAACCCTTTCATATATGCAGATGATGTCACAATATACATTCCTTACAAAACCAAACTGACAGAAATCACCAACGAAATCAAGCTCGGCCTGAACATCATGGATTCATGGTCAAATGCATTTCAACTAAAACTCAATAAAGAAAAAACTCATTGTCTCTTCCTCTCATCCCAACACATCGTAGACATCCCCACAAGTATCAACACCCCAGATCACACCCTTCCTATCTCAGACAGCTTGAAAATCCTCTGTGTTACAATAGACTGTAACATAATGCTAGAGAGCCAAGTGGCATCCACACCAAAGAAAATGTTCCACTCAATGTGGAAACTCAAACACGTGAAGCAATTCTTCCCAAGGGAAACATTTCGCAACCTGATACAATCAATGGTACTAAGCCACTTAGATTACTGCAAAGGAATTTATGCGGGATGTAAAGAACAAACCTTAAAGAAAATTCAGACTGCTCAAAACATGGCAGCTAGGCTTATATTTGGTAAAACGCGATTTGAAAGCGCAAATCCCATCCGCGAAAAACTACACTGGCTCCCAATCAAAGAACGCATCACCTTCAAAATCTGCACCCTGGTTCACAAAATCATCTACTTAGAAGCCCCGAGTTACATGACAGACTTGATCGACTTACCAATTAGAATTGCATCCAAATCAACACGATCTTATCTAAATCTGCACTACCCAAGCTGCAAAGGACTTAAATACAAAACAACTTACGCATCTAGTTTTTCCTACATAAGCACACAACTGTGGAATGCATTACCAAAAGCCTTGAAAATGAAGTACGACCACCTAAACTTCTGGAAATCACTAAAAACCAACCTGTTTAAAAAGGCATACACTACCGATCCAACTTAAATGCCTAATGTCTGCAACACAACCAAACTAAAGCACGTAATGGACATAACACAACTCTTCCGTTCTCCGATTCCCTAATGTGGCTGTGCCACATGAACTTGATCTTATCACAACATCACCCTGTATTTGTTCACACCGGAGCCTGCAAAGGCCTCTCCGGTACTATGTAAGCTACATTGAGCCTACAAATAGGTGGGAAAATGTGGGATATAAATGTAACAAATAAATAAATAAAATTAGTTGGTTTCATTTAATGCAGGGATCTTTCCAGTCTAGGAAGGGTTCTTTAGTAATAATATTAGAGTAGGTTTTCCTGCCAAAAAGGAAGGGATTGTGAATTTCTAAATAGGGCAGTCCAAGGACATGATTTTGCCTTTGGCAAGCTAAGCCTCTGTAACACCATGTTCCATTATTCCCTGGCAGACTAAGCCAAAGATCCACAGGGGTCTTGGGTGTAAAAAATCTGAGACTGCAAAATGTGTCAGGAGCAAAAAGTTATAAAGGAAGATGTTTTATCCTTTGAATGGAAGGAGTCAGAAGCCACCCTGAGAAGCTACATCCAGGAGGTTAAGAATACTGGAGTCCAAGGGATTGTGTCCTAGGGCCTGAAATTTGTCTTGCAATAAGGTAATTAAGACTGTTTTTGTCTGTGGAGGAAGAAAGGTGACTGAGGTGGGGGAGATCCTATGGATGTCTGCAGTCTCCAATGACAGTACTTACAGAAATTAGGACTGGGACTGCAACTGTATACTTCAGTAGTGAAGAAATGAGGAAATTGTGACCACCATGAGCCACTATACTTTTTGCATATGCCCTGCAAATGAAGCCCTGAAATTGCCATGCTTGTGTGCTTTTACAGTGCCCCATTTTTTTGTTGTTTTTTTTTTTGTCTGGTGCTGCAAATTATACAAATGTCTGATGAACACACGGGCATAATCAGCCCTCCGATTTGGGGAGGCCCAGAGGTGGAGGGGGGCAACACATTCCCTCCTCCCACCCTCTGAACACCAAAAATAATACCTTTCCTTATGGGGATTCCAAAGCCTGGCCAGCCAAATCTTGTCCTCGTGCACATGCAGTACAGAAGTCGGTGGCGTGCTCAGTTCTTGCACGAACTGGACTGTATCATTTTTTAGGAAGAGTGGAAGGAGTAAGAGAAGAGCGAGTCCTGGAGCCAAAGGCTTCCGAGTGTCTGCTGGTTCCACTCAAAGAACTCATTCCTGATAGTGCAGAAGTCTAAAATTAATGTGGCCTCTGACGTGTACTCTCTTGTCTTAACCTCTGCCTGGGCTGTACCACATCAGGAAGGAATATGGGAGCTACATGTGGAATCACGGAAATAATTATAAAGGTATAACCCGTACTATGTAAGCTGCACTGAACCTGCTATTGAGCGGGAAAGAGCGGGGTATAAATGTAACAAATAAATAATAGGGAGATAGAATCCCCAACTATAAAGTCATAGATGGAGAGAATCACAAAAAAAATAGCATCATAGAACTATGGAATCATTTGTAGCAAAATATCCTGTGCAGCACTCATAGGCGGGAATGATTTATGTCAGCTCTAGGCGGAAAGAGGTCAGTGAGAGCAGATTAGCTCCATTCCAGTGGCGTAGCCAAGGGTGGGCCTGGGTGGGCTCAGGCCCACCCAGTAGCAGCACACCTATGATGTGGCTGGCAGGGATCCCCAAGCCCCAGCAGCCGAAAACTCCCAACAACTGTCCCTCTTGTAAATAGAAGATCATCGCCTGCAAAGAGCAGCGACTGATACATACTGTTCGCACCGGCCCCACAGTCTTCCCTCTGATGTATTCCTGCCTATTTGGAAACAGGAAATTGCATCAGAGGGAAGGCTGTGGGGCCAACATGAGCAGTGTGCATTAGTTGTTGCTCGCTGCCAGTGAAAATCTGCTATTTAAAAGGTATGCAGGGGAGGGAGATATTTGAGAGACCATATGGCATGCAGGTGAGAGAGGGAGAGATCAAATCACTTGGGACAGGGTGGAGTTCTTCTGTCCACCCATCTTGGGCCCAGGCCCACCCAAAATTGGGTGTCTGGCTACGCCCCTGCTCCATTCTATCTGTTAAGTGGGGCTGACAACTTTTTTAAATCTGCTGCAGAGACAGAGAAAGAGAAACAGAAAAAGAAGACTGCTCCTTGGAGTTGTCCTTGACAATTGTTTACAAAAGACTGTGAATGCTGTAATTATTACTGTCTTGAAAGACATGTTGATGGGTGTTGGATTGGGTTTGTGTTTCTTATCAGAAGGTCAATGGGATCTATGAGAGCAGAGTTTCTCAGCCCTGTTTTGGAAGTGCATGTATCCTCTTGGTGACTCTTGTGCTCTGTTTTTCTGTGTGTCAATACTTGCTGGTTTTAGTTAATGTGAGTTCTCATATTAAATTTACATATTGAATGAGTACTTTGCTGCTGAAATAGATAAAGGGTTATGAGATACCACTGTCTGCCTCTTGACCAAGCACAATGCCCATACAATACCCTAGAGGGTGGAGGATAGAATGAATATGGGGGGGGGAGGCAGAAGAAGAAGGTTTTAGGGGAGTGTCAGTGGTGAGGAGGGTCAGAAGATGAAGTAAAGGGAGGTGGGAGGGAGATATTGGGCAAATTTGGGGGTTAGCAATCCCAGGGACCAGAAGAGCAATTATCAGCAGGGGGGCAAAGTGAAAAGGTGAAAGGGGGGGGGGGGGCTATGGTTTGAGAATTAGTTGGGAGGACAAGGGTAACAGAAACATCACCAGCCTGGGAGAAGAATTTCAGCAAGAGGTATAATGAAAGGACAAGGCAAAAGGGGCCACTTTGGTCTTTATGTTCTATCATTACTATGTTACTATGGTGCCATCTTGAGTGTCTGCTAGTATATATTACAATATAATCAAAATGCCATTTGTCCCCTATATTTATTTATTTATTATTTATTTTACTGTGCTTATATCCCACAATTTCCCACCTCTGGCAGGCTCAATGTGGTTTACAACAATTGAATAACAAACAGACAGGGTACAGTAAACGGAAAGGGGTAAGCAGGACAGTAAGTTAGAAACAAATAGATGGGTCAGTCCAGGATAGCAGTGTCAGTCCATACCTCCAGTTTTAATATTCACATGCAGAGAGTGCCAGCTGTGCCAGAGTATCTTTCAAGATTGGGCAACATATATGTCCTCTTTCTGCTTCATTCTATAATCTCATATATATCCTCTTTCCCCCTCATTCTAGAATCTTGCACACCCAGTTTTACACTTAGTGTGCAAAATTGTGCACACAGGTTATAGAATGCCTACAGTTAAATATTTAACTTAATTGACACATTAGCTGCAATTGGCACTATTTATAGGTGATAATTTGCAGTTAGGCACTGCACTTAACTATAGTGCACAAATTCTATATATAGCGCATAACTACAAGGGGGTCTGAACATGGGAAAGGCATTGGCAGGTCAGAGGCATGCCCAGAACATTTGTGCTAAGGTTATAGAATACCACAGTTACATATGCAACTTATTTCGATTTTGCTCTCACTTTTTCAATACTAATACATTCAGGTACATTGGGTATTTCCCTGTCCCTGGAAGGCTCACAATCTAAGTTGGTAACGGAGAGTTACGTGATTGCCCAAGATTACAAGAAGCAGCAGTGAGATTTGAACTGGCCATTTCCGGATGTCAAGACCAGTGCTCTAATCACTAGACCACTCCATTCCAACTGTAACATTTCTTAACCCATATTTACACCAACCATTGACATGGTGTAAGTGGCTGTGCCTACTTGTTGGCACATAATTGCAGATTTACAATACTATCCTATAATGGCAATTACATTCATAATTGCCTATATAAAATTCATTGAACAACCAACCTAATAGGGAAACAAACTAAATGACTAAATCAAAATAACATAGTTTCAATAATTAAGCTATATAACACATCCATTCAACAAAATAAATAATTGGAATCTCACATCTCCCGATAGGAGAGTTTCCAATAAATTTACAACCCACTATCACTTTGGGAGTACATTCTTATCATTGGTTCCCTGGAGCAAAAAAAAAAAGAACCAGTGTAAAAGCCTCCTAAGTAATGGAGAAAAACGACTGATTCCAAAAAACCCCCAACCTTATAAATCAGGATAGAATAAATATGTATGTTTTATATTCTGCCAAGAGGGGTTCTACTTCTCCAAACTGAAGTTACTGAAAAAGGCTAACTTGCTCACTGACAAAATACCCAAAATATTTTTAAAAAGCATAGCATGCCGCATTCCAGCACCTAACGTTTGGTGACCTCGTAGAGAATTATCCACTTTGTGTCTGTGTTTTCACCAGATGTGGCAGCTGTCGTACAGCAGTGCATGCAACATGGAGATGAGGCCCCACCTGGAGTATTGTGTTCAGTTTTGGAGGCCATACCTTGCGAAGGATGTTTAAAAAATGGAAGCGGTGCAAAGAAAAGCTACAAGAATGGTATGGGATTTGCGTTCCAAGACGTATGAGCAGAGACTTGCTGACCTGAACATGTATACCCTGGAGGAAAGGAGGAACAGGGGTGATATGATACAGACGTTCAAATATTTGAAAGGTATTAATCCGCAAACAAATCTTTTCCAGAGATGGGAAGGCGGTAGAACAAGAGGACATGAAATGAGATTGAAGGGGGGCAGACTCAAAAAAGATGTCAGGAAGTATTTTTTCACGGAGAGGGTGGTGGATGCTTGGAATGCCCTCCCGCAGGAGGTGGTGGAGATGAAAACGGTAACGGAATTCAAACATGCGTGGGATATGCATAAAGGAATCCTGTGCAGTAGGAATGGATCCTCAGAAGCTTAGCCAAAATTGGGTGGCGGAGCAGGTGGGGGAAGAGAGGTTGGTGGTTGGGATGCGAGGATAGTGGAGGGCAGACTTATACGGTCTGTGCCAGAGCCAGTGATGGGAGGTGGGAAATACTGCTGGGCAGACTTGTACGGTCTGTGCCCTGAAAAAGGCAGGTACAAATCAAGGTAAGGTATACACATATGAGTTTATCTTGTTGGGCAGACTGGATGGACCATGCAGGTCTTTTTCTGCCGTCATCTACTATGTTACTATGAGTAGGATAGGTCTGCAGAAGGCTTGAGCGCCAGCGAATGATGATTTAAAAGATACACTGTGTTTTTTAAAAGATAAACAGTTCCAAATACAATGTGGAGACGCACTTGTGTTCAAAAATAACGGGGGAAATGGGAAAGGGAAATGGGACTTGATATACCGCCTTTCTGAGGTTTTGGCAACTACATTCAAAGCATTTTACATATATTCAGGTACTTATTTTGTACCAGGGGTAATGGAGGGTTAAGTGACTTGCCCAGAGTCACAAGTAGCTGCATATCAAGACACCATTAACAAGCAGCAAACCAAGTGGAAATATTAATATATTGTACAAACCCATGAGGAAAAAGACCTCAATCGTCCAGACACTAATAATTTTATCATCAGTCAAAAAACCTCATTGTGATTACTTTTTACAAATTTCTCATTTATTGATTTGAAAACACAACTTGCTACAATGCAAAATGTTCAAACAATTTAACTTGTACCCAATGGTGGCCTGCCCATTTCACTATCCTGGCTTCATCAGAGGTCGTGTTTCAAATTGTTTCCACTTCAACTATGTGAATAAAACTGCCAAATATTCAGATATCGATCAAACTCTTCCAACTTGGATAAAGTCCACTGAATGGGTTTTTCTTTTTTCAGTTATTGTCACACATTTGTTTTCATAGGGTATTTGCCTTGCTTTATCAGTCACTCTCTCTGCTCCCCAGCTCTTGGCCTATCTGTTTAAATTTCAGCACCAGGGCTCCGACGATCAATTCCCCGGGCTGTTCCAAAAGAGCGCCATAAACATACCGCCAGAACAGCGTGGGGAATTAACTTCCCAATGATCAACACTAATAACATGCAAATTTAGGCGCTTTATTAGTGTTGATCATCAGGCAAAAGCACAAGAGGATTGTGCCTGGGCATGTGCTCAAGGCACAAGCTTCCTGCAGAAGGTTTGACAGATCTGGCTGTCAAAAAAAAGCCTGGAGCTGTCAAACCACAAGTCCCTGAACACAAGGGCCTGGAGGTTCAGTGGACCTCCAGTTCTCCCACCCCCGAACACAAAGTGCCCTCCCAAACATAGAAAATACCCTGGTTGTCCAGTGGGACCCTTGACAGCCCCCCTCCCAATCCTAGCCCTGGTGGCATAACGGTGGGGTCCACCCTCCCTCTCTTCCTCCCCAAACCCAACCCCCTCCCCTCATACCTTAGAATAGAAGACGGAGGGACTAGCACTCCATCCCTTCTCTAGGCTCCACTAAAAATGGTGGTGCCCTGCCCTGCCCGGTGCATCCTGGGATACACTGGGCAGGGCTTAACTACAATATAAGGAAGGGGGGCTGTCGAGGGTTCCACTGGACCACCAGGGTATTTTCTGTGTTTGGGGGGATGCTTTGTGTTCAGGGGGTGGACCTTCAGACCTTGTGTTTGGTGGGGGGGGAGGGGGTTATGTGCTGGGGGGGAGGTTAGGGACCTGGGGGGGTGGGGGATCTCTGGGGTCTACTAGACCACCAGGGCTAAGGTTTGTCATTCTCCCCCATTCCTCGCACTTGCTCAGAAAACCCTAATGCCAGCTCTGAGGTGGCATAGTGTTTGTCACAGGAGCAGCTGGGAAGAATGCGGGAGACCCTCTTTTGCATGCATTTGCATACAATTAGAGATAAGAGTCAGTGAGCTCGTTGTTTCAAGCATTTGCTGGCTCTGATCTTGGGGCAGGGCAAATGTGGGGCTAGTCCTGTGCTAATGGCCTCTAGTGACCGCATTTGCTTCCGATCATCTGCCCCCAGGACAGGGGCGTAGCTACGGGTGGGCCTGGGTGGGCCCAGGCCCACCCAATTCCAGCCCAGGCCCGCCCAGCGCCAGCGCCAGCTCCCATTGCCGGCCACTGCTGCTTTTCCTGATGAGCAGCAGGGCCGGCGCCCGGTGCTACAAAAAGAAGACGCGCTCAGCTGACTGAGCTGAGCGCCAACGCGTCGCTAAGGACAAGAAAAAATGTTTTTTAAAAAATGCAGCACCGCAGGCAGCCTCGAAGCATTGGCTGCTGGCTCTGTGCAGGCTCCTCCCGTCTCTTACATCACTGCCCCTGTAGCGAAGCAGGGGCAGTGACGTAAGAGACGGAAGGAGCCTGCAGAGCCAGCAGCCAATGCTTCAAGGCTGCCTGCAGTGCCGCGTTTTTTTTTAAACATTTTTTCTCGTCGGGTTAGCGACGCGTTGGCACTCAGCTCAGTCAGCTGAGCACTTCTTCTTTTTGTAGCGCCGGGCGCCGGCCCTGCTGCTCATCAGGAAAAGCAGCAGTGGCCGGCAATGGGAGCTGGGGCTGGTGGGCCTGAATGGGAGAGGGAAAATGGATGGCAGGATGGGGAGAAAGAGGGAAAACAGAAAGATGGGGAGAGAAAGAGGGAAAACAGATGGGAGGATGGCAGAGAAAGAGGGAAAACAGAAGGATGGGGAGAGAAAGAGGGAAAAACAGATGGGAGGATGGCAGAGAAAGAGGGAAAACGGAAGGATGGGGAGAGAAAGAGGGAAAACAGATGGCAGGATGGGGAGAGAAAGAGGGGAAACAGAAGGATGGGGAGAGAAAGAGGGAAAATGGAAGGATGGGGAGAGAAAGAGGGAAAACAGATGGGAGGATGGCAGAGAAAGAGGGAAAATGGAAGGATGTGGAGAGAACGAGGGAAAACAGATGGGAGGATGGCAGAGAAAGAGGGGAGATGGATGAAAGGATGCAGAGAAAAAGGGGAGAGTGGAAGGATGTGGAGAGAGAAGGGACACTGAACAGAAAAGGGTAGAGAGATAGACTCTGGTTAGAAGGAGGGAGAGAGACATTAGATGGAAGGATCAGGAGAGAGGGTAGATGGGTGGAAGGATGGGGAGAGAAAGAGGGAAGACGCTGGATGGAAGGGTAGGGAGAAAGAGGTGACACTGGATGGAAGGATGCAGAAAGAAAGAGGGGAGACTATTGGAAGGATGGGGAGAGAGAGGGGAGACACTGGAAGGATGGGGAGAGAAAGAGGAGAGCTGCTGCATGGAAAGGGGGAGTAGTGAAAGATTGGAGAATAAGAGGAAGGGGCATGGGGAGAACAAGGGTGAGAAAAAGATGAAAAGCCATATGTAGATGAAGGAAATTAAAGAATGGATAGTAAGAATGAATTAAATCTGGACACAGAGAGAGGCAGAAAAATATTGAAGAAAGCAAAGAAAAAGGAGAGAAAAATGACAAATGGCCAGGAAACCCTGGCAGAAGAGTCAAGCGAAAACGAAGGAAAGCAGAATCTAGAGACTGGGAGGAACACAATGAGAAAAAGTAAATGGCCATACAACAAAGGTAAAGAAAATAATTGTATTTTTAATTTAGGATAAAGTAATATGGTGTTAATAAAGTTTCAGAGACCAATACTTCCTTCCTTAGGTCAGGAGAGGATACCGTAACAGCATTATACTGACCTGAGGCAGGAGGTTTTGGCCTCTGAAAGCTCACTGAAAAGGGTGTTAAGGCTATTAAATAAATTGTCTGAAATCTGATGCACTAAAAAGCAGCACTTTACCCTGTGTGACAAATGCATCTGAGTGTGACTACATTTTGCTGGGGGGGGGGGGGGGGGTAGAGAGAAAATTTTGTGCCCACCCACTTTGGGTTCAGGCCCACCCAAAATTGGCAGTCTGGCTACGCCACTGCCCCAGGAGCATGAGCACTTTCAGAGATATGTACAGGTGGGACTAGAACTTCTACTACTAAGCAGTGAATTTAAAACAAACTGGAGAAAATATTTCTTCACTCAACCTGTAATTAAACTCTGGAATTTGTTGCGGGAGAATGTGCTAAAAGTGTTAGCTTAGCAGTATTTAAAAAAGATTTGGATAATTTCCTAAAAGAAAAGTCAATGAGCCATTATTAAAATGGACTTGGAAAAATCCATCTTATTTCTAGGTAAGCAGCATTCAAATTATTTCTAGATAAGCAGCATAAAATCTGTTTTATTCTTTTGGGATCTTGCCAGGTACTTGTGACCTGGATTGGCCACTGTGGGAAACAGGATACTGGGCTTGATGGGCCTTTGGTCTGTCCTGGTATGGCAATGCTTATGTTCTTGTCAGTGTTAACAGGAAGTTCTAGTCCTGTCCATAAGTACTGCTGAAATGGTTTGTGTTCATGGTGGAGCAGAGGGGCCAAGCACTGGGGAGTGTAGAAACTGACTGCTACAGCTGCTCCTGCCCCTTAAGTAGGATAGGAAGAGACAGAAGTAAGGGCAAATGTAGAGGGAGGGGAGAGGCAGAACCAGATGCTGGAAAATGGAGAGAAGGAATTGATGCTTAGAAAGAAGGCAGAAGGAGGAGGAAGAGGCATGGGGGGGGGGGGGGGGAAGGTGAGAGAGAAGGGGTGCTGATGAAATTTGCTGCAGTATAAAATTTAGTCTGTTGGAGAACTCCACAGTTCTTACAAGGAGTGGAAGAAAGTGACTGTGTATAAAGTTTTTGCTGCCCTGCACTTATACAGCCTCTGCCTTAATTGTCCCTGATGGTTTAAACCTGCCTATTTTTGAAGTAAACTACTATTATGGTTCAGAGCACATCAACCATGTGGTCTGCTTTTATTTTGAGAACTTGAGTGACTAAGTGTGAGGAGCATAGCCTTATTTGGCCTTCTTGGGTTTTTTTTTTTTCCAGTCCAGGCCTACGCCCTAAACAAATTCATTGTATACCCAGCCAGCTCTCACGCTCCACAGCACACTCTAGGCGACTGCCTAGGGTTACCACAAAGGTTGGGGCTTACAAAATTTATAAGAAAATCATTTTATTTTGATTTTTTTTAAAACTTGGAATGCATCAGTTCACTACAGGAAGAAATGCCTTTCTGTTTCGGGGGGGGGGGGGGGGGGGTTCTATAGTGATACACTGTATGCTATATGCTGCTAGAATGTAGTTTCTGTGTAGGAATTTGTCACAGTCTGGCTGCATGAGGTTTTCCGTTCAGATTTTATCTGCATGCTTCTATTTCTAATGTGTGATCCCTTATTTTGTATTAATGAGGGTCAGTTTCCGCATGTGTGTCCTCGGAGAATTATGTTTGCATGTAGTTTCTGTATAGGGATCTATCACAGGTCTGGCTTCTTCTGTTTTCCCAGTAGAAGATGTAGTGGCAAATTTTTGCAATGCTGTGTGAATGGAAGTTAGTGTTCTGGTAGGGCGCATTTTCTGTATAGATGTTGAATGTTTTTGCAGGGTTATCACCACAGCAGTGCACTCACTGTAAGTGATAACTTTACCTCAGAATATTGTACAAAAAGCATTTAGACTTACAAAGTTCCATAGTCTAAGTGCTTTGAAAATAAGCCTTTTGGGGGCTTATTTTCAAAAGAGAAAAACTTCTAAAAAGTGTCATAAAGCAGCATTTGGACATTTTTCTCACAAAAACCTCCAGTTCAGTATTTTTGAAACCTATTTTTAGAAGTCCATCAGAAGTAAGTTCAAATCACAAGGGGGCGTGTCAGGGCGTTTCAAAGGTGGGATTAGGACTTGCCTAACACTTGGACGTTTACAGCCATAATAGAACAAAACAAAAACACCCAGGGCTAAAACAATGACATTTTGATCTAGACCTGTTTTCAGCACGAATAAGGCACAAAAAGGTGCCCTAAATGACCAGATGACCACGTGAGGTAATCAGGGGTGACCACCTCCCCCCCCCCCAAAATGTGAATAAAAATATGACTTACCAGCTTCTATGACAGCTGCAGATATTAAAGTCAAGTCTGTTAGAGCAGCATGCAGATCCCTGGAGTAGTGTAGTGGTCGGTGCAGAACACAGTGGGGGACCCAGGTCCCATCTCCCTCTACCTGTCACACTTGCGGTGGAAACTGTGACCCCTCCCAAGGTCACCAAAACCCTGCTGTACCCACATATAGGTGCCCCCTTCACCCATAAGGGCTATTGTAGTGGTGTACAATGGGGGACAGTATGTTTTGGGTGAGTTTTGGAGGGCTCAGGGGACAAAATAAGGGAGCAAAGGTGAAATGTGTACCTGGAAGCATTTTTATGAAGTGCACAGAAGTGCCCTCTAGGGTGCCCCATTGCTCTCCTGGGATGTCTGGGGGACCAGTCTACTAAAAATGCTGGTTCCTCCTACATCCCAATGGCATGAATCTCTACGTTTTGCACTTATTCTTTTTATTTTTTTCAAAAATGGACAAAAAAACAAAGCATCCACAGTACAAAACCTTGTTCGAAACAGCATTTTCAGAAAAAAAAATAGACATTCTTCTTTTTTTGACTATGACCTTCTTTCTTATTTGGATTTGGGACTTTTTGTGCAAAACGTCCAAAATCAGACTTAGATGTCATATCGAAAATGCCCCTCCATGTCTCTCAGGGCCCGATGCACAAAGCTTACCATGCTTGCAATGTTTGCTTTAGACTGTTTAGAGACAGTCTAAAGCAAATGTTATTTAGTGTCTAATGTGCAAAAGGATTCTGTTGGCTTTAACCATTTGCTGTAGCTGCAAACGATAATCCAATGCAAATGTTTACAATGAGCTCATTAGTATTAAAAGGAGCATTCCATGTGATGCACAGCCATTTCCAAGTGATGCACAGAAAGGAGCACCTTCCTTTAAAATGCAAAATTTTCCGGCAGCTCTGGAGTTGTCCTTGTGTGACTGCGATTTCTGGTAGGAGCACTTTGCTTGCATTTTTCAATAGCAAAACTTATCTAAGGCAGAGAACTGCTTAGAGGGATGGAGAAACAAGCAGACAGGCAATTGGCTGGAGAAAGCCCCCTATGATGTCTGCTGGGGACTTGCAGCATGGAGAAGATTTTTTTTCAACAGAAGTCAGTGTGGGGAGCAGAGAACAGCTTAGGGGCAAGAAACAAGTAGACAGCTAATTATCTGGGGAAACCCCCTAAGATGTCAGCTGGGGGGGGGGGGGGGCTTTCAGCAAGGAGGAGATTCTCAAGTGAAATCATCAGGGGCAATCTGAGGGAAGGCAAGTAAGCTGCAGGAGGAAGGTGGAGCCAGCATCAGAGTACTGCAGGGGAAAGGAGACAGGGAGACAGTGGAGCCAGCAAGCACTGCAAGGGAAAGAAAAGAGTACAGCAGCAGGATTCCTGGGCATGCGAGAACATGGACACTTACCCAGAGACTGTTCTGTGTATGTGCTAGGCGCTTTCCCTTCTCAGCTGCTTGCTGAATTTACATGAATCTCTTTTGCATGCAATTTCCTTTGAGCATCGCTCACTATTTTAAAATCGGTAACTTCTACCACGGATCTAAATGCACATGGTATCGCTGCACCCTACACCTGGAATAAACTTCCTGAGCCCCTACGTCTTGCCCCATCCTTGGCCACCTTTAAATCTAGACTGAAAGCCCACCTCTTTAACATTGCTTTTGACTCGTAACCACTTGTAACCACTCGCCTCCACCTACCCTCCTCTCTTCCTTCCCGTTCACATTAATTGATTTGATTTGCTTACTTTATTTATTTTTTGTCTATTAGATTGTAAGCTCTTTGAGCAGGGACTGTCTTTCTTCTATGTTTGTGCAGTGCTGCGTATGCCTTGTAGCGCTATAGAAATGCTAAATAGTAGTAGTAGTAGTAGTAGTAATGTTTTGAGCATCAGCCCCTCAGTATGCTATTTTTAAATATTCAAGGGCCCTTTTACAAAGCTGCAGCAAAAGTGGCCTTAGCGAGCCCTTACAAAGGTCTTTCCCACACACTAAAGCCTGTTCTACCTCAGCCAGGAAATGGCCAATTTTTCATTTTCCAAATTAATGGCCAGGCGTTAATGTTGCCATTAGTGTCTGGCCATTAACAAAAATTAACATCTGAGCCCTTACTGCCACCTATTTTGTTTGCAGTAAGGGCTCACACGCTAATCACCCCCAGACACACCCCTCAGCCAAACAATAAAATTTATTTTTTAGCCCATGGGTAGCGCATGTACATCTGCACCTTATTGCAGGATGCCTCAGTATGCTCTGCAGGATGCCATTTTAGGCCGTGATAAGCTTGTGTTTGTGCTTACTGCAGGTTAGTAAAAGGACCCTTCGGTGTTATTCTTTCATATATTTTTGAATTCCTTCTTCTACAGCAATAATGAGGGCTGGAGTACCATCAGCTTGGCTGAAAGCTATTCATGCCCTATAAGAACTGCTCTACCTTCATAGATTCCATCTGGCTTTCTGTCATTGGAGAATCCACCCAGTGATGGACCTTGTGTACCATATAGTAAACTGCCCTCAGAAGAATTTGGGCTATTGCAAAGTATTTTGGGAAGACATTGCCCCCATTTGTAGCAGTGGTACTAAAATATGACCAGCTCAAACAAGAATATGTTCAGGAATATGAACTGAGCATGCATTGAGAGGACCGGTGTCCAGCGACTGGAAGCACACTGTTGATATCCTCACTGCTCAGGCAGCACAGGGGGACTTGGGCAATGGACCTTTTCAGGAGTGGGGAATATGTATCCAGCCATTCAAATCATTTAGATGTATTCAGTCCCATATTAGAATATTGCCTACATAAACCAGATGTAAAACCTGATAGTTATGATTGATCTTGCCTGGCAAAATTAAAAATGGCCGCCAACTTTAGAAACATTTTGCTTGTATTTAGCTATTCTGTTTTTTTAAAAACCCTGATGCCTATTGGCAGGATACTGGCATTCAGCTGTCTGTGAGAGCTGCATATCATATAACATTTTTTTCAAGATAATGGCGCTTTTTACCTCAACTCTGTGTTAAATACTGAGTCTATTCAGAGACTTAAACCTGGGGCTGCTTGTTACCAAGAATAGATTCCAGTCCCTAATCCTATTCTTTATTTAATACAGATGATGACAAGATAAAACAAATCAATCACTTACAATTGCGTTGAGATGGATTAGGTATTCTATACATACAGAGCAAGTCTGTCTGTGATAAGCCCCTTTCCCAGAGAGGAAAAACTGTCAGTTCCTAGTCATTTTAATACTGAAACACAGGACTAACAGTGACTGCAGCGGCAGCTATACAGTAACTGCTATGACAGTTAAAAAATCACTATGAATTACTACCCTGAGAGGAAAAAACAAGCAGTAGTTTACTGCCTCAGTATAGAGAGTTGGTGGTAGGCAGGGCCGGTCTTAGCAAGTGCGGGGCCCTATGCAGACCAATTTGGTGGGGCCCCATCCTAGCCCCGCCCCCACCCCTGCCCCAGCTCCACCCCATTGATTATTAAATTTTTGAACATTTTTTATTTATGAAATTTCAAATAAAGACAAATGAAGCTAAATTTGTACAGAAAAACTGATTGAAATAATAAGCACAATGCTATCATGAACCCCCCCCCTCACCAGAAATCATTCAGTTCAAGTCCACTACAATTAGTAGTTCCAATTCTCATAACCCCGGGGGGTCAGAGGTGCGGACACACAATCTCTCCACTGCAAAACACTATACACAAACTTGTGCAAAAACACATTCATAACCTTACCAAACCATAACAGCACTAAATCCAAGGACAGGACAAGCTACAACCTTATGCGTGGAAAGGCAGAACTGTAATTACACCAGGCTCTAAAATACCAATATACTACCTCGTGAAAAAAAGCAAAACAAAAAGGGCTGCAAATACTACACACTAGCAGGATACTGCACCTTGATCACACATGAAAAACACATGACACAACAGATATGAAGGCAAAATACTGAACTGGAAAGTTACCTCAAGAAGTCAGACTCAGCATGCAGCAATGCTAGAAAAATTGAAACTTACATGCAAAATACCACAGATGCACATTTCCAAAATCTGACATATTCCAATTAATAAATTCTGAATAAAATACTTTTTTCTACCTTTGTTGTCTGATCATTTAGTTTTTCTATTCGCTTTGGTCCCGGTGTCTTCTGTTTTATGCAGTGTCTTCTTTCCATTTGATATTTTTTCTCTCACCATGTCCACCATCCTCCTGTGTCCTTATGTGTTCTGTCTACCATCTGTAAATCCTCTCTCCCTGGGCCCTGTCCTCCCATCCATGTCCATCCTTGTTCCTCTCTCCCCTTCCCTCCTCCATCTGTCCATATCCAGCAATTAATCCTCTCTCCCTGGGCCCTGCTCAGTCCCGTCCATATCCATCCATGCCCATCTGGCCCCAACCCCCTCCATTCATCCCTATCCAGCAATGGCCCTCTCTCCCTGAGTCCTACCCTCCCATCCATCCATGCTCATCTGTCCCCTGCCCCCTCCATTCATCCCTATCCAGCAATTTCCCTCTCTCCCTGAGCCCTGCCCAGTCCCATCCATGCCCATCTGGCCCCTGCCCCCTCCATTCATCCCTATCCAGCAATTCCCCTCTCTCCCTGAGCCCTACCCTCCCATCCATCCATGCCCATCTGTCCCCTGCCCCCTCCATTCATCCCTATCCAGCAATTCCTCTCTCTCCCTTCCATGAACCCTGCCCTCCCATCCATGCTCCTCTCTCCCCTGCCCTCCCACTCCCATGTCCCAACTGCCCGCCCGCCCTCTTCTCCCCCCCCCCTAGATCCCTTTCCTTTTGTTTCTTTAAATTTACCTCCGTCCGGCAGCGCAGCGTCAGTGAAGGAGGCGGCGCTTCTGAGTCCCGACGTCTCTAGCCTTCCCTTCACTCAGGGGCCCGCCTTCTTCTGACGTTATTTCCTTGACGTCAGAAGAAGGCGGAACACTGAGCGAAGGGAAGGAGGAAGGCTAGAGATGTCGGGACTCGGTAGCGCCGCCTCCTTCACTGACGCTGCGCTGCCGGACAGAGGTAAATTTAAAAGGAAGGTAAATTTAAATAGCGCCGGGAATCGGGAGCGGAGGAGGCTGACTGAGGCGCGCCGCACGGGGCCCCCTTAAGCGCGGGCCCCTATGCAGCCGCCTCGGTCGCCTCCCCTTAAGACCGGCCCTGGTGGTAGGCACACAATGCTACTGTTCTGGTCGTGTTGACTTTTGTATATGATCAACTCTGTTGCTAACGTATACATAGAATCTCCTGGTGTGATTACAGATGTAGCCCAGGACTACTTTACTGTCCATGTAAAAACTGATTGTGTGCACTTGAATGTCTATTTCACAGTCTCAGCTCTGCTGTCTCCACTGCCAGCACTGCTCCACATCAGGGGCGTAGCCAGACAACAGATTTTGGGTGGGCCTAGGTAAGAAGTGGGTGGGCACCAAATGTTCTTTCCCCCCCCCCCCCCCCCCTCCACATCCACCCACCACCACCACAAAAATATCTCAGCTGGCAGGAAAATGCTTCTTTCCACCTTGGCATTCTGTAGCAGGTATGCGCTGAAAACTGAGCATGCGCAGGTGCCAGTATTGTGTAGAATTTTGTTACTATCAGGAGAAAGTCTTCAGCTGACAGAGCTTGAGATCTCCACCAGCTACCGCTAAACGTGCTACTGTTGGGTGGGCCTAAGCCCTAAGAGGGTAGGCAATGGCCCACCCAGGCCCACTGCACATAATTCTAGACATGGAATGATGTGATTGGGCTGTGGTGCTAAGATGGCCTTGCCAAAAATAAAGCCCACATGAGATACTACTTCTGCATCTCTTGCTTTCAAGTAGGCCACTGCAGCTATAGCCTTCACAGAAGTGTCTGAGAAGATACAAATCTCCATGCAGCTAGCAGTACTGAGCAGTGTAGGATTGAATGTGCATGTTATCTGGAGCTATTCAAGAGCTTTTAGGGATTTTTTTCCATTTTTCCCCATTCTTGTTTTCCATCTCTCTCAATTTTCCTCAAGGGAGCAATTGGAGGGAGGGGGAAATTCTGCTCCTTCCAGCATGTCCAGTGGCTGAGAGCAAAATACAGATGTTCATAAGGGCTAATCACAGAGGACCAAAGAAATGCAGGGATGTCTGAATTGTAATCCACATTGAACTTGAACTCTGTTTGGGATAATGCTGGATACAAATGTCATTATAAATAAATAGAGAGACATGTAATCTGTCACAAGCAGACAGCACAAGCTTCCCCCTGCATTAGGGGCAGAACAGTGGCATTCTGTCCCATGAAGCCTTCCCTCCCTGAGATTCCACCATAGTGCTTTACTGTGCTGGAAAAAGGAGCCAGCTCACTGATATCAATATGGTGTTAACAGCTGTTGTGGCATGACATAACTGTAAGGCAATAAATGTTATGTGCACCCAATGCATCACCTGTTTTATTCAATGTGCTTCATTGGGTTATGTTTTAGAGGCTGCGGGTTTCTGTGTTTTTATGTATGCTGACAAAATCACAGTTTTAATTCCAACCTTGGATGATGTCCATTAAATAAAAAAATCTCACATAGAGAGCTGTATCTCCAAAATTACCACTTGGATGGCTGTTAATCATTAAAGCTAAACAGCAATAAAGCAAAGGGTCCTGTTTACTAAGGTATGCTAGTGTTTTTAGCGCGCACTAATGCTAGAGTCACCCATATATTCCTATTGGGTGTCTCTAGCATTAGTGCGTGCTAATTTTTAGCGCGCACTAAAAACATTAGAGCACCTACAGCGTGGCTTAGTAAACAGGGCCCAAAGTTTCTTTGGGTTGGGAAAAATGCAACAGTTGGTCAGAACTGTTCTTTTGTAGTAAATGGCTTATCTTAAAAGTTAGAACACTCTTTGAAAATTTTGGGTATCACAACAGATCAGAATCTACAAAGGAGCCCCAGGTGAATGGGATTGTAAAGAGATGTTTTTTTCTTAATGCATTATCTCAGTTAGGTTAGGAAATATTTTACACAGGATCATTTTAAACTGAGAGTTTAAGCTTCTGATTTTAACCAAATTGGACTATTGTAATCTAATCTATCTGGGATGCCCTAAGAATGTATTAAGAAAACTGCAGACAATACAAAATACTGCTATAAGGCTGCTTATCTGTAGTTTGAAAAAGTTTGATAGGGTATCTGATTTGTATGTCCAATTTCATTGGTTGCCTATAGAGGCGAGAATAATTGTTAAGCTTTATTATTTTATTTTTAAAATTATTCAAGGATTTGCTCCAGCAAACATGATTTTGACTTTATTTTCAACCATGGTACTAGAAATTCTCTTAAGTTATCTTTCCCATCTTATAAGGGATTTTGTGCAAAGAGAATTTTTCCCAGCCTATTCTCTTACCAAGCAGCCAAGGTCTGGCATATTCTGCTAATCTCTGTGGTCTGCATTTCTTGTTATGCTTTGTTTTGTAAAGCTATAAAAACTGTTTTATTTCAGAAATATGTACTGTTGTGTTAAGGTGTAATATATAAGTACATAAATGTTGCCATACTGGGACAGACCGAAGGTCCATCAAGCCCAGTATCCTGTTTCCAACAGTGGTCAATCCAAGTCACAAGTACCTGGCAAGATCCCAAAACAGTACAATACATTTTATGCTGCTTATCCCAGAAATAAGCAGTGGATTTTCTCAAGTCCATTTTAATAATGGCTTATGGGCTTTTCTTTTAGGAAGCTATCCAAACCTTTTTTAAACCCCGCTAAGCTAACCACATTCTCTGGCAACGAATTCCAGAGTTTAATTACACATTGAATGAAGAAATATTTTCTCTACTTCGTTTTAAATGTACTACTTTGTAACTTCATTGCGTGCCCCTTAGTACTAATTTTTTGGAAAGAGTAAACAAGCGATTCACATCTACTCGTTCCATTCCACTCAGTATTTTATAGACCTCTACCATATCTCCCCTCAGCCGTCTTTTCTCCAAGCTGAAGTGCCCAAGTCGTTTCAGCCTTTCCTCATAGGGAAGTCATCCTATACCCTTTATCATTTTCATTGCCCTTGTCTGTACCTTTTCTAATTCCATTATATCTTTTTTGAGATGCGGTGACCAGAATGGCACACAGTATCCAAGGTGCAGTCGCACCATGGAATGATACAAAGGCATTATATCATCCTCGTTTTTATTTTCCATTCCTTTCCTAATAATACCTAACATTCTATTTGCTTTCTTTGCTGCCACAGCACTTTATAGATACCTATACAGTACTGTGTAGATAGGAAAATTTGACTATCTAAGAGCCATGTACTGCTACAGGTATGAAAATTTGATTATCTGTATTGCTATATTAGGATATTTTTGCTAGTTTAATTGAACATTGTTCCAGATATTGTTACTGGTTTTTCTTATTGTAATCCACTCCGAACCTTTTTGAGTGTGAGCAGAATATAAGTTCTAGGTAAAATAAAAGCAGTGCGTGTTTTACATGCACAGATTGCAAATTTACCATGGAAATACTGAGCGCACCCCGTGGTAGGCCCTTTTAAGTTGTGCTAAGCATGCACTAGTGTTTACTGCAGCTTAGTAAAAGGAGCCCTGTGAAAATTGCTTGAGGATTTGCAGAATACTGCTTAGGCACTTTTGCAGTACGTATGTATGTACACCTCGTGCATAAGTGCTAGAATTCTATACATTTGCATATGCTAGGAGCTCAAAAATGTGGCACCTTGATCGCAGAATTGCCCTTCATAAGCTGTTCTACATACTCAAGTTGTTTATCAAGTTACCTCAAAGTCTGTACTATTGTACAGTTGGTTTAAAGTAATGTCTAGACTACCATTGATTTTGAATGGAAATGTATTCTTTGGACTGATACTATGTTGTTACACATGTAACTAACCAGGAAAAAGTAAAGGCTGATCAAAGGACGAATCCACCACTGAAGATGTTATGGAGAAACATTTTATTCATACAGATATAAGGGACCCGACACGGTCCGTGTTTCGGCGTATCACCTACATCAGGGGTCACATAGATAATTCATTGCATTTCAGCAAATGTCAAACCGAAGGTCTGTAATGCAGTCGGGCTGATCAAAAGTCATACGCAAATGAACCGCCACTGGCGATTCTGTTTACTAGTCTTGTTTTGTTTTTAATTTGTTGTGTCTCGTTTTTTCAAGCTAAAGCTAGTTCATGAAAACCAAGAAAAGTAAGGAGCAACTTAAAATCTCCAGAAGTGCTCTATCACTTCTGACTGGGCAGAAAATCCCTTCAGCTGTGTGTTGGTGTGTAGGTGAAAAGTGGGAGGAAATAGAAAAGAAGCATGGACAACAACAACAAAAAAAAAAAAAACCAAAATAGCAGGTCTGGCTGCCGCAGGAAGCTAGTAATCCTATGTGCAGATAATGAATATAGCTTAAGACCCAGGAGGGAGATTAGTGTGTGTTTCTCCCTTGTCAGCCTTGCCTCCTTACATAGATGATTCTCTAGATACTCTCAGGCCCGCCCCAGCTGTTCCCTGCCAGCACTCTGCAAAAAGAGCTCTGGAGGATTTTCTGAGGCCTGGCTCATAGGGGACCTATAGGCTGATAGAATAAGGAAACTGATAGGTTATAATTAATTTTCCAGTTCAGCACTTCTGTGAGAAAACAAGGCTTTTGTTCCAAATTGCTCTGCATGCCTGTGTGGTGAGGAGCAGTTAATACAGATAAACCTATGTCTGACTGTTCACATTTGCTAGAGAATCCCAAAGGGTCCTGGCCCAGACCTATAAGGCACAAAACAGAGAGAGGGCACTACAGGTTAAGGAGTGTGATAAATATAATGGATACAAGACATTTTATCTGAGTCAGACCCGGAAGGTTATGAGACAGAAAGGTTACTTTATAAAGCATTTTCTGTAAAGCCTGTTTTATTCACAGAAAGGGCTTTTATAAAATTTACATCTGCATACACAAGTGAAAAGTTACACACACAGACAGCATGTGCAGTAGGAAAGGATTTTCTGCAGCTTTATTTGGATAATCCCAATGAAAATCCAGGTATGGCTCTTCAAGCTGGATTTACCTGGGTAGGAGCCACTCCTATCTGGATAAGTCCCATTGAAAAGAAAAAGCCAGCAAGGAGACTTACAGCTTCATTCATGAAATAAACTAGCAAGTGTCCAATGTAGTCCTAAGTAGAGAGGTGTGGTAGCCGTGTTAGTCCACTCTTAAAGGTTATCAATAGAAATCAAGCAAAATAAAACATGGAAAAGAAAATAAGATGATACCTGTCCAATAAAAAAGGTATCATCTTATTTTCTTTTCCATGTTTTATTTTGTTTGATTTCTATTGATAACAATGTAGTCCTAGAATCCAACAACTTTTGCCTTTACTGCTGCCGGCGGCGATAAAAAAGAAAGTTTGAAAACAAAAAAAAAGCTACACACTGCTTTCATATGCGCAGCTAATGCGTGCATGAAAGACGTGTGTATCATGAACAGAGCAGCCACACTTAGCGATTGGCTGTTCTGTGCATTCTCGGATGACTGATTGGCTTCCCCCTACCAAGCTGTTTGCTGTTTTTGTGAGTAACTCATTCTTTTGAGCATCCTTCACTATTTCCAACTTGGTCATTTTTACCAAGGTGAAAATAGCGATTGGTGCTTTACCAGGACTTTGATGCATCCGGCCCTCAGTGAGCATGCCCCAGTTCACATTTGTAACTCTGGCTAATCCTACCCTCCAAATGTGTTGTTCTGGACAGTCAGTGATCTGCACTCTGAATATCTCTGACCTAGTGACTGTAGTATGAACTCCTTCCTCCTCTCTTGCATAGGGCTACCCTGCTCCCAGTTCTTAGGCATCATAAGCAAGAAACTCTTAGCAGCCTCCAAGAAGTGAAAACCTTCTTCTCTCTGATCACCCAGACCCTAATTCAGGCTGGGTACAACAATTAGAAGTGCATCCATTGCTCAACCAGATTCTTCTTAATGTCGTAGAATACCGCTCTTGTCTTGAGCATTTCCGCACTGTGATTTGCAAAAATGATAAGCGAGTCTCCATATTGTTAGTCATCCCAGCTCTCTCAATCACTGCAGCATCCCATGCATTTGTTTGGAAACTGTGCAGCTTAATGAGCGTCACCATTTCTCCCACACTCACCAGGGAAGAGAAGAGATTCGCTCCACTGATCCTGTGTGCTCAATCAATCGACAAGTCCAATGCACCCTCCCCCAGTGTTAACAACTCTCTCAGCAATTGCTTAAAAAAGATGAGTGGTTTATTTTCCTCCAGACCCTCCAGATAACCCAAATGTCTTATATTACTACTGTGAGACCAGCCCTCCAAGTCTACTACCTCAGCAAAAGATGTCCTCCACCATAAGCACTCACTAGCGCCCTCCAGTGTTTACCTGTTAATGCCTTTTATTAAGTTATTGTAAACTGCCTTATTCTTTTAATTATGTGTTTTTATTATTGTAAACAACTTTGCTGGTATTACATGAACAGCGGTATAGAAAGTTATTGTAATAAAAATAACAAAAAGAAGTCCGTGTGGGAAGGGAAATTAAGAGGGTTGTTTATTGTAGAGTGGAAGTTGGAGGCATTTTGGAGAGGAGGGACAGGTGGCTGGCTTTTCTGTTTTTCAATGCCGGGGCATGCCCAGCTCCCAGCATTGAATTAGGGCCGCTGAGAGGGGGGGGCAAACTTCCCTGGGCCTGGGCCTCCAAGAGGGGCCCGGCACTGAGGTCTCTCTCTCTCTCTCTCTCTCTCTCTCTCTCTCCTGCTTCTAAGGGGACCCGAGTGATCGCATCCTGACAGGAGCAGGAGAGAGAAAACTCCAGTGCCGGGCCTTCCATTGGAGGCCTAGGAGGACCCGGAGCTTCCTCCAGCGCTGCTGTTCTGCCCATTGCTTGCTGAGTGACTGCTTTTCCTCTCAAGTGAGCATGCTCGGTTTTCAAACCGAGCATGCCTTGAGAGGAAAAGCAGCCACGGGGCAGGCAGTCAGTGCTGGAGGAAGACGTCTTCTACTGGTGGAGCCTCGGGATCCCCGCCAGCCAAGGTATTTCAATCCTGTTGTGGCAGCAGCAGAGATCGGGGGGGGGGGAGGGGCGGTAGCAGCAGTGATGGGGAGGTGGCAGCGGCGGCCCTGCCCCGGGCCTGGTTCAGTCTCTTGGCGGCCCTGAATTGAATATCCAGGTCTCAGCAATCATGTGAAAGTTAACTGGGTGTTAGTCGATATTCAGACTGACACCCAGAAGTTAGGACACTTTTTTTGCTGACATTAACATTAACAATAGGACTTGTATTCCACCATATACCTCTCACTTCAATGCAGATTACATTAACAAGAAACTGAACATTACCAGGAAATACAATGACTAATTAAAATATTAAAATTACATACAATACCATCAAATTAACAATCTTACTAATTCATTTGTACCAGAACAAATTTCCTAAACAGATAGGTTTTAATTTACTTGCGAAACTGTCTGTAGTTAGTTTCTAAGGATAATAAGTCCTGAATATATTTATCCAAACAGGCTGCTTGAAACGAAAAAACATTTTCTAATAATCTGATTGTTTTAACATTCTTTAAAGGTGAAAGTGTAAAGCAACTGTTCTTGTGACTCTAAGGGGTCCTTTTACTAAGGTGCGCCAAAAAGTGGTCTGCGCTGGTATAGATGCATGTATTGGACGTGCGCAGGTCCATTTTTCAGCGCACCTGCAAAAAAAAGCCCTTTTTATGGCCAAAAATGGACGTGCGGCAAAATATAAATTGGTGCGCGTCCATTTTGGGCCTGAGACCTTACCGCCACCCGTTGACTTAGCAGTAAGGTCTCACACATTAACAGGGTGGTAATCATCAGCGCCCGCACACTGACAATTACTGCTCAGTTAGCGCCACGCGCCGGAAAATTTCCGGTGTGTGTAAAAAATGAAATTACCACCCAGGCAATGCAGTAGCCGGGCAGTAGTTCCGAATTGGTGCATGTTGGGTGCACGTAGGCGCCTACGTGGGTTAGTAAAAGGGCCCCTAAGTTTTTGTGAGAAAATTAAATGATCCAATAAGTAAGGAGGAGCTAGGCCATGCAATATTTTAAAAACAAACTTTATGCAGTTACTTAGCTAGTTAGTGGGCTGAAAATCACACTCCCCCCCACCACGTCTCGCCCTAGACCCTCCCCCTCAACATAGCTGGTTAATGGGGATATTCAGCAGCACTAACCAGTAAAGTAGTGCTGAATATCCCTAAATAGCCCCAGGCAAGCCATTTAAATGGCCAGTAGGGGCATAGCCAGACGTCGATGGGAGAGGGGCCAGAGCCCAAGGAGGGGAGGCACATCTTGGCCTGCCTCCCAGCTGCCACCTCCTGTCCCCCCCCCGCCCCCCACGGTTGGTACCGCCTCCCCGCCGCCACCCTCCTACCGCTGCTTCCGCCTCCTCTCTGCTGCTCCCCTCCCCCCACCGCCACAGCGAAGGTACACATGCTCAGTTTCATTAAAATGAGCGTGCATAGTGACTGAAAACAGGACAGGGCACCAGGCAATGTGAGACCAGTGCGGAACAAATGTTTTAGCTGGCAGGGGTTGGGGACCCCAACCAGCCAAACTGAGGGCCCCAGAGCCAATTTGGGGGGCCCAGGCCCCCGTGGCCCCCCATAGCTATACCACTGATGGCCAGGCTGATTATCTCTATATTAAGCAACATAAACCTATACACCAACAATTCCCAAACCTATCCTACTGACCCCACAATCGGGTTTTCAGGGTCTCCCATGTATGCAAATTCATCTCATACATATTCATTGTGGCTATCCCGAAAACCTTATTGGCTTCTTCAGGACAGACTTATGAAGCCCTTCTCTGTACTCATTTATTAAAGTGTGCTTCAGAGTCACCACGGAAATCATAAAAACTGTGGTACAATATTTTCTGACTGCTGTTTCAAAATTAAGCCTTAAACGGCTGCAGCCTCACTTGTAGTCACTAGGAGGAAGTGACACTTCATCCCCCATACCAACCCAGTCCCCTTCTAATCCTAGTCAGATACACCTCCGGTCCACCAGAAATAGGGCCTCCGATTGTAGCTAGGGATGTGCACTGAGCAAAAATTTTCAGTTTGTTTTTGGTTCATTTGACCTTCATTCCTGATTTTCAGATTTTTTTATGGTTCTTTTCACACATCTGTTTTAATAAAAAAATTGAACAGGCATTAAAACTTTTTAACACACACTAATGAACGTATTTCATGCTAATTTGTAGGTTAAATGCATGTTAAATCAATTCACACTAATTAATGCATTTCCCTACTTGTACTGTAACTGAAATCCTGTTCCCATGTTTCATAAACCATTAGAGACACTACAAGCAAACTGTTCTCTTTCAGTATTGTGCCCTGCATGCAGTTGTCTCAGACCATCAGTGTGTCTGCACAGGACAATATTTCAGTACCAGCAGGGTATGCAGAACAGGGGCAGGTAATTCACCAGGGCCCTCTATCTGCTTACAAAATGTTAAGCCATCGGGTTACTGGCAGGAGCAGGTGGTCATTTGTTTGGTACTGCAGACCAGCTCCTCAAGTTCACAATCTCTCAAACAGCAGAATTCCTGTAATCAAAACCCAGTGATTCAGTATATGTGCACTGTGTAAGCATCATAAATAGAGTCACTGATGCTGTGCCTAATTTCCTCAAAGTCCCGTGATAGTGGAATGGAGGTTTCTTCATGTGGCGAGTTGGCTGGATTTTGTATTTTGTAAACAAAAGACTGATGAAGAGCTCCATTGCAGGCTTCAGGGATGAGTTATTCTAGAAGAATTTACAATCTGAACAGACACATTTTCACCTCATCATCAGTCTGTCACCAGTATCTACCAAGATGAAAAAACAGTGACTGCTCAATGCATTGCTGGCCACTTGCCTATTCAACAAATGTTTGTAACTTGAATCTGCTCTCATCAAAGAAGCCAACAGCAAACACAGACAATCACTGCTACTGCTTTATAGCAGTGGGATAGTACTGTGGAGACAGGGCCAGGTGCTCAAAAGTCACCGTTAAATATCGCATTCATCTACATCTGCAGTTTAACTTACCAATTTTGAAACAGCGATCAATGGTCAAAGGAAATTACATGCAAATGAGATGCACAGAAATTCTGCAAGCAGCTCAGTAGGGAAAGCACCTAGCACATGCATAGAACTGTCTTGCAGTAAGTATCGATGTTATATGCATGTTGTGAATAAATAGTGTGTTTTAAGCCTGTAAAATGTATTGGATATTTTCCTGCATTGATTATGTTCTGAAGTGTATTTCTCCTATTTGGCCAGCAGGTGGTGTTTCTTTGCTGTACGTTGTTACAGAGTGGTTTGGGTTGGGTTTTTTTTCAGTTTAGAACAAATAGGAAACAAGAAACAGTATATATTTGAAATCTTGTTGACTAGGCTCTGATTGGCCCAGGAGCTCATCTCATTTGGACTTTACTGGTTTTGAGTTCAGTCTTAGCCCGTGAGGAAAGAGAGACAGATCTCTTTGCTGAGGCTTGGTGAATTATATGTCCTAACCTTTCCAGGTACTATTTAGACAGTATATAGATGTTTAGTTAGTGTTATAACTGATCCATATTTCAGTTACCTGTTATTGTTTGCTAATCGCACATTTTTTCTTCATTGTTCCAGTGTGACAATAAACCTGTTTAGTTTGTTGACTCTGCTGTCTGGACTGATAAAGAATCCTGGTGGTTTGTGTGTTGGGTTTGTGAGTGCTTTCTGGGAACTGTGGGAACCACTGGAAGTGTGACTCCAGTAACCTAGAAATCACTAGGGATAATTGGAGAGCGAGAGGCTTGCCCAGAGGCGCTTGTGACCCAGTCGGTGAGAGGAGGGTGCTAGTGTAGAGAACAAGCAGCAGGTGCAGGCAGACTTGAGCTGTGCTAGAGATAGATCCTCTAAGTGGCCGTGGGGTAACCCCAGGTGGGTGGCTAGGCCAGGGAAAAAAGGCAACAACCGCATCATAGTTGTGCGTCACATACGTCCATTGTAACAATGCTGTTACATGCGAGCCACATACAAATACACGCACATGGCACATTTCATACATATTTACAGATACTGTTAGCAAATGTGCCATGACATTTTAACACTATAGTATAACACATATAATACACGTGCATGTCACATTTAACACATATGTGCAGGTGCAATTAAAAAATGCAATCAGACTGCTCCACTGAGAAGTCACCATCATGCAATGACAGTTCCAGACCTGCCAGAATATTTTTAACGTTAAAGTTAGGCGCTCCTTTCTATGCATGGCATGGAATGCTCATTTTAATACTAATGAGCTTGTTGTAATATATTTGCATAGGATTACTGGTAGCTACTACTACTACTACTACTTAGCATTTCTATAGCGCTGCCAGGGTTACGCAGCGCTGTACAAGTTTAAACATGGGGAAGGACGGTCCCTGCTCAAGAGAGCTTACAATCTAAAGGTGCAACCATGAATGGTAGAAGCAACGCAGAACCCCTTTGTGCATTAGATGCTGAATAACATGCACGTTAGACTGACTGCAACCAGTCTAAATCAAATGTTGAAAGCATGGTAAGCTTTGAGAATTCTCCCCCCCCCCCCCCAGTCAAGGACAACATTGTTCCACTATCTGTCAAGGTGAGGGGAGGCAGCCATGCAGCTGTTGGCTCCACCAGTTCCCTGCTCCCTTCGCTACTTCCTGTCCTGGGACAGGGAACCGGCAGAGCCGACAACCTTGCGACTGCTCCTTGCACCCCCAGGAGGTAAGAGCGATGCACTTGGGGGAGGGGGGGAAGGTGATGCGCTGTCGGGTGTTGTGATTCATGGGGGTGATTCATTGGAGGAGGTGATACACTGGGGGGCGCAGCAGAGATCCGCCCCAGGTGGCAGCTGAACAAAGGAACACCACTGGCAGAAGAAAAAGCAGCCAAAAAAGTGGCCCAACCATTAGGCAAGTCCAGGTGGTTGCTCAGGGCAGTAGCTTCTTGGGGCCAGCAAAGGGCAGTTGCAGTCAAAGCTAAACAATAGGTCCTGACACCACACAAACCCAAAGAACCATGCACACACACTGTAACCTGCTTTATAGGAATTTTGTGTGATGATCATGATTGTTGAGTTTAATCATCAAAAACTTGGGGGCGGCAAACAAAGGCCCTGAAGGTTAATTGAAGGGATGCAAGGCTGAAAGTTTGCATAAGACTCCCACTACCCTTGTACCAGCTCTGAGAGCAGCAGGACCTTGTATCCACCATCCTTCCCATGCCCTGGTCCTACAGCCAAGGTCAAGGGTATAACCATGAATGGGCCTCAGCAGCTTATTCCCCCCTCACTTTTGGCTCAGGCCTCAGAGAGAGTGAAGCCATTCCTGCATGAAGAGCAAGATTTCAGGTGTCTGTGGCAGGACAAGCCAGTACTTAAATTTTCCTCATCATTTGGCTCTCTGAGTATGAGTCATGTGGTTGCCAAACTCCCATTCTTTTTATTTATGTATTGGGATTTATTAAACGCCTTTTATAAAGAGATTGACTCAAGATGACATACAGCAGGTATAGCTTGACATAAAACTTATAACTTTTGTTAAGAGCATAACAATAGCGAAATGACCAAATATAAACATAAGTGATGTAAACTTGGAGATAGCAAACTGAAACCTAGTAATAGGACTGTCATGAAATACAAACATTTAAAAGCCAACCATATAATCGAAATGTGATCAATGTCAGCAGAATAAAAATGATACCATAATAGGCAGTATGGGAGAACATTTCACTATTACTATTTAATATTTTTCTGAGTCCTCTGGCCCTTCTTTTGCAAGATTCTAACATTAAATTCTTTTTTTTTATGCAGACTATATTCTTCTGATCTTCTCAGTTATCAATTACAATCCAGACCTCTCGGAATTGCAGTCTTGTCTGACTGCATTGTCCACATGGCTTACTACACTTCCCAAATCTTGCCAATGAATCTTATTCATTTCTTTGACTGGGTGACCAAAGAACTGGATGAAGGACATGCGCTAGATGTAATCTACTTGGATTTCAGCAAAGCCTTTGATACTGCCCCTCACAGAAGACTTGTGAATAAGCTGAAAGGGCTGAACTTAGGATCAAAAGAAGTGAACTGGATAGGAAACTGGCTGACTGGCAGGTGGCAGAGGGTGGTGGTAAATGGAATACACTCGGAGGAAATGAAGGTGAGCATGGAGTTCCTCAGGGGTCGGTGCTGGGACCGATTCTGTTTAATATATTTGTGGGAGATATTGCTGAAGGGTTGGAAGCAAAGGTTTGCCTTTTTGCAGATGACACGAAGATAGCCAATACAGTGGATACCCTGGAGAGAGTAGGAACGATGAGAAGAGATCTCCAAATGTTAGAAGAATGGTCAAGGGTCTGGCAGTTAAAATGTAATCCCTGGTTTTAAAAGAAACCCGAGTTACTGTTTTTACCTAATCTATGACAAAACGTAATATTTTTAGTTTTCTTTATAAGTTAATGAAATGTGCTCAGTAATTGGTGCATTACATATGACCAGACTCAGCTGATCCATAATGTCACCATCCACCCATCATTGCACTGATGTCCTTCCTGCCTACCCTCCTTCACTGTTAAATTGCTTTAACCATATCTCTCTATATAAAACGCACCTCCAACGTTCTAATGAAGCCTCACTTTCCCAACGTTCTAAATGTGAGGCGGCATAGATCAATTTTTCCTCCATGACTGTCGGCCCCGCCTACACGTCAAACGTGATGACGTCGCGAGCAGAGCAATGAAACTCACAGACCGTGTCGCGCGTCTGATTGGCTAACTTGGGTGAAGCCTTGGATGACGTCGCCAGCGCGGACACTCCACAAAAAAAAACCCAAGGAAATGTAACCCATGGGTTAAGTTTGAAAAGATTACCTGGCTCCTTCTAGATCTGGTGTAGAGACAGTGAGCAGTGCAGTGAAACTGAGTAGTCTGTGTGCATGTGCTGAGTGTTCCGCATGCTGACGGAACTCTCAGGAGAGTGACAAACAACTCAGGCTGGCAGTTGGGAGAGAGCTCTGTTGGTGAGAACATGTTACTAGGGAAAGACTGGAAGAAAGTTGATGCTGGAGATCATCACCTGAAAGAAAAGGCGCCCACCGTTCAAGAGAGCCAGAGAGAGAAAACAAAGAGAGCAGCTAAGTGACTGGAACTATTTTAAAAAGTGCACATAAGAGAAAAAAGTAAAGGAAACCTGAACAATAAGTGAGAGATAACTAAAAGAAGAAAAAAAGAGTAGAGGAAAACTTACATGTTGGGATCCTTGAAGGTCTCTGGAAATCTGAAAGACAGGAGAAAAGAAAGTTTAAAGAATCTAGTGCTTTGTAAAATTGAATGTGCTTAAATGATTTATGTACCTAATATTTATACTTATCTGAAAATGCTCCCAATGTTTCTAAACTGATTTGTGATGCAAACCTGTAATTGAAATACATATGTTAAATTTGCAAGTTGATAAAATTTCATTAACATTTGAATATAATTCAAATAATAAAAAAATATTTTCTTTTTATTGTTAAATTCCCTGGTTGGTGTTGAGTCATTTTGGGGAAACACTGTGACATATTTGGTACCATCATTGTAATACCTTGCTCTGCCACCAGGGGGTTTACAAAAAGGGGGAGGAGTAGGGAAACACGCGTAGCATAGCGTAGCGTGTTTCCCTACTCCTCCCCCTGCCTAGGAATCAGCTGTCAGTGCCGAGCCAAGCAGTCAGAACTACTGCCTTTACAGTGCCACAGTTCGAAATTCATACAACTCAGCACCCCCCCCCCCCCCCTTCCGATACAAACAAAAAAACCCAAGCAGACCAGAGTGCTGGGCTAACAACCCCGTCGCCCTCCAAAAAAAATAAAACACACACACTGACGCCCCCACACAGAGTGCAATACAAAAAAAACAAAACACAGCTCAGCAGACTGACGTCCTCTCGAACAGAGCGCACTCAAAACTTCCTCTTCTTTGCAACACATTGTCAGTTTTGGCCGCAGTCCTAATCGAACAAGAGGCAGAGAACAGCAGCACAAGAATTTCAAAAGGGGGAAAAAAAACCAGTTTTCTTTGCCTACTACAAAGGGAAGGTTTCAGCTGTTCGTTCGCCAACACACAGCACAGGAAAAGAGTCTCAGCAATTCGCTCACAGACACAAGAAAACTTTTAGACCGTCAACACTTGGACAACGTAAAAGGCAAAACGGCAAAGGGACCTTTTTTATAACATTGACACATTTGCTTTTTCTGTATGTGCCACATTGCAGCTGCAGGAGGATCCGCATACATTCACATCTGGGGCTGGGTTTTACTTTTTTTAGGAGACAGGGGGAAAATGACCCTGAAAATGGGAGGGAGGAAGGGAGAGATGGGGGGGTGCAACGACCCTGGGAGGGAGGGAGGGAGGGGGGCTGACCCTGGAACTTGGAGGGGGGGGGCGTGCAGACGGACCCTGCAACTGGGAGGGAGGGGGGCGGGGTACTCTCATTCTCACACTAACACTCTCGCACCCAGTCTCACTCTCTCTGTCATACACACGCACACATTCACTCTCTTTCTCTCTATCACACACTCACTCTCACACACACTCTGTAAAACACAAACACTCCGAGAAAAACCTTGCTAGCGCCCGTTTCATTTCTGTCAGAAATGGGCCTTTTTCACTAGTATTATATATATTGATATATGCTGTTATTATACTCAAATTTTTCAACATAGAAATTTAATTTCACACTTAGCTTAAAATGGTAGGCTTGTTGACCTGCGGTGGATGGTTGATGTTCCATGCATTTACGTCAGTTGATTTCTCTCCACCATTCATGGAGTACTAAGTTCAGCGAGTCAGCTTTAGTACTATGCAACGTTTTTTGACATAGTGACACTTCCCTTTCACCCAATGTGATTACTTCATTCAAATTTAAATGCTGAAAAATTGTGAAAACCCAATAAATAATTTAGTTAAAATTTAATGCCAAGAAGTGCAGAGTGATGCACTTAGGATGCAGAAACCCAAAAGAGAGATACCGAATAGTCTCAGAAGAAACAATGTGACAAGGCGACAGCCATGGCCAGAAGGATGCAAGGCCAGTGGCGTACCAAGGGGAGGGCGGTGGGGGCGGTCCGTCCCGGGTGCACGCCGCTGGGGGGTGCCACACGCCAGTCAGCGTCATTCGTTTCCATGTTCCCCCTACCCCGGAACAGGAAGTAACCTGTTCCAGGGCAGAGGGAGCATAGAAACGAACGACGCTGACTGGCGCGCGGCATCCCCCCAGCGGCGTGCACCCGGGGGGAGGGGGTTCTTTCGCCGGGGTGAGGGGTGGCCTTTCGCCGGGGGGGTCGCGCTGCACAGGGGAGGGCGCTGTACCCGGAGGGGTGGGGCACATCGGCGATCCGCCCCGGGTGTCAGCGCCCCTAGGAACGCCACTGTGCAAGGCTGTATAGAAAGGGGTATAACCAGCAGAAGAAAGGAGGTGTTGATGCTCCTCTACAAGTCATTGGTGAGGCCCCACTTGGAGTATTGTGTTCAATTTTGTAGGCCGGATCTTGCTAAACATGTAAAAAGGCTAGAAGGGAAGCACAGAAAAGAAACAAAAAATGGTTTGGGATTTGCATTGCAAATCATACAAGGAGAGACTTGCCGACCTGAAAATGTATACTTTGGAGGAAAGCAGAAACAGGAGTGACATGATACAGACGTTCAAATATTTGAAAGGTATTAATCCGCAAACAAATCTTTTCCGGAGATGGGAAGGCGGTAGAACGAGAGGACATGAAATGAGGTTGAAGGGGGGCAGACTCAGGAAAGATGTCAGGAAGTATTTTTTCACAGAGAGGGTGGTGGATGCTTGGAATGCCCTCCCGCGGGAGGTGGTGGAGAAGAAAATGATAACGGAATTCAAACATGCGTGGGATATGCATAAAGGAATCCTGTGCAGAAGGAATGGATCCTCAGAAGCTTAGCCGAAATTGGGTGGCAGAGCAGGTGGGGGGAAGAGGGGTGGGTGGTTGGGAGGCGAGGATAGTGGAGGGCAGACTTATACGGTCTGTGCCAGAGCCAGTGATGGGAGGCGGGACTGGTGGTTGGGAGGCGGAAAGTACTGCTGGGCAGACTTGTTCGGTCTGTGCCCTGAATAAGGCAGGTACAAATCAAGGTAAGGTATACACATATGTTTGTCTTGTTGGGCAGACTGGATGGACCGTGCAGGTCTTTTTCTGCCGTCATCTACTATGTTACTATGTATATTAGTCCATAAACAATCCTTTTCCGCAGTGGCGTAGCTACAGGTGGGCCTAGGAGGGCCAGGGCCCACCCACTTAGGGTTTAGGCCCACCCAACAGTGGCACATGTTTAGCAGTAGCTAGTGGGGATCCCAAGCTCCGCCAGCTGAAAACTTCCCCCTGATGGTAACAAAAACGCTGCTCTCCACGATTCTGGCACCTCCACATGCTCAGTTTTCAGCACATGCCTGCTGCAGACTGCCAAAGTGGAGAGAAGCATTTTCCCACCAGCTGAGATATTTTTTTGGTGGGAGGGGGAGAACGCTTGGTGCCCACCCACTTCTTGCCTAGGCCCGCCCAAAATTTGCAGTCTGGCTATGCCCCTGCTTTTCCGGAGACGGGAAAGTGGTTAAACTAGACATGAATTGAAGTTGAAAGGAGACAGACAGGAGTAATGTTAGGAAGTATTTTTTCATGAAAAGGGTGGTGGTTAAATGGAATGCCCTCCTGCAGGAGGTGGTGGAGATGAAAACAGTAATGGAATTCAAACATGCCTGGGATAAACACAAAGGAATCCTGTTTAGAAGGAATGGATCCACGGAATCTTAGCGGAGATTGGGTGGCAACACCAGTAATTGGGAAGCAAAACCAGTACTTGGCACACTTCTACGGTCTATGCCCTGATTGTGTCTATGCCCTGATTGTGACTGAATAGATATGGATGGGCTAGAGTGTAAATTTTAAGGGGCTTCGATGTTAGCTTCAGACCTTTTAGTACAAGAACAATACTGGGCAGACTTTTATGGTCTGTGCCCTGAGAATGGCAAGGACAATCAAACTTGGGTATGCATATAAAGTATCATGTACCATGTAAAATGAGTTTATCATGTGGGGCAGACTGGTTGGACCGTTCAGGTCTTTATCTGCCGTCATTTAACATGTTACTATCCAGCTTATTTTCAAAAAAGATCGCCGGCCATCTTCCGATACAAATCGGGAGATGGCCGGCCATCTCCTGAACCTGGCCAAATCGGTGTAATTGAAAGCTGATTTTGGCCAACGCCAACTGCGTTCTGTCGCGGAGCCGGCCAAACTTCAAGGGGGCGTTTCGGCAGGGTACCGAAGGCGGGACGGGAGTGGGATGGGGCGTGGTTACGAGATGGCCAGCTTCGCCCGATAATGGAAAAAAGATGGCCAGCTCTGACGAGCATTTCACCGGCTTCACTTGGTCCATTTATTTTTAGGACCAAGTCTCAAAAAAGTGCCCCAATTGACCAGATGACCACCGGAGGAAATCGGGGATCAACTCCCCTTACTTCCCCAGTGGTCACCAACCACCCTCCTACCCTAAAAAAAAAAAATTATAATTTTTTTTTGCCAGCCTGTATGCCAGCCTGAAATGTCATATCTAGCTCCTTGACAGCAGTATGCAGGTCCCTGGAGCAGTATTTAGTGGGTGCCGTGCACTTCAGGCAGGTGGACCCAGGCCCATCCCCCCCTACCTGTTACACTTGTGGTGGTAAATGTTGAGCCCTCCAAAAAACCCCAAAACTCACTGTACCCACATCTAGGTGTCTCCTTCACCCCTTAGGGCTATGGTAGTGGTGTAGAGTTGTGGGGAGTGGGTTTTGGGGGGGATTTGGGGGGCTCAGCACCCAAGGTAAGGGAGGTATGCACCTGGGAACAATTTTTGAAGTCCACTGCAGTGCCCCCTAGGGTGACTGGTTGGTGTCCTGGCATGTCAGGGGGACCAGTGCACTACAAATACTGGCTCCTCCCACGACCAAATGCCTTGCATTTGGCTGGGTTTGAGATCACCGGCATTAGTTTCCATTATCGCCAGAAACCGATGCCGGCCATCTCTAAAGCCGGCCCAAATGCTGACATTTGGCCGGCTCCAACCGTATTATCGAAACAAAAGATAGCCGGCTATCTTTTTCGATAATATGGTTCGGCCGCCGTTTTGCAGCGCCGGCCATCTATTTGGCCGGCGCCGTTCGATTATGCCCCTCTTTGTTACACATAAGATGGTACTGAATCCAGCAAATACTATTGCTTGCTGGATTTCCAGATTATTGAAGGCCCCCACTACTCCGCTTTCTCTGTTTAATTTCTCTATTACACCTGTTCAATCTTTCCAGTATTTCGGTGTTATCAGTGACGGTAGGCTTTCCTTTAATTTTCATGCGCCTGCTATCATTAAAGGATTTTACTGATTGCATTGTCTTCGATCCAGGGGCGTAGCTACGGGTGGGCCTGGGTGGGCCCAGGCCCACCCATTCTTGGCTGAGGCCCACCCAGTCCTAGTCTGTGAGCCAATCGCAGACCTGCTGTTATTTTTTTCTTACCCGCAGCGGCGAACGGACGGCCCTAAAAGCAGCAAGCAACCAGGATCGTCGACTCCATCCTTCCTTCGCTTCCTGCCCTCTCAGCGTCCCGCCCGCTCGAAAGGAAATGACATCAGAGGAAGGCGGGACGCACGCAGAGAGGGCAGGAAGCGAAGGAAAGACGGAGTCGACGAGCCTGGTTGCTTGCTGCTTTTAGGGCCGTCCATTCGCCGCTGCGACTTGGGGAGTGGAGTGGAAGTGAGCCAGCAGCCTATCTATTCCACTCCCCCGCGCAGCCGTCGCTGTTCAGGCAAGTTAAAGCAGGCAAACCTGTGAGCTGCCTCAAGCTGCATCCACGTTGTCCTTGTTTGAGACAGACACATGGGAGATGCTGTGAAGGGGGAGAGAGGGGGAGGGAGATGCTGGATATAATGGGGAAGGGGATGGATAGAAACAGGATGGGCAGGGGAGAGAGGAGAATTGCTGGACAACAGGGATTGCTAGAGGGGAAAGGGGAGAGAGGAAATTTGCTGAAGATGGATGGAGGAGAAGGCAGGGGAATGGAGAGTTGCTGGATATGGAGCGGAGGGCAGGGGAAGGAGGAGAATTGCTGGGCATGGATGGAGGGGAAAGGGGAGAGAGGAAATTTGCTGGAGTTGGATGGAGAACAAGGCAGGGGAATGGAGAGTTGCTGGACATGGTGGAGGGCAGGGGAAGGAGGAGAATTGCTGGGCATGGATGGAGGGCAAAGGGGAGAGGAAATTTGCTGGAGTTGGATGGAGGAGAAGGCAGGGGAATGGAGAGTTACTGGACATGGAGCGGAGGGCAGGGGAAGGAGGAGAATTGCTGGGCATGGATGGAGGGGAAAGGGGGAGAGAGGAAATTTGCTGGAGTTGGATGGAGGACAAGGCAGGGGAATGGAGAGGTACTGGACATGGAGCGGAGGGCAGGGGAAGGAGGAGAATTGCTGGGCATGGATGGAGGGGAAAGGGGAGAGAGGAAATTTGCTGAAGTTGGATGGAGGAGAAGGCAGGGGAATGGAGAGTTGCTGGATATGGAGCGGAGGGCAGGGGAAGGAGGAGAATTGCTGGGCATGGATGGAGGGGAAAGGGGAGAGAGGAAATTTGCTGGAGTTGGATGGAGGACAAGGCAGGGGAATGGAGAGTTACTGGACATGGAGCGGAGGGCAGGGGAAGGAGGAGAATTGCTGGGCATGGATGGAGGGGAAAGGGGAGAGAGGAAATTTGCTGAAGTTGGATGGAGGAGAAGGCAGGGGAATGGAGAGTTGCTGGATATGGAGCGGAGGGCAGGGGAAGGAGGAGAATTGCTGGGCATGGATGGAGGGGAAAGGGGAGAGAGGAAATTTGCTGGAGTTGGATGGAGGACAAGGCAGGGGAATGGAGAGTTACTGGACATGGAGCGGAGGGCAGGGGAAGGAGGAGAATTGCTGGGCATGGATGGAGGGGAAAGGGGAGAGAGGAAATTTGCTGGAGTTGGATGGAGGACAAGGCAGGGGAATGGAGAGTTACTGGACATGGAGCGGAGGGCAGGGGGAGGAGGAGAATTGCTGGGCATGCATGGATGGAGGGAAAGGGGAGAGAGGAAATTTGCTGGATATGGATGGATGGAGGAGAGGACAGGAGAGAATGGAGAGATGCTGGACATGGATGGATGAATGGAGGGGGCAGGGGACAGAGGACATTTGCTGGATATGGGTGGATGGAGGAGAGGGCAGGGGAGAATGGAGAGTTGCTGGATGGAGGGAGGGGAGAGAAGTCAGGGAGGAGATGCGCATGGATGGAGGGGAGGGAAGAGAGGAGAAATGCTGGATGTGGATGGAGTGGAGGGCAGGGAAGAGAGGAAAAATGTTGTACAAGGATGGAGGAAAGGAAAGACAAAGGAAGGAGATGCTCATGGATGGAGGGGAGGGAAGACAGGAAGTAGATGCACATGGATGGAGGGGAGTGAGGAGAAATGCTGGATATGGATGGAAGGAAAACTGCAGATGGTAGACAGGACACATAAGGACACAAGAGGATGGTGGACATGGTGAGAGAAAAAATATCAGATGGAAAGAAGACACTGCATGAAACAGAAGACACTGGGACCAAAGCGAATAGATCAGACTACAAAGGTAGAAAAAAGTATTTTATTCAGAATTTATTAATTGGAATATGTCAGCTTTTGGAAATGTGCATCTGTGATATTTTGCATGTAAGTTTCAATTTTTCTGGTATTGCTGCATGCTGAGTCTGACTTCTTGAGTTAACTTTCCAGTTCAGTATTTTGCCTTCATATTTTTTGATTTCTAGTTCCTTGTGTCATGTCCGTTGTGTCATGTGTTGTTCACGTGTGATCAAGGTGCAGTATTCTGATAGCGTGTAGTATTTGCAGCCCTTTTTGTTTTGCTTTTTTTTTCACGAGGTAGTGTATTGGTGTTTTAGAGCCTAGTGTAATTACAGTTCTGCCTTTTCAAGCATAAGGTTGTAGCTCGTCCTGTCCTTGGAATTAGTGCTGTTATGGTTTAGTAAGGATATGAGTGTGTTTTTGCACAAGTTTGTGCATAGCATTTTGCAGTGGAGCGATTGTGGGATAATGTAATTATATTTAAAAATATCAATTTTTCCATTAAGTATGTATGTGGTTATACTGATGCAGGGCAGCTTTTGGGCAGACTACTTAGAAATCCATCATCAAGTGAATTCTAAGGCATTATTTTGTAGGATCCCAAGAGACACTGCTCATACTTATATAGACAGTGCGTGCCCACCCATATTAGCTCTGGGCCCACTCAAAATCTCAGGTCTGGCTACGCCACTGCTTCGATCTATTCAGCAGTTCTTAGACATTACTTCTCTTCATGTTCTCATTCATGCATTTGTTCTCTCACATCTCGATTACTGTAATTCAGTTCTCTGCAGAATTTAATCTTCTCTCCTTCGTAGATTACAAATATTGCAGAACTCTGCAACACACTTTTTGTGTAAGGCACGAAAATACAATTATTGTCACCCCCTTTTGTTCAGTTACATTGGCTCCCAGTACAATAAAGACATCTGTTCAGGGTCTTATGTTTAACTCAGAAAGCCTTACATCTTGGTACCCCACCTTATCTAGCTTCCGTGGTAATACCCTACACTCCCTCTTGTACTCTTTGTTCCCTGGATTCTCACCAGGTGGATTTTCCTTCTCCCAGGGTTTCACACTATTAATCTATCCATTCCTCTACTTTTTTTTTTCTTGTTCCCTCTCTTTGGAATTCCCTTCTTCCCTCCCTATATTTGATCTGAATTATCATTTAATAAGTTTAAAGTCTTGCTAAAAAGTCATCTGTTTGAAACAGCTTTTAAATCTCCATTGTGATGTTTGGGCTTCAGTGTTGGGTCTGACCAGTGGGGTAGGAAGGGGGGGGCGGTGGGGCGGTCCGCCCCGGGTGCATGCCACTGGGGGTTGTCTGCACCTCGCTGGTTCCTTGCTCTCTCTGCCCCGGAACAGGGGGCAGAGAGAGCAGGGAACCAGCGAGGCGCCGACACACCCCAGCGGCGTGCACTCGGCAGATTGGCTCTCCCGCCCACCCCTCACCGCCTTCCAGGTATGTTCTCGGGGGGGGGTTGCGCTCCGGAGGGTGGAGGTTGCGCCGCGCTGCCCCCGTGGGGGGCGCAGCGGCGACCCGCCCCGGGTGTCAGCTGCCCTCGCGACGCCACTGGGTCTGACTATTCCAGGGGCCCAGTGTATGTTCCCAGATCTTTCACGAATGTGTATGTATGATTCTGGTTGACTGGTCTTTGCTTTTCTGTCTTCTTATGGCATTCTTTTCCATTTTGATTAATTAATTTCAAGTTTTTATACTGTAAGCCACTATGATCTGCCATTCAGAAATAGCAGGATATCAAGCTTTTTAATAGGATAAACATATGATACTCGCAATGTAATCACAATACAAGTGAAACACCTTAGTAGGCACACATTAGAGCATTCAAATAACATAGGTATGGTGCTAACAGTTTGTGTAATAGAAAGAAACATCTTAATAAGTAGCTGAGGGGGCAAGTTTAATTGAGATATGTAGGTGGGACAAGATGAGTAGTACAACCCATGCTTCCCTTACAAGGTGTTGAGATCAGTGTGAGTGTTCAGGCACCCCACAGATCCCAAGATGAGAGCTATGCAGTGCAGAAATAGGGTTGTACTGTGATGATGAGCAGCAGATAAGATCACAGAGGCCACTGGTGAAAATGAGAAAGAGCATCTGCTCTCAGGCCCAGATGCATGAAAGACATTGGTAATTTCCGTTCCCTACCGATTCCATAGCGAATCGGTAGGGAACGGGAATGCATCAACGATAGGGAATGCAAATGAGCTACTCGTTGTAGCTCACTTGCATTCTCTAGTCCTTCGGTACCTAAGTCGGAGAATCGGGACGTCCCTTTAGATTAGGCTCCTCTTCCTGGTCTCTTCAGCCAATCAAAGCGGGCTTAGCTGGCTGTTGTCAGCGAAACGCGCTCTGATTGGCTGAAGAGACCAGGAAGAGGAGCCTAATCTAAAGGGACGTCCCGATTCTCCGGCAAACAGGAAAATAGAAAAATTTCGCTGTTGGAGGGGTAAGTGGCGCGGCGAAGACTCAGAAGGGGGAAAAAAAACACGAGCGCCGGCAGAACAAAAAAACTGCAAAAAAAAAAAAAAAAAAGACGTCTCTCAGAAGTGCAGGGAGAGTACGTCCTTAAAGGACGCCCCTCACCTGCGCTCCCTGCTTTTTTTTTTTTCTTTTTTACCTTTTTTGGGGGCCCTTTTCCTTTCCGATTCCCTCACAGGAGCCCTAACAAGAGGTCTGACATCTCGTTAGGGTTCCTATGGTAAGGGAATCGGAAAAACGGTAGTGCATCTGATTATAATGGGCTGCAACGGTACTGCAGCTCATTATAATAGCTTTTCAAACATTTGCATTCCGTTTTCGTTGCCTGCTATCGTGGCAGGGAAAATGCCCTTAGTGCATGCCCAGGGTGAACTACTCGCGTTTTAAACTGGCTGGAACCAGTTTAAAACGCAAGTTGTGGGCTCGTTAGGTTTTGTGCATCTGGGCCTCAGGGGAAGAGAAGGCATGAAGGATCTGGAAGGGCTAGAACAGGTTGAGAGAGAGAATAAAGAGACAGAGGCCTGTGGAAGGGGTAAAAGTATAATGAAATGACACAGGATAGAAAAGAGGGAGCAAAGGAAACTGGGTAGAGGACAAAGAAAGAAGAAAGGAGCCAGATGTCGGGAGAGACTGAATGACAAGAAGGAGCAGAGTGATACAGGAATATTTCCCATCTTGATGGGTGACACAGGTCTGATTAAAAACAATTTCCAAGCATACTTTGATGAATTGCTTCTTCATATTTGACATGATGCAAGAATTAAGTCAAACACTAGCAGTAAATCTAATGAGACCGAGATCAAAGCCGATGTATACTATCTTAAGAATGAGGTTCATTACTGTCATATGCACACATCTAACCCATTTGGAGACACTGCCCCCATAAGCATATACACCCTAATCCAGTGGTTCTCAAACCTGGTCCTGGAGGCACCCCAGCCAGTGAGGCTTCCAGGATACCTACAATGAATATTCATGAGAGAGATTTGCATGCAGTAGAGGCAGTGCATGCAAATCTCTCTCATGAATATTCATTGTGGGTATCCTGAAAACCTGACTGGCTGGGGTGCATCCAGGACCAGGTTTGGAAACCACTGCCTTAATCTAGATGCTGGATCTATAAAATGGGTCTGAAAGAAAAAAACCTTCAAAGATACAAGGTAACTTTCTCTGAAATGATTCCTCTTAGTATATTTATTCAAAAGGAGTGAAGCCTATGAAACTGGGATTACCTTAATCAGTGGGAATTGGCTTAGAGTGGAGGAGTGGCCTAGTGGTTTGGGTGGTGGACTTTGGTCCTGAGGAACTGAGTTCAATTCCCACTTCAGGCACAGGCAGCTCCTTGTGACTCTGGGCAAGTCACTTAACCCTCCATTGCCCCATGTAAGCTGCATTGAGCCTGCCATGAGTGGGAAAGCACAGGGTACAAAAGTGACAAAAAAAAGTGTATTGTTAAATAATTTCTGGTTTTCAAAGAGAAAAAATGAAATCAGTTGTATTATTTCCACTAATATTGGACAATAAGTATGTTTCCAACTAAATAAATTGACTATACGCCGTTTTGGGTTTGAAGAAGCCAACCAGACGATCAATGTGGAATAATGATTCAGATAATAAATAACTGGGGATAATCAGGTTAATACCACATTTTCTTTGTTTACTGTTATTTAATTGATCTCCTTGTCTTGTTTCACTCTCCCTATTTTGTGGCCTAAGGAAGAGTTTATAATTACCTGATTGAAATAATTCTTGTATTATTTTGTCTGTATTTCTGGCAAGTTATTTTAGTGCTTGTAAATTAAATTCTTATAAATAAAATTAAAAAAAAAAAAAAGATACAAGGTAACACATCACAGAGGAGAGCAACGTAACATTCATGTGGGGGGAGGGGAGGAGGACACATTATTCCAGGCCAGAACACTCCATCAATAAACTTACAATAAGGAAATGTAAAGGAAACTTCAAAACTATCAAAGAATAAAGAATGTACGACATTGAAATTAAGATGATCAAAACTTTGAAACAAGCAAAGAATGACTTAAAGGAAATGTGCTTCCTCACCCATTCCCAGATATGATCCTCCTGTGTGAGTAAATTCTGCTGTGTCACTGTCAGATTTTCCACTTCCTCCCACGCCCACCCTCCTCCATCCTATTACTATACAACTTTTTACAGCTTTGCAAATAATCACCACCACCCCGCCACTTTAAGACAACCTGCTTGTACAGTCAGCTCATTCTGTACTGGCCTGATAAAGGGAGCAAAGCTCTCAAAAGTTAATCACAAATGTGTTTAGTCTGATAGGTATCACCTTCAACACTTTTGCTTCTCCCCCTCCCCCCTTGGAAAAATTGAAATTAAAGAAAAAACATTTTGTAAATTTTACTTTAAATAATCCAATAATAATACTGCTTCCTCCCCTCTACCCATCTTGCTCTTGCTGTACTGATGTCTGCTAATTCTGTAGTTGTAAGTCAGCCAGGGTAAATATTAAAAATGAATACCTTCTTTCAAATATCTCCACTTCTTCATCCATCCATCCTCTTAGTCTATACATCACCTCTTTCCCTCCATGCCCTTTCTTTCATGTCCCTTCACTCCTTCCATGCACCTGGTTTCCCTGCTGATTCATTCTCTCCTGCCATGAAATGTTATCCTATCCCTCCATGCACTCTTGTGTACTCTGGCTTCTCCTTTCTCCTGCCCAGCTGATCTGGCACTGTGCCGCTCTGCTTACTAGCTCTAAGGTGGAGGCGCTGGCAGTGCGTCTTGTTCTTGCATTTTACCACAAGAGCAGGAAATAGCATTGGGCCGCAGGTCTACCTAATCATAAACTGAGCAGTGCTGCCAGATAGCCAGCAGTGGGATGAGTTTAGCACTAGCAGCACTAGTGGCAAGGTGAGGTTGGGGGTAGGTAGAAAAATCAGCAATAGAGATGGAGATTGGCAGTGTATGCAGCAGGGAGGGGGTGAGGTGAAGGCAGGAGCAGGACCTGTGACTCATAGACCAGGATCCTGTAAATTGGTAGCAAGGGCAGGTTCTGCTGCAGTCACAGTTGTCATGGAATGGCAGGAAACTGGGAGTCCCAGCTTCTAGCTTTACACTTTCCTAGAATTAAAAAAAAAAAAGGAAAGATGTGGAATTAGGCCTCAGTAAAGCTGAAAAGAAATTAGAGAGGTCAGAGAAGGAGAATGTGCAGGATGGGATAGTATCAGGAAGGGGGATGCCTTGAGAGGTGAAGCAAGAATCTCCATCACCCCCTCCCCCTCCCCCTCACCCCAGCTCCCAGGTAACAACCAGAAAATGGAGCTAATGGTATGGTGGGATCAGTGTCTTTCTAATTCATTCCTCCTGCCCCTGTGGTTCACAGCTCAGATCAGCAGTTCGGCCCACACACTGTGCCGTAGATTTCTGCAGCACATTATCCTCCTAACACTATAATCCTGCCTGCCCATTTTTTCACTTAGGGGTGAATTCTATATATAGCGCCAAAAAAAATCAATGCTGAGAAAAGCACTGTTCTATAAGCTGCACTTAAAATTTATAGATTAGCGCTTACACTTGGGAACCGCACCAACAGAAACGTGGTGCAACTATAAGCACCTACATTAGGAGCATATTCCCTTCATTCTATAACAACGTGTGTAAATGTTAGGAAAGTCCCCGTTTCACTCATGACCCTCCCATTTCCACGCCCCCCCTTTCTGAACTTCTGCGTAAAAGTTAGGCATGTATATCCCAATTAAATCTAATTAGTGCCAATAATTGCTTGTTAACAAATAAATTACTGGTACCAATTAGCTCATTATTCAATTAAATTGCACATACAAATTGGGCACACACCCAAATTTGCATAGGCAATTTTTGGTGATTTGTATAGAATTAGGGGGTTAGGACTAGATTCTTTATATGGTGCCTGAAAAATCGGCACCTGAAATATTTCCGCCTAGGCGTATTCTGTAAACCGCGCCTGGATTTAGGCACTGTTTATAGAATATGCCTAGCAGGTTTATAGAATACCCCTATCGGCCATGCCTGCACCTAACTCTAGGTGCGTCCATTTACACCAGGTAAAACTTGGTGTAAATATCAACGCCTAAATTAGGTGCAGAGCAGGTGTATTCTATAACCCTGCGTGTAGATTTTCAGAACGCCCACCGCCCACACATTCCATGCCCATGGCCATGCCCCCTTTTTGGCAGCGCACATTAGAACTTATGTGTACCACTTTAAAGAATACACTTAGGGAGTTGCACACATAAATTCTAATTAAAGCCAATTAGTGTCAAAAATTGCTTAAGTGGCAATAATCATGCATGTAAATCCAAAATACGACTGGATTTGCGTATGCAATTTTGGTCACGCTATATAGAATCCAAGGGTTAGTGTGCAAAATTGTGCACCCAGATTGCAAAGGCCCTTTGGCTGGAGACAGTTGCCAGCAGATCATGGCCTGATCTTTTGTTGGATTACTACAGTAGATCATGGCCTGACTTTTGGTTGGAGGAATTAAGCCAGAGGATAACAGTCAACACAAGCACCAGCATGTATTCTAAAGTAGTTATATGGACAAGCACAGAAGCACTCTAGAATGCAGTCACACAGACACAAGCACAGACATTCTATAATATAGTCACAGACTGGCATGAACGGAAACAGGCATTCAAAAATACAGTTACACAAGATTTCTAGAACTTGATCACACAGACACAGAAACACATTTTCTAGAAATTTCTGACACACAGGCATTCTAGAACTCACATGGTAAAACCAGACAAGCATTCTAAGACTCATGCAGAGACACGCACAGGGATTCTAGAACTCATCACACAGACACATGCATTTTATAACTCAATCACATAGACAATCTAGAACTCAGTCACACACAGGTAAGTATTCTAGAACTCAGTTATATGGACAAACATATACAGAAGCATTCTAGAATTCAGTCACACAAACACATGCAGACACATATATTGGCATTCTAGAACTCAAAGATACACATACATTCTGGAACTCCTTCACAGACACACATTAGCATTCTAGAAACTAGTAACAGACATATACAGTTATTCTAGAACAGCATCATAGAGGCATTCTAGAATACACAGTTATACACACAGACATTCATGAACTTAATCAGATATAGAATTATTCTAGAACTCAGTCACATGGATAGTCACAGACAAAGCATTATAGAACTCAGACATATACAAACATTCTGGCATTCTAGAAATCAGTCAACCAGGATTTCTAGAATCAGTCACACACACAGTTATTCTATAACTAAGTCACTCTGTTATTGTAGAACTTAGTCATACACAGGCATTTTATAACTTAATCATACAGAAACTGTACAACTCACACAGATAAACACTGGCACTCCAGCACTTACAAAACACACAGGCATTCTAGAACTCCGTCCCAGAGACACACACAAATAATATAGAACCCAGTCATGCTGACAGCACACACACAGGTATGCTAGAATTCACACAGGCACACAAAGGCATTCCTGACCTCAGTCACACAGAGACAAACAGATACAGACACATATGCATTCTAGAATTCACACAGACATGCACAAACATTTTAGAATTCAGACTCACAGAAACACATAAACATTGTGGAACTCAATTATATAGACACACATGAATTCTAGAATTCAGTAACACAGATGAGCACTCTAGTACTCAATCACACACTGTAAGGAGGTACGAAAACGGCCTCAAGGAAAACGAGAGCAGCCCTGGAAGGAGATTAAAAGACATTTGCAAATGCGCCCTCTAGTGGCCAAGAGACCGATTAGAATAAGGGATAAGCCTAGGAACCACGATTCCCACAATGCATCTGACCTAGTACAGGACTCACAGGAAGTGGAGGGGGAGGAGCAGGATTAGGAGATGGATTCTAATCAGGGCAATGAGGAGCAGCTGGAGGAGCCCTGTGAGGAGATAGAATGGGATAAAAGGGAGGAGAATGAGGAGGAGAGGATGGAGATGGCTGCATTCACACAGACTGCTGGTGCTAAGGTGAGGGGTTTCTTGGCCAAGGTATTTCCTCAACTGTCTGGGATAGGAAAGGCAGAATTGATGCAGCTGGGAAGAAACCTGTGGCAACAAGCAATTCAAAAGGTTAAGGGTGCTAGAAGCTAAATACTGTGTGTTGTGAGGAACTAATGATTAACAGGCTGATTAGTGACTAACTAAGAAGAAGAGAAAGATGGTGTTAGAGAACATTGGACTATGTTCAGCAAATTGATAGGAAAGCTCTGTCTGGCATTGTGAACATGGAATTTGTCAAAGAGTTTATGATGATACAGTTTATTATGCTGCTGAAGTCACTACAACTGACTGGATGTGAATAAAAGAGAACTCTTTATTATAAGACTGTTGGAGTTTCTGTCCGTTTGTTGGGGTCATCACTGAATGGTGAGCTAACTGAACAGTCACTCACAGAAGCTGTGACCAGAGGGGCAGAGAACTGGAGGTAACCGGTGCAATGAGGGAGGAAGGCCAGCATTGAAGCATATCAGCTAAGCAGGGTCGACCTGGGCCAAAGAGCAAAATGGAGACCTGCTGACAACACATACAACCATTCTAAAACTAGTTCACACAGGCAGTCTAGAACTCAGTCACACACACAAAGGTATACTAGAACTCACAAACAAGCATTCTAGAACCTAGTCTCAGAAACACAGAGACACACAGGTGTTCTATAACTAAGTATTACAGACACACATGTATTCTACAAGTCACTCACACTGAAACACATATAGCTATTATAGAAATCACTTACAAAAGCAGACATTTTAGAACCCTATCAAACAGAATTTCTAGAACTCGGTCACACGCAGGCGTTCTATATTTCAGTTATATGGACAAAAATAGAGGCATTCTAGAACTCAGTCACAAATAGGTATTCTAGAATTATAATCACATAGACATTCTAGAACTCATTCACAAATATACACCAATATATGTGCACTCTATAAATCACACAAACACTGGTATTTTAGAAATCACAAAACACATAGGCATTTGAGAATTCATTCCCAGAGACACATGTAAGTTTTATAGAACCCAGTCATACAGACATACACATGTATTTTAAAATTCAGACTCAAGTATACACAGATGTTCTAGAACTCAGTTACACAGACAAACACAGGTATTCTAGAACATAGTCACACAAAGAGGCATTTTGGAGTTCAGTAACACATGATTTCTAGAACTCAATTACACTTAAAGATATTCTAGAACTTAGACACAAAATGCATTCTAAAACCCACACATATACAGGCCTTCTAGAACCCAATATAATACGCACATATAAACAAACAGGCATTCTATAATTAAGTCATATAGGCACACATACAGGCATTCTAGAACTTGGAAGGACACTGGTACATAGGAACTCCAGAATTCAAAGAGATATGGGCATTCTAGAAGTCAGTTTCACAGCTACATACATACACGTATAGGATCAAGAACACACAAAGACACAGAAACCATTCTAGAACTCATGCACACATGCAGACATTCTAGAACCCAATAGCACAGGATTTCTAGAACTCAGTCACAATCAGTGGCATTCTATATCTTAGTTATAGACAAAACAGACAGGAATTCTAGAACTCATGCGAAGACATATCTAGGCTTCCTATAACTCAAACAGAAACACACAGGCATTCTAGAACTCAAAGACAAAGCCATTCTAGAATTCATTCAAACAAGAATTCTAGAATCCACCCAGAAATATACAAATGTTCTAGAACTCAGTTATAGACACTTGTATTCTAAAACCCAGTCACAAAGGCACAAACAGGCATTCTAGATTTTATTCAAACAGACACATATACATTCTAAAACTCAGTCACAGGTATGCTAGATATCACACATTCTAACATGCAGTTTCTGTAACACACAAATACACAGGTAGTCTAGAACTCAAGCAGACATATTGGCATTCTAAAACTCACCCAGAAACACTGGCATTCTAGATCTGTGTTATATAAACACATACACAAAACATTGTAGAACATGGTCACAGAAATACAGAAATACATAGACATCCAGGAATCCACACAGACACACAGATATATGTATATGTGTGTGTGTGTGTGTGTGTGTGTGTGTGTGTATTCTAGATCTCAAATAGTCTCACACAAATACTAAAGTATTCTAGAACTTAAAGGGACACAGACACACACTCTTTCTAGAACTCAGTCACACTGACATTCCAGAACATGGTAACAGACGTGGAGGGGCATAATCGAACGAAAACGTCTATCTCCATGGGCGTTTATCTCCGAGAACGGGTCCGTGAAGGGGCGGACCGAACCGTATTATCGAAAAAAATAGACCATGTTTTATTCGACAATTTGTGAGCTGGGCGTTTTTGCTTTTCAGCGATAATGGAAAATGAAAGCGCCTGGCTCAAAAACGAATAAATCCAAGGCATTTGTTCATGGGAGGGGCCAGGATTCATAGTGCACTGGTCCCCCTCACATGCCAGGACACCAACCGGGCACCCTAGGGGGCACATTTACAAAAACAAAAAAAGGTAAAAGAGCTCCCAGGTGCATAGCACCCTTCACTTGTGTGTTGAGCCCCCCCAAATCCCCCTCAAAACCCACTGCCCACAAGTCTACACCATTACTATAGCCCTAAGGGGTGAAGGGGGGCACCTACATGTGGGTACAGTGGGTTTGGGGGGGTTGCACGACTAATCATTAAGCAGCACAATTGTAACAGGTAGGGGGGGGGGATGGCCTGGGTCCACCTGCCTGAAGTCCACTGCACCCCCTAACAACTGCTCCAGGGACCTGCATACTGCTGCCAGGGAGGTAGGTATGACATTTGAGGGTGAAAATAAAAAGTTGTGAAACATCATTTTTTTGTGGTGGGAGGGGGGTTAGTGACCACTGGGGGGAGTCAGGGGGGGGGGGTCATCCCCGATTCCCTCTAGTGGTAATCTGGTCATTTAGGGCACTTTTTGGGGCCTTATTCGTGAAAAAACAGGGTCCAGGAAAAGTGCCCTAAATTCTAGCTACAAACGCATACTTTTTTTCCATTATCGGCGAAAGGCGCCCATCTCTGTTCGGGTGATAACCATGCCCCAGTCCTGCCTCCTACACGCCCCCGTCAACTTTGTACGCTTCCGCGATGGAGTGCAGTTGAAAACATCCAAGTTCGGCTTTCGATTATACAGTGTTATTCGTTTTTGTGAGATAAACGTCCATCTCCAGATTTAGGTCGGAACTTGGGCATTTTTCTCGTTCGATTATAAGCAGGATAATATTCAGAACTCAGTCACACAGGCACAGAGACAGATATTCTAGAAATGTATTACACACAGGCACAGTCATTCTAGAACTCACATACATGGAAAACATAGACTGAAACATTCTAGAACAGTCACACAAACACATGCAGAAACTCAAATATTAGCATTTTCTACAACTCAGTTACAGACACACATGGAGGCATTCTAGAACTCATTCACAATCATTCCAGAATATAGTAACAGAGGCACATATAGGTTTTCTAGAACCTCTGTCATATAGGCATTCTAGAACACACACGTTCATTTATGAACTCAATTACACAGGATTTCTAGAACTCTGTCAGCACACACAGGCATTCTAAAGTACAGTTATATAGAGACAAACACGGACAGAAGCATTCTACAACTCAGTCATACAGACACACACAGCCCTTCTGTAAATCAATCATAGGCACAGGCATTCTAAAATCTAGTCTCAAAGACAGACACATGTATTATAGAACCCAGTTACACACAAACACCTACACAGGCCTTCTAAAACACAGTCAACCAGAATTTCTAGACTCAATCAGAACTCCATCACACAGATACTCAGACAGATGTACTGTATTCTAGAACTCCAACACTGACTCACATGGTTTTTTTTACTCACATGGTATACACATGGTATACTCACATGTTATACACAGATATACATGTGTATATCTGAGTATACACAGATATACACATGTATTTTAGAAATCATTGCAGAGACACAGACACACTCTTTCTAGAACTCAGGCACACAGACATTCTAGAACTTGATAACACACAGGAAATCTAGAACTCAGTCATACAAACACAGATAAAAAATATTCTAGAAGTGTATTGCACACAAGCATTCTAGAACTCACATACATGAAAAATATAGACAGATGCATTCTAGAATAGTCACACAGACACCTGCAGGGACACACATAGACATTCTATAATTCAGTCACAGACAAATATGGAGACATTCTAGAACCCATTCACAGGCAAACGCAAGCATTCTAGAACATAGTAACACAAACACATAAGGTTTTCTAGAACTGTCATAGAGGCATTCTAGCATGTATGCAGGCTTTCATGAACTCAGTTACACAGTATTTCTATATATCTGTCAGTACAGACATTTTAAAATACATTTATATGGACAAACACAGACACTAAAACCAATTCACAAATTCAGAAATAGGCATTCTAGAATTCAATCACAAGGACACAGGGATTCTAGAACACAGTGACACCACAGGCATTCATGAACTCACAAAGGCATTCTAAAATACAGTCAACCAGAATTTCTAGACTCAATCACACACACAAATAGTCTAGAGCTCAGTCACACACAGAACTCCATCGTGCAAACACTCAGACAGATGCACTGGTATTCTAGAACTCTCACATACAGTATCCCAGAACTTAAATTCAGACAAATGTTTTCTAGAAATGAGACATACAGGCATTTTAGAACACTGTGAAACAGATGTTCATGGACACAGTCATTCTAGAACAATTCACACAGACATTCAAGAACCCAGCTGTATAAACACACACAGGTATTCTAGAACTGAAACACAGACACAGGAATTATAAAAGTCATTCACAATGACACACAATGAAACAGGCATTTTAGAACTCTGTTACAAGGACACACATACTGGCATTTATAAACTGAATTACACCGATATTCTAGAATTCAAGGAGACATATAATCATTCTAGAACTCAGTCACATGGGTAGTCACAGACACAGGCGTTGTAGAACCCATTCACACACAGATATTCAAGATCATTCACTGGCATTCTAGAAATCAGTCAACCAGGAATTCACACACACACAGACTTTCTATAACTCAGTCACATTTTTATTATAGAATTTTGTCACAAATATACATTTTAGAACTCAATCAAAGAGAAAATGTACAACTTACAGGTACAAACACTGGCATTCTAGAACTCACAGAACACACAGGCATTCTAGAACTCAGTCCCAGAGACACACACAGACATTATAGAACCGAGTCACACAGACAACACACATACAGATATGCTACAATTCATAGATACACAAAGGCATTCCTGACCTCAGTCACACAGAGACACACAGACTCAGGCACCTATATATTCTAGAATTCACACAGACATACACAGGCATTTTAGAATTCAGACTCACAGACACACATAGACATTTTAGAACTCAATTACATAGACACAACGTGCATTCTAGAATTCAGTCACACAGATGGGCTATAGTACTTAATCACACTCACCGCCATTGCAGAACTAATTAACACAGGAACTCTATTTATTTAATTATTAGGATTTATTTACCGCCTTTTTGAAGGATTTCTCTCAAGGCGGTGTACAGTAAGAATAAATCAAACATAAGCAATAGGCAATTACAGCAGTAAAAATATTCAAATAACAATACAAAGTATGGCGTGTTATTCTACTTACAATGTCAACACGATATATAATAGAACATTTTAATTCACATTGAAGAGTATAAGCAAAAATGGAACATATAGATAGGCAAGAGAGTAAGAGGAGTTAGAAAGTAATTTAATGAGGTCAGAGAGATGGTTAAATATTATCTTATCTAGGGTAGGAGTGGATAAACATGTTCTGCTGCAGTATGTGCTGCCCGTGTCACTCCTTGTGTGTGTGTGAGTAAGATTAACAAGTTAGTTACTTCTTCAATTAAAGTCCTGGTAGAAGAGCCAAGCTTTCACCTGCTTCCTGAAGTAGAGATAGTCTTGTGTTAAGCGGAGCCTTTCAGGCTCACTTGCAGGTATCACTTTGTGTAATGTCTTTTGGAGAGGATGTGGTTAGTGATAGTCCTTGAGAGGACCTTAATGTTCTTGGCGGTGTGTACAGGATCATCCTATTCTTCAGGTACTCAGATCCATTTCCTTTAAGGGCTTTGAAGATCAGGCATAGAGTTTTAAATTTAACCCTGTATTGTGCTGGTAGCCAATGTAGTTTTTACAAAAATGGTGTGATGTGGTCACATCGCTTGCAACCTTCTATGAGTCTTGCTGCAGCATTCTGAATCAGTTGATGCTGTGCAGGTCCTTTGTAGTCAGACCGTTGTAGAGTGTATTGCAATAATCCAGTCTTGAGGTTATCGTGACATACGCAACTGAGATAAGATTTACCTTCTCCATGTAAGGAGAGAAGCAGAATAGCTGTCGCAAATAGTAGAAGCAGTTCTTGAAGGTTGCTTGGATTTGGGGAATCAGAGTAAGTGTTGAATCTAACTGTATTCCAAGGTTCCTGACTTCTGATTTGAGGGGGAGTTTGTACTTCCCAAAAGAGATTTTGATATCAGGTATGTATCCACTTGTATTGGGGACCCATAGAAGCTTGGTTTTACTTGGGTTCAGGTTAAGTTTGTTGTGTTTAGCCCATTCTTGAATTGATGTTAGACAGGTAATCAGTTTATTCAAGGCTGTAGGTAAGTCAGGTTCAATGGGTATGGGTAGCTGCACATCATCCGCGTAGATGTAGAGCTGAGTGTCCATTGGCCAAAAAAGCTCAGCTAGTGGCTTGAGGTAAACATTGAAAAGAATAGGTGACATTATCGATCCTTGTGGTACTCTGCAGGTCAGTGCCCATGGTGGCAATGAGTTGCAGCCAAACATTATGGATTGTTGCCAGTCTGATAGATAGGATCTGAACCAGGCAAGTACTGTTCCATTGATACCTGTTTCTGTCAGTTATGCTAGCATGATATCATGATCCACAGTGTCAAAAGCTGCTGAGAAATCTAGCAGTACTAACACTGAGGCAGATCCCCTGTCTCAGTTTCTATGAAGATCATCTAGTAGGGATATGAGGATTGTTTCTGTTCCATAACCGGGTCTGAATCCAGATTGACATGGATCTAACCAGTTTATCTCTTCTAGTCAATCATTAAGTTGAACACAGACTGTTTGTTCTATATGTTTCCCTAAAAATGGGATGTTGGATATTGCCAGTAGCTTTCAAGTTTGTCCTGGTCAAGGTTGGTTTTCTTTAACAAAGGGTGAACCACTGCCCTTTTTAATGCTATTGGTAGTTGCCCATGAGAAAGAGAGGCATTCATAATTTTTGTGGCACCTTCTATAAGGCCCATACTTGCCTTCTGCACTATCTTTGATGGGCAGGGATCAAGGGAGCAGGTAGTTGGTCGGTCTCTTAGGATTTTGTCAAGGCTATCCTCTGTCTTTGGGTTAAAAGCATCTCATTTGTCTCTGTCAGGAGGGGGCAGTTTGTGCACTACTGGTTAACTGATTGGAGACTGGGTGAAATTGCCTGTAAGTCCTGGCAGAGACTTTTAATTTTTTTTGGCAAACTATGCTGCAAAATCATTGCAGTTCAATTTAGACTGTGCAGGCCAATTCTGTTGTGGGGGTTGCAGTAGGCTGCTTACTATATTGAACAACTGCTTGGTTGAATTGGCAGCCTGTGCAATGCATTGAGAGAAATATTGTTTTTTGTTGCTGTTAAGGCTTGGTGGTACTTTATTGTGTGCTTCCTACAGTTTAGCCTGTCTTCATCCAGGCGAGATTTATGCCATCTCCTTTCCAGTTTCTGTCCTTCGCGTTTAAGGATCCGAATTTCTAGAGAAAACCAAGGTGAGTGTTTGTGAGTGGGGCATAAGACCTTTTTAGTGGTGCCGTTTTCTCTAAGGACTTGGCTAAGTGTGTATTCCAAATGTCAAGAACTCAGTCACGCACACAGGCATTTTAGAATTCAGTCAAACAGGATGTTTTGATCTCAATCACACACAAAGGCATTCTAGAACTCACTCAGACACAAACTGGCATTCTGGAACCCAGTCTCATATGCACACAGGTATTCTATAACTAAGTCATACAGAAGCACTATCATACCCAAGGCAGTACACAGGATGGATGAATAAACACAAACAGTAGACGGCACAGAGTAGTGCCAGAACTCAGATAAAACACAGGAGAATAGTAAACAAGCAGATTAACAATACAGTGTCCAAACAGAAACCTCTTTAATCTCTCAGGCCTTCAGGGTTAAAACAGATCACTAATTATAGCAGCTCCCCAGACTCAGCAGCTGGTAAACACACTGAGCTATAAAGGACTTCACTGTACTCCACAGGGTTTGACAGAGACCTGTGCAGCAATTGCCCTGCTTTATATTTGTAGAATATTAGGACTCACTACCACTAGAACACACTAAGGGGTAGATGCATCAAACAAACGTAAAAAAATCAGAAACGTAAAAACCGTTACCGAATCTCAAATAACGAAGCATGCTCCAAAAACACAGCCCCAAAAAGTTTGGTGCGGTATTGCAACCCCTGATTCCCGAAAGTTTCGCAAATGTGCCGTAGCAGCGTACGGAACGCATGCGCACTGGTCCATTCGGAAAGCGTGTGTTGTAGGCGTGGCTGTCGCACGCCTGTGATGTCTTAGGCGTGCGTCGATAGTGTAAAAGAATCAAGTCGCTGCACAGTTTTGTTTTATGGTTCCTGCCGAGTACTAGCGGAGCTGATTTCACGTAGCTTTTCCTCAGATAGAGATTTTCAATCTGTAAGTGTGAAATGTTGTTAGCAAAAATTCTGCTGTTCATCCCATTTAGCAGTGTTTAACGTCTTTTCCTCCTGGTGTTTTGTTTTAGGTGTTCTTTGTGTGCCACCTTCCTTCTTGCACGTGTTAATATTTTGGTAAGAAGTTCACATGAGCATATGGTTCTTTACCAATGTGATTTTCATGTCATCCTATTGCTGTTAGGTACTCCGATTTATCATTTTTGGTGTGTGTGTGTGTGGCTACCTTTCTGTTGGTTTCACCTTTCTGGTTTCCAGTTCTCATTTCTATCGGTGTGGCAGGGTGGTGGCGGGTTGATATGTGTTCAATTTCTAGCTCTTAACTTCTCCAAAATTTTATGTCTGTGGAAGCAATGGAGGATAATGTCTCGTGGCGTGAGGACCAGGAGGCAGTTGGCAGTGAGGGGCATGGTAAGCGGAAGCGTGCTCCCAAATTTACGGAAGAAGAGCTGGAGGTGTTGGTTCATGGTGTATGTGCCGAATTTGGGAGGCTTTTTAAGAAGGGCAGGCTGACGGTTGGACAAAAGAACAGGATATGGCGGAACATCGTGGCAGAGGTGAATGCTCTGGGTGTGCGTGTGCGCAGTGTACAGCAATGTAAGCACCGTTGGCACGACTTCAGGGGCATGGTCAAAGCGAAGGCACAGTGGAAGTGGGAACATGCAAGGGGTACAGGGGGTGGTCCTCCATGTGATGTGGATCTGACCCCCCTGGAGGATGCTGTGTTGTCCACCCTTGGTCAGGCGCAGGTTGTCGGACTTCCTGCTGGTGGCGACACGTCGGAGGATGCCAGTGGTGTGCTGGAAGGTGAGTATGTATAATGTTGCGCAAGCAATGGGATATGTGTGTGTGTGACAACTTCCGTTGTGGACTGTTTGTGTCGACCTCCTCTCTGTCTATGTTTACAGGTGTACCTGTGGAGGAGTCCGCATTATCATGCCCCACGCCAGAGGACACAGACAGTGGTGAGTTGTGCTGTGATGTCCAGCCGGTGTGCTGGAAAGGAAAATAGGTACATAAGTATTGCCATAGTGGGAGACACTGACACTGAGGGCCATTGAGCGTGTGTTCTTTTGTTCCCTGTATTACAGTGTGTGCGAGAAGCCAACCCCCCTCTGCCCCTTCCTGTTCTTTCGGCATTGCTCAGCTAGAAACAAGGGGGGTCACCTCTTCCCCTTCCTTGGCTAGTAGTGACGTGGTTCCGCGTAAGTATTGTGACCGAAACTTGCTGGTTGTTTCCTTTCCTTTTTTGGCTTTTTAAGCGATGAAGCCTACATGCAAATTACACCATAGGTTGTAAACCTCTATCATATCCCCCTCAGCAACACCATGTGGCCACACGACGTCCGGTACAGGGAGATTTTACATTCTCAACATTTTCACCAGGGCCTGCAACCCATGTCCCACGCAACACGATGGAGCGGAATCACGGTGTATTTTTCTTCTGATTGTATGTTGTGGCAAGATGAGAAACATTTGTGTAAACTTCTTTGCAGTTCTCCCTTTTCTACTTTCTATTTTAGGTGTTTGTTTGTTGACGCCGACACAGGGGGGAGATGAGGTGGATGACAATGAAACTGTCACGCTAGGACCTACTTGATGTCACACCCCACTGGATGGTCATGCCACCCCCCTTTTCTGCCGCTACGCAGATGTCCACGGCCCGTCCGCAGCAGAACACCCATGGAAGAATGGCAGGCTCGTCGTCGTTTGTGGAGATGCAGGGCAAGTGGAATGACGGGATACATTCTCTGCTAGGAAAAGTGGCAGAGGGTCTCGAGCGTTCCTTTAACCGCAATATGTGCGCAGGTGCAGAAGGTGATGGAGAGCACCAGCGCACAATCAGATAAGACCATTGCCCTCTTGGAGAAAATGTATGCCGTTATGGAAAAAAACAACGCCCTTATGGAACAAAGCAACACCCTTATGGAACAGAACAACACCCATCTCCGTGAGATGTGCATTAGAGAGTATGGCCAGCAGTATCGGCAGGAGCTCGGGGGGAAGGAGCTTGACATATCGCGTGATGACTCTGCATGCAGCTATCGCACCGCTGGTGGTATTTTTTCCTCGTGTATTACCCCCCAAAAAAACAATACGTTTGTCTGTGATGTATATTCTACAGCACCCCGGTTACTATGTGTGTCTCCTCTTTTCCCCTTATATCATTCCAGCCTCTACGTCGGGACTGCCCTGGGCTATAAACCATTCGCATTCAGGTAAGTATTGGTGCTGTTTGTGAAATCCAGTCAAATCCTACACATGCATGCGCACAAATGTTACATATAATTCTTGTCCTACACGAAGGACGCACTGTTCCTTATACGCTCCCTTCCTTGTACAACATGACTCACTCCGCTCATACAGCTCATCCAGTAGTACACCTCTTGAAAGTACGTATAAATTTTGGTGCTTCTTCTGTTTCCGCTATTTTATTTTTATTCACTGTCCCACGTATTGTTGCGTTTCCTTTTTGCAGCTGCCGCAGGGCAAACCATGTCTCGAGGGACCCCTTCCATGAGTAAGTGTCACGCGTTACGATGTGTTTGCCGTTAGCCGGCCCGTATAGAATATATACCTCGGTGCGGGGCCACGTTTACTTGACTGTTCAATTATGGTTGCTTAACACGGCTGTGCCACAGTACGCCACGGACAGGACAACGTGACATCAGGACAACCCCCTTTAACCACCCCTGTGTGGCAGACACCCTCTCATTTGTAAGTATGGCATACAATATACTGGAATTTAATGTTCGCCGACTTATGTTTCACTTCTTTGTTATACAATTTCTACTGTCCAAACTGCAAGTGTTGGTATCATAATGTGTAACTTTTACGTTTCTGTTTTGGATTTCTCTTGCAGCCACAGAACAGCAGGAGACCCTGTGTTCCTCCCACGTTGGCGGGCATACCTGCATGGTGAGTTTCATGTTGCCATCTGATTATTTTGTTCCATTTCTATCCATACCATGACACGGCTACCACTGCTCTGTCCTTCAGGGTACAGATATGTATCTCCGAAACATGTTGAAGAATGCATTGCTCACGTGTAAACTTCTGTGTCCGTTGTGCATTTCCTGGGCGATACTGATGTTCCCATCCCCCTTCTGAACCTCCCCATTAGAGCACCACTGAAAAAGAGTAGAATTCTCAACATTACTTTTATTTCACATAGATGCAGAGAGACAGCAGCAGCATCCTGTGTTCCAGCGCAAAGAACACACCTAGAGGACACACAGTCTACCTGCTTGCCGGTGCATGGGTTCTACCTCGTTTGTAATATGTAGAAATAAGCATTCTCTGTGCTTGGCTTCCAGGCCTTGTATGTGTGGGTAACATCTTATGGAGACGATTTCAAATTTTTTTTAACGTATGCTGTAATAAAAAATCAACGCCTATTCATTTGAAGGTATTAATTGGTATTGTGGGAATTGGTTTCTTGAATTATGTAGCATTTTAATGTGTTTGGCTTTCTGGCAACGTATGTGTACCTAACATCATATGGACACGATTTTTGTTTGTTGATGTATGTTGTAATAAAGAATCAAAGCTTATTCATTCGAAGGTATTATTTTCCTCCATGTTTAACAGCTTATGTAAAAATTAAATGGTCACATGCTGACAGTCCGTGGACCTTGAATAAATGGGCAAGTACAACAAAAAAGGGAACATTTGTTAACCGCATATCAGTTGAGACCATGAAGGGAGGGTTTAATGTAGGTTGTGAGAAAGACAGAATAGCTTTCTTCTTGCTCCTCAACATAAGATGGTATTTTATTGCAATTATAGACTAGAGCACATTGTTATCGTGCAGATGTTAATGTTATCGTTGACATTACCAACAATAAGAACCCAAAAACATTTGCACAGGGCTGCAAGGGCAATGCTTGTTCGGAATATAACTTTCACTTTTAAAAAGTGACGGTAAGGGCATGTGTGACCTGTCCACCAACATTTTAAACATTTAAATGATTACCACCCAGTTCGATGACGCACAAGGATGCGGTTCTATGATACCTTTATGTTATCCGCCTTGGAGGTGTAGCTTGACAGCTCTGCACATATGCAAACTGTTTGTTAAACCATATAACTGTAATGTGGCTACAGTGCCTCGCGGGGTTGCGAAAACCATTCCCTGATCACCTGCCTGCGCACAGCATTGCCCCTGCTTACGTCAGATCCGGTGGCCAAGGGTGTTATGTCAACTTCAGGAGGGACTACAATGTCGATGTCAATGTCAAGGTTATGCCTCAGCGCTATGTTATGAAGCATACAGCATACAAGCACTATATCAGCAACCTTCTCTGAGGAATATTGAAGGGATCCACCGGAAATGTGCAGACAGCGAAACCTGCTCTTCAGTACTCCAAAAGTACGCTCGATCGTACATCTTGTCGAGATGTGTGATTCGTTGTACCGCTTCTCAGCATCAGAACGGGGGATCGTATAGGTGTCAGTAGCCATGTTTTGGATCCCATAACTGCATCCCCTGCATGGAGACAACAATAAATTGTAATCATGGTAAAAGTTTTTTCTTCTGCATATTTGTTGATGTGCCCTAACATGTCCTAGTCAAAGAGGTCACTTTAGTTTTGCAAAGTGCACTCAGCAGAATCACGGCTATAGCGCAAGTAGTAGAGACAGTGCCATGCTACCTTGAAAATGCAACCACCCTGAACCGCTGGCGTGTCTATTATCAATAACGGCACTTACCAAGAGCCATCCTTGGGCAATCCGCCCCTCGGCAAACTTCCTCCCCAGCGCACTGTTTGACAAAATGTAGGAGTCATGACAGCTGCCAGGATAACGTGTGACAACATCCAGGATCTTACGGCTCGCATCGCACACCGCTGCACATTCAAACGAGTATCCCATCTTGGCGGTTGCGGTATTGCATCTCTTGATCGGACGGGGGGGGTGAAGGCAACATGTGTGCAGTCAATAGCTCCCAGGACGTTAGGCATACCAGCTATCTTGAAAAATCCGGTCTTGATCTTCCTATGCTCCTCTACCCCCATTGGGAAACCAATGTGCTTACGGACGCACTTTTTAAGTGCGCGCAGAACCGAAACATATATGTGAAAGGTGTGTATTAGGCAATGCAGTAATGGAAAAAAAAAACTTTTGGGAGGTAGGAGGTGGGAAAGGGAACACATTGGTGGTGTGCAGTGGCTGGGGGACTGGGATTTCCAAAAAAAAGAGTTGTACCTGTGTAAGATGTCGCGAAACAGTGGACTGGTCAACGCCACTGTTCCCCCCTAATACATGCTGGAATGTCCCTGTTGCAAGGAACTGCAGAACAGTCAGCAGCTTGACTATGCCAGGTACTGCGTGAGATCTTGCAGTGGTAGGATCAATATCCTCTCTAATTTCCTGATATAGCTCATAAATGGCTGTTCTTGATAGGCGGTAGTCATCAATGATTTTCCTGTCCGATATCTGATCTAGCACCAGCCGTGTTCGAAACACACGTGGCCTTGGCAGCCGGCGAGGGAACAGGGGGGGAAGCTGTTCAACATCGGGTCCCCTTTGATCCTGTCCCTGCCTGTCAGTGACGTGATCATAAACCATGTCAGGGCAAAAGTCCAACTGTGCAAGGAAAAAACCACCATCCATTTCGTTATTGCAGCGGCACACCAAACAGCCCAAAAGAGGATCCACCGTTCGTTTCCGTCGCGCACTGTGTACGTCAAACATATGCACCGCAAAGCAACCCTGTCTCGCGTGTAACACAGACCCTGCACATTCGCGCGGCACTTGCTGGCGACGCTACACACATAAGTTTAGAAAATGGGAAGCGCAGCACGCTGCCAGTTTCATTGGCCGTCGCCATAAAAGCCAGATTGTTTGCCACTGCAACGTGTAAAACAAACGCGAGCACTTCCGTTATATTGCAGCGCACATTTGTGACGTCGCACTTGTACGCGTATGTCAAACAACAAGTCCCCAGCTACATAATTCTTACCAAGGAAGCAGAGCACACTGCCATTTCATTCACTGTCAAGAACCCCCAACACAATCATTATGGTATGCATGACACAGAGGACATAGTTTAAAACACATAACTTTTATAAAACAGCAGATAATATTAATTGTGAACAACATATAACGGTGGTTTGTCAAACTTGCAGAATGTATAAAATAAACAGTGGTAGATTTACAAGGGGCCGGCAATAGGGGTAGAACAAGGAAAAAGGACAGACCTCAAGGACGCTGCACAAGGGAAGACAGGTACAGGACTACCCGGGAGAGGTCTTCCAATGCCTGCCCTCCCATGTGCAGGGTCTGAGCCATTTGTTCCAGCTCTTGGGGGGGAAGGTTAATCAGGGCGAGCGGGATATGGGGAGATGTGGCCCGATCTTGAACAGTGGGGAGAGTGGAAGGAGTTTCATCCCCTTTATCATTTTGGTTGCTCCTCTTTGAACCTTTTCTAAGTCCGCTATATCTTTTTTGAGATACAGTGACCAGAAATGAATGCAATATTCAATGTGAGATCGCACCATGGAGCGATAAAGAGGCATTAAAATATTATTGATCTTATTTTGCATCCATTTCCTAATAATTCCTAGCATCCTGTTTGCTTTTTTGGCCACTGCCGCACACTGGGTAGAAGACTTCAGCATATTGTCTGCACATACACAGGTATTCTAGAATTCATTTATATGGATAAACAAATACAGATGCATTCTAGAACTCAGTTACACAAACACATGTAGAAAGACAGATATTGGCATTCTAGAACTCAAAGACACACACATACACACAAGCCTTCTAGAACCTAGTAACAGAGGTATCATACAGAAATTGTACAACTCACAAAGAGAAACACTGGCATTCTAGAACTCACAAATTCTTGAACCCAGTCCCAGAGACACACAAAAATATTATAGAATCCAGTCATACTGACAACACACATACAGGTATGTTAGAATTCACACAGACACAAAAAGGTGTTTTTGCACTCAGTCACAGATACTTATGCATTTTAGAAATCACACAGACATGTAGAGGCATTTCAGATACAAAGGCATTCTAGAACTCAAACACAAACAGGCATTCTAGAGCCCAGTCTCATAGACACACAGGTATTCTATAACTAAGTCATACAGACACACTGAGACACACACAGCCATTCTAGAACTCAGTCACATATACAGATATTCTAGAACCCTATCATACAGGATTTCTAGAACTCAGTCCCTGGGGGTAAATAACATGGAATCTTGCTACTTTGGGAGATCCTACCTAATACTTGTGATCTGGATTTACCACTGTTAGAAACAGGAAGCTGAGCTAAATGGACCTTTCAACTTATCCAGTATGGCAATTCTTACGTTCTTTATTGTCCTTCCTGAATGCACATCCCAAATATCTAATTATCTTTCTTGCCCTCCTATTGTAATTTGTATTTGCCTGGAGAATGCCCATTAAAAGGGATTTTTAAAAATAAATTATCATCAACCTCCTTTGTTTTTCCAAGTTTGAGTAGTTTGCTCCAGCTCATGGACAGTCAAGAATATGTTAAACCATGCACCGGGGGACCTATAATCTATAAACTATGTGCATAAGAAGAGAGTGGTGGAGGAGATCTGTTATTTTTAGCCACAGACACCAAAAATACTTCAAACCCCTACCTGCCTGGATCATTTGTGGTGGGTCCCAGGTCTGGACCTGAATTCACTGCAGGGCCACTGGCAAAAGCATTCCACATATTCCTCACTCCACTGGCATACAACAACTCGGTCCAGGCCTGAATTTGGGTTTTGCGCCAAAAGGGTATACTTTAAAATAGCATCTTTACACAAAGGGACAAAAACACAACTGTAAGAAAAAGCTACAGGCAAAGCTAGAAAGCAACATTAGCATCAAGCACAGTCTCTTATCTGTTCCTTCAAAGACTTTCTACTTTTATGGGCGTCTTAGTTATATCTTTTACATCTGTTCCTTTTCAGAGTTGGTCTACTCCAAAAGGCAGCACCACCATTGATCTTTTTTCTTTTTTTTCTTTTTAGATCTCAGGAACCTCCTCTGTGTCCCTCCTGCTTCTCAGGACTAGGATCCCCTTGCTTCTCCTCAGAAGTGGTGGTGGACCTGTAACCTATTCCAGCTTATACGTTTAGGCAAATACAGAAGCCTCAGGAAATCTGTCACTACTCACCACTTTTTCTTGTTCAACAGCTGGGCTGGTGCAAAAAGCAGAAGCCAAAGACACAAAGCTATTTAACCTTCCTGAAATGGCCGCTGACTGGTTAAATAGAATTTTGGTGCCTAATCGCAAATATTCAGTACAAGATAACTGGTTATCTCTGCTGAATATTCGCATTGAGTGCCAAAAAGTTAACCAGCTATATTACGCAATAAACGGCAATATTCAGTGTTGACCAGTTTATTTATTTTTATCTATTTATTGCATTTGTATCCCACATTATCCCACCTCTTTGCAGGCTCAATGTGGCTTACAATACATCATGGATAGTGGAATTTAGAAAAGAGTAGACATTTGGTATTATAGCAGGATTTTGGGTTACATAGAGGCTTATTTTCGAAAGAGAAAAACGCCCAAATTCCGACCTAAATCGGGAGATGGACGTCTTTCTCTTGTGGGTGCCCAAATCGGTATAATCGAAAGCCGATTTTGGGCGTTTCCAACTGCACTCCGTCGCGGGAACGCATAAAGTTGACGGGGGCGTGTCGGAGGCGTGGTGAAGGCGGGACTGAGGCGTGGTTATCGGCTGAGCAGAGATGTGCGTGCTCAGCCGATAATGGAAAAAAGAAGGGCGTTTTCAGAGAGAATTTAGGTCACTTTTGTTGGACCCGTTTTTTTCACGAACAGGTCCCAAAAAAGTGCCCTAAATGACCAGATGACCACCGGAGGGAACCAGGGATGACCTCCCCTGACTCCCCCAGTGGTCACTAACCCCCTCCCACCAAAAAAAAAACGAATGTTAAACACTTTTTTCCCAACTTGTAAGCCAGCCTCAAATGTCATCCCCAGCTCCATGACAGCAGTATGCAGGTCCCCGAAGTAATTTTAGTTTAGTTAGTGCTGTGCGGGACCCATGCAGAGAGGAAAAATCGGAAGAAAAAAAAAAAAACAAGCAAGTGCAGTCAGGGACGTCTAAATTAGCAGGATAGTAAAAGGAGGAATCGAACCAGCAACCTTTTGATTACAAGCTCATTGCTCTAGCCAGTGCACCACTGATTAAACGTCTTTCCCTTTCCATTAAGTCCCTCCAAGTTTCTGTCAGCCAATCACCGCTGTTTAGCTGACACAGATGTCAGCTAAATGAGCTGTGATTGGCTGACAGAAACTTGGAGGGACTTAATGGAAAGGGATCAATGTCTAACAGTGGTGCACTGGCTAGAGCAATGAGCTTGTAATCAAAAGGTTGCTGGTTCAATTCCCCCTTTTACTATCTTTTAATTTGGACGTCCCTGACTGCACTTGCTTGCTTGTTTTTTTTTTCTTCCGATTTTTCCTCTCTGCATGGGTCCCGCGCAGCACCAACTAAAGTAAAATTGCTCTGGGGACCTGCATACTACTGTCATGGAGCTAGGTATGATATTTGAGGCTGGCATAGAGGCATCTCAGGGGGACCAGTGCACTACAAATGCTGGCCCCTCCCACGACCAAATGCCTTGGATTTGGTCGTTTTTGAGCTGGGACGCTTCGGTTTCGATTATCGCTAAAAAACAAAAACGCCCAGCTCAAAAAACGCCCTAATCCAATGTATTTTCGAAAAAAAAGATGGACGTCCATTTTTTTCGAAAATACAGTTCGGCCTGCCCCTTCACGGACCCGTTCTCGGAGATGGACGTTTTTACAAATGGGCGTTCGCGTTCGATTATGCCCCTCACTGTGTTGGAATACATGATATTAATAAAACAGAAGGCATTAATTTACATTTTTGGATATGTGTGAGAATGTCACATGCTTTGGTCTTTGTGGTATATCTTGTCAAAGAGATAGGTCTTTAGTACTTTACGGAAGTTGGTCAGTTCTTGGGTCGCTTTCAGGTTACGTGGTAGTGCGTTCCAGAACTGCGCGCTCATATAAGAAAAGGTTGATGCGTGCATTAATTTGTACTTTAGACCTTTACAGTTGGGGGAAGTGAAGATTATGAAATGTGCGAGAAGATTTTTTAGCATTCCTGGATGGTAAGTCTATCAGGTCTGACATATAGGCTGGGGCTTCGCCATGGATGATTTTATGTACCAGGGTACATACTTTGAACATGATGCGTTCTTTGAGTGGGAGCCAGTGTAGCTTCTCTCGTAGGGGTTTTGCACTCTCGTATTTTGATTTCCCAAATATGAGTCTGGCTGCCGTGTTCTGGGCTGTTTGGAGTTTTTTGAGAATTTGCTCTTTGCAGCCAGCGTAGAGTGAGTTGCAGTAATCTAAATGACTGAGCACTAATAATTGTACTAGATTGCGGAAGACAGTCCTTGGGAAGAATGGTCTTACTCTTTTTAGTTTCCACATTGATTGGAACATCTTTTTGGTTGTGTTTTCCGCATGATTCTCAAGTGTTAGGTGCCGGTCGATGGTAACTCCAAGGATTTTCAAGGTATCCGAAATTGGTAGATTTAATTTTGGTGTGTTGATGGTGGTGAATTTGTTCGTGTTAAGTAAGTACTAGGCATTGGGTTTTTTCTGCATTGAGTTTTAGCTGAAAGGCATCTGCCCAGGAGTGCATGATATGTAGACTTTGGTTGATCTCATTAGAAATTTCTTTAAAGTCTTGATTGAAAGGGATGTAGATCGTTACATCATCGGCGTAAATGTATGGGTTGAGGTTTTGGTTAGATAGTAATTTGGCCAGGGGTGTCATCATTAGGTTGAATATAGTCAGTGAAAGGGGGGATCCCTGTGGAACTCCACATTCAGGTGTCCATGCGGTTGATGTAACCGAGTTTGATGTCACTTGATATGAGCGTGTGGTTAGGAATCCTTTAAACCAGTTAAGAACATTGCCTGCGATGCCGAAGTATTCAAGGATGTGTAGTAGGGTTCCATGATCTACCATGTCGAAGGCGCTTGACATGTCAAATTGTAAAAGTAATATGTTCTTGCCGGTGGCAATCGTTTGTTTGAATTTCGTCATGAGCGTGACTAATACTGTTTCAGTACTGTGATTGGAACAAAATCCTGACTGGGAGTCGTGTAGTATTGAGAATTTGTTTAGATAGTCTGTGAGTTGTTTGGTTACCATTCCTTCTGTTATTTTGGTTATTAAGGGAATGGATGCTACTGATCTGTAGTTGGTTAATTCACTTGCATTTTTCTTTGCATCTTTGAGTATGGGGGTGAGTAGAATCAGTGGCGTTCCTAGCCTCGATGACACCCGGGGCGGATCGCCGATGCGCCCCCCCCCCCGGGTGCAGCGCGCCCCTGCCTGCGAAGTGACACCTCCCCGGCGAAATGACACCCCCCCCAGGTGCAAACCACTGGGGGGGGTACCGCGGCACGCGCTTGTCGGCTCCGAGTTCGCTACGCTAAATTCTCTTGTTCGCTGCAGCTCCCTCCCTCTGCCCCGGAACAGGAACCTGTTCTGGGGCAGAGGGAGGGAGCTGCATCGAACAAGAGAATTTAGCGTAGCGAACTCAGAGCCGACAGGCGCATGCCGTGGCACCCCCAGTGGTGTGCACCCGGGGCAGACCGCCCCCCCCTTGGTACGCCACTGATGTTTCCTCACTCCTTTGGGAAGAGTCCATTTTGTAGCATAAAATTCACGTGTTTCGTTAGATCTGTTATGAAGTGTTGGGGGGCTGATTTCATAAGGTTATTGGGGCATATGTCTAGTTTGCAATGAGATTTGGCGAATCTTTTAAGCGTTTGGGAGATGAGATCTTCCGATAGTATCTCAAATTCATTCCAAATCCTATCTGCTGGGTATACTCCTGGGTTTGGGTCTAGACAGTCTAGGAGTACAGCGTATTCGATGGGGCTGGTAGGTATTTTGAGTCGCAGTTGTACTATTCGAAGTATTTCGCGAGGCTTTCAGCTCCTGGTGTATCTTTGCTGTTATTCGTGACTGATGTGATGTCTAGTAGTTTATTCACAAGTTGGAAAAGTTTGTGTGTGTCCTTGTAATTTGGTCCAATTTCAGTTTTGTAGTATAGTCTTTTGGTTTGTCTTATGGTGTATTTATATTTCCTTCGGAGCTATTTCCATTCATTAAGTGTGAGATCGTCTTTCTTTTTTTTCCATGTACGTTAAGTTTAGCAGGCAATTGGATGCATAAAGAACTGCTATTAACCATCCAGCACTGAATATTCACAAAGATGGTTAATTTAGCGCTGGCCAAAAAAAGAAAACAGTCCAGCGTTGAATATCCAGGGTCAGCACCAACCGTGACACTTATGAGGGCTGCCTACCATCGGTTGAATACTGGCCCCAAAGAATTCAAACATGGTTGCTGTTTTATACCAAACACAGTTTCCCTCTCAAAGGAGTCTCCTCCCACCTGTTAGTTCATTAATCAAAAGAGCCCTCCTCTTGTTCTGGAAACTGGGCATATTTACAAGTTTGGCAATTTAGTAGAACCACTAATGGTCTCTTCTATCTCCTCTTAGGTGGTACTTCTATAAAGTGGGCATCAACATTTAGGTACCAAATATGCACCAAAATGACCAGAATGCTGACGTATATGTGTGTACGTGTGTATACATGCCAATAACCTGGAAATGCACCATTCTGTAACTTCACACATATCTTTGAAAGCATGTGGTTTGCAGTAGGCATTCACATGGCAGAGCGTGAGCAGGGCTAACACTTAAAGCTTAACTTATAGAGCAGTATAAGTTACGCACGTATGTCTGGAATCTAGGTGCAAGCATTTAACCCAACTCTGTGGCTGTCATAAGTGCTCATGTCTAACCTCATATGTGCATATATACCCAGTTTTGCTAGTATTCTATAAAGGAACATAAGCAAATACCGTATTGATTTGGGTCCACATGAATTTCCCTCTAAGAGTAGAACATTAGAGGTGTCTACATACAGTTTTGTACTTGCCTCAGGAGTCACCCTCAGCCCCATTTATTAGAAGTCGAGCTACAATAGAGACTCTGAGGATCATCCCTGCTTGGTAGTGCAGTGAACCTCTAGGGGCCCCTCCCATACTAATGGCGCTTAACCTTTTTCTTCCCCAGGCCCTTCTTATAAAAGGGATGGCCCTTGTACTTTGAATATGACAGTGGTAGGAGGAGTCAAATTATGGAGAAAAATCTGAGGAAATACAAATACCAAGCTTAGGGGAAAGTTCCCCCCCCCCCCCCCCCCCACACCTTTGATTCTTACTCCCTGGCCAGTGCATCATTTATATGAAGGGAGCTAGTGACGACTGGCTAAACCAGCCAGTGCACAGGGGAAAAGAAGGAGTGTGGAACCAGTGTTAGAGCTCAAGCTGTTGTATCAATCCGTGATGGAAACTGGAACGGGGACCAGACCACCAGCACTGCCTTCACAAGAGAAGATAGAGAAGAGCGGTAAGGAGATCAGCCTGGAAGAGCCAGAAGGGACCGAGGAGGGCCCCAGCAACAACTCCAAGATCTGCAACAGAGTCCCATCTGGGGAAAGATCTCATCTTAAAAAAAAAAAAAAGGACTTTGTGCTTGAAGGCTCAGAGAGTCCTGCTACTAAAACCCAGATAGTGTGAAGCTACTTTATCTGCAATCGCTGTCCAGGAGAGGATCCATAATAAAACTGATTAAGACTAAGTGTTGAAACGCTTCTTCTACTTTACGTCTTCCTGTATATATTTGCTATTAAGCATTATCACAAGTTTTACCTGAAGAAATCCAAGTTAAAGTAAATGTTTTTTGGTTCAGAACCTATATTCTGACCGTGGACTGTCGTATTGAGAGAAAGGAGAATGCTGAGTGAGTGAATTTACTGTACTTTCAACCTCCCAACTCCTGCTGGTTCCAGCCCTCACCTCACAAAACACTCCCCAAAATAATAAAGGTTACTCACCCTGAAGTTACAGTAAGCTAAAACCAGGACTGGTAATAATGAAACCAACAGGTGACTCCCTCCTGCCTCTCTTAACCCTCAATGGGTTAGATGTCAGTGCAAACACAGTAACTGCAATCCTTGTCCCTTCATATATAAAGGGGCCACCACCTCACACAGTCGGTACCATGTTCTCCAATCCTATGTAGAAGAGAGAAACTTGGCATGATGTTTCACCATAATAGAAATAATTGGGTTGATAGCTTGGTTCAAGTAGACTGGAGAAGTGCTGAGCATCCTGGGCAATGCTGCGGCAGACAGAGCCAATATACAGCAGCACTGTCCAGTTAGCAATCGGGCAATCCATGGGCAGAGTTGGGGAGGAGCAGCAGTCATGTGGGAAGCAGTCAGTTCTATCTTTTCCTGTTTAGCTACGCAGGAGCTGGCACTAAATATCTGCCGTCACATAACTTCCAGGTCAGCAGATGGCCCCAGATATTCAATGCTGGTTGGATATAGTTCTGGAGGTTTCAGCCCACAGTGCTCAGTGGTTTGACTGAGTAGAATTCTACCTAGTCAGCAACTTAAAAACCACTGACCACTGTGGGCTGAATATCGGCCCCAATATATGGATTTTAGCTGTTCCAACTTACGTTCATCACAGTTTTCCAGTCCCTCTCCCCAACCTCATACACACAAACACACTGTCATCACAATACCTGTGGCTGGCAACATGGGTGCACAGTGGGATTGATAACACTAGCTGGATATAGTTTTGGGGTTTCATCATACTTATTCACAAAATTTACAAACCACCTCAATGGATGAAAGTCATTCAAAGCACTGCATAAAGTCTGCTATAAGCTAAATAAAATGCATTCATATTAAAGCTATAAGAACCAGGCTTATGAAAAATCAGTTCATATATAATTTTATCTGTGATGTTAACATGTGCTTTCTCTTTATCTCTCACATAGGAGAAGGATGATCCTTTTACACACAGATACCTTCAATGCACAAAACTTGGATAGATTAGGAAAGCATGCTTAGCTATCAAAAAGGCTTCCCTGAGTTTCTAACTCATGTCATAATCTCGGGAGTGGCCCATGCGGAATATTTAGGGATGCAGGGTTATATGCCAAGACTCATTGCAAGGCCTCATTTGAGTAAGTCAGTATGGGCTGAAAAGTGGAGTCATTTGTGAAAAATAGTTGCTTAGTGGTAGAGCTGGGCTTGTATAACCTTTCAGCGTACCAGCATAGAGAAGATAGCAAATCAGGAGAGCCCAACTTTGCTTTCCTGTCCCTCTCACAAATGCGTGTTTTACAGTTCCATGGCTAGATCTTTATTTATTCAAATCCAGAGCCTATGCAGTGATCCAAGAGGCACCTACTTCTGGATGGAACAGTGCATCAGACATTTGCTTTGTGTTCCTATAGCTGCAACAGTAAACACTTTTTTACACAAGAGTGCGCTGTGGGACATATGGCATAATAGATAAGTGAACAGTACTGGTATCCAACTGTATCAATTCATCATGCCACGTTCACAGAGCAGAATGCCTGTTGTGTTTGATAGAATACCAAGACATTTTATCTTTTAGCCCTCCTACTAATGAATCAAAGGTGACCAAATGATCAGCCCTCCTTAGTCCAATTCCTCCCTCCTTTCAGCACAGGAGATGCACAACAGCCAGCCCTGTGTAAGAGCAGGATCAAATCCCCGGTCACCTCTACCTCAGTGGCTCCATTTTCAAAAATGGCAGCACTTGAGCTCCCGGTAGTAATCTTGCAATACTTAGCCGTAGGGGTCAAGCTTAGCAATAGTACTGCAAGGCTATCAGGAGGGACTCAGGCAGCATATTTTTGAAAATGGATCCACCAGGGCAGCAGCAACAACGGATCATTCCTGCCCTCTCCAGATCCTAAGGGATAGCCAATAAATGCCAGGGAGGCAGGAGGCAGAGGGTGGGAGGTAGGTACAGGGGAGAGGGCACTGTTATTTTTGATGATATGGAGAGGGAAATTCATGCCCCTCACCACTACACTGCTACTGATTTCATCCTGAAAAAGAGGTCCTTTTTACTGAGCCAGCCCCTTTAAATTTTCATCTTTACTCCCCAGACATTTTTTATTCTCCCCAAGAGGCTTTCCATAACAGGAGCATTCCAATTATAAATTTAATATATCTATTTTCTTTCCTTTGACCCCCACTACTTGGACTATAAAGATTATAGCTCAGTCTTGTGAAGAGAGGAAACACGCCCTGGGATAAGTGATTCAAAGCCATTACAAGTTGTAGTGCCTGCCTGCAAAAAATTAACCATCTCTTTAAAGCCCACATGCTTGTCTTGTCTTGTTGTCAGCTTTGCTCTTGCTGTGGAACCACTCTCAGTGCTGTCTCCCATCAGGCCTCCTGCTCTCGGTGTATACCATGGTTCCTGTCTAACGCTGATACCCAGCTGGGCAACAGCTCCAAGTGGACCTGGCTCTGCAATGGAATTTCTGTTCATTGTCTACTCTACCAGAGGAAGTGAATCATGAGCTGCTATAACTTGATGTTTCAACCTTATAGTAGGAGATGACTGGCTTTATTGTTTTGTTTTGCAGTTGCTCTTATGTAAAAGGGAATCACCTTTAAGCTGTGCTGAAAACTTTAAGCCCCACATGTGGATCCGGTTCTGCAGGTACCAAATAATTAGTGATATCATTAGTGTCTGGTGAAGGTGTGCCATGATGGCCTCTGTAGTAGCCATAAAATGTGAAGAAGGAAATAGCAAGGATATCATTGGCAGTGGAAAGAGGGGGGACTAATTCAGTATTAGCACCTACAATATTTGGGGGAGGCACTGTACCCCATCCCCCATGCCAACCCCAAACTATGCCTATGGTAATAGGGATGACTCAGGAAGCATCTTATATGGCATCTTACCCATTTATAAGTACATATGTATTGCCACACTGGGACAGACCAAAGGTCCATCAAGCCCAGCATCCTGTTTCCAACAGTGACCAATCCAGGTCACAAGTACCTGGCAAGATACCAAAAAAGTTCAATACATTTTATACTGCTTATCCCAGAAATACTGTCAATAAATACTGGCAATGCTCTACTGCAACAATTAGATATACAATACGTAAACCAGTAGAGAGAATCCCAAGAGTGTATGTTGTTGCCTAATGTGCAACTTAGTGCTGTTTACTGATAAAGGGAGAGTCTCATCCGGTCACCAAGATCATTTTTACCACCACCTTACGTGCATATCTTTTAAATGGCAACAATTTTAATCACTGACTGCCTCCCTCTTGTCTCTATTTCAATACTTGTGTGGTTTTTGTGTTTTGTGTTTTTCTGATAATTTATAATTTTTTTATCACTATTCAATGTCCACATTCTCACAATCAAAGCTTATATTGTTTCTGTGCTCCTCAACTGTACTTATACGTATTCCCGTGTGGATCAAATAATGGCAGACATTATCAATTAGTAATATCGGCTCTACCGGCTGTATTATCCACATTCAGCCTTGCCGTATGTACTTATCTGGTGTTCGTACTGTCCTTCGCTCCTCAATCCTTCCAGGTGCTGTTCGTGCCCCGACAGGTGCCTGTTTCGCTTTATAAGGCTTTTTCAAGGGTTCCTTGCACTTTGGACCTGGGAAAGCAAAAATGAAACTATTGATATCTCGCGATTGCTCTTCCTTGATATCAATTACGATCAAACTTCTGGCTCACAGTCTTACTGCCTTCATTGTCTTATGGCGTTTTTTTGCAATTTAAACATGGCGGTCTTTTATACACAGTTCCTGCTCGTATGTCTCCAATTTCCAGTCTCTTATCCCGGCTGTGTTATGTGACTGAAGGTGTTTCACATAAAGCAACCCCAATGAATATAGGTATTCAAGCCCTTCGGTTCCAGGGTGTTCAAATGGTATATCCAGAAAGTCTCCTGTTGTAACAACTTTCTGTTCCTGTCACCACCTCTAGTATTCAGGGTAACGTGGTCTATGGCCATGCATCTTAGGGCATCAGCTGTGTGGTTATTCTGCATGCAATGCTGAACCAATGGTGCACCTAGTTGTTGTGCTGTAATCCGAGAGCAATGTTGCACCATTCTGGCATTTAAAGATCTGCTCGTTTTCCCTATATACACTTTGTTGCATGGGCAGATAATATAATAGACCACGTATGGGGTGCGGCAGGTAGTGTCATGTCACAGATGATATGTTCTCCCCTCATGTGCAAAACTACTGCCTTCTATTGTCAAAAACCACACAAGTATTGAAATAGAGGCAGGAGGGAGGCAGTCAGTGATTAAAACTGTTGCTATTTAAAAGATATGCACGTAAGGAGGTGGTAAAGATTATCTTGGTGACCGGATGAGACTCTCCCTTTATCAGTAAATAGCACTAAGTTACACATTAGGACAACAACATACACCCTTGGGATTCTCTCTACTGGCTTACGTATTGTATATCCCAGAAATAAGCAGTGGATTTTCCCCAAGTCAGTTTAATAATGGTCTATATGGACTTTTCCTTTAGGAAGCCATCCAGACCTTTTTTTAAACCCCGCTAACCTAACCACCTTTACCACAATCTCTGGCAATAAATTCCAGACTTTAGTTACACATTGAGTGAAGAAAAATTTTCTCTGATTCGTATTAAGTTTACTACTTTGTAGCTTCATCGCATGCCCCCTAGTCCTAGTATTTTTGGAAAGAGTAAACAAATGATTCACGTCCACCCGTTCCATTCCACTCATTATTTTATAGACCTCCATCATATCTCTCCTCAGTCATCTTTTCTCCAAGCTGAAAAGCCCTAGATTCTTCAGCCTTTCCTCATAGGGAAGTTGTCCCATCCTCTTTATCATTTTTCTCGCCCTTCTCTGTACCTTTTCTAATTCCACTATATCTTTTTTGAAATGCGGTGACCAGAATTGAACACAATATTTGAGGTGCAGTCACACCATAAAGCGACACAAAGGCATTATAACATCCTCATTTTTGTTTTCATTTCTTTCCTAATAATACCTAACATTCTATTTGCTTTCTTAGCCGCTGCAGCACACTGAGCAGAGGTTTTCAACGTATCATCAACAATGACACCGCAATCCCTTTCTTGGTCGGTGACTTCTAAGGTGGAACCTTGCATTACGTAGCTATAGTTCGGGTTCCTCTTTCCCACATGCATCACTTTGCACTTGCTCACATTAAACATCATCTGCCAGGAATCAAAGACCTCAGAATCTTGCAGGATTTCTGCACTGTGGGGGCTATGGACTGTGCTTGAATATGTAGTTTTTAAAGAGGAATAACTCGGGTATCTCATAATTTCCATAAATTGCTTTTCTTTGATCGATTAGGGCATCCCAATAGAGAGGTTGTAACAAAAGTAAAAGTAAGTCAGGCATCTCAGAAACCTGGTGGAAGGAAGATAATCAATTTGACACCATGTTACCTAGGTTCAAATTATTTCATAATGATAGGGTGGTTCAAATTGTAGAGGGGTTGACACTATGGGCTGGATTCAGTAACTGTCACCCAAAATTCGGCTCCAAAAAAATCGGCACTGAACAATATTCTTTAACGGCCATTCCAGGATTTGTGCCCTTTATAGAATAGCATATAGTGCTGGGATCCACACTCAACTTTGGGTGTGAGAAGTTACACTAACTGAAACTAGGTGTAAATCCCGAGCGAACAAGTTGGGTGTACATCTGCACTATATAACACTGCATTCCTTTTGAGGGAATCCCCTGACCTGTTCATGCCCCTCCTGTGGCCACGCCCCATTTGTAGATCCATGCAGAAACACTTAGGCGCTATTCTATAAATGGACGTGTAAGTGTGTTTCTTGCAGATCTGCTGCTTCTGCCCCATTTTGACACCTTGCATCCATTAGAACACTTTTCCGACCTAACATTCAGCATCATACATGGAATTCCCCAGTATTTGTTAAAGAGGAAATTGAGTCAAAAAGAAAAAAAAATTCAGCAGGAAACAATAACGTGGAATTGTTGTGGATAGAAATTCCATGTGTGGAGGGAAAGAGAATACTGGTGGGGCTATATTGCTGTCCACCAGGCCAGAATGAGTAGAAAGATGATGAAATGTTAGAGAACTTAATGAAGCTAGCAAATTTGGCAACACTATAATAATGGGTGATTTCAATCACCAATATCGAGGTAGCAGAGTAGTTTCCTGAAGTTACTATTGAGGAAACTACACTTCTCCTTTCTTCCTCAAAATGTACCACCTGTTCCTCTGATCCCATTCCCACCCACCTTCTTAATGCCATCTCTCCTACTCTTATTCCTTTTATCTGTCACATTCTCAACCTCTCACTTTCCACTGCGACTGTCCCTGCTGCCTTTAAACATGCTGTGGTCACACCTCTCCTTAAGAAGCCTTCACTTGACCCTACTTGTCCCTCTAATTACCGACCCATCTCCCTCCTTCCTTTTCTCTCCAAATTACTTGAGCGTGCTGTTCACCGCCGCTGCCTTGATTTTCTCTCCTCACATGCTATTCTTGACCCATTACAATCTGGTTTTCGCCCTCTCCACTCAACCGAAACTGCGCTCACTAAAGTCTCCAATGACCTATTACTGGCTAAATCCAGAGGTCAATATTCCATCCTCATTCTTCTTGATCTTTCCGCTGCTTTTGACACTGTCGATCACAGCATACTTCTCGATACCCTGTCCTCACTTGGATTCCAGGGCTCTGTCCTTTCCTGGTTCTCTTCCTACCTCTCCCTCCGCACCTTTAGTGTTCACTCTGGTGGATCCTCTTCTACTTCTATCCCTCTGCCTGTCGGCGTACCTCAGGGTTCTGTTCTTGGTCCCCTCCTCTTTTCTATCTACACTTCTTCCCTTGGTTCATTAATCTCATCCCATGGCTTTTCCTACCATCTCTATGCTGATGACTCCCAAATCTACCTTTCTACCCCTGATATCTCACCTTGCATCCAAACCAAAGTTTCAGCGTGCTTGTCTGACATTGCTGCCTGGATGTCTCAACGCCACCTGAAATTAAATATGACCAAAACCGAGCTTCTCATTTTCCCCCCCAAACCCACCTCCCCGCTCCCCCCATTTTCTATTTCTGTTGATTGCTCTCTTATTCTCCCTGTCTCCTCAGCTCGAAACCTTGGGGTCATCTTTGACTCTTCTCTCTCCTTCTCTGCTCATATCCAGCAGACCGCCAAGACCTGTCGTTTCTTTCTTTACAACATCCGTAAAATCCGCCCCTTTCTTTCCGAGCACTCTACCAAAACCCTCATCCACACCCTTGTCACCTCTCGTTTAGACTACTGCAATCTGCTTCTTGCTGGCCTCCCACTTAGTCACCTCTCCCCTCTCCAGTCGGTTCAAAACTCTGCTGCCCATCTCATCTTCCGCCAGGGTCGCTTTACTCATACTACCCCTCTCCTCAAGTCGCTTCACTGGCTCCCTATCCGTTTTCGCATCCTGTTCAAACTTCTTCTACTAACCTATAAATGTATTCACTCTGCTGCTCCCCAGTATCTCTCCACACTCGTCCTTCCCTACACCCCTTCCCGTGCACTCCGCTCCATGGATAAATCCTTCTTATCTGTTCCCTTCTCCACTACTGCCAACTCCAGACTTCGCGCCTTCTGTCTCGCTGCACCCTACGCCTGGAATAAACTTTCTGAGCCCCTACGTCTTGCCCCATCCTTGGCCACCTTTAAATCTAGACTGAAAGCCCACCTCTTTAACATTGCTTTTGACTCGTAACCACTTGTAACCACTCGCCTCCACCTACCCTCCTCTCTTCCTTCCCATTCACATTAATTGATTTGATTACTTTATTTATTTTTTGTCTATTAGATTGTAAGCTCTTTGAGCAGGGACTGTCTTTCTTCTATGTTTGTGCAGCGCTGTGTATGCCTTGTAGCGCTATAGAAATGCTAAATAGTAGTAGTAGTAGTAGTAGTAGCAGAGAATCAACCAAAACAAGCAAAATAACTGCTAGAAATGCTATAGAGGAGAGTTGTATGTGAAAGTAATCCTAATTTAAGAAAAGTAGGACACCTCAGCATTCACAACTCCAGTCATTTAGATTTAAGGTGTCTAACAGAACAACATTAATCAACGGACTTCCCACCAATTCTCTTGGATTTCATGGCTCTGTTCTTTCCTGGTTTTCTTCTTATCTCTCCCATAGTACTTTTAGTGTATATTCTGGTGGATCCTCCTCCACTTCTATCCCACTATCAGTTGGTGTACCTCAGGGATCTATCCTGGGACCTCTTCTTTTCTCCAACTATACTTCTTCCCTTGGTACTCTGATCTCATGCCATGGTTTTCAGTATCACCTTTTTGCTGATGACGCCCTGATCTACCTCCCCACACCAGAAATGTCAGCAGGAATCCAGGACAAAGTATCTGCCTGCCTGTCTGACTTTGTTGCATGGATGTCTCACTGCCATCTGAAACTAAACATGACCAAGACTGAGCTTCTTATCTTTTCCCCTAAACCAACCTCTCCTCTTCCCCCATTCTCTATCTCTATGGATAACACTCTCATTTTCTCTGTCTCATCAGCTTGTAAACTTGGGGTCATCTTTGACTTCTCTCTCTCCTTCTCTGCACATATTGCCCCCCCCCCCCCCACAGGCTCTCACCAGGTATAGCCAGCTCTGCAATTTTTTTGAGGGGGTGCACAGAGACAGGGGAAGGGCATGCAGAGATGGGGGGAGTGCAGAGGTGAACCAGGGAGAGAGCCTGTTGTTAAAAATTTAACAGCATACCACCGTACATGACTTTCATTCTGCCAGTGTCGCTATGCTCATATTAGCCCTCTCCTCAAGTCATTTCATTGGCTCCCTATCCGTTACCACATACAGTTCAAACTCCTCTTATTGACTTACAAGTGCATTCACTCTGCAGCTCCTCAGTACCTCTCCACTCTTATCTCTCCCTACACTCCTCCACAGGATCTCCATTCACTAGGTAAATCTCTCTTATCTGCACCCTTCTCCTCCACTGCTAACTCCAGACTCCGTTCCTTTTATCTTACTGCATCATATGCCTGGAATAGACTTCCTGAGCTGGTACGTCAAGCTCCATCTCTGGCCATCTTCAAATCTAGGCTAGAAGCCCACCTTTTTGATGCTGCTTTTAACTCCTAACCCTTACTCAATTGTTCAGTACCTATGTTTTCTCATTCCCACCTTAGTAATTCCTCTATCATCCATGTTATAGCGGAAAGACACACCATCTTCAAAACACCCAGTGACCTGAGCCTGGCTAGCTCAGTCGGTAGAGCATGAGACTCTTAATCTCAGGGTTGTGGGTTCAAGCCCCATGCTGGGCGGCTACAGACCTTTTAACAGAGAGGAGGTTGGAAAGAAGCAGCTAGGTGGGGGTCACCCTCAATGTTTGCCAAAAACGTAATTTGGGAGGGATACCCGTTTGAAGCGGACAAGTCAGAAATACTAAAAGATTTCACTGTAAACTTGGAGGATGTAATGGGGCAGTTCTGCAAACTGAAATGTAGTAAATCACCGGGACCGGATGGTATTCATCCCAGAGAATTAATAGAGCTGAAAAATGAACTTGTGGAGCTACTATTAGTAATATGCAATTTGTCCCTAAAAACAGGCGTGGTACCAGAAGATTGGAGGGTGGCCAATGTAACGCCGATTTTTAAAAAGGGTTCCAGAGGCGATCCGGGAAATTATAGACCGGTGAGTCTGACGGGAAAAATGGTGGAGGCTATTATTAAGAATAAAATTACAGAGCATATACAAAAGCATGGGCTACTCAGACAAAGTCAGCACGGTTTTAGTGAAGGGAAGTCTTGCCTCACAAACCTACTGCATTTTTTCAAGTGGGTGAACAAACATGTGGATAAAGGGGAGCCGGTGGATATTGTATATCTAGATTTTCAGAAGGCGTTTGACAAAGTGCCGCATGAAAGACTCCAAAGGAAACTGGAGAGTCATGGGATCGGAGGCAGTGTATTATTATGGATTAAGAGGTGGTTAAAGGATAGGAAGCAGAGAGTAGGGTTGAATGACCATTATTCTCAATGGAGAAGGGTAGTTAGTGGGGTCCCTCAGGGGTCTGTGCTGGGACCGCTGCTTTTTAACATATTTATAAATGACCTCGAGATGGGAGTAACTAGTGAGGTAATTAAATTCGCAGATGACACAAAGTTATACAGGGTCGTCTCGTCGCAGGAGGAGTGTGAAAAATTACAAGAAGACCTCGTGAGACTGGGGGATTGGGCGTCCAAATGGCAGATGAACTTCAATGTTGACAAGTGCAAAGTGATGCATGTGGGAAGGAGGAACCTGAATTACAGCTATGTTATGCAGGGTTCCGCATTAGGAGTTACGGACCAAGAAAGGGATCTGGGAGTCATTGTGGATAGGACATTGAAATCTTCAGCTCAATGTGCTGTGGCGGCTAAGAAGGTGAACAGAATGTTCAGTATTATTAGAAAAGGGATGGAAAACAAGCCTGAGGATGTTATAATGACATTATATCGCTCCATGGTGCGACCGCACCTGGAGTATTGTGTTCAGTTCTGGTCGCCTCATCTCAAAAAAGATATAAAGGAATTGGAGAAGGTGCAGAGAAGGGCGACAAAAATGATAAAAGGGATGGGACGACTACCCTATGAGGAGAGGTTAAGACGGCTAGGACTCTTTTGCCTATAGAGAAGGTGGCTGAGAGGTGATATGATAGAGGTTTACAAAATAATGAGTGGGATAGAGCGGACAGATGTGAAGCGTTTGTTTACGCTTTCTAACAATAATAGAACCAGGGGACACAAGATGAAATTAGAATGTGGTAGGTTTAAAACAAATCGGAGAAAGTTTTTATTTACTCAGCGCTTAGTTAGACTCTGGAACTCATTGCCGGAGAAGGTAGTGACGGCAGCTGGCCTTGCTGAGTTTAAAGGGGTTCTGGACAGATTTCTGAAGGAAAAGTCCATTGATCGTTATTAAATTTTGTTTTTTTTGCCAGGTTCTTGGGGCCTGGATTGGCCGCTGTCGGAGACAGAGTGCTGGGCTTGATGGACCTTTGGTCTTTTCCCAGCATGGTGGTGCTTATGTACTTATGTGCTTATATTTGTCCTGTTTGTCTGTCCTAATTAGATTGTAAGCTCTGTCGAGCAGGAACTGTCTCTTCATGTCCAGTGTACTGTGCTGTGTACGTCTAGTAGAGCTATAGAAATGTTAAGTAATAGTAATAGTAAATAATACCGAGTGGGGAAAAAAACATCAAATGGACAAAAAAACTTAACTTTCAAAAATCAATCATTTATCACTCTACTTAAAACAAAAAAACAAAAAAAAACAAAAAGGCATGGCACTGAAGCTCAATCGAAATGCAACAAATTTATCTTAGAGCATATGTGTCCTCCATCAGCTGTTAAATGTGCTTCTCACATCAAAAAACCACGGCACTGAAATTCAATCAAAACTCAAACTTATGGCATAGATATCTTGCATCAGTTGATAAATATACTCCTCCCAACAAGGATTCCTTGTTTTGCATCTGCTGCTTCAGGAGATGAAAACCACCAAATGTGAAACTTGCCAAAATAAAGACAAGTCTAAAAAAGATGGCCACCCTGCTGCTGAAGACACTGAAAAACAAAAGCGCCAATCAGCTTCAGCTCCAGAAGGTTACAATGTCTGCATCACTCCTGAAATCAAAAGAGATGAAAACCAAATTATCCAATGTTAACAATAAAATGCATTCCTCTCAATATGCATGTTTTGAGCAAACGGTTCAACTGTGCTCAACTGAAATATCTATCGCTGCTCACACTGACGTAAAATATGTCTAACATTGCCTCTTTGAACTGTTCCAGGAATGTAATGAATTACAATGCAGTTCAACAGTTTTAAATGATGTTGCTTTTGAACACAGTATCATACCACAGCTTCTTCCATTTTTTTTCATGTGAAATGCAATTTTTATGTTCCATCAGCCTGACTTTAAATGTTCAAGAAATATGGCCAATATTTATTTTTTTTATTTTATTTATTTGAGACATTTATATCCCACACTGTCCCAAACAAGTTCTGGTTCAATGTGGCTAACAGGAAACAATTACTATAGTACAATGCAAGCAATGTGAGCATACACAAGAAATGGACAATCCAAAATGAAAAAAAATTACCTCTGTACAGTAACCAAAACAAAATACCTAACATGATCAGGAAATAATAAGCACTAGTGAAGGTGAGGGACTGACCAAGCAGAAATCCCTTCAGCAACTTACAAAATAATAGATAATCAGTAACATATCTCAATGTATTTGGCAAAGAGTTCCACATCTTAGAAGCCTGGTAGGTAAAACCTGCAGTATGAATAAATGTATATAATATTAAATGCTACTACATGTACAATGGCAAATGTGGTTTATCTGATAATTTGTCCTTACACTTTATATTATATTGGCTACAAGTCCCGAGTCAGGACTGGAAAAGTTGCAAAGAAGGGTAACCAAAATGATGGAGAGAATGGAATGATTCTCTATGAGGAAAGGCTAAAAGGGTTAGGGCTCTTCAGATTGGAGAAGAGATGGCTGAGGGGAGAAATGATAAAGGTCTATAAAATCCTGAATGGAGTGGAACAGGTAAATGCAAATCAATTATTTGCTCTTTCAAAAAGTAAAAAGACTAGGGGGCACTTCATAAAGCTACACAGTAGCACGTTTAAATTATTTTTTCACTCAACTTATAGTTAAGCTCTGGAATTCATTGCCAGGGCTAGGGGTAATGTAGTTAACGTAGATGAGATTCAAAAAGGTTTGTACAAATTCCTGGAGGAAAAAATCCATTAACCATTATTAAGGTGAAACTCAGGAAAGCCACTTCTTATCCCTGAGGCTAAGTACTATGGAGGGTTCTTTTACTAACCCATGGTAAAAAGTGGCCTGCAGTAATGTAAGTGCGTATATTGGGCACGCTGGGACAGTTTTTACCGCGTCTGCAAAAAAGGGCTTTTTTTTAATGGGACAGGAAAAGGGCCTGCGGTAAAACCGAAACCAGCATGCGCCCAAAACCGGCCTGAGCCCTTAACACCACCCATTGATCTAGCGGTAAGGGCTCATGTGCTACACGCATGGTGACTGGTCAGCAAGCACCAAGTGCCGATTACTGCCGGAAATAATGCATGTGGGAGGAAATAAATAAATAAGGCATCCGGCCAGTATGGGTGCACGTCAAATCTGGAATTACCACCAAGGGGGCACGGTAGCCTGGTGGTAGTCTCGTTTTGGTGTATGCTGCACGCGCGTAGCACTTAATGTGCCTTTGTAAAAGGGCCCCATGGAATCTTGTTACTTTTTAGGACTCTGCCTTGTGACCTAAACTGCTACTGTTGGAAACAGAATACTGGGCTGGAAGAACCCTTGGTCTGACCCAGTAGGGTAACTCTTATGTTACATTCTTATGACATTTTTAATGTTATTTTTTATCATATCAATTGTATATCATAGTTTGACTGCTTTTGTTACATGTTTTTGTTATATTGAATTTGTTGTCTGCTGTTGTATGTTGTATGGCTCCTGGCCGTTTGCTGGTCGAGGTTAAGCAAGGATATTCAGGGGCACTTAATCGGACAGTGCTGCTAAATATTCCCACTAAACAGCCATCCCCTAATTGGTGAGATGTAGGGATGAGCTGGAGGCAGAGTTTTGGGCAGAACTGCAACCTTGACAGTTAGCTGCAATATTCAGTCCACTAGCTGGCTAGGTAATCAAATGGTTAGGACAGGAAAAAAGGCTTTCCTAACTTTATGCAGCAAGGTTAACCAGGTACCAGTCTGAATATTGGCTGGTACCTGCTTAACCTCTGGGTGGCAGCCAGTAAGGTCTTACAATCCCCTCTTTGACCCACCCCCAAAGAAAATCTTTAGGTACTGAGGTACCACAAGGCTGTTGCTAGAGATTGCAGCAGTTTGATGAGCAGACCACGCAGCTCCCACCCATTTCCCTCTAGACCCAGAAACTCACAAAGGTAGGCCTGGGGGGGCTACAGGGATTATTATTATTTTATTATTATTTATTGCATTTGTATCCCACATTATCCCACCTATTTGCAGGCTCAATGTGGCTTACAGAGTTATGTAAGACATGTTCATTCCAGGGTGTCAGTTACAAATAGTATCTGTACACTTACAATTAGTAATGTTCAGAGAAAAGTAAGGGAAAAGAGAGTGAAAGGTGATAAACAGGATAATATAAAAGGTGTCCTTTTAATAACTGGGAGGGTTGGTGAAGTAATTTTGTGAAGTTATGGGTTCTCTTTGTAGGCCTTGTTGAAGAGGTGTGTCTTCAGAGCTTTGCGAAAGTTGGTTATTTCGTCAATGGATTTCAGGGTTGTAGGTAATGCATTCCACAACTGCGTGCTTATGTAGGAGAAGGTGTTAGCATGTGTCAGCTTGTATTATAGTCCTTTACGGCTGGGGAAGTGTAGTATGCGAAATTTGCGGGATGATCTAATGGCGTTTCTGGGAGGCAGGTCCACAAGGTTTAGCATGTAGATTGGGGCATCTGCGTGGATGATTTTGTGTACAATCATGCAGATCTTGAACGCAATGCGTTCCTTGAGTGGGAGCCAATGCAGTTTCTCTCTTAGGGGTTTTGCACTTTCGTATTTAGTTTTTCCAAATATGAGTCTGGCTGCGGTATTCTGGGCTGTTTGGAGTTTTTTGATAGTCTGTTCTTTGCAGCCAGCGTACAGTGCGTTGCAGTAGTCCAGATGGCTTATTACCATTGACTGTACTAAGGTCTGGAAGATGTATCTCGGGAAGAAAGGTTTAACTCTTTTGAGTTTCCACATGGAGTAGAACATCTTTTTTGTCGTATTCTTCACCTGTGTATCTAGTGTGAGGTTTCGATCGATGGTTACTCCAAGGATTTTTAGATTTTGCGAGACAGGGAGAGAACAATATGGTGTGGTTATGGTGGAGTATTTGTTTGTATTGTATTGAGAAGTGAGTACAAGACATTGTGTTTTTTCTGCGTTAAATTTTAACTGGAATGCATCCGCCCAGGAGTGCATGATTTGGAGGCTTTGGTTAATCTCATTGGTGATTTAATTTAGATCGTGTTTGAACAGGATATAAATCGTGACATCGTCTGCGTATATGTAAGGGTTGAGGTTTTGATTGGCTAGACGTTTGGCTAAAGGTATCATCATTAGGTTGAAGAGAGTTGGTGAGAGTGGGGATCCTTGGGGAACTCCACATATAGGTAGCCAAGGGGGTGATCTATCCTCATTCATTGTTACTTGGTAAGATCTTGTGGTCAGGAATCCTTTAAGCCATTTGAAAACTGTGCCTCCTACTCCAAAATATTCTAGTATATGTAGTAATATTTCATGATTGACCATGTCGAAGGCGCTGGACGTATTGAATTGTAGGAGAAGTATGTTGTTCCCAGTTGCAATTGCTTGTTTAAATGCGTTCATTGCAGACAATAGTACTGTTTCGGTACTGTGATTTGATCGGAATCCTGATTGAGACTCTTGTAGAATTGAGTGTTTATTTAGGTATTCAGTGAGTTGCTTCATTACTATCCCCTCCATTAGTTTAGTTATTAGCGGAATAGATGCTACTGGGCGATAGTTGGTTAAGTCCATTGTACTTTTCTTGACATCTTTTGGATGCGGAGTAAGTAGGATGTTTCCTTTATCCGTGGGGAAGAGACCATTTTGAAGCCTGTGGTTTACATGATTCGTGAGGTCTTTTTTGAATTGTTTGCGGGTGGCTCTTATTAGGCTTGTAGGGCAAATGTCTAATTTGCATTGTGACTTGGCATATTTTCTGAGCCATTTTGAGAGTTCATCTGGTGATATTATGTCGAAGTTGGTCCATGATCGATCTGCTGGGCATTCCCCAGGTTTTGGGTCTAGACATTCAAGGATGCTTGTGTAGTCAGTGTTGTTGGTAGGTATCATTGTTCGGAGTTTTATCATTTTTTCATTGAAGTATTTCGCAAGGTTGGTTGCTGATGGTGTGTCTATGTTATTGGAGGTAGCCGGTGTGGTATTTAGTAATTAGGAATGGGGGTGGTGGCAGTGCCGTAGTGAGGGCGGCTGACGCCCGGGGCGGGTCACCGCTGTGCCCCCCCATGGGTGCAGCAAGGCGCTCCCCCCTCTGGACCGCATTCTTACATTGAATTAGGAAGCGAGGGGCAGGCAAGAGGGCCGATCTGCCCCCGAGTGCACGTCGCTGGGAGCTGCGTCGGCTCCGCTGGTTCCCTGCTCTCTCTGCCCTGGAACAGGAAGTAACCTGTTCCGGGGCAGAGGGCAGGGAACCTGCAGAGCCGACACCCCCCCCCCCCCAGCGGCATGCACCCGGGGCGGACCGCCCCACCACCACCCCCTTCCTACGCCACTGGGTGGTGGGTGAGGGCACTGGGGCGGGGGGTAGGATGGGGGATTGGAAGGGGGTTCAGGAGTAGCCAGAATTTTTTATGCAGGTCCCAGCCGAAATTCAGCTGGGACCTGAATAAGACCCAGCAGCTAGCAAATAATGAAATAGCCCTGCTGCAGGCTGAATACCGACAAGTATTTGATTACAGAGAAAGATGTTAAAACCATCTTAGTAATTATGTAGCACAGAGGCTGGTAAATAGAACTGTTTGAGTACTTGCAGTAAAATATGCCTTTTTGGATTTGGCCCCTTTTATTTGAGCAGAAAAGTCACCTTCTACCTTTACTCACACAGTTGGCAAGTTGGTTCAGCTTCCCTGAATGCCTCAGAGCTATGTCTGTTTACACAGCAGCCCTTATCCCTTGTTGCAGTGCATTTTCTTGAAAGGTGAAAACTAACTTTCAACAACTTTTCAGCCCTAGCAGAAAGGACACCTTATCTTGTCTATGCCTTGTCATGTCTACAGTAGATAATAACAATGTTGTGCAAAACTCTGCATGGAGGTTATTTTTGCTGTTTTTTTCTTGTGTCAGGACACCAAAATGTGCCTTTCTTGCAGAAACATTCTGGGTCCCTGCTCCAAAGTAGGACCACTCACAAAGTTATGTGGGGATGGGCTCTTCTGGAAAAACTCTGGTAGTAAGCGTCCTTCAGAAATTGGAGGTAAGTATAAAAGAGAGTGTAGGGAGATACCCAGGGACTTCCTTCCCCAAAGCGGGACTGCTCAAATGTAGGAGGTAGTGGAATAATCTTACACTGCAAGGACCCATGAGGACCCTTGGTCTTTTTCATTAGAGACCAAAAAGAAGGAAGAAAAGAGGGAAAAGGCCAAGATGGGGGCCTGTTTCCTTAAGAGAAGAGAAATGAGACAAAAAAAGGGGGTTGAATAAAAGCCTCAGCTTAATCTCAAGGGGTACAAGTGTGCCCCTACGAAGAGCTAATGAGGAGCTCATAAGGAAGGATCCCATGGAAGCCAAGGAGAGTTGAGCTGCTGAGCACGCCACATCTTATAGGATGGAGAAGAGTAGAGCCACAGATCGAGTGAGAGTTCACATGAATGACCTGATGTGAGAGGAGGTAAGACCCACATCCTGGGTGCATTTTACTTGCCTTAATCCAGAGAGTCTGTGTATGATGTGGACTGTAAGGGGAATTAAGTCTCTGAACAGGAGGAGACTTAATAGCGTGTGGAATGTCTGCATAAGGGAAAAGAAGGAAGGGATAGAGTGACCAGGGTCTATCTCAGACCTTTTGCCATATAATTGAACTGATATAAGATGAGGAGAGGCCTTTTGGAGATTTCTATCAAATAAGAAGGAAAGAAGCACAAGCAGGGCCGCTTTAACCACCTATGGCAAACTTTTTTGTGGGTGGGCCCCTCCCCCCCCCCCCCCCTCCGAATCCAACATTGCCCCAACTCTCTTCCATTCCCCCCCCCCCCCCCCCCTACCACCACCAGTACAGCAGCACACTTTCCTCTTCCCAGAGGCATCTCTAGAAAGAAATATTTGGGCTGGCAACAGGGAGCAAGCTAAGCACTGGGGGATGCAAACTAAAGTTACATTCTCCCAGGAACATCTAAGCGTAATGAACCCCTCTTCCCCCCAGCTAATTTGAGCCACTTAGTAAAACTACCATTATAATGGATAGCAACATTTGAATTCTTGGTCATATTAATTAATATACTTGTCTATCAGGCTTATTTTCGAAAGTGATCGCCGGCCATTTCACCAGATGACCACCGGAAGGAATCGGGGATGACCTCCCTGTACTCCCCCAGTGGTCACCAACCCCCTCCCACACTAAAAAAATAAAAATAAAACACTTTTTTGCCAGCCTCTATGCCAGCCTCAAATTCCGTACCCACCTCCATGACAACAGAATGTGTTCTATCCTCCGACAGCCGTTCCCTGGTTGTGATGTGGCTCTCGGGTGAGTGTGACACCTTTTCTGTTAGGTGCACTGCACAGTCACATCAGCAATGCATTGTGGTGGGTGTAGAGTAGTGGGCTCTACTCCCATGGTGCTTTTCCCCCTGCTAACTGGGTCAGAGTGTGTCCAGTTTTGTTTCCGGTAGTCCATGAGGTAGTGGCCACTTTTGTAAGCCAGTTTTAGATCCCTTTCATGTGTTACCCACGTTAGAGAACTTAGTTATTACCTTGAATGTTGCTGAAAGAGGGCATTGTACACCATTCTGCCAACTCTGACCTACTGCTCATTTCAGTACCAGGGAGACTCTTTGCCAGTGGGGCACAACCTCTGATCTGCAGTTAACTGTGAGTAAACGTGCCTATTCAAATACAGGACTGTTTCAAAGAGATTAGTCTTCAGGTGTCAACTGGTGTGCCAAGGTTATACAGCAGCAAGTCCTAGAGGCCTGTGTGTATGCAGGTCCCTGGAGCACTTTTAATGGGTACCGCAGTGCACTTAAGCTAGGCGGGCCCAGGCCCATCCCCCCCCCCCCCCCACCTGTAACACTTGTGCTGGTAAATGGGAGCCCTGCAAAACCCACTGTACACACATGTAGTTGCCCCATTCACCCCTAAGAGCTAGGGTAATGTTGTACATTTGTGGGTAGTGGGTTTTTTGGGGGGTTGGGGGGCTCAGCACCCAAAGTAAGGGAGCTATGCATGTGGGAGCTTTTTCTGATGTTCACCACACTGACCCCTAGGGTGCCCAGTTGGTGTCCTGGCATGTGAGGGGGACCAGTGCACTACAAATGCTGGCTCCTCCCACGACCAAATGCCTTGGATGTCGCTGGGTTGGAGATCGCCAGCATTTTTTTCCATTATCGCTGAAAAACAAAACCGGCGATCTCAAACCCGGCGAACTCTGGCATTTGGCCGGGCTAAACCGTATTATCGAAAAAAAAGATGGCCGGCCATCTTTTTCGATAATACGGTTCCAGCTAGCTGTAGCGCCGCCGCCAAAATAGATCGCCGGCGACGTTCGATTATGCCCCTCTATGTGACCTGTTATGACATATTATTGTTAATGCTTATTGTTACCCACTTAGGAGTGTAGTGATAGGCAGGATATAAATGACACAAATGAAATGAAATGAAATCATTCAGCATGTTTCTTCTATGTGGGAGTGAAGTATGAATTCTATACAGGATTGGACAGAATCTTAGTATAGAACTTACATTCACTCCACATTCCCTCAACAATACTACTACTTAACACTTCTAAAGCGCTACTAGGGTTACGCAGCGCTGTACAGTTTAACAAAGAAGGACAGTCCCTGCTCAAAGGAGCTTACAATCTAATGGACAAAACGTGCGGTCAATCAAATTGGGGCAGTCTAAATTTCCTGAATAGAGGTAAAATGGTTAGGTGCCGAAGGTGACATTGAAGAGGTGGGCTTTGAGCAAGGATTTGAAGATGGGTAGGGAGGGGGCTTGGCGTATGGGCTCAGGAAGTTTATTCCAAGCATAGGGAGAGGCGAGGCAGAAAGGGCGGAGCCTGGAGTTGGCGGTGGTGGAGAAGGGTGCAGAGAGGAGGGATTTGTCCTGTGAGCGGAGGTTTCGGGTAGGAGCGTAAGGGGAGATAAGGGTAGAAAGGTAATGAGGGGCTGCAGATTGAGTGCATTTGTAGGTTAGTAGGAGAAGCTTGAACTGTATGCGGTACCTGATCGGAAGCCAGTGAAGTGACTTGAGGAGAGGGGTGATATGAGCATAACGGTCCATGCGGAAGATAAGGCGTGCGGCAGAGTTCTGAACGGATTGAAGGGGGAATAGATGGCTAAGTGGGAGGCCAGTGAGGAGTAGGTTGCAGTAGTCAAGGCGAGAGGTAATGAGAGAGTGGGCGAGAGTTCGGGTGGTGTGCTCAGAGAGGAAAGGGTGAATTTTGCTGATATTATAAAGAAAGAAGCAACAGGTCTTGGCTATCTGCTGGATATGCGCAGAGAAGGAGAGGGAGGAGTCGAAGATGACTCCGAGGTTGCGTGCAGATGAGACGGGGAGGATGAGGGTGCCATCGACTGAGATAGAGAGTGAAGGGAGAGGAGAGGAGAGCAAAGACCTGCCTTACAAGCTACCATATCAAAAAAGATATTCACATTGTGGGGTCACCAGGAGGGCTCACAATCTATGTTTTGAACCTAGAGCAATGGAGGGTTAAGTGACTTGCCCAAGATCCCAAGGAACCTCAGTGGGAATTGAATCCACTTTTCCAGGTTCTTAGCCCCCTGTGCTAACCATTAGACTATTCCTCCAAACTACCAATAACACACCTCTGTCCCCATTACTAAAACTGTATCCTTAATAATTAATGACCTATTCTTCTATTATCAAAATTATCAACAAATTTTTATTAATTACAATATCCCATTAGATTTAACACACATCTACACATTTTTATATTAACACCTGTGACACTCTATAAGCCATTTTTCACAAACATAAAACGTCATCAAAGTCACATGACTTATCTGTCTTCATCGCTGACGACGAAATGTTCCATATAGTTCATGAAAAAATATCCTTAAATAGTTCGTTGGTAACCACAATCACAGGCAAAGTGAAGTCTATAGTATAATATCATCCACAGAGTAGGTCAATAATCTCAACAAATGAGTGACTCCACTCTAACCGAATTCTTCAATCGGATTTTCTTCACAAAAATGTCCAAATTTAAACAAAAGCATCCATAGATCTCAACACAGGCCGTGTTTCATTCAAAACTTCATCAGGAGATCCTATTAGACAAACATAAAATAACACTCAACATAACAAAAATCACATACTCTATTACAAAAGATATTTATTCTAAAATCTTACCAGCGACATTTAGAACACTGAGTTCAAAACCGGAAATCCTTTCTGAGAATTCACGTCATCATAATAGATTGAATGATCTAACTTTACTAAACCTCCACTCTTATACAGACATCAATAAAGCCCAATCAACCTCTTTATTCAAGCCATATGGGTGCACAGTCCTCCAATTAAAAATAAATCGCTGCTCTCTACGAATCAATTCACTTTCCACATTACCATAACCACCCTGCATGTTATTAATGATCACAAACCTCAAATCATCAACTGAATGATTGTATTGTAACCAATGGCTAACCAATGGTGTCTCCACTTTCTGCAATCGAATATTGCTTAAATGTTGAGCAATACGTAATTTAATTTTCCTTGTGGTTTCCCCTATGTACCAAAATTGACAGGGACAACATATAGCATACACTACATTTTGTGTATTGCAGTCTGTGTTAGATCGCAACGTAAAATATCTATTTAAAGATTGTACCCAAATACGATTAGTACATAAAGCATATCTGCAATATACACAGGCATTACAACAAGTATGTCCCCCTCCTTCCTGATATTTAACATATTGATCAAATTTCTTTCTTGACAGAATTTCACCTAAATTCCTCTCACGATTGCAAGCGAATCTTGGTTTAATCTGTAAATTATGGTGAAGAGATAATACCGACCAATGTTTAAGAATAATATCTTGTATGTCTCGTGTTTGCTTATAAAACGGAAGAATACAATTAACTTGCGAACCCTGAGTGTTAACAGAGGATACCTCGTGGTTTAACCAACATCTCTGAGCATATTTAGCTCGCTTGTGAGCTGATTTAATAGCGTACTATGGATAACCACGCCTCTGAAATCTTTTCGCCATCGAAATAGCCTGTTGATTAAATTCCACCGGACTAGAGCATAAACGCTTAATCCTAAGAAACTGTCCAATAGGGATACTTTCCTTCAATTTCCTAGGATGATGGCTGTTAAAATGCAGGATGGCATTTCTATCTGTAGCTTTCCTAAACACGCCTGTAGTAAATTGACCATTAAACAGTTCTATATTTATATCCAAAAATTGTACCTTGGATCCCATAGATTGTATTATTAAACGAATGTTCGAATCACATCCGTTCAAATATTCCACAAAGGCATGTAACTCAGTCTCGGATCCAGACCAAATAATAAATATGTCGTCAATGTATCTTTTCCAAGTGATCAAATGACCCCTACTATGCATAGATGTATAAACATATAAAGATTCAAACAGTGCCATATATAAGCAAGCTACTACAGGAGCAACCGTAGCTCCCATGGCAACTCCTTTCACTTGTAGAAAGAATTGATCCTTAAAACGGAAATAGTTTTTCTCTATAACAAACGACGCCATATGTAACAATAACTGGATCCTAGACTGAGATAAGTCTTGTTGTTCCAAAGCACTTTTTATTATCTGTATACACGCCCTCTGTGGAATGCTCGTGTAAAGGGACGTTACATCCAATGTCAGCATAGTACACGGTTGATCACATGGAATTTGTATCTCATTCAAAAAATCTAACATCTCTCCAGAATCTTTAATATATGATTGTACACGTACCATGTGTGGATGTAAGTAGTATTCTAGGAACTGGGATAGTGGTTCAAAAAGAGACCCTACACAAGAAACAATCGGTCTCCCTGGTGGGTTTTGAAACGACTTGTGAATTTTCGGTAGAAAATAAATGTTAGGAACATTAAATTTTCTACGTAATAAATATTTAAATTCTTTCACAGAAATAATCTCACGGGCCCTAGCTGTTTCCAACATTATTTTAACCTGTTGAGCAAATTCCTCTGAAGGATCAGATGCTAAAACTTCATAAGAAGTTCCATCTAATAATTGAGATAAAGCTAAAACTGGGGACAGATGATTGCTAAACAAGAAGGGGTCAAGGACAGGGTTCTGAAATTGGAGACAATCCCCGAAAATTAGGGATGTCTGGTAACCCTAACTTCCAGCAGAAAATACTCATGATGGGGGCAGGGTATGGCAGCACTGGAGGAAACGTGATGAGAAAAGCATGTGCAGCAACCCCATGGAACTATTTCCAATCCCCCTGTGTGTGTGAGTGTCTGTCCATGTCTTGTGTGTGTGTGTGTATTTATATACACGTTTGTTTGTTTGTTTGTTTGTATCTATGTATGTGTATCTTTTTGTGTTCATGTATGTATATGTTTTGGCTCTGTATGTGTCTCTGACTGGAACAGTGTTCAATTCTGGTCGTCACATCTCAAAAAAGATAAGATGTGGAGGGGCACTTTCGAAGGAAACATCCAAGTTGGGATTTGGACGTCTTTGTAAAACTTCCAAATCCGGGGACAGGGAAAAGCGTATTTTCGAAAAAAGATGGAATCCATCTTTTGTTTCGAAAATACCAAGGACGTCCTTGGATTTGGATGTCCTTAGACATGGACGTCTGACTGTCGGCGATTTTCGAAACCAAAGACATCCATGTCTAAAACATCCAAATGCAAGCCATTTGGATGTGGAGGAGCCAACATTAGTAGTGCACTGGTCCACCTGACATGCCAGGACACCAACTGGGCACCCTAGGGGGCACTGCTGTAGACTTCATAAATTGTTCCCAGGTACATAGCTCCCTTACCGTGTGTGCTGAGCCCCCCAAGCCCACTACCCCCAACTGTACACCACTACCATAGCCCTTATGGGTGAAGGGGGGCACCTAGATGTGAGTACAGTGGGTTTGTGATGGATTTTGGAGAGAGCGCTGTTTCCTCCACAAATATAACAGGTATGGGGGATATGGGCCTGGGTCTGCCTGTCTAAAGTGCATTGCACCCACTAAAACTGCTCCAGGGACCTGCATGCGCTGTCATGGACCTGAGTATGACATCTGAGGCTGGTATAGAGGCTGGCATAAAATATTTAGGGTGGGAGAGGGTTAGTGACCACTGGGGGAGTAACAGGAAGCCATCCCCGAATCCTTCCGGTGCTCATCTGGTCATTTCGGGCACCTTTTTGTGCCTTATTTGTAAAAAAAACACATCCGGGTGAAAACGTCCAAGTTTTACTTTAGGACGTCCCTGCTTTTTTCAATTATGGCTCAAAGAGGTCCAAGTCTTAGGCACGCCCAAGTCCCGCCTTCACCATGCCTCCAACACACCCCCTTGAAATTTGGACGTCCTTGTGACGGACTGCAGTTGGAGACATCCAAAATCGGGTTTCGATTATACCGATGTGGACGTCTCTGGGAGATGGACATCCATTTTCCGATTTATGTCGAAAGATGGACATCCATCTCTTTCGAAAATGAGCCTGATAGTGGAATTAGAGAAAGTGCAGAGATGGGCGACGAAAAGGATAAAGGGGATGGGATGACTTCCCTATGAGGAAAGGCTAAAGCGGCTAGGGCTCTTCTGCTTGGAGAAAAGATGGCTGAGGGGAGATATGATAGAGGTCTATAAAATAATGAGTGGAGTGGAAAGGGTAGACGTGAAGTATCTGTTTACTCTTTCCAAAAACACTAGGACTAAGGGGCATTCAATGAAGCTACAAAGTAGTGCATTTAAAACGAATCAAAGAAAACTTTTCTTCACTCAATGTGTAAATTTGTTGCCAGAGAATTTGATAAAGACGGTTAGCTTAGTGCGGTTTTAAAAAGGTTTGGATGGCTTCCTAAAGGAAAAGTCCATAGACCATTATTAAAATGGACTTGGGGAGAATCCATTGCTTATTTCTGGGATAAACAGCATAAAATGTTTTGTACTTTTTGGGGGATCTTGCCAAGTATTTGTGACCTGGATTGGCCACTGTTGGAAACAGGATGCTGGACTAGATGGACCTTTGGTCTGTCCCAGTATGGCAATACTTATGTACTTAAGTAAACAAGAGGGACAAGGCAGCTGGAAAGGATTAATTCCCTAACTGCCGTGTTTTACTATATTAAAGTTGCTATGCTGCAGAAGCTGGAACTGCTTCACCCATAGAAATGTACTGAGTCATTTTTGTGAAAGCTTGTTTCTCTGGAACCCCCCAGACTGCTCTGGTCCATGTTGAATTTGACATGTCTTTTCATTAGTTGTACCCCATGCCAAATTTGGTCCCATTCTGTAAAATATTTGAAGTTATTTTGCCCCTAGACAGACATTCTCAACCCCGTATGCATAATTTCTTTCCAGCATCTATTGGATTGGAAAGAATAACAAGAAAACTCATGACAGTTTTCTTTTTCACACCCCACAATTTGTAGGGATCAGGATATTTGAGAGGTGTTTTATATTTTAAAAATGCATTTAATTTAATTTATTTAAAATGGAATTTATATCCTGTGCTACTCTCACAAGAAATTTAAGGCAAGTTAAAATTAAAATGAAAACAATTACAAGAATAAAACAGCAAAACTACAGACAAAATAAAATACATTGTATAGCAAATATGCTTACATAGACATCATCTCACTATACCTGTATCTACTTCATGGATCCCCAAAAAACACATAAAAGGACAAGAAAGCAATCAAGCCCTAAACCAAACATTCCAAACTAATACATCTACCAATTGAGAAAGTTTATGTCTGCATAAAGATGTGTTTTTTAAACCATTCACATGTTGCCGGAGGATGTGGTAACAGCAGTTAGCGTATCTGGGTTTAAAAAAGGTTTGGACAAGTTCCTAGAGAAAAAGTCCATAGTCTGTTATTGAGATGGACATGGGGAAGCAACTTCTTGCCCTGGGATTGGTATCATGGAATGTTGCTACTAATTGGGTTTCTGCCAGGTACTTGTGACCTGGATTGGCCACTGTTGAAGCAGGATTCTGTGCTAGATGGACCACTGGTCTGACCCAGTTTGGCTATTCTTATATTTTATGTGTGGTAATGAACACTGAGATAAGCTGGCATGACTCCTGTATCCTGTGGGGCAGTCAAGCTTAAGAATCAGATCAGTTCATACGCATTGGTATAGATGTTTGGGCACTGATTGATGGCAAGGCAGCTTTCATAACTTTCTGCTGTTGTGGAAGTGCAGCTACGTGGCACAAAAGTGCTTACAGAATATATAAAGAAATTACAACAAAGGCTGGGTTTTTTTTTTTTTAAAGGTGCTGCTGTGTTCCCATGCAGTTCATTCATCTTATTTACACAGGTCCCTTGTTTTTACAGTTGTATCTATTTAACATACATTAACAGCATTAGCACCCACTAATACAGTAGTGTACTTTGGTAAATTTAGCCCAAAGTCATCAAGCTGTCCCTCTGTCATTGCAATATTGTAGGGGCACATTTACTAAGCTGCACAAAGCAGCTAATTTGGGGTTTACCATAGTACTGTCTCCTGTGCTAAAAGGCAGCCATCATAAGAATCCACATTAGCTGTCTAATGCAGGAGTTGGTGGAATCTGGTTATAGCATGGGCGGGTGAAGGTGTGACTGTCACAACTGCTGATAGCGCTGCTGAACTTACCACCAGCTGAAGAGGAGGCAGTAAGTACATCAGTGCTACCAGCGGTCTGGTAGCTAAGCACGCTGTTAAAGGAAGTGTCATAGTGCTCTTCCCCCCTTCTGTATGCCTCCCCTGATCCCCCCCAGTCGCATTCTCAAACCTTTCCATAGCACGCAATCTCTACCCCACACCCCAGATCACAATATCAGGCCCCCCCATACTCGATCACAATGTCCAGCCCCCCCCTACACTCATCTCCCCTTCATACCCTGATCTCAATGTCAAAGCCTCCCCATACGCCAAATCACAATGTCTAGACCACCTGTACTCCCAACACAGCAAAAGGACCCTCCCCCAACAACTCAGACCCCCAAACATACTAACCCCACCCCTCTCTTAGTACCATGAGATTAAGGTGAAAGGTCACAGCCACAATACTGGATGCATCAGCAGCCATAAGCAGGAGACAATAAATATCATTCCTAGCCCAATGGACCCTGCTAGACCACCAAGAATTCAGATGTGGAGTGGGGGTCCCAATGGGACCTGGGGAGGGAGCTCACGGTGTCACAGGAAAGGTAGGGATTCTCTGCTGTTGGTGGAGGGGGAGAGCTTGGGAAGAGAGCCCAGAAATGTTCATTTTGTATTGTCTTATGTGATAGCAAAAGGGGGGGGGGCTTCTCATCCCTATTGGCTACTACTTCCTACATTGTTATATCAGACTAGGGTGATGTTCATTAGAACTCAATGCTAGTATCACTTCAGTATGGGTAAAGTGTGGGCACCGCACAAACGGCTGATACATGGACTCTAGAAAATAATGTTTTCTTTTTTTTTTAAATCCACAGGCTTGCTTGTAGTACTTAAGTTTATACCTTGTATTCTGTAAAAATGTGTTTAAATAAAAAGGATGTTAAAAAATGTGACCAAAAAAAGGAAACAAAAGGAAGGTGATAGTGTGAGGAATTCAGATCATGCTGCTGTTTTCACTCAAATCTGTTAAAGCAGAAAGAGGGCACATGGAGTAACTAAGAAGGAGGAGCTGGTATCCCAGTAAGAGATATGGCACATCGGGCTCATTAGGGCTGACAGCTGGACGTTAGTATCCAAACATCACTCTGAACTTATGAGTCTTGTGTTGTAAATCCATGTTTGGCAGTTCTTTACTTCTTAGTGTAAAGTTTCCGAACAGCTGTTCCCTGCCCTCATCCCCTGCATCTTCCATCTGTATCATACAGTGCAGTAGCACAGAGTAAGTCCTTTCTTTCAAGTCCACCAGTCCAGAAATGCCTAGTGACCCAGTTCAAAGGGTGAGATTTTAGGCAAGTTTTGGATTTCAGACTTTTTGCCATCCTGATGCATTATGGTACTTGTTGTGCTGATTTCAACTGAGAGAAGCAGGAAATAAACATTCTACAATGAAGTACGATATACATTCCAAACCCAAGAATGACCAAAAGTCTCCATCCTTGAACTGAGAGAAATGGAAGCTAAGTATTCCTTCCTGAAAACAGCCAAGTAGACTGAGACACTTCCAAAAGAGCCCTAATGGTATTCAAGAATTTTCTTTCATGATTTATACTCCCTCAAAACCAAGTTACCAACCTGTAGCAGGTGTTCTCTGTGCATAGCAGGACACAAGTTCTCACAAATGAAGTAACCGCTGCATTTTAACATATTTATAAATGACCGAGAAATGGGAACGAAGAGTGAGGTGACCAAATTTCCACATGACACAAAAGGGGTATTTTTTCAATATGATGTCTAAGTCCAACTTTGTCAGTAGTAGCCACTAAAAGTATGTTTTAGGATGTGGAAATACAGTGGGGGAAATAAGTATTTGATCCCTTGCTGATTTTGTAAGTTTGCCCACTGACAAAGACATGAGCAGCCCATAATTGAAGGGTAGGTTATTGGTAACAGTGAGAGATAGCACATCACAAATTAAATCCGGAAAATCACATTGTGGAAAGTATATGAATTTATTTGCATTCTGCAGAGGGAAATAAGTATTTGATCCCCCACCAACCAGTAAGAGATCTGGCCCCTACAGACCAGGTAGATGCTCCAAATCAACTCGTTACCTGCATGACAGACAGCTGTCGGCAATGGTCACCTGTATGAAAGACACCTGTCCACAGACTCAGTGAATCAGTCAGACTCTAACCTCTACAAAATGGCCAAGAGCAAGGAGCTGTCTAAGGATGTCAGGGACAAGATCATACACCTGCACAAGGCTGGAATGGGCTACAAAACCATCAGTAAGACGCTGGGCGAGAAGGAGACAACTGTTGGTGCCATAGTAAGAAAATGGAAGAAGTACAAAATGACTGTCAATCGACAAAGATCTGGGGCTCCACGCAAAATCTCACCTCGTGGGGTATCCTTGATCATGAGGAAGGTTAGAAATCAGCCTACAACTACAAGGGGGGAACTTGTCAATGATCTCAAGGCAGCTGGGACCACTGTCACCACGAAAACCATTGGTAACACATTACGACATAACGGATTGCAATCCTGCAGTGCCCGCAAGGTCCCCCTGCTCCGGAAGGCACATGTGACGGCCCGTCTGAAGTTTGCCAGTGAACACCTGGATGATGCCGAGAGTGATTGGGAGAAGGTGCTGTGGTCAGATGAGACAAAAATTGAGCTCTTTGGCATGAACTCAACTCGCCGTGTTTGGAGGAAGAGAAATGCTGCCTATGACCCAAAGAACACCGTCCCCACTGTCAAGCATGGAGGTGGAAATGTTATGTTTTGGGGGTGTTTCTCTGCTAAGGGCACAGGACTACTTCACCGCATCAATGGGAGAATGGATGGGGCCATGTACCGTACAATTCTGAGTGACAACCTCCTTCCCTCCGCCAGGGCCTTAAAAATGGGTCGTGGCTGGGTCTTCCAGCACGACAATGACCCAAAACATACAGCCAAGGCAACAAAGGAGTGGCTCAGGAAGAAGCACATTAGGGTCATGGAGTGGCCTAGCCAGTCACCAGACCTTAATCCCATTGAAAACTTATGGAGGGAGCTGAAGCTGCGAGTTGCCAAGCGACAGCCCAGAACTCTTAATGATTTAGAGATGATCTGCAAAGAGGAGTGGACCAAAATTCCTCCTGACATGTGTGCAAACCTCATCATCAACTACAGAAGACGTCTGACCGCTGTGCTTGCCAACAAGGGTTTTGCCACCAAGTATTAGGTCTGTTTGCCAGAGGGATTAAATACTTATTTCCCTCTGCAGAATGCAAATAAATTCATATACTTTCCACAATGTGATTTTCCGGATTTAATTTGTGATGTGCTATCTCTCACTGTTACCAATAACCTACACTTCAATTATGGGCTGCTCATGTCTTTGTCAGTGGGCAAACTTACAAAATCAGCAAGGGATCAAATACTTATTTCCCCCACTGTATATAATCTTTAGATACTGTCACAATACACTAATTTCCACTGAATGAAAGAATAAAAATATTCCACTATAGTACCATTCAATGTATAAGAGGAAAAAAGGCCTCACAGAGCTCCTAGACTATGAACATCTATCGGAGCTTAAACGGATCACTTTAGACCTTCTGTTCATCATTGGCCAAAAACCTCAAATAGTGTGTGATGTTTTAGAGTCCTTCACAACACTAAATACATATAAATTATTATCTTGATTCTGTCTTCTTGACTTGCTACACCAAGCTACTTAACAAGATGATATAATGAATATATGTAGTTTGAAAGAACACTTATCTTTCAGACTGCTCACATTCAAACAATTAACGTTTCCAACATGTTCTTTTCTCTCTCCTCACCCCAAGCCAACGATGGCCAGCGTTTCATCTCACTGCGTCAGGGTCTTGGTGGCGGAAACTGCTTTGGAATCTGGTTGTGTTAATTGTGCCTGTGCCAAGCATAGAATTCATTACAAAATGGCTGACGTTTTTAAAGAGCAAGTGACGTCAGTGTTGTGAAGGACTCTAAAACATCACACACTATTTGAGGTTTTTGGCCAATGATGAACAGAGGGTCTAAAGTGATCCGTTTACGCTCCGATAGATGTTCATAGTCTAGGAGCTCTGTGAGGCCTTTTTTCCTCTTATACATTAAATGGTGCTATAGTGGAATATTTTTATTCTTTCATTCAGTGGAAATTAGTGTAATGTGACAGTAACTTAAGTCCAACTTTGGACATTTTGCTAAAAATGTCCAAAATTCAAGTGGGGAATATCGCCATTTTCAAAACAGAAAAACGTCTCTTTTTTTTTTTTAATGGTTATTTGCTAGATGTGTTTTGTGCTCTATGCGTTTATCTTTTTGGTCTATTTTTTGAAAAATAAAAAGCCAAAGTGAAAAACACATAAAATCAAGCCATTGGGATGTAGGAGGAGCCAGCATCATATCAGATATGATAGAGGTCTACAAAATAATGAGTGGGGTAGAGCAGACAGATGTGAAGCGTTTGTTTACGCTTTCTAACAATAATAGAACTAGGGGACACAAGATGAAATTAGAATGTGGTAGGTTTAAAACAAATTGGAGAAAGTTTTTCTTTACTCAGCGTGTGGTTAGACTCTGGAACTCATTGCCGGAGAAGGTAGTGACGGCAGCTGGCCTTGCTGAGTTTAAAGGGGTTCTGGACAGATTCCTGAAGGAAAAGTCCATTGATCGTTATTAAATTCTGGGTTTTTGCCAGGTTCTTGGGGCCTGGATTGGCCGCTGTCAGAGACAGAGTGCTGGGCTTGATGGACCTTTGGTCTTTTCCCAGCATGGCAGTGCTTATGTACTTATTCTTAGTAGAGTGGCCACACAGACATCCCAGGAGAGCAATGGGGCACCTAGGGGGCACTGCTGAGGACTTCAAATAAGTGCTCCCAGGTATACATCTCACCCTTGCTCCCTTATCTTGTCTGCTGAGCCCTCCAGAACCCACTCAAAACCCATTACCCCCAACTGTATACCACTACAATAGCTCTTATGGGTGAAGGAGGCACCTATATGTGGGTACAGTGGGTTTCTGGTGAGTTTTGTAGGGCTCACAGTTTCCACCACAAGTGTAACAGGTAGGGGGATGTATGAGCCTAGGTCCACCTATCTGTAGTGCACTGAACCCACCACTAGACTACACCTATAATGGACCTGAGTATAACACCTGAGGCTGTCATAGAGGTTGGTAAGTAATGTTTTTAATCACATTTTTTGGGAGGGGGGATGGGGTTAGTGACCACGGGGGGAGTAAGGGGAGGTCATCCCTGATTCCCGTCAGTGGTCATTTAAGGCATTTTTTGTGACTTATTTGTTAAAAAAACAGGTCTAGACCAAAACGTCCAGCTTATAGCCCTGGATGTTTTTGTTTTGAAAATATGCCCCAAAATGATTTAGCATTGTTAAATCACATGTGGACTGCAAAACATTGGAGGAAGACCTTGGTAGACTGAAAACTGGGCATCCAAATGTCAAGTGAGTAATGTGGATAAGTGCAAAGTGATGCACATTGGGAAGAATAACCCAAATTACAGCTACATGATGCTAGGGTCCACATTATGGGTTACCACCAAGGAAAAGGATTTAGGTGTCATTGTAGACAATATGTTGAAATCTTCTGCTCAGTCTGTGATTGTGGCTAAAAAAGCAAACAGAATGTTAGGAACAATTAGGAAAGGTACAGATAATAAAAAAATATCATAATGCTTCTTTATCACTCCATGGTGAAACCAAACCTTGAGTATTGTGTCAGTAAATATCAAAAAGATATAGTGCAACTAGAAAAGGTACAAAGAAGGGTGACCTAAATTATTAAGGGGATGGAACAACTCTCATATAAGGAGAGTAAAAAGGAGTCTTCAGATTGGATAAATCAAGCATGTTACCAGAGGATTGGAAGGTAGCCAATGTAACGCCAATTTTTTAAAAAGGGTTTCAGAGGTGATCCAGGAAATTATAGACCGGGTAGCCTGATGTTGGTGCCAGGCAAAATGGTAGAGACTATTATAAAGAACTAAATTAAAGAGCATATACATAAGCATGGATTAATAAGTCATGGGAAACCTTGCCTTTCCAATCTACTACATTTATTTGAAGGGGTGAATAAGCATGTGAATAAAAGTGAGCCAGTTGATATTGTGTATCGCTCATGGAGAGGAGATCCAAGATGGCCACCTGAACAGGTCGCGAGTCTCATGCTCTGAATAGTTACCGCAATGCCAAAGCGCCGAGGGAAATCGGCGGCCATAGCTCCCCCAGACCGACGTACCGTGGTGACAAGTGGTCCAATTGATTCTTTTTTGCGGGGACTTCAGGTTCCAGAATGGTCGGTGAGCGGCGGATTGGCGGCGTCCGGGATGGATGGAGTAACTGAGACGCTGCCCCTGCTGGAGGTAACACTCAGCCCCGATCAACGAGCTCCGCCCCCGCAACCCCGGAGCGTCTGTTCTCCAGTGATGGCGTCGTCTCCGAAACAGCTTGAGAGTAATGCTGTGGCAGAGACTACGGGAGCTGGTAATCTGTCCCTGGAGACTGGAAGAACTGAGAGTGGAAGTTTCCCTCTAACTGCTCTGGCGATTCCAACTCAGGCTGCGGGAGGAACGACAGCCTTTGTAACTTCAAGAGTGGAGGAAATTCAACCTGGTTGTATACAAGGTCAAGGTACTCTAGCTTTTCTTGAAGAGAAACCCACAGATATTACCTTGGAAAGCCTTTGGGCTTTAATAGCGAACTTGGGTAAAGCAATATGTCCACAAATGCAGAACTTTGAAACTAGGATAAAAAAATTAGAAGAAACTGCTGTGGTAGCAGAGTCAGAAAGGAAAGAATTGACTCTTAAGACAAAATCCTTAACGGAAAAATTTGAGAAAGTACAAGACTTGCAAATAATTACAACTAAAGATGTTATCAACATGAGAAGAAAATTGAAAATTTGGAGAATATTCAAAGATCAAATAACTTGAGATTTCTAAATTTCCCTAGAACAGCAGTTACTGCCCCTAGGGAAATGTTAAATAGATACCTGAAAGAAATACTAGGTTTTGCAGATAACACTCTCCCTCCTATTGTACAAGCCTATTACTGGCCAATTAAAACTCAGGATAATGCAGTACAACAAACGGATCAATCCCTAGATGTCTCTGCATTAATAGAAACCCCAACAGTGGACCTAGTGACTTCCTCAACACTATTAGTTACTTTAGCTTTATCAATGGATAAAGTATTAATAATGAAAAAATTCTTTCGAAATAGAGGAAAGGAATTTTTGGGTTTCAAAGTATGTATATTTCCTGATGTGTCTAAAGATACCCAAAAAAGACGAAGACAATTTCTTTTGTTAAAACCTGGGGTTCTCCAATTGGGAGCTACTTTTCTTTTACGCTACTCGTGCAAGTGTATTATTTGTTATCAGTCGGTTAAGTATGTTTTTTTTAATTCTGTGCAGCTCTCTGAATTTATATCAGCTAGAAGTTCTCATCGGTAAATAAGCTCTGAAACGAAATAGGATTCCATAAAGGCCTGTTTAATTTTCTTTAAAAAGTGTTTTAAATCTCCATAGTTGTAAATCTTGGATCTATAATTGTGGACTGGAAGTACTAGTCAAAAGACGAAATTTGTTTTAGATTTTTTTTTCCTTTATTAGTTATCTCTGACGAATGTACTTTTTCTGCTTCAAGTGTAATACTTGTTGAAATATGAAATAAAGAAATATATATATAAAAAAAAAAAAGATATTGTGTATCTAGATTTTCAAAAGGCATTTGACAAAGTACCTCATGAAAGACTCCAGAGGAAATTGGAGAGTCATGGGATAGGAGATAGTGTTCTATTGTGAATTAAAAACTGGCTAAAAGATAGAAAACAGAGAGTAGGGTTAAATGGAGAAAGGTAGATGGTGGGGTTCCTCAGGGGTCTGTGCTGGGACTGCTACATTGTAACATATTTACAAATGATCTAGAGACAGAAATAACTAATGAGATAATTAAATTTGCTGATGACAAGTTATTCAAAGTGGTTAAATTGCAAGAGCAATGTGAAAAATTGCAAGAGGACCTTACGAGACTGGGAGACTGGGCATCCAAATGGCAGATGACGTTTAATGTGAGCAAGTGCAAAGTGATGCATCTAGGAAACTGGAACCCAAAGTATAGCTATGTGATGCAAGGTTCAACACTAGGAGTCACTGCCAAGAAAAGGATCTAGGTGTCATCGATGATACGTTGAAACCCTCTGCTCCGTGTATAGCAGCATCTAAGGAAACAAACAGAATGTTAGGAATTATTAGGAAAGGAATGGAAAATGAAAATGAGAATGTTATAATGCCTTTGTATCACTACATGGTGTGACCATTGTTTGAATGCTATGTGCAATTCTGGTCACGGTATCTGAAATAAGATATAGCAGAATTAGAAAATGTACAGAGAAGGGCAAGGAAAATGATTCAGGGGATGGGATGATTTCTCTATGAAGAAAGGCTAAAATGGCTAGGGGCTCTTCAGCTTGGAGAAAAGATGACTCAGGGGAGATATGATTGAGGGCTATAAATACTGAGTGGAGTGAAATGGGTAGAAATGAATCACTTATTTACTCTTTCCAAAAATACTTAACATGTAACTAAAGTCTGACATTCATTGCCAGAGAATGTGTTAAAAGCAGTTAGCTCAGCAGGGTTTTAAAAAGATTTGGCTGATTTCCTAAAAGAAAAATCCATAAGACACTATTAAGATGGACTTGGGAAAATCCATTGCTTATTTCTAGGACAAACATCTTAAAATATGTTTGACTGCTTTGTGATCTTGCCAGATACTTGTTATTTGGATAGGCTACTGTTGGAAACAGGATACTGGGCTTGATGGACCTTTGGTCTGTCCCAGTGTGGCAATACATATGTACTTATAAATGGGTAAGATGCCACATAAGATGCTTCCTGAGTCATCCCTATTACCATAGGCGTAGTTTAGGGTTGGCATGGGGGGATGGGAATCCTTTCCAAATGATATGGAGAGGTGAACGTATGAACTGATGTTCATGTCAAAGCAGTGAAAATATCTTCCATGAAGGATGACCTCAAGTGGTCTACTGACATAGACATGGCACAGACATTAAAAGCTTGTACATAACCCTTCAGTGTCAGACCTGCTTGGGCATGTTAAAAAGACGCAGTCTGTCAGCCAATTGGATAGAGTATACATGGCGATGACAGCTCCTGATTTATTGCCGCCCCCCCCCCCCCCCCCCAAAAAAAAAAAAATAAAAAGCTGGGTGGACTTTCTAAGAGGTTGATAGCTTATAATCCAAAGTATATAAGACATGGTCACTAATAGACAAGGGGGAAAATTGTAGGAAGTTCATTGTCAGATTGACTTGATGCTATCAAGATGACATTGAAAGCCTCTGCAAATGGCATTGGGGCTTGATGACTCACATGGCACCTTCCCACATGCTCTTCCCACATTTTTTGCTAGGCAACATGACCACAATGGTGACATCACCATTGTGGCCATGTTGCCTAGCAAAAAATGTTGGAAGGACAATAAATTCTTAAGATGGGAATCCAATACTCATCTTGAGTATTGCATTCAGTTCTGGTTGCCGTATCTCAAAAAAGATATAGCAGGATTATGAGTACATAAGTATTGCCATACTGGGACAGACCAAAGGTCCATCAAGCCCAATATCCTGTTTCCAACAGTGGCCAATCCAGGTCACAAATACCTGGCAAGATCCCAAAAAGTACAAAGTATCCCAGAAATATTTTCCCCAAGTCCAATTTAATAATGGTCTATGGACTTTCCTTTAGGAAGCCGTCTAAACCTTTTTTAAACTCTGCTAAGCTAATCGCATTTACCACATTTTCTGGCAACGAATTCCAGAGTTGTCCAGCACCATGGAATCCTAAGGTTCAAAGAAGAGCGATCACAATGATAAAGGGGATAGAACTCCTCTCATATGAGTAAAGGCTAAAGAAGTTAGAGCTCTTCAGCTTGGAAAAGAGACAGCTGAGGGGGGATATGATTGAGGTCTACAAAATCCTGAGTGGTGTAGAATGGGTAAAAGTGAATAGATTTTTCACTCTTTCAAAAAAGTACAAAGACCAGGGGACACTCATTGAAATTATATGAAAAATACTTTTAAAACAAATAAAAAGAAATATTTTTCGTTCAAGAATAATTATGCTCTGGAATTCTTACCAGAGGATGTATAACAGCAGTTAGCATGTCTGGGTCAAAAAAGGTTGAACAAGTTCCTGGAGGAAAAGTCCATAGTCTGCTATTGAGATTGCCCTGGGAATCGAGTAGCATGGAATGTTGCTACTATTTGGGTTTCTGCCAGGTATTTGTGACCTGACTTGGCCACTAGTTGGAAACGAATACTGGGCTAGGTGGACCATTGGTCTGACCTAGTATGGCTATTCTTATGTTCTTAGGAAGGAACATTGGATGAGTGCACAGAACCAATATTGAAAATTTGTATAGGTTGATCAATCACTCAACCTGAAGTTTATCATGTGCTTGTGACTGCCTTCAAAAATAAGATCTTCCAGGTTAGGTTCTTCAGGTCACAGGGCTCTAATGGTTCAAATGGACCTTTCATCACTTGGGTTAGAGTAACACTGAGGTCCCAAGATGTAGCGGTGACTTGATGGAAGGATTCAATAGAAGAAAGTGTTGTCTAAAGGCTAACTTTATGTACTTAACGTAGCCGGTTAGTGACTGAATATCGCCGCTAACTGGGTAAGTTGTGGCACACCCAATCTCTGCCCACAGACCACCCCAAACCTGAAAAGTTAGGAAATGGCCACTTAGCGGAGATATTCAATGACACTACCTCAGTTAAGTGCTACTGAATATCAGCAGCTGACCAGCTAGTAGGGTTTAACCAGACAGAACCTCTCCTGCCTGGTTAAACCTCTTTGAATATCAAGCCCAGAGTGGAATGGAATTCCCTTGTTTTCTTTGTCTCTAGAAACTACTTGGAATAAAATACCTTTCCTATTTCCCCTCATGGAATGGGTTCAACCATATTAGTCTAAGAAGGAGAACAGCCCCTTCGCAAGTGTTTCCTGATACTGAAAATTTAACCAACCTATATTTTTGATAGGTGATTTGGTTGAATCTCAAATATACGATGTCTATATCTTTGTCGAACAGGTCTTGACAACACAATGATCAGCAGTTGTAAGGGCAATGGTTTCATTAAATTCTTAGACTCTTATTGGAAGGTTATCTGGCATGGATACTGGAACTCTGATTATGTTCCCCTGGAGACGGTCAAAACCCTGTCCCAGGTTTTGGCTTGGGAGCAGGCTGTGGCTTTTGGGCTCTCTGCTACCTAAGCCTTTCAGAGTAGTAGGTCTTCCTTTGACACCCATTCACATACATCCTGGTAGAAGAAGATATTGGGTCAAAGGTGGACTGGGAGAGGGGAGGTTGATTAGATGCAGTTCTGCCGATGATAAAGACTAGATCCTCTAAAGACCGAGCGATTGGTCAACGGGATCATCTATTTTTTGTGCACTGATTTATTCAGGCACTTTGAGGCAGTTTTTTCCCCTACAGATATATAAAATAAAAATATTTATTAGGTGATTGACAGCAGTGAGAGGTTTTCATATTATGATTTATTATTCTGCTACTTCCACCACCACTCTTTATGATATTTAGAGGGTTAATGCTAAAACTTGCATGGTCATGTATTTGGCCTGAAAAAAACCAAGGGTACGGTACAGTTTAAGAGGTGAAGAACTTTTGTGCATGGAACAGGAACGGAACTTGGGTTTGATTGTATGTGATGATCTTAAGGTGGCCAAACAGATAGAAAGGTAATGGCATAAGCTACAAGCATGCTTGGGTGAATAGGGAGAGGAATGGCCAGTAGGAAAAAAAGGATTATGCCTCTGTATAGACCTCATTTAGAATATTGAGTACAATTCTGGAGACTGCACCTTCAAAAAGATATAAACAGGATGGAGTTGGTCCAGAGGGCAGCTACTAAAATGTTCAGTGGTCTTTATCATATTTCCCCTCTCCTGACTTTCTTCCAATGTATACATTTATTTAGATTTTGCTCACACCTTTTTCAGTAGTAGCTCAAGGTGAGTTACAGTCAGGTTCACTGGATATTTCTCTGTCCCAGGAGGGTTCACAATCAAATTTTTATACCTGAGGCAATGGAGGGTTAAGTGACTTACCCAAGATCACAAGGAGTAGCAGTGGGATTTGAACTAGCCACCTCTGGATTACAAGACTGGTGCTCTAACCACTTGGCCACTCCTCCACTCCATATTGAAATTTTAAAGTTTGTCTCCGTACACTTTATGATGGAGACATTTAAATATCTATGTGGCATAAATGCATGGGAAGTGAGTCTCTTTCATTTGAAAAGAAGCTCTGGAACATGGGGGCATAGGATGAAGGTGAAAGGGGATAGACTCAGAATTAACCTGAGGAAATACATCTTCATGGAAAGTGTTGTGAATGTGTGGAATGGCCTCCCAGTGGAAGTGGTGAAGTTGAAGACTATCTGAATTCAAGAGAGCTTGGGAGAAGAACACAGGATTTCTACAGGAGTCATAGGGAGAGTCGATGGCATGGATGGGCAGACTGGATAGGCAATATGGTCTTTATCTGCCTACATTCTTCCATGTTTCTATGTTTATTCACTCTCACTTTCTCTCTGTATATCCTTAAGTATTCTGTGAAAGAGCACTGTTACAGCTTTTTTAGGAGAGAATGATCAATGAACTGGAGGATGCCCGATTTTTATGTCCTAGGCTTCCCTTCCACCTCTGACTTAAATGGGATGCCATCAGCCATTTTCCTGATGAAATTGGTGAAGGAGAATTCCTCTGACGGATTTTTGTTTGTTTGGGGTTTTTTTGCATCATTTATATCAGCCAACTACTTGGCAGTTGTTACTCAGCGTTTTCACAAGACAAAGGATAAACGAAGGATTTTTGACAGACCCGTGCATTCATTTGCTCTGTTGTAGAGTACTATACTGCAACAACAGAGATTTACCAAGACCCCTGAGTCAGGCCTTTGGGCCAAAACACGGCCGTGTCGGGTCGGTTTTTAAGAATCTCAATAAAGACTTCTTTGTTATCCTCCTTGGATTTTCCTCACTTTTTCTTTCTTACAAACCAGCAAGACAAATCAAGAAAAGTGACAAGGTGAAAACAGAGACTGAAAACAGAATGAGGAGAATAAATATAGAAAAAAAATCTCAATTTAAATCATCCAAGTGTTAGCCATGCTAGGGCCCCTTTCTTAAAGTGTGTTAACATATAAATTAGCATGCAATGTTAGCACACACATACACGAATAACACAACAGCTTGAAAGCATGTAACTGACAAATATTAAATGGGAATGGGAAATAGGTAGAGACTAGACGGAAATTGCCTTACAGTTAGCCTAACAGTGCACTGATTGTTCATGCAGCAAATATTGTGAAACAGTTAAAGTCATCTCAGTGAGAGGGGTTAAGTTCATCCATGTTATATATGAAGCAGTTACATGGAAAGATTCTGGACATGACCCCAACAGCACAGAAGGTTTTGCAATTATTATCTGGTAATTTTGGCCATTGGGAAGTGGATCAGGCTCTCCAGGGGAGAAATTTTGGCTATTAACACACGGTAAGTGCAACATTTTATCACATTTGTCAAAGGACTCTTGGGTAATTCTAAAAAAGGGGCACTTACTTTTAGGCACCAAGAAAGTGTCAATTTGGAAGTTATTCTACACTGTGTTTCAAAAAAAAAACCAAACTATGCAAAGTTTGCTTTCTGCTAACTTTGTCAACACTTGACCAATTTCAATAAAATATGGGACATATCATCCTGAATAAATTTGCAATAAGCCTATACTCACGTCAGACACATCACCTAAACATTTCCACTTCACTACTTGGTTCTTCAACTGTCACAATGATTTCTTCAGTGCAAATTAATCAGGCCCTGCCACTTCCTGACTGGTGATCAGTTGAGCCCATTTCTCGCAATTTCTTCAAAACAAGTTCTACGCTTACCCTCTTCCACCTCTTTTCTGGAAATGCTTGCACCAGTCTGTGAGAACCATAGCTTTTCTCCAGATGAAAATTTTTAAAAAGGATTAGATCCTCCTGACTAAAAACTATGCTGTTTATGTTTAACACAAAATGGCGCCTGTGCATATCTTGACGATAATCTCTAGGTGGTGGCAATGTCAGTTAGGCGAGGTGGCTAGCGTGAGTGCAGACTTTCTGCAAATTTATTCATGATGATATTATCCCACATTTTATTGAAATTGGTCAACTTTTGACAGTTATGCAGAAAACAATTTTTGTATATATTTTCTTAACAGTGTATAAGAAAATTTTGCAATTAGGCCCTTACTTTTCTTCATAGAATACTAGCATAATAGGTCAAAAACATTCTTATAATTTAGGTGTGATCACTTACACCAGATGGTGTAAATGCTCACTCCTAGATTTTGAAAGAACACACATACATTATAGTATTTTACAATGCACTTGCTTGAATGCATGCCTCACCTATGCTCTCCTCAAGCTCTGCCTATGTGCAAAGTACACGTCATCAAATATTGGTGTATACTTACAGAATAGCGTCTAGCCAGTAAAGGTCATTTAGGTGCATATTTGTGGCTCATGAATCAATAAACTGGTTAACCTATAAGGTTGGTTTTTTAACTGACATTTGTAGTGATGGTATGTTGGATGTCAGTGTTGTTTTAACCTTTTTAAATACCAACCTGCTCTAGTCTTAATTGATCTCTTTGTTTCACTACTTAAATGCTATTGTTGATTTCAGGAGGGAGACAGTGGACAAACTGCAACTCTCACTCTCCTATACCTGCTGCTCCTTTCCCATCTCACAGGTGAAAGGTGGGCTGCCTATATTTCTCCAGTGCTACACTGCATGCAGTCTGGATTGGGGGGATACAATGTTTTAAGCAAATAGTGTTTTGTCTTTATAATTCTATTTCTACATCCTATGGTCTCTTGTTGTTATTTTTTTTGTTGTTGTTATTTTGTTACATTTGTACCCCGTGCTTTCCCACTCATGGCAGGCTCAATGCAGCTTACATATTGTATACAGGTACTTATTTGTACCTGGGGCAATGGAGGGTTAAGTGACTTGCCCAGAGTCACAAGGAGCTGCCTGTGCCTGCAGTGGGAATCGAACCCAGTTTCCCCAGGGACCAAAGTCCCACTCTAAACCACTAGGCCACTCCTCCACTTCTTATTCTGTATTTTGGTGAGGGTGTGTTGTGTAGTTTGTGTGGATGAATCTTATGGCATTCTGGGGTGTTTTTTTAATGTGATGCTTTCTGATTTTTTTATGTATATTTTCCCTGGCAACAGATGGGCAAGCGGTCCGCTAGTCCCAATACAACTGATAGAAACATAGAATCATGACGGCAGATAAGGTCCAAATGGCCCATCCAGTCTGCCCTTCCTCAATAACCACTAGCGCCTCCTTTTTCTAAGGGATCCCATGTGCCTGTTGCCATGCTTTCTCTTAAATTCCGACACAGTCCTCGTTCTCCACAACCTCACCGGGAGGGCCATTCCACGCATCCACCACCCTTTCCATGAAATAGCATTTTCGTAGATTCTTCCTAAGTCTATTTCCTCTTAACTTCATTCTATGCCCTCTCATTCCAGAGTTTTCCTTCATTTGGAAATGGCTCACCTCCTGTGTATTAACACCACTGAGGTATTTAAACACCTCTATCATATCCCCTCTCTCCTGCCTTTCTTCCAGCATATAGATGTTGAGGTCCATGGGCCTGTTCCCATATGGAAGGGGAAGGGAAGGGAATTGGGACTTGATATACCACCTTTCTGTGTTTTTTTGCAACTACATTCAAAGTGATTTACATAGTATATACAGGTACTTATTTGTACCTGGGGCAATGGAAGGTTAAGTGACATGACCAAAGTCACAAGGAGCTGCAGTGGGAATTGAACCCAGTTCCCCAGGATCAAAGTCTGCTGCACTCACCAGTGGGCTACTCCTCCACTCCATATGTTTTATGACAGAGACCGTTTACCAATTTGGTAGCCACCCTCTGGCTGACTCCATCCTGTTTATATCTTTCCATAGTGCAGTCTCCAGAATTGCACACAGTACCTCCAAATGGGCCTCACTAGAGACTTATACAAGGGCATCTATCACCTCTTTTTCATGCTGGTCCTCCTCTTCTTATGCACCCAAGCATCCTTCTGGCTTTGACCGTTGCTTTTTCTACCTTCTTGGCCACTTTAAGGTTTTTGGACACAATCACCCCCAAGTCCCTCTCTTCTTCCGTACACAGAAGCACTTCACCCCCTATACTATAATAATACAAGAAGGCATAAGGACACATCCCCAAATACAAGGACACTTAGACCTTACATAACTAAACAAATCTGAACGCTTACACCTTGACTGTACCAGTGCACTACTACTTCATTTCTCATACCGGAAACGAACTCGCCATAGCTTATAAACTTTGCTATTACTCACTATACAATTCAGGAACCTTAATCTAACTCACTATGTATGAGACTTCCCTTTAAGGCGATACTTCTTTCCGGAAATGGCGATCGCCATTACTTTATAATGTAAGCCACATTGAGCCTGCAAATTGGTGGGAAAATGTGGGATACAAATGCAACAAATAATAATAATAATACCGTACCGTTCCCTTGGATTACTGTAACCCAAGTGCATGACCCTACATTTCTTAACATTTAATCTTAGTTGCCAATTTTCAGACCAGTCTTCAAGCTTCACTAGATCCTTCCTCATGCCATCCACACCCTTCGGGGTGTCCACCCTACTACAGAGTTTGGTATCATCCACAAAGAGACAAACCTTACCTGACAGCCCTTCCACAATATCGCTCACAAAGATGTTAAAAAGGGCTGGCCAGAGGACCGATCCCTGCAGCACACCACTGACAACATCCCTTTCCTCAGAGCAAGCTCCATTTACCACTACCCTCTGTCTCCTTCCATTTAACCAGTTTTTAACCCAGTCAGTCACTTTAGGTCCCATACCAAGGGCACTCAGTTTATTTATCAGTCGCCTGTGCTGAACTGTGTCAAATGCTTTGCTAAAATCCAAGTACACCACATCTAGTGCCCCTCCCACGTCCAACTGTTTGGTCACTCAGTCAAAGAAATCAGATTTGTCTGACACAACCTGCCTCTAGTGAAGCCATGCAGCCTTGGGTCCTGCAGTCCATTTGATTCGAGAAACCTCACTGATTCTTTGTTTTAGAAGCATTTCTATTAGTTTACTCACCACAGAGGTGAGACTGACAGGCCTGTAATTCCCAACCTCATCCTTACTTACGCTTTTGTGCAGAGGGACACATCCGCCCTTCTCCAGTCCTCCAGGACCACTCCAGACTCTAGGGAGGCATTGAACAGATTTGACAGCGGAGCTGCCAGAACATCTCTGAGTTCTTTGAGCTGTGTCTACTTTTAGTTTAGCTAGCTCCTCATGAACACAGTCTTCTGAGAATCGGTCCCGACCTACCACACATCCACCCCCCCTTACCATTTATTTTCTGCAGTCCTACCCCTGCCTTTCATCTGTGAACACAGAACAGAAATGATTGTTAAGCGTCTCCCCTCGCTCTCCTCCTTCTGTCCAGTGTCTCCCTCCTTTCATCCATCTCCTCTCTCTTCCTCCTTTCATCTGTTCCCCAGGCACCCAAACGGCTGCTGAGATCAGCCAGGGAGCTCAGCTGCATCCCTTCTACATGCTGCCACTGTGAGGGAGCCTCAGCAAAGAAGAAAATGAAGCGCGGGGCCACAGCAACCTTCAGGCATGCGCTGTTGGTTCTGCCAGTCCTCTACCCCCTGGAACAGGAAATTGATGTCAGCAGGGGCAGAGGACGGCAGAGCCGACAGTGCATGCCAGAAGGCTGCTGCGGGCCCCCGCGCTTCATTTTCTTCTTTTGCTGAGGCTGCTCACAGAGACACGGCGGTTGGTAGCGGCAGCAAGTAGCGGCGGAAGCAGTAGCGGCAGAGGATCATCTCAGCGGGAGACTTTCCCGCTTTGGCGGGAGTGCAGGAGATGACCCGCCAAAGCAGGAGTCTCCTGCTGAATGCGGGAGACTTGGCAGGTCTGTGTTTGTATGTATTAAGTCCTGCTGTAGTGTGGACTACAAGTTCCTTAGTTTTGTAGTTCTTAGGTAATTGGCTCTGTATGAGCACATGTGCTCTGTTCCCAGTGTCTTATGGGCTTTCCCTATTGGTTTGCCCTGCCTCCAAGCATGCTGAGTAAGGAGCCTGTTCCATCCTTGTTTGAGAATGTTACTGGATAGCTAGTTAAGTGACATTTAACCAGTCAGGAGCCGATCCTGGCTGGTGGATATTGTCTATATATTCAGACTGATGTTGTTATACACTGCCTTGGATGAATTTCTTTGAAAAGGCAATAAATAAATCCCAACAAATAAATAAATAAATCCACAATTATTTCTTAGCATGTTTCTAAAATAGAAGATCTTTCTTCAGAATCCGCAAGGATATAATATAACAGGAATGTCTGAAACATTCTAGTCCAAATATATATTCCATATATTAAAAAAGGAGGCAGGAAGACCAAACAACAGCCAGCATGTGGTGAAGGAAACTATTAGAGCTAAAAGAATATCCTTCAGAATACAGAAGAAGGATCTGACTGAAAATAATAGAAAACAGCATAAGGAATGGCAAGTCAAATGTAAAGCACTGATAAGGAAAGCAAAGAGAGACTTTGAAAAGAAGATTCCATTGGAGGCAAAAACAATAGTAAAACTTTTTTAGGTTTATTAGAAGCAAAAAGCCAGAAAAAGAATCAGTTGGACCCCTAGATGACTGAGGGGTAAAAGGAGCACTCAGTGAAAATAAGGCTATAGCACAGAGACTAAATACATTCTTTGCTTCAGTCTTCACCAAGGAAGATGTGGGAGAGATACCAGTGCCAGAAATGGTATTCAACGCTGACAAGTCAGAGAAACTTAATCAAATCTCTGTAAACCTGGAAGATTTAATGGGGCAATTTGACAAACTGAAGAGTAGCAAATCACCTGGACTGGATGGTATACATCCTAGAGTATAAATAGAATTGAAAAATGAACGTGCAAAACTATTGTTAGTAATATATAATTTACATTTAAAATCAAGCTTGGTACTGGAAGACTGGAAGGTGGCAAATATAAGACCGATTTTTTAAAATGGTTCCAGAGGTAATCTGGGAAATTACAGACTGGTGAGCCTAACATTGGTGCTGGGCAAAATGGTAGAGACTATTATAAAGAACAAAATTACAGAGTATATACATAAGCAAGGATTAATGAGACAAAGCCAACATGGATTTAGTGAAGGGAAATCTTGCCTCACTAATCTATTACATTTCTTTGAAGGGGTGAAAAAACATATAGATAAAGGTGTATCTGGACTTTCAAAGTACAAAGTACCTCATGAAAGTTACTGGATTTGACAGAGTACCTCATGAAAAACTCCAGAGGAAATTGCAAAGTCATGGGATAAAAGGTAGTGTTCTATTGTGAATTAAAAACTGGTTAAAAGATAGAAAACAGAGAGTAGGTGTTAATCTGGTCGTGAGCCCTTGAGCCCAGGCCGAGGCCTAGCATAGGATCTTGGCCAAGGCCTAGGGTAGACCAAACAGGAACTACACACACCCCAGCCACCAAGCCCCACACACACAGGACAAACAACTAGCACCACCAGAAAATGGGAGATAGGACGTGAGGCCCACCTGAATGCTCTATCGGGAACCCACTCGTACAGAGTCCAAGCGTGCGGGCCTCACGGCCGAACAGGAACCGAATCATACACTGGAAGGGAGAAAGAACACCGAGTGGTCCCCAAAGGGACTGGAGCACAAGCAATGCACACAGCACTAGCTAGAGACACAAGGGAGTTAGGAGTTACGGACCAAGAAAGGATCTGGGTGTCGTCGTCGATAATACACTGAAACCTTCTGCTCAGTGTGCTGCTGCGGCTAGGAAAGCGAATAGAATGTTGGGTATTATTAGGAAAGGTATGGAAAACAGGTGTGAGGATGTTATAATGCCGTTGTATCGCTCCATGGTGCGATCTCACCTTAAGTATTGTGTTCAATTCTGGTCGCCGCATCTCAAGAAAGATATAGTAGAATTGGAAAAGGTGCAGCGAAGGGCAACTAAAATGATAGCAGGGATGGGACGACTTCCCTATGAAGAAAGACTAAGGAGGCTAGGGCTTTTCAGCTTGGAGAAGAGATGGCTGAGGGTAGACATGATAGAGGTATATAAAATAATGAGTGGAGTGGAACAGGTGAATGTGAAGCGTCTGTTCATGCTTTCCAAAAATACTAGGACTAGGGGGCATGCCATGAAACTACAGTGTAGTAAATTTAAAACAAATCGGAGAAATATTTTCTTCACCCAAAGCATTATTAAACTCTGGAATTTGTTGACGGAGAACGTGGTGAAGATGGTTAGCTTGGCAGAGTTTAAAAAGGGGTTAGACGGTTTCCTAAAGGGCAAGTCCATAAACCCTACTAAGGACTGGGAAAAATCCACAATCCAGAATAACATGTATAGAATGTTTGTATGTTTGGGAAGCTTGCAGGTGCCCTTGGCCTGGATATGCGCTGTCGTGGACAGGAATGCTGGGCTTCGATGGACCCTTGGTCTTTCCAGTGTGGCATTACTTATATACTTATGTAAGCCTTGGTCTTTTCCCAGTGTGGCATTACTTATATACTTATGTAAGGGAAAGAGCGACAGATAGAAGCTTCTATAGGAATGCACAAGGCTGTGCCACAGGGCAGTCAAGGAAAAAGGAAGCTACACAAGGGAACACTCTAGGCTGTACCATACAGCACCCAAAGGTAAGGGGGAGCCACCTATCAGAATACACAAGGCTGTGCCACACAGCGCACAAGGGAAAAGGGAATCCACATACAAGAATGCACAAGGCTGGCCCCACAATACACAAGGATAAAGAGAACTGCTTATAGGGATGCACAAGGCTGTGCCACACAGCACTCAAGGGTAAAGGGAAGAGTAAGCAAACAGAGAAAGTTACCTTAACATACACAGATCAGATAAGGAGCACTGCTCACCAGAATCAGGAGACAGACTCAGCAAACAAAAGGGGGAAAACAGGCTAAGGGCAAAGGCTGTTCCTGAAACAATGAACTGCAGGAAGCAGGGCTTACACAGCAGACAAAGGTGAAGCAAGCAAAGGGAAACCTAAACAAACAAACGAGCAAATACAAGGACAGGGAGGCTGTCAACAGAGGCAGAACCACAGGGAGCAGAGCCTACGCTTAGCAGAAAAAGGGAACAAAGAGAAAAGGAAACTTAATCAAACAAGAACGATATAAGGAACAAGCTTACCACAGACAGCACATCACCAGACAAGCAGGGAACAGATGCAGGTGCAGTAAAGTGAGGCAATCAAGCTCATGCTGGGAATACCCAGCACACACACAAAAGCTAGAATAGAATAGAGTAAGCAAAAACTCCAACGTATACAGAAAGTGCCATAGCACAAACAGAGAGAGAGAGTAAGCAGGCTTCAGATGACAGCAATCAAATGCTAAAGCAAAGGTTATAGGGAGAGGTAAGGTTAAGTAGATCTTGGCTTCTGACATCTGCAGGTACAGACGTCAGCTCAATCCCTGACAAGCCAATGAGACGCAAGTTCCAGCCATTCCCCTGCCTGTTTAGCAGAATCATAACAGTACGGTTAAATGGTCAGTATTCTCAATGGAGAAGGGTTGATAGTGGGGTTCCACAGGGGTCTGTGATGGGTCTGCTGCTTTATTTATAAATGGTCTAGATATGGGATAATAAGGTAATTAAATTTGCTAATGACACAAAGTTATTCAAAGTTGTTATTGAAAGAGGACCTTACAAGACTAGGAGACTGGGCACCCAAAAAGAAGATGATGTTTAATGTGAGCAAGTGCAAAGTGATGCATGTGGGAAAGAGGAACCCAAACTATAGCTACATGATGCAAGGTTCCGCTTTAGGAGTCACTGACCAGGAAAGGATCTAGGTGTCATTGTTGATGATACATTGAGACCCTCTGCTTAGTGTGCAGTGGCAGCAAAGAAAGCAAATAGAATGTTAGATATTATTAGGAAAGGAATTGAAAACAAAAATGAGGATGTTATAATGACTTTGTATTGCTCCATGGTGTGACCGCACCTTGAATACTGTGTGCAATTCTGGTTACTGCATCTCAAAAAAGATATAGTAGAATTAAAAAAGGTGCAGAGAAGGGCGATGAAAATGATAAAGGGGATGGGACAACTTCCCTATGAGGAAAGGGCTCTTCAGCTTGGAGAAAAGATAGCTGCGAGGAGATATAATAGAAGTGTATAAAATAATGAGTGGAGTGAATGGATAGACGTGAATTGCTTGCTTACTCTTTCCAAAAATACTAGGACTAGGGGGCACACAATGAAGCTACAAAGTAGTAAATTTAAAACATCTGAGAAAAAATATCTTCACTCAACATGTAATTAAACTCTGGAATTTGTTGCCAAAGAATATGGTAAAAGCAGTTAGCTTAGCGGGGTTTAAAAAGGTTTGGATATTAAGATGGACTTGAGAAAATCCACTGCTTATTTCTAGGATACTTTTATAATACAAAAGTAGTAGAAGTTAAAGCAAGAGTGACAGATGACTACTATGTAGGTTTATAGGGGAAAGTCTCATATAGTCACTGGGGCTACTTTCACTTCACCAATGCGGTGAACCCCTGTTCGTGACAAATTTAATCATAGACAAAACCCCCAGCCTTCCTAGATATATGGTCGCACTAGCATTCTTTATCAGTAATCCACTTTATATTTTTTGGTTTTTGTTCTTAGTTCATTTACTCGCTATAATGTTGCGACCAATATATCTTAACATTCAATATCCATTGTGGTGGTTATGCCGATAGTAATAGTGCTAGCGGAGGTGAATCTCCAACACTTATCTGTATGTCTCGGTGTATTTGTAAACCCCAACAGGTCCCTGTTTCGCTTTTACAGCTTTGTCAAGGGATAATCTCTCACCGGACAGTCTCTCAGCCTCATCATCAGCCTGCCACCATGGTTTTGTCTGTGATTAAATTTGTCACGAACAGGGGTTCACTGCATTGGTGAAGTAAAAGTAGCCCTGGTGACTATATGAGACTTTCCCCTATAAACCTATATAGCAGACATCTGTTACTCTTGCTTTAACTTCTACTACTTTTGTATTCTATAAGTTGCATAACAGTGACATTCGCACATCATCCAGTCCTCATCTTACAATCTACTAATTTATAAATAATAATACCACAACTCATCATTGGAATTAAATTTTGGCCACAGCTTTATTAACCATATATAAATATATAACTCAATTCTATAACTTAAACTTTACCCAATGCATTAAATTCTTCCATACCAATGTTAGCATTCCCAGGGTGGTTTAACAGTTCAGAGCCATTTGGTAACGAAACTGGCTGTCTGACTTGTCCAAAATTACCCCCTTTATTCTATATGATTCACAGTGCCGTCAAGCCACATCTCACTCGTGGCGGTTCCGCCCACAAGTTACTTTTTTCATCAAAATATCTTTTAACCAATATCCACTTAACCGCACCTGGTGCCTCTTTATCCCCACATATCCGGCCACAAGCGGTGACAGATTATATCTTCTCACCGCTCCCCACCATACTAGCTGCGGCCAAATCCTTCTTCAATCTTCCAATAAATCTTGAATTGTACTTAAAAATATATCATTGCCAATATCAGAAAGATGAACTCCATCATCACGATAAAGTCCTGCACATTCAGCAGAAATCAACTCATGCACTAAAACCAAACCTCCCATTTTACACATAAATTTAGACAGTTCCGCATTCATCCTACGCCGCAACCTTTCAATACCCTTAGGATTAATTGCTCCTCTCCAGACTCTTCTAGGGATGATCTGAGACCACACAACAAGAACAAGGGTATGAGGGAAATGACACATAACTGCTATCAAATCCTTTTCCATTATATGAATCAATTCAACTCCCTTTACATTACATAAATCATTACCCCCCCCCCCCCCCCCAAATGTATACAAATTAAAACAGGTGTAAAAAAATCTTTGTGCTAAGTAATGATGGTAATATCTGGTTCCAAGACATGCCTCGTATGGCCAACTAGCGGATACAAATACCATACTCCACCAGCCCCATATTAGCTCCCCACCTTGATTCACGAGCATGCTTATGTGCTCAGAACACTTGAGAATGTCCACATATCCATACACAGATGTCAGGTGATAACGGATCTGAAAAAGAAACTACAACAATTAGCCTGCAGCATTCAGTTAAAACATTCTCGAAAATACCCTTTGTATCTATTAGAACGCCATCTCCCCAAATGCTGAATAAATGCAGCAGAACCACCCTCCTTAGCTGCATGAGAAGCTGCACCAATCCTAAAAGAATGTGTCCCATAATGACTTGGATCACAACCCATAAACTCTAAACCTTTTTTTTTAAACTGCTGCAAACTGATATCGAGTTAATGGCGCCCCATCCTCATGAACCAACCACTCATCCCCACCCACTGGACACAAAACATTATAACAAACTGCACACTGAACCGGGCAAAATTCCAAACACTTAGAACCTCGTAACACAATCCACATACCCCTCCCTTCCTGATCTGTTTTAGACCTCCGCAGATATAAATGCAACAGCCGCTTTCCCATAATCACATCACTTCTCTGTAAACCCTCCCAACCACCTGCACTCTTACAGAATACCACCAATTCCCCTACTCTGCACGCAGCAAAAAATGCCACAACAAATACCACTTGAAATAAAGCTACTTCATACTCCAAGAAACAAATGCTCGTTAACACCCTACACAGTTGTACTACCTGTTCGTAAAACAAATGAAGACACACCCTTCTAGTACAACTTCGCAATTCAGACCTTGAATACCCACACAATACTTTACGTATAAAATATGTACCAGTGGGATCCGTAGAACCCAGTAATTTAGAAACAAATGCTATAGCTGCCAAAGTCTGAGAAACCATTCCTACTGACCATTGACTATCCTCTGCAAATGCTATAAATCGTACCACTCTCTCCTCTCTAATAGGAAACATAAAGTCTATTTGGAATTCTTTCAAAAAGGTTCAAAATCGACACCATCCAACTCCATAAGCCTTCCATGTGTTAGGTGCAAGGGACCTCATCAGCAGAGCCTCACAGCATCTTGAAAATTACGCCACAAATCTTCTGACATCCTGGTAGGAACTCGGTCGGCTAATGGGGCCAACGCTCTGAATCGATGCAGCTGTAAACGAGATAAAAAATCTGCAATATCATTGCAAACCCCAGGAACATACCGAGCTGTTAACCATATATTCAATTGCAAACATCATAACACAATCAAACGTAACAACTCTACTAACAAAGGACATTGAGAATATTGCTTATTGATAGCCCACACAACTGCCGTATTATCTAAATAGAAAACAATACGACAATTGCACAATCTATTCCCCCAAACACTCAAAGCCACCCATATCGGAAATAGTTCCAAAAGAGCAACCCATCTCCTTCCACCACTGTGGCCAAACCTCCGCGCACCACGCACCTCCAAAATATATCCCAAATCCTATTTCCCCTGAGGCATCGGTAAACAATTGCAAGTCAATATTAGAAACTCCTGCTTCCTGCCAAACACAAATCCCATTAAATGATGACAAAAACTGCCTCCAGATCTGTAAGTCCTCACAAACTCCAAGAGTTAAACGGACTCTAAAATGTGCTCTACGCAAACCAACAGACAGCAAAGCCAACCGTCTACAAAATACTCTCCTCATTGGAATCACTCTAGTAGCAAAGTTGAAATGACCAATTAAAGATTGAATCTCCTTCAAAGTTATTTTATGCTTCTTGCAAATCAAATCAATCTCTGCACGCAAAGCTGTAATTTTCTCTTTAGGAAGTCTAGACTCCATTTTCACCAAATCCAGCTCAATTCCCAAGAAAACCAAAGTAGTAACAGGCCCTTCAGTTTTTTCTGATGCCAGAGGAACACCCAACTCGCCAGCTACCATACGAAATGCTGACATCAATGCCGAACACTGAGCAGAATCAGCAGGACCCCCAACAGAAAATCATCCAGGTAGTGAACAATTGTATCTAAGCCATTAACCTGCACCACTACCCAATGCAAAAATGAAGCAAAACATTCAAAATAATTGCAAGAAATAGAACATCCCATAGGCATACACTTATCAAAATAGAAAGTACCTTCAAATTGAAATCCAAGCAAGTGAAACGCCATAGGATGAACTGGTAGCAAATGGAAAGCTGCCTCAATATCAGCCTTACCTATCAACGCCCCCCTTCCCAAACGTCTCAATAACAGCAGGGCCTGTTCAAAACTCGCATACTGTACTGTACACAATTCTGGATCAATAAAAGAATTAACACTGTGACCCTCCGAATACGATAGATTATGAATCAACCAAAAGTACCCGGATCTTTCTTAGGTATCACACCTAATGGGGACACTACGAAATTTTCCAATGGTGGATCCATGAATGGTCCCACTATACGCCCAAGGCACAGGTCCTTCAACAACTTACCCCGAACAACCTCCAAATGCCGCAAAACTGGAGGAATGTAGGAGTGGCCTAGTGGTTAGTGTGGTGGACTTTGGTCCTGGGGAACTGAGGAACTCAGTTCGATTCCCACTTTAGGCACAGGCAGCTCCTTGTGACTCTGGGCAAGTCACTTAACCCTCCATTGCCCAAGTAAGCCGCATTGAGCCTGCCATGAGTGGGAAAGCGTGGGGTACAAATGTAACAAAAAAAACACAAAAAAAGCCTGATATTGAATTCTTGCACTGATTTAACGGTGGACCCTCAAAAGGAATAGGAAATCCGACTGAAAACCCTACCCAAAGCAAATAAGCATCCCCACTATTTGGATATAACACCAACCAATTATGTAATGCAGAAAGCTTAATGGCGGAAGAGGCCTTACGACCCCAAACCTGGTCCACTCGGGATTCCTCCTCACAACAACTGTCCTTGACCTGAAAACCCACTCCTTTGACACTTAAATGCAGGGTGGGTTCCCTGACAGTAGCTACAACAATGTCGGAATCTACAGGAGGGGCGACTACACCTACCTGCATTAAATTGGAAACAAGCATTGTTTGTGAAGCTCCCCCTTGCACTGATCCCACTACTCCACACATTTCCTGCACCTGCAGATCCAGCATTAAGCGATCGAAACCCTACGACTCCCCTGGTTCCTGCAAATGAGCCACTACCATATCCGAGGCATCCAGCAGGGGCCCCTGAAAGAAAGGGGAAAATACCCGGAGTAAAATTAGCAATCCATAAATCCATGTCACGGACACCCCAATTATCCAATTTATCCCTAGCCATACTCCTTCAAAAATGCTCATCATAGTTAAGCCATGACCAGCCACCATATATTTTATAAGCTCTTAAAATTAGATCAGAATAATTTAATAATCCCGGATAAAGGGCAGGTTTCGCTGATCCCAAGACACTTGCAAAAACATGAAAACTCATCAACCAATTCAGGATCGTCTTAGGGACCCTCTCTTTTTTCTTTTTAGCATCATCCTTCCCACTATCCTTCCCTGGATTACCATCCTGATCACGAGCCAAAAGAGCAAATAAATCTATATATTTACGCCGTAAAATTCACTGACGCTATTTTTGAGTAATATAACAATCTAACAGAGCAATATTACAGAATGTATGATCCAGACGCGAACCACTACAAAGAGTTCCTAACACATTAACTCCTTCCATCTGATTGTTCACCTCACCAGACACACAATTCACCATCTCTATATCACAAGAAGAAGAAGAGGAATTAGTCCCTGACGAGTCCCAGGAGTCAGAAGACTCCCAAACTTGCATTGGGTCTGCTGTTACACCCCTCCTCTGTCGCTTCTCCATATCGAGCCTCTGCACCACACGACGCAAGCTACGCAAAAAGTTTTTACTTCTTCCTCAATCCCCTACCACTCACATCATTACCATGCCCACTCGCCCTTTCCAGCCCTACCCCCGTCTCTCAAACCTCTTCCCAACCTCTCAAATAAATCAGTTAACTCACCAGCACTTCTCACAGTAGAAGACCCCTCCAATGGATCCTCACAATCCACTCCACGAGCAGGAACATCACTTCTCATCCCACTGCTCAGTGGCCTAGATGGTATGACTGGAGTTGTCACTCCAAAAGTCTCTGTCTGCTGTTGAACAGCAGAATTCAAACGACACTGACTCTTTTTCTGCTTCTGCTTCTGCTGTCTGACCTTTGATGATGCTGAAGAACCCACCCCCGACACGACTCCACTCGAGCCTCCCCCAGGAGACTTGCCTGCTGACCCCTTTTTACTACTTTTACCTTTTACACACCCTTGTACTCCTGCCTTACCCAATTTCTTAGGAGCCATTATACAATAGAATAATAATAGAAAAAATGGCAGAATATTCAACCCAACCCAGGTCACCCCCACCCCCGCCCACCTCTCAACTTTACGAATAGTAATAAAACCTTTGGCTGATTAAATTTACCACCACCAAAACCATTAAAATAAACCCACACCTTAAAAACCCCTCTTTCAAAATCTTCCTCAATCCTTTCCAAAACACAACAGGATATTCCAGCCATAGCCGCCGAGAAGGGGGGGGCAGAGGGGACAAGATTCCCCGGGCCCGGCGCCACAGTCCCACCCGCCCTCTGTTGTCGACCGTCTGCCACCAGGCAGCAGGGCAGCAGATCGCCTCCCTTCAGGCCTCCTTCCCTCCCTGTGTCCCGCCCTCGTCTGATGTAACTTCCGCGAGGGCGGGACACAAGGAGAGCTGAAGGAAGGCGATCTGCTGCCCTGCTGCCTGCAGCGCTTTCACACGGAGGTGAGAGGCGCTGTGATTTCAATGCAGGGGGCCCAGCCCGGTGGCGGACAGAGGACACCCTTTCTGGTGTTTTGGTGCCACCTCAGTAAGGCCAACACACAATCTCTCCACTGCAAAACACTATATACAAACTTGTGCAAAACACACTCATAGCCTTACCAAACCATAACAGCACTAATTCCAAGGACAGGACGAGCTACAACCTTTATGTGTGGAAAGGCAGCACTATAATTACACCGGGCTCTAAAACACCAGTACACAACCTAGTGAAACCAAAATAAAACAAAAAGGGCTGCAAATACTTCACGCTAGCAGAATACTGCATCTTGATCACACATGAAAAACACATGGCTTAACAGATATGAAGGCAAAATACAAGAAGTCGGACTCAGCATGCAGCAATACTAGAAACATTGAAACTTACATGCAAAATATCACAGATGTACATTTCCAAAAGCTGACATATTCCAATTAATAAATTTTGAATAAAAAATGTTTTCTACCTTTGCTGTCAGAGCATTTAGTTTTTCTATTAGCTTTGATCCCAGTGTCTTCTTTCCATTTGATATTTTTTTCTCTCACCATGTCCACCATCTTTCTGTGTCCTTATGTGTCCTGTCTACCACCCTATCCTTTCTCCAGTTTCAACATCTGCCCTCAAAGTGTTCCAATCCAGCCTTTAAATTCAGCAATTTCCCCTCCATCCATATAAAGCATTTCTCCTCACTCCCCTCCCCTCCATCCATGTGCATCTACAACCTTTGTCTTCTCTCCCCTCCATCCATGTCCAGCATTTCTCCTCTCTCCCTTCCACTCCATCCGTGTGCATCTCCTTCCTTTATCTTTCCTTCCCCCCCCATCCTTGTCCAACATTTCTCCTCTCTTCCCTGCCCTCCACTCCATCCATGTCCAGCATTTCTCCTCTCTTCCCTCCCCTCCATCCATGTGCATCTCCTTCCTTACGTCCCTCCCCTCATCCATCCATGTCCAACAACTCTCCATTCTCCCCTTCCCTCTCCTCCATCCATCCACCCATATCCTGCAAATTTCCTCTCTCCCCTGTCCCCATTCATCCATCCATGTCCAGAATTCTCCTCTCTCCCTTGCCCTCCCCTCCATCCATCCATCCATGTCCAGGAACTCTCCGTTCTCCCCTGCCCTCTCCTCCATCCAGCTCCAGAAAATTTCCTCTCTCCCCTGTCCCCATTCATCCATCCATGTCCAGAATTCTCCTCTCTCCCTTGCCCTCCCCTCCATCCATCCATCCATGTCCAGGAACTCTCCGTTCTCCCCTGCCCTCTCCTCCATCCAGCTCCAGAAAATTTCCTCTCTCCCCTGTCCCCATTCATCCATCCATGTCCAGAATTCTCCTCTCTCCCTTGCCCTCCCCTCCATCCATCCATCCATGTCCAGGAACTCTCCGTTCTCCCCTGCCCTCTCCTCCATCTATCTCCAGATAATTTCCTCTCTCCCCTATCCCCTCGATCTATGCCCAGCAATTCTCCTCTCTTCCATGCCCTCCCCTCCATCCATGTCAGCAATTCTCTCCCCTGCTCTGCCCTCTCCCCTCCTGTCCAGTGATTTCTTCTCTCTCCCTACCCTGCATCCATACATGGCCAACAATTCTCCTCTCCCCTGCCCTCCCCCCTACATGTGGCAGGCTGCAGCGTTTTTGCAAGGCAGCTCTGGCTCTCCCTCCTTCCTTCCTTGGTTCCCGCTCTGGCTCCCCGATCAGCAGTCCCCCCCCCCCCCCCCCCCGCGTGTTTTAACCTTTACTCTCTGACGTGGCAGCGATGTCAATCAATGAAGAACGTACAACAGACTCGCTTCCAGCTTCTCTCTTCACACAGTGTCCCGCCCTCGCGGGAACAGGAAATGCATCATCGCTGACGCTAAAGGCGGGACACTGTGTGAAGAGAGAAGCTGGAAACGAGTCTGTTGTGCGTTCTTCATTGATTGACATCGCTGCCACGTCGGAGAGTAAAGGTTAAAACACGCGGGGGGGGGGCTGCTGATCGGGGAGCCAGAGCGGGAACCAAGGAAGGAAGGAGGGAGAGCCAGAGCTGCCTCGCAAAAGTGCTGCGCTTGTGAGGGCAGCAGGGAAGTCCGAAGTCCACGATTGGGCTGGGGAGGCTTAGCCTCCCCAAGCCTCTTATACGGGGCGCCTATGCATGCCTCTCTGCTCTTTCCTCCGCGCCCTGGGGCCTTTAAATCTTTTACTTCCGGTCGCAGCAGCGTCAGTGAAAGTGGAGCACTGACGACGTCTCCCTTCCCTGCCTTCGCGCTCTTGGTTCCCTCAGTGTCCGCCTTCTTCTGACGTCAGAAGAAGGCGGGACACTGAGGGAACCAATGAGTGCAAGGGAAGGGAGACGTCGGCAGCGCTTTCACTGACGCTGCTGCGACCGAGGTAAAAGATTTAAAGTCCTCGGCGGCGCGCAGCAAGGGTAAGCACCGCGGCGGCGCCCTCCAGAGGTGGGCGCCCCCCTGCGGCGCTTACCTCGCTTACCGCATCGGCACGGCCCTGCCTACCCTCACCTCTATTAACTATTTATCTCCCTTCCTTCTGGCTCAGTCAATGTTTTTGCCCCAACAGTCTAAACTATAGGGTCTCCTTATTAGGAGATTAGTGTCGCAGAAGTTTTACAGTATTTCTAGGATAAGCAGCATAAAATGTATTATACTGTTTTGGGATCTTGCCAGGCACTTGTGATCTGAATTGGCCACTGTTGGAAACAGGAACTGGGTTTGATGGACCTTCAGAGGAGTAGCCTAGTGGTTAGTGCAGCGGACTTTGATCCTGGGGAACTGAGTTCGATTCCCACTGCAGCTCCTTGTGACTGTGGGTAAGTCACTTAACCCTCCATTGCCCCAGGTACAAAATAAGTACCTGTATATATGTAAACCGCTTTGAATATAGTTGCAAAATACCACAGAAAGGCAATATATCAAGTCCCATTTCCCTTTCCCAGTATGGCAACCAGGGGCGTAGCCAGACACCCAACTTTGGGTGGGCCTGGACTCAAGATGGGTGGGCAGAAGAACCCTTCCCAGTCCCACAGGTGATTTGGTCTCTCCTTGTCTCACCTGCATGCCATCTGCTATTTACAAGGTATGCAGAAGGGACAGTTGTTGGGTTTTCAGCTGGTGGGGCTAGGGAAACAGCATAGGTGTGCTGCTACTGGGTGGGCCTGAGCCCAAAGTGGGTGGGCTTGGCCCACCCAGGCCCACCCTTGGCTACGCCACTGATGGCAACAACTATGTTCTTGTAACACTACTGTTTTACCGTTACAAAGGGCCACCAAGAGACTAGGCCAGGCCCGGGGCAAGGCCGCCCCGCCTCTGCCCCCCGCCACTGCCGCCCACCATCGCTCCCCCCACCGCTGCAGTCTGTGGTCTCACCTGCCTGCCTCCACTGCTTCGGGCCCCCTTCATTCAAAGCGGCGCATCTCTTCTGGTCTTCCCTCCCTGTGTCCCGCCCTCATCTGATGTAACTTCCGGTTTACGCGAGGGCGGGACACAGGGAGGGAAGGCCAGAAGAGAGGCGATCTGTGACTGCTGCTTTCAATGCAGGGGGCCCGGAGCCGAGTTGGCAGGCAGGTGAGACTGGGGACTGCAGCGCCGGCGGCCTGACCCCGGTGCAGGGCCCCCCTTGAAGGCCCGGGCCCAGGGAAATTTGCCCCCCTCTTGGTGGCCCTGCCGCTACATAGTGGGCCCAACAAGAAAAAGTTCCAAAAGACAGAGCAGACTCAACTGTAAGGTCTAATGCAATTGTCCTGAAGCAAGAGGGGCCTGCAGGAATAGGGACTGATATTCAAGGGGTAAGAAATTCAGTTAAAGTTAATGAGATTACTCACCAGTCATTTTCAGCCAACATCTTTTTAAATTGAACTGCTGAATATGCCATCCTAAGCTTACCCAGACAAGTTATTTGCTTAAGCTTAGGACAGCTATTTATGCAGTGTCACTTAAGAGATAAAGGGAATCTCTCATCCTCTTTTGAGCGCCACACTGGAACACCTTCAACTCCTTCCAAAGTTAAATGATTAAGGTGCCTTTTTACCAAACCACAGTAAAATTTCTAATCACTGTGGCATACCACAGAAATATAACGCATGGTACCTGCCAATTTTACACAGCAACCAATGAAAGTGGAATGCTTGTCCCACATTATAGTGCCAACTAGCATATGGTATTGGCCACAGTTAACACAGGAGCACTTACCTTTTTAGGAGGTGCTAAGCGTTAACTGTGGATTAGCCCACTCTTCCTACTCCCCCTTCCCCTTCTGAAAAATTAAGTAATGCACAGTTTATTATGCAAGTATCAGGCAAACTACTATAAAACCCCTTAACACATTTGCACAGTAGCCTGTTTCCATGCCTTAGCCACATGTTAAGTGCTTAATGCACTTTAGTTAAAAGGCTCTTAAATTTTAATGGGACAAGAAGTTATCCCTTTAAAATTTGACCATTTAGTGCAGTGGTCCCCGAATTCGTCCTGGGGGAACCCCAGCCAGTCAGGTTTTTAGGATATCTACAAATGAATATTTATGAGTTAGATTTGCATGCACAGCCTCCATTGCATGCAACTCTAACTCATGAATATTCATTGCAGATATCCTGAAAATCTGAATGGCTGGGGTTCCCCTAGGACAGGTGTGGGAATCACTGATTTAGATGATCCAGATTTTTAAAGATAAAATGTTGTGGTTAATAATAATAATAAATAATGTTGAATATCAACTCTCTAGTATATATAGTAAATGATGGCAGATAAAGACCTGAACGGTCCATCCGGTCTGCGTCTGCCCAACAAAATAAACTCATTTTACATGGTATGTGCTACTTTATATGTATACCCGAGTTTTATTTGTCCCTGTCTTTCTCAGGGCACAAACTGTAAAAGTCTGCCCAGCACTGTTCCTGTACTAAAAGTTCTGAAGCTAACGTCTAAGCCCTTTTAAACTTTACACTCCAGCCCATCCATATCAAGTCCGCCCAGCTTTGGTTTTACTCTCCAATTACGACAGAACAAAAACCTGGGAATCCAGGGGATACACACATGCTGAATGATTCCATGAGTAAAGTCAGGTGGGAAAGGGCATGTTGGAAAGAAAGAAATGGATATTGTAACTTCTGGCCATGGATAGACTAAAAATAGGAGAAGCAAATATCTTAGCATGAACTCTGCAAACAGGATGAAGATCATTAAGACAATGTAAATACACACAGACACAAGTCTCTGCCGCAGAGCTTTGTGGATAAGTTCTTATTCCATTCACTAGAGGGACTCTAACAAAGTAGAGCAGCACTTCAGAGGCTAAACAGCAATTATTTTGCAAACACAGGAAAAAGTTCCTCTCTTTTCAAGTTATTCCGATATATGTTTCTTTACCTGCTCATTAATATTAACAGTAAGACGTGAGCCAGGTTGAACATTCCCTGCAAGTATACAGTGATAAAAGTCAGCCTCAAAATAAAATCAACTTTTATTTTAAAAGCTGTTTGTTCTGCAAATTCAGGGCTTGCTTCTCATCCTTTCCACATACAACAAAGTCTCAGATAAGACTCTTTCTAAAACAGTATGGTAAGCTGTAGGGTGTGGCTGCTAAAGTAAGTGAGGGTCTCTTAGCACCTGTTAAAGTCTGATCTAATGTGGACAGGCAGTGCCAGCAGAAAGTGAGAAAAAATGTACAGAAAGCTTTAGCCCAAATTTCTAAAAATTCAAAATGTATTTATTTAGGGTTATTTATTTTTTATAAATGTATTAATTTAGTGGTATTGTTCCCTCAACTGGGAAAAAGACCTGTTTGTCCAATTCTGAAGAAGCCAGCATTAGATCCTTCATTACTATCTATTGCCCTATTTCAAGTCTATGTTATATATCCAAATTGACAGAAAGAGTTGTTTTCCAAGAGCTTCCAAACTTCATCGATCAAAATAATGTTTTACATCCAAACTACCTGCTTGTTAGCCCTCTCACGCCTTTTTAAAAGGGCCCCTATGATTTACATGCAGCAATTGACAAGGGCAATATTGCTCTCCTTGTCTCTTTAAATCTCTCCACTGCATTTGATGCTGTCGATCACTCTCTCCTCCTTTCAAGGTTGTCTGAACTTGGCATCTCCAGTGCAGTACTTAGTTGTTTCACTTCTTTCCTCACTGCTTGCTCTTTCTCAGTCGCTTTTTCGAGTACTACTTCCCAGTATCTTCCGATCTTTTGTGCTGTTCCTCAGGATTCAGATCTATCTCCTTTGCTTTTTAATATCTTCTTGAGCCCTTTGGTTCTTGTACAGGATCTTAGAATTCACACCTTTTATGTGGACAAAATTCTACTGGTTCACTACACTGTCTCACTCCTGACATTTCACAATTAATTAAGCTTTCTCTAAAATTTCTCATTGGTTTTGCAAAAATCACCTTATTCTGAATTCTGACAGTAGCATCATGGATCTATGGCCACCTCCCTGTTCCTACCATGATGCTTGTAATTGAATGGCAAAAAACGATAGGAATGGACAAATAGCCTTCCAATAAACCCCAAAAGAGATGCTTGGTGGTTGGTGGATACAATTTTAACTTTATTAAAAGCATCAACTGTGTCAGGACTCAGCGTACATCAAAATATCATCAGACTCAACACGGAGCCATGTTTTGGTGCAGCAGAGTCATGCAATCTTATTTGAATCCTGCTCTTTCAGTTTCCTGCACTGATCCGCTCAGATGTTGATGTGAGCTGGTGAGTTATATGGTGAAAGGTCTTCACCATCCATATTGACATTCCTTTGCTGCAATTTCTATTGCTTTCTTGTGCGAAGGTGCTGGGAGCAACCTATTGCAGCAACCTATTTCTGGCAAGCTGTGGGAATTGCTTTGGAAGTCCCTTTTCAAGTGCTCTAACTCTTCTACCACTACGCAGTCTATGTATTTCTTTATGCATAGATCCCTTTGGGCACCGTATAAGTTGCATGTTATCAATCCCTCTAGTCCAGATGTCTGTTGGTCTTGCCACTCCCAAACGGGTACTCTCAGGCATCTTATATTTGAATGTGTGTGCCTTCGCAAGTTCTAGTCAGAAGTCTGGTCCCAGCTGGTAGCCATTTTTCCCCTCCCTGGCTCCATCTCTTATCAATTTGTGATTCTTCGGGAACAGTTCTTTGGGGGTCAGTGAACTCCTTGTGAGGGGGCTCTTGTTAGTGCCATGGTCTCTTTGCTATTGAAGGTGATCTTCTCCCATTGGAAGTCCTTACATCAGGCCACTTATCAGGAATGGTGGAACTCATTGCTCCAAATGTACAAATTCTAATTACATCTGGCGAAGAAATCTTCTCGCTTCGCTTCCTATAGGGAAAAATGGCTGCCACTGGTATCCTATTTTGCTTCGGTACAGAGATAAGCAATGAGGTTGATGTATGTTGTGGCCTATGCATGCTCCATGTCTGGATTTGTATCCTCCAGCCCTCCCCCCTCTCTTTTTTTTTAACTTCTTCACCTCCTCTTTCTTCCCCTTTTTCTTAATGTGATTCTAGTTGTGGATAGTTGTTTCTTAAATGTGAGCTCCAGTTTTGCCATGATTTGTAAATGTTGCTTGTTGAACTGTGGTGAGCTCTTGCTTCTATTGTATTATATTGAAATCCAATAAAAGATATTTAAAATAATTAAAAAAAAATATCCATTGATAGAGTAGGATTCAAATAAGATCGAATGACTCCTGATGCAGGCCGAAACATGGCACCAAGTCATCTGATGATATTTTAAGGTATATTGAGTCCTGACACAGTTGATGCAATTAAAACAGTTGCAATTGTATCCACTGACCTCCAAGTATCTCTTTTGGGATTTATCGGAAGGCTATTTGTCCATCCCTACCTTCTTTTGCCTTGACTTTATACATAGGGTTGTTTTCTTCTTCTCTGTTGTGGCCTGTAATTGATAATCATACTTTGAAGCTTTTTCCAAGTTTTAAATATATCGGTATTATTATTGATCAGGAACTCACTTTCAAACCTCAGATAGCCAATTGCTTCTTTTTCCTTCGGTTCTGTGCATTTCACTCTTATTTCAATATCTCCTTTGAAAAAACTATTCTTTACTCTCTAATCACTACCCGTTTGGATTATTGTAATATAATTCACTCTGGTCTACCTAATACATCAGCCCAAAGGCTCCAAACAATACAAAACACAGCAATTCGAATCCTTTCGCATGCAAACCATTTCAATCCGTTTACCCCACTTTTTAAATTTCTTTTAATCATCATTGGTTACCGATTCCTTTCTGTATCGAGTTCAAACTTCTTCTCCTTCGGCATATAGCTTTACACTCTGGTGTCCCCTACTAACTTGTTTGTAATCATAGTACCTTATCCTCCCCCCCCCCCCCCCCCAAGATTACTAAGGTCCTTGAATGATCACCATCTGTGAACATCTGTGATACAAGATGCCAGTCTAGACTCCACAAGGCAAAATGCTTTTTATTATGTTTCACCAACCTTATTGGCAATTCAGAGACTCGCGTGCAATGACCCCATCCTTTTGTCTGTGGTTTTCTTTCTTTCTTGTTAAGAGTATTTGCTTTCCTATCATATTGGGCATTCTATATCTATTTTAATTTTAAATTCTAAATTGTAAACCGCTTTGTAATGTTTGCAAGAAAAATGATATATAAAGATAAGTAAACCATATCTATCAATATTCAAAGTGATTTAACCAGGAAAGAGAGCCTTCTGCCAGCCACTCCTGATATTCAGCAGCAGCTAACTGGACAGTGTCACTGAATATCAGCACTAACTGCCCCTGCACTATCCAGTTAGTCCATGGGTGGAGTTTGGATAGAGCTGGTATTTAATTGGTTAATGTCAATATTCAAAACGCTATTCAGTTAAGTAAGTGGCTAAAGTTAGGACAGCAAAAAGGCTGTCCTAGATTTAGCCACTGAGCTAACTGGGCATTGGTCTAAATATTGGCCGGAGCTGGGTTAACTTCTGGGTAGCAGCACCAGGGTTTCTGATGCTATCCTTTCCCACAATTCAGATCCACCTCCCTCACATCCCCAAAAACAGGAAGCCCCCACTCACTCCTGCCTGTTGTGACTCCAGCCTCAAAATGGCCACCGTGACCTCTAGTGGCAGTCATGTGGTACTCACTAGTACTGTCAGGCTGCCACTAGAGGTCATGGTAGCTATTTTGTGACAGGATCCATGACAGGTAGGTTAAGTGGGCATCACTCCTATTCACAGAACCCCCTAGACCAGGGGTAGGCAACTCCGGTCCTCGAGATCTGCAGGCAGGTCAGGTTTTCAGGATATCCACAAAGAATATGCAGGAGATAGATTTGCAGTGCTTGCAAATCTATCTTCTGCATATTCATTGTGGATATCCTGAAAACCTGACCTGCCTGCGGCTCTAGAGGACCAGAGTTGCCTACCCCTGCCCTAGACCACCAGGGTCTAGGTAGGCCCAGGGGAGCCTACATAAGGTGGGGGGTATCTGAATTGCAAGGGAGAGAAAGGGGACATGGAAGTGGTGAAGGCACTTGCTTCTCTTATGTGGACATGGCCCAGCATTGAATATCTGGGCCAAATTCTGCCCGTGCGGACTGTATTTTAAAAAAAAGTTGACAGCTGCAGGCTAAATATTGATTAGAAAATGACAGCAGATAAAGACCAAAGGCCTATCAAGACTGCCCAACTCTGTCTACTATCTCTCCCTCTCCCTTAGAGAACCTATGTGGTTGTTCCATGATTTCTTGAATTCAGATGCAGTGCAGTGTTAGTCTCCACCACCTCCACCAGGAGCCTGTTCCATGCATCCACCACCCTTACTGTAAAGAGGTATTTCCTTGGATTATTCCTGAATCTACCCCCCTTTCACCTTCATCCTATGCTTCCTCATTCTATAGCTTCCTTTCTATAGAAAGAAACTCACCTCCGGTGCATTTATACCACAGAGGTATTTAAACATCTCTATCATATCTCCCCTCTCCCACTTTTCTTGAATTTATACATATTGAGATCTTTAAGTCTGTCTCAATACAATTTATGATATTTATTTATTTACTTATTTATTTATTTATTGCATTTGTATCCCACATTTTCCCACCTATTTGTAGGCTCAATGTGGCTTACATAGTTTTGTTATGACATTATCATTCCAGGATTTCAGATACAATTAGTAGTATGCAGAGATTGAGTAAGGGAAGAAAGAGGAAGTGATTAGGCGGGTGAGTATAGAGGTGGGCTGTGTCAGCATTACCGCACCAACAGCCACTAGCGCAGCTATGTAAAAGGGGGATAAGTTCCTTGGACGTATGCCATCCAGACCCATAGCTTTGTCCACCTTTAGTTTAGCAAGCTCCTCACAAACACAGTCTTCTGAAAATCATTTAATATCTATCACACTTCCATTCCTATTTGTGTTTGTCTTCTGTAGTCCTAATCTTGGCTTTTCATCTGTGAACAGAGAACAGAAATATTTGTTAAGCAATTATTAAAATTAAACTCCTAATGCCAAAATAGGGGGGTGGAGGTTATTTTACACAATTAGGACAAATCAAAATAGCAGTTAAAAAAACAAACTATTAAAATAAGATGTTCAAGGTACATGAATATGATTTTTTTAATAGATTTTTCTTATCTTAAGAATTGTGTTTGTACCTAGGATTGTTCATCTGCTGAGTTCTAGTTTTTCTTTCTAACAAGCCCATAACCACATGTGTTGCTTTATAGGCAGCACCAGGTCACTTAACATCTCTAAAATTCTGGCAGTTTGTAGTTTTGTTTTCATACATTGAATGCCACAAAACTAATTCCTCAGCCTCTGCAATTAAATTTAGCAAATGCAAAAGTACAAGTGTGAATTTAGATTGGGAAAATGTGCAGGCCATCGCCTTTTCTTTTTTATAGCACAATGGACTTCTTGCGCAGAAATTAAATGATTCTTTTTCACCAAGCTTTCTGAATTTGATTATCTTTTTACTGTCCACATATTAGCAAGATTTTTCAGGCAATTTCCAGGTATCAGATCTAGAAAGGTTGTGATCAGAGGAAACACATTTTTATTTTAACAGAATTCTATTCAGTGCTTAGAGACTGCTCAACATACTGTTACCAGACTGAAAATGTTTCTGTACTTGCCAGGCACCAGCAGTAGGAAAAATCCAGGCAAAGTAGCTGAAAGGCTTAAAGTTAGGTTCAAACTCTCCCTATGCATATTGTAAACTGAGCTGCAACAGAAAATGAAATAGAAGGGTGAAAAATGCAAACTTTTAAACCTTCACCTCACAACAAAAGTATTCTACAGACTGCTAGGTACATCTTGCTCAGTTGCATAGCTAGGACTTAACTTTTAGCACCCTCTATAGAATTACCCCCATACTGTACAATTTTCTAGTAATCAGTTAAGTATTACCATAAAACATGTTTAATGTGAGAGGGCCAAGATCAGGAAGAAAAGCAGGAGTATACTTCATACCATCCGCCTGGTGAGCCATCCAGTGAGGGCTGTCAGCTTTTGAGTAGTTTAAAAGTTGCATGGGAAATGAAGTTGCACTGTATGTGAAGGCTAAGCAAAATGGCAAGCTTTACTTCTATGAAGAGAGGAGCACAGCTTGTGTCTTAGGGAGGCCTAAGAGAAAGACAGTGAAGAGAGTGAAAGTGTCATTTCAGGGAAGAGGAGAAGTTGTAGTGAAAAGACAGAAGAGAGAAAAAGATGTTCCATGACCAGCCCTGAGAATCCAAGTTCAGTGCAGTGTTATACTTTTTTCATAGGTGTTTATCTCCCACATAAAGATCGGTGATATTTATTTATTTATTTGTTACATTTGTATCCCACATTTTCCCACCTATTTGCAGGCTCAATGTGGCTTACATAGTACCGTAAAGGCATTCACCAATTCCAGTATGAGCAAATACAGTAATGGTGTGGTAGAATAAGGTTCGTGTGTACAGACACATTAGGGAATCATAGAGAGGAAGAGTTATTATACTGTATGTCCATTACAAGCTTTGGTTTTGTTGTGTTGCAGGGTACAGGCATTTAAGTTGGGTCAGTAGGTATGCCTTTTTGAACAAGTTAGTTTTTCATGATTTCCAGAAGTTTAGGTGATCATAAGTTGTTTTCACAGCTTTTGGTAATGCGTTCCATTGTTGTGTGCTTATGTAGGAAAAGCTGGATGCATAGGTTGATTTGTATTTGAGTCCTTTGCAGCTTGGGTAGTGGAGATTTAGGTAGGTTCGTGTTGATCCTGTTGTGTTTCTGGTTGGTCTGTCATGTATCCCGGGGCTTCGCCGTAGATAATTTTATGAACCAGGGTGCAGATTTTGAAAGCAATATGTTCTTTGATTGGGAGCCAGTGCAGTTTTTCTCGGAGGGGTTTGGCGCTTTCGAATCACGTTTTTCCAAATATAAGCCTGGCTGTCGTGTTTTGAGCGGTCTGAAGTTTCTTTATAATTTGTTCTTTGCATCCCGCATAAATTCCGTTGCAGTAGTCTACATGGCTTAGTACCGTTGATTGTATCAAGTTGCGAAATGTTTCCCTCAGGAAGAATGGTTTCACACGTTTGAGTTTCCACATTGAGTGGAACATTTTCTTTGTTGTAAATTTCACTTGGTTCTCTAGTGTGAGGTTACGGTCGATTGTAAAACCGATAATTTTCAGGCTGTCTGAGATAGGGAGGGTATAATCTGGGGTGTTTATGTTTGTGGGTTTATTCGTATTGTATTGGGATGAGAGGATAAGACAGTGTGTTTTTTCTGTGTTGAGTTTTAGTTGAAATGTGTTTGCCCATGAGTCCATGATATTCAAGCTGAGCTTGATTTCTTTGGTGATTTCTGTCAGAAATGAATTGTTGTTTTTTGCTTTTGGGGTTTGTTTTTTTTTTACTCATCCACTAAATTAACTTCTTAACCAAAATATCTTGGGTTTTGATTAGTTTGTGGAAAAGAGTGACAAAAGAGAGTGAAGGGGTGAGAAGACAACTCCTAACATAGGGCTTTGAAGAGTAATTCTTCCACCTACCCCTCAGGACCCATCATAAAATGAACTATCTCTAGACCTTGGTGCTACCACAAACCAGGAGTGCACCAAGGGGGTCTGTTACACTCCTTTGGCTAATGGGTTAGCAGTTTGGTAGTGGCAGATAATGCAGAATGTTTACGCTTATGTTTATTAAAATTGTTGATATCCTGCCACTACGGAAAACAGATCATAGCGGCTTACAATAAAATAATCATAAAATTCTTGGAAAAGAGCACCAAATAAGGTAGGACAGATAAAGACCAGTCATACAGCACAACTTAAGCACCCACAACCCACAATCAACTTTCCTCATTCCACATCCCGATCATTGAAACAATGCAGATCCATCGGAACCCCCCCAAAAAAATTTAGGAAGAACTCAAAGTTAACAGAAGACACACCAAAAGCCAGTTCAAAAAAGTGTGCTTTTAGGATGGCCTTTAATTTAGAGAAAGGTAGTTCAGAAGACCTAACACATTGAGGTAAATTATTCCAATGGAATGGTGATAAAAAGAAAAAAAGCAGAACTGTGGGTAGACTCGTAATAAATAAGTCTTGGAGAGGTGAGAACCAAGCAATGTGAATCAAGAGAAGGCAACAGATGGGGTGGTGTATAGGGAATTGTAACACAGGAAAGATAAGATGGAGAGCCGAGGTGTAAAGCCTTGTGATTAAGGCATAGAACCTTAAACCAATTTCTAAAGTGAATAGGTAGTCAGTGAAGACGAACGAAGAGAGGGGTGGTGTGATCCCAACACTTTGCTTTACATGAAAACCTTGCGGCAGAATTATGGAGAGTTTAGAGACGATTAAGGAGATAGGAAGAAATTCCACAATAGATAGTGTTACAATAGTCATTTCAAGAAAGAAATGACAAAAGCGTGAATACGGGTATGAAGAGTGAGAAAATCCACAAATTGACTGATAGAACGGATTCAGTGAATCCAGTCAAAGCCTTTTTTAATAACCTGAGATATTTGATGATCAAAAGCCAGTTTTGAATCAAAGAGAACCCCAAGGTACCAGAATGAGTTGACTGGGGAGATTTGAGTATTGAAGAGGTTAAGAGGTACAGATGGGGTGGGAAGTGAACTTGAGACCCAGCAGGCTATAGTTTTTGAAGGGTTAAGAACCATTTTGTGCCGGGTCAGCCAGCTTGAGAGAGATTGCAGGTATGACTGTAATGGTGACAAGACAGGGGATGAGAGCTGAAATCGTGTAAATCAAAAGAATATCATTGGCATATATGAAAACTTTTGTGTTCCATTCTTGAATAAGAACGGTCAGAGGATAAGAAATATATTAGACAATAGCGGGGATAAGACAGAACCCTAAAGGACACCACAGTCCAAAGGTATGGTAGATGAGACTGATGAAAGGGTAGATACTGAGAAACACTTATTAGAGAGATGAGGAAAACAATTAAGGGCAGAACCTGTTATCCCAATAGACTGAAGATGAGTCGGGAGACGAGAGTGATCAACTAAGTCGAAAGCTGCAGAGATCCAGAGATACAAGAAGCACAACTTTCCCTGCTTCAAGATCTGCAGGAAATCATTGGAGCCTGTGTCTGCTACAGGGAGAGTATGAGGGCATGTGGAGGCACCTGCTGAAAAACTCCCAGCATGTCCAGGAACACCACAGAGATCCAGAAGAGAGAACTGAAAGCACCTGAAGGAAGGGAGCCAGCACATCAAGAGATAAGAGCCCTCTTACCCCTCACTCCCCAGTTAAGAGTGGAGTCTAAAGAACAAATAAGCAGAGAGATTTTGTGTAGTCAGAAGAGGAACTTGGAGAAAGAGCAGAATCCAGACAGAAGAGCTTAAGCAGAGAGAAAGAGAACCCAGACAGAAGCAGAGAGTTGTGCTGCCTAGCCTGGAAAGGGAAAGCCTGAGTTGAACAGAAAGGGAAAGCCTCAGTTGAAGGTTTAATGCTGAAGTGAAGCAGCAAGAGAGGCTGTGACCTGTGGAATGCCTTTGGAAAGAGAACCAGGCCAACAGGATCTGCAGGAAAAAGGAAGCTAGCAAGAGCAATGCTCAGAGCTAAGGAGCTGAAACTATGCTGTGAGCTAAAGGTAAACACCAGCCAGAGAAAAATAGACAGCATGTGCAAGAAGAACCATATGGAAGAACAGACAGGGGAGTGAACTCCAAGTGACAGAAAGTGTAAGAGCTGTGAAATCACAGAGAAAGAACTTCAAACTGGAGAAAGAGAGAGAGAAGAGGAATTTTTATTTATTTATTTATTTATTTACTTATTGCATTTGTATCCCACATTATCCCACCTCCTTGCAGGCTCAATGTGGCTTACAATTCATCATGGATACTGGAAGTAGAAGAGAATATACATTTGGTTTTACAGAGGGTTTTGGGTTACTTGGTAGTGAAATACATGATAGTGTTAAAGCAAAAGATGATTAATATACCCAGAAATGTCTTATATCGTCTTTTGCTTTAACACTATCATTACAATTACACGTGCTGATCTTTGTGATATATCTTGTCGAAGAGATAGGTTTTCAGTAGTTTTCGGAAATTGGTCAGTTCATTGATGTAAATCCTGATGTTAGTCTGTTAGGACATCTGCTTCCAAGCAGATTAAGGGGCTCTTTTGCAAAGTGGTGATAAGCATTAACATGTGCTTACTGCACGCTAAAAAGGTACTACCGCAGGACATTCTCAGGCATCACACAGTAGTTCTGGGATTGGCACACACCAATCTCGCACTGAAAAATATAAAATATTTTTTAGCTCACGGAGCATGTTTGGAAGTGAAGAGTAGGTGTGCCCTGAGCTAATCGGGTAGCGTGGGTAAATTGCTGTGTGCTTCCCAATTAGTGTGGGGTTAGCGTGGGAGCCCTTACCACCTAGTAAATAGGCGGCAGTAAGGGCTCATGTGCTAATTGGGAAATTAGCACATGGCCATTAAAGAGAAAATAGAAATTGCAGCCCTTTTATTGCCACAATAAAAGTGGCTTCAGTGCGTTGGAAAACCATGCGCTACACATAGTGCAGGCCTCTTTTTAGCACTGCTTAGTAAAAGGGCCCCTTAGGTTTGGCAAACTGCTCCTATTGAGCAGCACTCCACTGGAGGGATTAGGGAGGATGCCCCCTTAATGCCCCAGTGGTTTTTGGCCTCCCCCCCCCAAAAGCCAAACTAGCGGGGAATAGTGATCTCTGTGACAGAGCTGGGAAAATACTCATTTATATTTCTAAAATGGCACAGATAAGTACGAATGTGCCGGCACAAACATGTTTATGTGCTGGTTTTCAACCCGTTGAATTTTCAATTTTTTTTCTAAAGTGAATATTGATGCCGTACACACTTTATTTTATTATTTTTATTTGTTACATTTGTATCGCACATTTTCCCACACATTTGTAGGCTCAATGTGGCTTACATAATACCGTGAAGGCATTCGCCAAGTCCAGTATGAGAATAGTACAAAATGTTATAGTGGGATCAAAATGATGGCTGAGGTATATTATATAGCCACTAGTTAAACCACACAAAAAGGCAAAACCACAATCTAAGTTTTATCAAAATACTAAATCCATGAACTCACAAAAAAAAGTAACTTTCAACTTTGTTATCCAAGTCAGTGGAACATTTCCCAACAAGGGCCTCTTGTTTCATGGACTCACTGCTTCAGAGGAATTCACTGTACCTCTTACTTTAGCCAACAGTTTCTGTAGGATTGAAGTAAATTACTACTACTACTACTACTACTTATCATTTCTATAGCGCTACCGGACATATGCAGCGCTTCACACTTGAACATGGAGAGACAGCACCTGCTCAATAGAGCTTACAATCTAATTATGACAGACAGGACAAGTAAGGGATAAGGGTTAGGACAGACAGGACATATCAGGGATAGGGGACAGTTGAAGGTTTAGGTTTAGGAGTTAAAAGCAGCATCAAAGAGGTGGGTTTTTAGCCTAGATTTGAAGATGGCCAGAGATGGCATTGGCCATAACACTTCATTAAGAAACATTTATAGGTCTCCTTGGTGCAACTTCACTTACTTCCAACTATAACATGTTTCATACAATTAGCATGCTTCAAAGATGGATACTGTGTTAAAGTCCCTCTTAGTTATTTTTGTGGCTCTTTCCTCCTGATTTAGGTAAAAAGAGTTATTGTGGTTGGATTTTAGCCTTTAGTATATACCTCTGTTTGCTTGTTGAGTGGCAACAGGGTTACTGTGCTCTTATCCCATTGGTGTTTAGCTGTTACTCTGTGTTCCCTGAGTGCAGTGTGCTCTCCCTAATGGATAAGATTAATATTACTGTAACCCTCCAGTTCCATTAAGTAGTTACACTTCTACCATTTACATCTTGTTATTTCATAAGTGGTGAGAGATACCTCGGGTGTGACTCACACCAGTATGAGGGAATCAGTAAGAATGTGATGTGTTCAGTTATTCATGTCTCTCTAACAGTGTTTCAAGTAACAAAGAAAAATAATATTTTAAAACTTCTCTCTGTTTCAGTTTTTTTGTTTGAGTACATGGAGTTTCCATTTTCTTTCCAATGTTCACTAGTGTTTCTACACTATCAGACGCAGTACAGCTAAAATCACACTACCAGATAAGTATTGACTAATATATTGTTGTTAATACTAAAATTATTTTTCTCTCTTAAACATGGATTCTTTCTTAAAGTCCTCTCTCCCTTTCCTCTCCTAGTTCAGGAATCCATGAATGCAGCAAAAAATGAATCCAGGAATTTCTTCAAATAAGTATATATGAATCAGATAAGCTTGTGAGGTATAATTTAATGTAATTCAGATCCAAGATATATTTTTAAATGTGCACACCAAGAACAGTAAGTGAGTGTTGGGAAAGTAACTTATATTCACCGGTCCTTCACTTTCTTGCATCTCTGATCCTCATTCTGATGGCTCTGGATCAGCTCTGGAATCCTTGGCCTCTCACCAACTATACTTTCTATAAACAAGACAATCAAAGAAACCTGTCTTCCTGTAATGTCTATGTTACTTGAGCAGACTCAGAGTTTCTCTAAATTCTGGATTCCTGTTTCTGTGTATCTAGCTACCCCAGAAAATAAAGCATAATTAGGTTGCCCTAGTTAACAACATACTTCAATTTCTTTCATTTATATCCTATTTATGCATCACTCATTACTCTCATTCAGTTTTCACCCATTCTCAGTTTTCACCCATTCTCAGCCAGTCCTCTTTGAGCAGTTATATCACTAATCTGGACATATGGTCATTAACTCAAATAAAGAATATCTGATAAGAGAAAAAACTTGTATGTGTGCAGTTTGAACAAAATACTGTTACAGTTACAGTTATTTTATTTATAGCCTGCTAAAGCCGACAAACCAGTTCTAAGTAAATTGCATAATTAAGATACTAGATAAAAGGTCTAGGATACAGCATAGGAGAGGATGCAATACCTGGGACATACAGTCAGGTTGTGCAACTGAGAATTGCTTTTCTTTAATAATCTGCAATTTTATTGACCCTAGTTCTAAAGATTGTGACTGGGTAAACCAGTCATGGCTTTGTGAGCAGGGGAAGATGAGGGTTAGCATGTGCAGGAAACCCAGTGACCAGTGGCATAGCTATTTTATTTATTTATTTATTTGTTTGTTGCATTTGTATCCCACATTTTCCCACCCATTTGCAGGCTCAATGTGGCTTAAAAAAAGGTTACGACACTCACATTAATGGAATAAGAATTACAGAATATAGATACAGATAAGGTGCATAAGAATATCATGGCAATCATATTAACGGAATAATAATTTCAGAATTGTTACAAATAAAGGTGCATAAGAATATCATGTAGGATTGGAAGTGGATAAATAGATAAAACATAACAGTGCCTTGCATCCCGCATATAAGGAATTACAATAGTCCAAATGGCTCAATACCAATGATTGCACTAGTTTGCAGAATGTCTCCCTTGGGAAGAAAGGTTTTACTCTTCTAAGCCTCCACATTGCATAGAACATTTTCTTAATAACATTTTTTACATGACTATCTAGATTAAGATTTCGATCAATTGTTACGCCTAGGAGTTTCAGGGTGTCTGCAACTGGAAGAGTGTGGTTTGGTGTGTTTATGTTGGTATAGTTGATTTTATTATACTGTGATGATAGTATTAGGCATTGTGTCTTTTCTGCATTAAGTTTTAGCTGGAATGCATCCACCCATGAGTTCATAATTTGGAAGCTGCGATTAATTTTATCTGCAATTTCTGATGTCATTTTTGAACGAAATATATATCGTCATATCATCAGCATAAATATATGGGTTAAAGTCTTGGTTGGATAGTGCTCTAGCCAATGGTAACATCATCAGGTTAAAGAGAATCGGTGAAAGCGGAGATCCTTGAGGCACACCACATTCAGGTCTCCATGGCGATGATATGATCGATTTAGATATTACCTGGTATGTTCTTGCCATTAGGAAACTATGAAACCAATTCAGTACATTTCCTCCTATTCCAAAATATTCTAGAATGTTTAATAGAATACCATGGTTAACCATGTCAAACGCACTGGACATGTCGAATTGTAAAAGAAGAACATTATTGCCAGTTGCAATAATTTGTTTGAATTTGGTCATGAGTGTTATAAGAACTGTTTCGGTGCTGTGATTAGCACGGAATCCAGATTGGGATGCGTGTAGTACTGAGAAATTGCTCAAGTAGTTGGTAAGTTGTTTAGTTACTAGACTTTCCATTAACTTGACTACTAGAGGGATGGATGCCACTGGATGATAATTAGTTATATCATCTAGCTTTTTCTTCTGGTCTTTGGGAATTGGTGTAAGTAGGATATTGCCTTTATCCGTTGGAAAGGATCCATGTTTATTTATTTGTAGCATTTATACCCCACTCTTTCCCGCTTGATAGCAGGTTCAGTGCGGCTTACATGGTATGGTACAAAGTAACACAGCGTTAATACAAAGTATGGAACAAAGTATCAGAGATGACGTGGAGGGGCATAATCGAACGAAAACATCTATCTCCATGGGCGTTTATCTCCGAGAACGGGTCCGTGAAGGAGCGGACCGAACCGTATTTTCGCAAAAAATAGACGTCCATGTTTTATTCGACAATTTGTGAGCTGGGCGTTTTTGTTTTTCAGCGATAATGGAAAATGAAAGCGCCCGGCTCAAAAACGAATAAATCCAAGGCATTTGTTCATGGGAGGGGCCAGGATTCGTAGTGCACTGGTCCCCCTCACATGCCAGGACACCAACCGGGCACCCTAGGGGGCACTTTTACAAAACAAAAAAGGTAAAAGAGCTCCCAGGTGCATAGCACCCTTCCCTTGTGTGTTGAGCCCCCCCAAATCCCCCTCAAAACCCACTGCCCACAAGTCTACACCATTACTATAGCCCTAAGGGGTGAAGGGGGCACCTACATGTGGGTACAGTGGGTTTGGGGGGGGATTGGGCGACTAAGCATTAAGCAGCACAGTTGTAACAGGTAGGGGGGGGATGGGCCTGGGTCCACCTGCCTGAAGTCCACTGCACCCCCTAACAACTGCTCCAGGGACCTGCATACTGCTGCCAGGGAGGTGGGTATGACATTTGAGGGTGAAAATAAAAAGTTGTGAAACATTATTTTTTGTGGTGGGAGGGGGTTAGTGACCACTGGGGGAGTCAGGGGAGGTCATCCCCAATTCCCTCTGGTGGTAATCTGGTCATTTAGGGCACTGTTTGGGGCCTTATTCGTGAAAAAACAGGGTCCAGGAAAAGTGCCCTAAATTCTAGCTACAAACGCATACTTTTTTTTCCATTATCAGCGAAAGGCGCCCATCTCTGTTCGGGTGATAACCATGCCCCAGTCCCGCCTTCACCATGCCTCCAACATGCCCCCGTCAACTTTGTACGCTTCCACGATGGAGTGCAGTTGAAAACGTCCAAGTTCTGCTTTCGATTATACCGCGTTATTCGTTTTTGTGAGATAAACGTCCATCTCCCGATTTAGGTCGGAACTTGGGCGTTTTTCTCGTTCGATTATAAGCAGGATAGTTACATAGGGTGTGGTACAAAGTATCACAGTGTTAATACAATGTAAGAGACAAAGTATCAGAGATGACATTGTTACATAGAGTAGGAAAATAAAAGAGATGTGGGGAAAGGATTGGTGTTTGGGTAATACTAGTGTTGTGGAGTTGGGTACAAGAGTTGGGATGGTTCATTTGGGTAGGCTTGTTTGAAGAGGTAAGTCTTCAGTAGTTTCCAGAAGGGTAGGTGTTCAATGGTTTTCCTGATATGTAGAGGTATTGCATTCCAGAGTTGGCTGCCTATAATAGAGAAGTTGGATGTGTAGTAGGTTTTGTATTTGAGGCCTTTGCATTTGGGAAGATGGAGATTGAGGTATGTTCGAGAAGATTTGAGCCAGTTCCTGGGTGGGAGATCGATCAGGTTGGACATGTAGCTTGGAGATTCACCATGGAGGATCTTGTGGATCATTGTGTGGGCTTTGAAGTTTATGTGTTCCTTGATGGGGAGCCAGTGCAGTTTTTCCCGTAACGGTGTCGCGCTTTCGAATTGTGATTTGCCAAAAATGAGTCTAGCTGGTGTGTTTTGGGCGGTTTGGAGTTTTTTCATAATTTGGGCTTTACAACCGATGAAGATGCTGTTGCAGTAATCGGCATGGGTGAGCACTGTGGATTGTACTAGATTGCGGAAAGTTTTCTGTGGGAGGAATGGTTTTACTCTTTTCAATACCCACATCATGTTGAACATCTTCTTCGTCGTGGCTTTTGCATGAGTTTCTAAAGTTAGGTGTTTGCCTAATGTTACTCCTAGGATTTTTAGATTGTCAGATTTAGGGATTGTAACGTCAGGGGTGGTCAGGGTGGTTGGGATCTGAGTAGCGTGTTGTGATGAAAGGATTAAGCATTGAGTTTTTTCTTTATTCATTTTCATCTTGAAAGCGTTGGCCCATGATGTTAGGATGCTCATGGTAGTGGTTATTTTCTCCGAGATTTCTGTAAGGTTGGATTGGAAAGGGATGAATATTGTGACGTCATCAGCATAGATGTAGGGATTTAGGCCATGTTTAGATAAGGATATTGCTAGAGGAATGATCATAAGGTTGAAAAGGATCGGGGATAGGGGTGAGCCTTGGGGGACTCCGCATTTTGATGACCATGCAGGTGATATTGATGAGGTTGTTTTGACCTGATAAGATCTGGTGGTGATAAAACTTTTTTCCACTTGATGATGTTTCCGCTGATCCCTAGTTTGTCCAGTTGTTGAAGCACGTGATTTAGGTAGGAGGTGAGATCTGCTGTGAAATGCTGGGGGGGCAAATTTTATTAAGTAGCTGGGACATGCATCCAGTTTACAGTGGGATTTGGCGAATTTGTTGATCATTTGGGCAACAGTATCTTCTGTTAATAAATAAAAATTTGTCCATATTCGGTCTGCTGGATATTCATTGATTGTTGGGTCTAAGCAGTCGATGAATTTTACATAGTCGGAGGAGTTAGTTGGTAAGGTGGATCTTAGTTTAATGATTTTCTCATTAAAGTAAGTAGCTAGATCATCTGCTGATGGGGTATCTATATTAGTTAAGGTGACTGGCGTGGTGTCTAGAAGATTATGTACAAATTGGAATAATTTGTGTAGGTCTTTAAAGTTTTGCCCTATTTTGGAATTGTAATATGACCTTTTAGATTGTCTGATGGTATATTTATATTTTCTTAACATTAGTTTCCATGCAGTGAAAGTTTGTTCGTTTGGCCTGGGCCCCCCAAATTGGCTCTGGAGCCCCCGGTTTGGCTGGCAGGGGTCCATGACCCCAAACCCTGCCAGCTGAAGCATTTATCTGTCCCGTGTTGGTCTCGCACTTGCTTCCTCTCCTATTTCCAGCATGCTCAGTTTCATTAAAACGAGCGTGCAGTGCACGGCACACTGAAAACAGGAGAGGAAGCAAGTGTGAGACCAGTGCGGGACAGATAAACGCTCCAGCTGGCGGGGGTTGGGGACCCCCAGCAGCAAAGGTACCTTGCGGCGGGGGGGGGGGTCGGAAGCAGCAGCGGTCGGAAGTGGCAGGGGAGGGGTTGGCAGCTGGGGGAGGTAGGCTAAAATATGCCCACCGCACTTTGGGCTCTGGCCCCCCTCCCACCGAGATCTGGCTACACCGCTGCAACAGACCCCAAGTTTCCCAGAAAAAGGTAGAAAGTCTTTCTTACCTTAAAGCTTCATGGTGCATGCAATGGGGAAAACTGCATGGTCAGGCTGTGCAGAAGTTGGGGGAAAAGGAAGCACATGCTAGTGCTTTACCTCAACAGGCAGCTCAGGGCAGGAATTAAAGCTTCTGGGAGAGGTAGTTCCAGCCCTCTTTCCTCTACAGGTCAGATGCTAGCCTCATTACTCTTAGGGCAGCTGTAGCAAGGGAGTGTGGCTACCAGCCTTTGCTCGGGAACAGGTTGTATATTAGAAGCCTGCAAGCAGACAGAAAGGGAGAGCCTGGTGTATGAATACTTATCCTGTCAGCAGAAGGCTGATCATACTAGGAAAAGAGGGAGACTGAAGCCAGTTAGACCCTTTGGAGGAGTACAGTGGGAGCCATACAGTAATGCAGGGACCTACAGGCAGATGTTCAGAAGCCCTGCACTGTTCCAAACAGCGCTCTAAAATAGATACAATAAGGGAGCAACGGTGAGATGTATACCTGTGAGCATTTATTTGAAGTCCACTGCATTGCCCCTTAAGGTGCCCCATTGCTCTCCTGGGATGTCTTGGGGACTAGCCTACTAAAAATGCTGGCCCCTCCTACATCCCAATGGCTTGATTTTCTACATTTTTCACTTGGAGGGGGTTTTTTTTCTTTCAAAAATGGTAAAAAAAATATATTTAATATCACTGTTAGGAGGGAATCCCCAGAGGTCGGATCAATTACCTTTATTAGGTAATCCTGACTTTAAGCCTGGGATAGAGAATGCTAGTTTCGACGTTGGGAGGCCAAGGGTTTGTTACACTTGAGTGATCTTATGGATTCAGAAGGGAAGTTGCTGACATGGTCTGCCTTGCAGGATAGTGGAAAGGTAGAACCCTGAGATCTTTTTGCATATAGGCAGGCAAATCATTATTTGATAAGCTTGAACCCATCGGACCCAAGGTTTTTATTACGGCACGGGTTACTGGAATTTTTTGAACCATCACAGGATAGGGGCATCTCGGTATCTAATTTACAAAAAGAGCTGGAGAAATTGCAGGGAGACCCAGATAGGGGAGAAATTCGGAATCGGTGGAGTAGGGATTTGGGAGTATTGCCAGATTCCCTCGATATTTGTAGATTAATTCGTCGGATCCCACCAGGTTCGGTTAATGCCAAATTGTGTGAATGTAACTTTAGAGTGTTGAATAGAGCATATTTTACCCAAGAAAGAGTCTTTAAGGCGGGAGGGACAGACTCTCCTACATGTCGGAAATGTCGCCGGGAAGTTAACTCTTTTATTCATGCGTTTTGGACTTGTCCAATTATACAAGCATTCTGGAGAAAAATGATAAATTACTTGGAGACATTGGGAGGAAGGCCAATCAAGGTGTCACCAGCAGGTTTTCTGCTACATACTGTAAATATGAAGACATGGGACCTCAAGATAGATCTTTTAAGCTTTTGATTCGTAAAGCGGGGATGGTGGGTAAACATATTATTTTGGGGGTGTAGATTGACGACCAGGCGCCTTCATACTGGCAATGGAGGAATAGATTCCATACTATGATGTTAATGGAGCTGCAATACACACGCTCTACTTACAAAAAGAAACAAAGGTTATTGGCTACTTGGGATAGTTATCTGCAGTCCATGTCACAAAGAGCTCGCAACCTTGTATTAAATTCTTTTTGAATTATATGCCATTCGAGGGTATACTTGTGGAAGGACTGGGTGATGGGAGGGGGAAAGGGATGGAGGGGTCCGGATCGCGCTCATGGACTTAATTATTGTGTATTTTATTTTATTTTTTTCTTTCCTTTTCTCGCCCTGTTGGGAATGCCGAGTCGGGGATGGGTGGGGACAGATGACTTTGGGTTAGTAGGTTATAGTGGTAAGTTTGGGGAGAGGTTAGCTCTACGGCACCTTGAAAGGTGTTAGGAAATGTTGGAGATGTTATAAGAAACCAAACATTCCCCTTCTTTCCACGTGTTAATGTTGAGTTAAGAGACATACACTTGAGGGATGGGTAGAGCTGGTACAAGATGGGAGAAGATAGGGATTGGCAGACCCGATGTATTGGAGGTATTTGTTTTAGGGTTTAATATAACTGGTTCTAATAGTGGAGAACATATTGTTTGGATGCAGTTTGGGGAGGGATGAGATCAGGTAGGGGGAGGGAGATAAAATATAAAACGTGGGACGATTACTCAACAGAATGCTGTAACTTACTGGATGTTTTGCAAATTGTTGAATGGTTGCTGCTGAAGTCTGTGACTGATTTGTCCAATAAAAAGATTTAAACATAAAAAAATTAGCACATGCATATGTACCACCAGCCATTTTCTAGACAGTAAGGTCTCACACATACTCCTGTGCTAATCAGTTAGCATGCAGTAATGTTGTTGTGCTGATTAGTGCAGGAAGGCCCAATGTTCGCCCTCTGAAATGCCCCCCTAAAATTTTTTTTTAATATTTTTACAATGTGGTCAGCGCATGCAGATTTGGCACTCACAATAGGATCAAAAACAAAGCATGTGATGGTCCAGGAAAGGAGGAGAATACCAAGGGTTCACATAAACGTTTCTTGAGGAATGACCCTACTTGGCCGAGTTTCGGCAATGGCCTTCATCGGGAGTCTACAGGCATGATTTTAAAAAACAATTAAAATCATATATAAAATAAAACAATATCTGTATAACAAAACAAATTTATCCTCCCTCCTTTCCTGGACCACCACCACTGTTGCTTTTGGACCTTTGGTTGACTTTGGAGGAGGTTTCTCATTTTCTTTTTCCACTTACCATAGGATGCCTGAATGTGTCCTATGTTACATCATTTTAAACTGCATTATGTGCATGTTAGCGCCTAATGCAGCATAGTAAAAAGGCCCCTAAATTTCTAAAAACTAGCTTCTACTCTCAGATGTACATGGGAGAGTGTTCCAAAGTGCAGGGGCAAATTTGTTTTTAAATGCTGAATTACATGTAGCTTCTAATTCAGCCATTAATGAACTCGGTAGAACTAATCGATAATCATTCAGGGGTCCTTTTACTAAGGTGCGCTGAAAAATGGCCTGCGGTAGTGTAGGCATGGGTTCTAGGCGCGTGCAGATCCATTTTTCAGCACATCTGTTAAAAAATGCCTTTTTTATTTTTGCCGAAAATGGACGTGCAGCAAAATGAAAATTGCCACGCGTCCATTTTGAGTCTGAGACCTTACCACCAGCCATTGACCTAGTCTCACATGGTAACTGGGTGGTAATGACCTACACGCATCAAATGCCACTTGGTACATGTCCAATATGCACGTCTGAAAATAAAACTTATTTTTCGGACGCACTTATCGGACACACACCAAAAATGAAATTACCACAAGAGCCACGTGGTAGCCAGGCGCTAACTCCATTTTGGCACATATTGGTTGCACGTAGACGCTTACATGGCTTAGTAAAAGAGCCCCTCAAAGACCTAAGAATCTGTGTTGAAATATATGGAATAACCTTTTCTGCTACATAAGAGGAAAGACCAACTCAAAATGCTTTAAAATTCATGGCCAAAACTTTGAATTTTATTCTGTGTAGCCCAATCCTGTTTTTATGCTTGAGCCAGAAATCTAATAGCAGTATTTTGTAATGATTTTCAGATTTCCCTTAGTAATACATTATAAATTGAATTACAATAGTCTAGTCGTGAAACAAAGATTGCCCGAAGCAAGGAGTGTAGGGTTGAGTCATTAAAATAATATCTAGTAGAATGAAGCTATCATGAAAGAGAAAGCCTGATTTAAGCACATCAGATATTTGAAAGTCAAAAAGGTTTGTGGGTCTAATTACCCAAACATTTGAAACATAAAACTGGAACAATCCGAACACCAAACAAAATTAGAATTATAGATGGACAAGTAGGGTGACCTGTAATCCAGCAAACTGGTGTCTTATCTAGATTTAATACTAACTGATGATTTTTCAACCATCTCTCTACTAGATGTAAACAGCCTTGCAATGGAGCAAGAGTAATTTTATCAAGATCAACATGACATAATAACAATGTATGACTGTACCAAGGTATTATTCGGTACATAGGCAAGTCAATTAACCCTCCATTGCCCCATGTATGCCGCATTGAGCCTGCCATGAGTGGGAAAGCGCGGGGTACAAATGTAACAAAAAAAATAGTTCTAATTGTACTACAAAATGTCCTTAGGAAGGCAGATATCAGACAGTCTGTGAATAATAAAAAAGAAATATTCTGTGGAAGAACAGATTAAATCAAAAGTGTGCAACTCTGAGACAGTACAAAATGTGTGAGGTGGTGTGTGAGTATGAGAGCTTTGATGTTAGGGAGCAAGAGGAAGAACTGTACCAGTAGGAGGTATCAACATCCCAAAACTGATTTGGTTCACACTTGAAATGAACAGGTGTCCACTAACACAAACTGGGATCAATAAGTTTGAATAAAGTCCAGTTATCATCCAGTGGTGTCACCCATGTGAAATGGTCCAGAAGATACATTAGCGTATTATCAAACTGCACACTAGTGTTGACAGCAGGGTAAATAACAGTAAGTTATGGAGTCAAAATACAGATAGAGCATCCTTGTCACCCTAGTAATGAAGAGACTGGAACACTCACTGTCCACCAACCAAGATGAGCTATAGTAAATTTAGGGAGTCTTTTACTAAAGATTAGCTCGAGTTATCTGCAGCAGGGCCCATTTTATTCCTATAGGCCTTGCTGCAGATAGCTCAAGCTAACTTTTAGTAAAAGACCCCCTTAGGCAACTTGTGCTAACCATCTGGACAAGGGATGGTGGCCAGTGACCTAATTTAGCTATGATCAAAATTTCTTTTAAGATAGTAATAACGAAGCACCACTATATCAATTGTATTAAGGGCACCAAATGCAGTTCCTGTGCCACCTAAAACTGTATCAAGTAATTTATGCTTCTGTCAAAATTGCTTAGCTTGGGGTATAACTGACTACGTGTCAAACCAAGTATGTGGTTAGTGACAAACTGAGGCAATTTAGATATTTTTGAGTGGCTAAAAACAATTTAGAAAATAGGTGCCAGGTAAGAAAGTGGTATTCCACATCATATAAAACATCATTTGGTGCATCACATTTAACCTGAATGGGATGTCCTTCCTGAAAGGGATTGATATCAAAAAGATAGAATGTAGGAGGAACAGAAGTGATGGTAGGTAAGCAAGGTGCATCGAAAAACAAAGAGGTCTCAGTGATATGCTGTTGATTACTCTAGACACATCTATAAATAATCTTCTAGGTACCTCTATCTTGACTGGAGATATTGTAAAAGATCAAAAGAGAAAGGCCTAGAAAATAATTCTCTGGGGTTGCTTTCAATTGTTGTGCTCTTTCTAGAAAAATTGAAACTGGTGGTGTTCACTGTACTTGAATTATATTTAAGGAATGGAACACAGGCTTTTCCTGAAACTCAGGATGAGAAGGCCTTTTTTTTCAAGGAAAGGTGAGGGTTATTTCTTAATAATGATATACTCCATCTGTGAAGTTAGCCCTACCAATCATACATATTCTGACAATAGTTCCTGTAATAAGACTTAGGAAAAAGAGAACAGACACAGTAACAAATGGAAACCAAGACATTATAAAAGCAAGCAGTAATGAAACTAAATAAAATTATACTGCTTATTTATTTATTGCATTTGATATACACCGAGGCCCTCTCGCAGACATACAGTACTATGAAACAAATGAAATAATGCTCACTATTTACTTATATAAATATTAAAAACATGTGTATTAGATAGAACCCAACTATGCAGCAGAAGTAAATTTTGTAGTTACCTGTGCAGTGCTGACCATGGCAACTTACCATTGCTCGCCGATGGCGGTGATACCGAGGTGTAATTTTCAGGAAGTGGCAGGTAGATAGGCTAGAAAATTGAGCTGTGTGATCACACATGAAACCGTGATGGAAGCAGTGTATGAGTGAGCTCTTTGGTAGACAATGACCTTTTACACAAAATGCAATGTAGATTCTTACTTGGAATACATATCCAACAATTTGAGATCTTAAAACAGGTATAGCTACAACTGATAGCTGTCTAAAGTGGGATGCACCAACATTACTCTGGAGCATTTGCTTTGGGGCTGTTTAAAAATTCAAACATTCTAGGAGAGGATTGATGGATGTTTGATCAGTCTAGTTAAACATGGCCCACCCCATAATGATCAAAGCTATAGTTTGAGGATTTCAGAAAACTTTCTGATGTGGGTGATGGACCTTACTTTAATAGTGTGAAAGGCCTGCTTGTTGGCACATAAGTGCATACTAATTCAGTGGAAATAAAACAAAGAAAAGAGGATGATACCTTTTTTATTAGACTGATCTGATCTTGAGTTTCTGATCTGAAGAAGAAGGTATTGCCTTTGAAAGCTAATGAAAAAATGTATTATGTTAGTTTAATTTTAAAAAAAAAAGTATAATCTCATTTTCTTTTCTTGTCTTTGTTTTATTTCTATTTATTACCTTTAAACATGGCCTACCACAGCTACCACACCACTTAATTCAGTGGAGAAAGCTTGATCCACTAGATTTAAGTCTATGGCAAATATAATGTTTCAAATGGTGATGTTGAACAAAATGGGTGTGGATGAGAAGAATGTGACCAATGGGGAAAGTTTTCTAAATGAATGGGAAACATTTTGGAACTCACTAGCACATGATACTAGAAGCTGTTTGTTAAATATCTAGGGCTCCTGTTGATTCACTGGAACTTTGTATGTTGGTCCTCTGGCTTGGGTCAAGACAAGTTACTGTGCTTGTGTTGCTCATAACAGTGTGAAGGAATATGGGGGGGGGGGGGGTTCCTTTCTTTTTGTTTTGTGTTTTATTATTTTTTAGAGGCTGGGGCATGAAAGAGCTAGCATGCCCCAGTTTTCTTGTATTTAAGTGAATTTAATACAAAATAGTATAAAAACAAATTATAGTGGAAAGATACAGGCGCATTTTCACTCCACATGCTGATACTACCAAAAATACAGCTACGGGTTATATCAGTCAGTGAGCAATCTGCATTAACTGTGTTCCTCTGGTCCTGCTGTACTAGACTGCTCAATCAGTATTCTACTGTGGTTAATATTCATTGGTAAACCCTTCACTGGGACAGCAGAAACCACTTTCCCTCTTTTTAAACTTTCATCTGGTAATTTCATGCTAGAAACACTGGAGCCTGGAATACGTCCCTGTTTCCCACTCCCACTTACTCTGTGTTGAGCCTTTGCCCTTCCAGTCAGGCATGTTGACAGCATAAGTAATGAGGTGCACTGTCTCAAATAGACTACAGAAAAAAATGATCTTTTATATCATATTCTTAAGTCTTCTTTTTTTTTTTTTTTTTTATTTATGCTTTAATAATATTACACAAGCAATAAACTTGTTACATGCAATACAGGAATCAAAAGAGATCAGATAAAAGAACCAATATATACACTTTCACAGAGATTAATCAGCGGAAAAACAAAATACTTCACTTTTGTCCCTTCCTTAGACCACAAACATGAGGGGGAGTGGGGGATAAATCAGGGAGATCATATTAAGAAAAGGAAAAAAAAGAAGAAAGGCTTTATGCCCACCTATTATTTCTTAAGCCTTATTGGTGTTATAGCTCTGATACCCTTTTCAGGTCTATGAAAGTTCTTAATTGATCTGGTATAAAGAAAACATACTTAACTCCCAGATATTTCACTATACATTTACATGGGTATGCTAGCAAAAAAGTTGCCCGATTCTTAAATCTTCTACCATTATCTTCTTTCTCAGTCATCAAACTGGAGAAATTTCTCTCCATCCCCTTAACTGGGAATGGAATTTCCACTGCCTAAGATCAGCCATACCTGATGAATAAGACTGGCTAGTCTCGGCCCTGCACTTCCTGTCTTTGCCTTCTCTTAGGCTAGTGCTGTTTTTCTGCAGTTATTTGTCCTGATAAGCAAAGTACACTACACAGCTGTCAGTTAACTTTAGTGTTTTTTAAATCTATTTTTATTTTACTCCAGTGCATTTCAAATTCAAACATAAAAACATAGAAAAAGGTAAGCAGATGAAGACTGTATGGCCTACCAGTTTGCCCATCCATGTCATCTACTCTCCCTATCGCTCCCTTAGAGTTCCTTTGTACTTGTCCCAAGCTCTCTTGAAATCAGATACTGTTTTCGTCTCCACCACTTACACCAGGAGGCCATTCCATGAATTAACCACCCTTTCCTGAGGTAATATTTTGTCAGGTTACTTCTGAGTCTATCCCCTTTCACCTTCATCTTATGCCCCCTCGTTCCAGAGCTTCCTTTCAATTAAAAGAGACTCTCTTCCTGTGCATTTCTGCCGCATAGGTATTTAAATGTCTCTATCATATCTCCCCTCTCCTGCCTTTCTTCCAAAGTATATAGATTGAGATCTTCAAATTTGTCCCCATATGCTTTATGATGAAGACCACTGACCATTTTAGTAGCTGCCTTCTGGACCAACTCCATCCTGTATATGTGTTTTTGAAGGTGTGGTCTCCAGAATTGTACTTTATATTCTAAATGAGATTTCAGCAAAGTCTTATACAAGCACATCATCGCCTCCTTTTTCCTACTAGCCATTCCTCTCCCTATGCATACAAGCATTCTTCTAGCTTTCGCCATCGCCTTTTCTATCTGTTTGGCCACCTTAAGATCATCACATACAATCACACACAAGTACCGCTCCTCTTTCATGCACAAAAGTTCTTCACTCCCTAAACTGTACCGTTTTAAAACATTAAATCTAAGCTGCCAAATTCCAGAACATTCCTCTAGCTTCACTAAGTCTTTCCTCATGATATCCACATCATCAGGGGTTTCTACCCTATTGCAGATTTTGGTATCATCTGCAAAGAGGCAAACTTTACCAGATAGCCCTTCAGCAATATCACTTACAAAAAGGTTAAAAAGAACCAGCCGAAGAACCAAACCTTGTAGCACACCACTGGTAACATCCTTTTCCTCAGAAAGAGCTCCATTTACCATTACCCTTTGTCACCTTCCACTCATCCAGTTGCTAACCCAGTCAGTCACTTTATGGCCAATACCAAGGGCACTCAGATTAATAGTCGTTTATGTGGAGCCCTGTCAAAGACTTTACTAAAAAACTAAACAGTGGCGTAGGAAGGGGGTGGGGCGGTCCGCCCCGGGTGCACGCCGCTGGGGGGTGTCGGCACCTCGCTGGTTCCTTGCTCTCTCTGCCCTGGAACAGGTTACTTCCTGTTCCAGGGCAGAGAGAGCAAGGAACCAGCGAGGCGCCGACACCCCCCAGCGGCATGCATTCGGCGGATTGGCCCTCCCGCCCGCCCCCTCACCACCTTCCAGGTATGTTCTCGCAGGGGGGGGGGTTGCGCTACGGAGGGGGGAGGGTGCATTGCACTGCACCCGGGGGGGGGTGCGCAGTGGCGACCCGCCCCGGGTGTCAGCTGCCCTCACGACGCCACTGAAACAAAATATACCACATCTAGCGCTCTCCCTTGATCCAACTCTCTGGTCGCCCAGTCAAAGAAGTTAATCTGATTTGTCTGACAAGACCTGTCTCTAGTGAAACTATGCTGCCTCAGGTCCTGTAATCCATTGGATTTCAAAACTTTACTATTCTCTGTTTTAAAAACATTTCCATTCATTTACTTACCACAGAAGTCAGACTTCCCAGCATGTAGTTCCCAACCTCTTCCTTAAAGTAAAATAGTCACAAGTAATACCTTTTATTAAACTTAGATATTAGATATGTATTGTATGTCAAAGAATAAAGTGACTGCTCAAACTGTCTGAGAGCTTGATGGCTAAACAGTGAAGTTGGAAGGAAAGTACATTTCTACAGAATAGGTAGCCAGAACCTTTGGGTAACAGAAAAGCACCAGTCCCAAGGTCCAATTTCCAAGCACTAATGGCAACCTGTCATTCAGAATTTGTCCAACCTTGAATTGAGGCACCTATATATTCTAACATTTTTATCTATGAACATGCAAAAGAACATAGTCATAATTATCAGCAAAAGACATAAGCAAACATATATTAACCAATTTATACTATTCAAAAAATGTTATCAATTATTAAACACTGCTATTTCCATCCATGGGAAACCCCAAAATGAAATGGTCACATTAGTGAAGTAATATCTGGCGACTAGACTTTGCATCATAGGTGTCAATGATCTGCTCAGGGTTAATATCATCAACAAGATCACTTTCAATGTTCAGTAAACATACAGCTGTCAGTCTTTCCTGACCCATTGTGGATCTCAGCCAGTTTCGTACATGTTGCATTGCAGAAAAGGATCTCTCACAGGTAGCTGTACCAACAGGAAGAGTAAGTGCCAGTTTCAAAAGCTTTGTAAAATTAGGATAAAAAGGTGTTTAAGCAGCTACTTTCAGAGTTTCTAGAGTGATTTCTTTGTTTGGTAAGTCAATTTTTATCAATCTCTGTGTGAACAAGTTTCATATTGATAGAAAGAGCACTTGCATATTTACTGAGTAGCCCATTGCTGCCTTCCAAATCACATTTCAGAACTGCATCAACACTTTTTGCGATTTCCTTTGAATTTTTTTTTTTAGTTATATTTGTACCCCGTGCTTTCCCACTCATGGCAGGCTCAATGCGGCTTACATATACAGGTACTTATTTGTACCTGGGGTAATGGAGGGTTAAGTGACTTGCCCAGAGTCACAAGGAGCTGTGCCTGAAGTGGGAATTGAACTCAGTTCCTCAGCTCCCCAGGACTAGAGTCCACCACCCTAACCACTAGGCCACTCGGTGAAAACCTGCTACTACATTCTCCTAACAGTGTATCCAGCACAGAAAAATACAGTTGTCTTTCCCATTTTTCTTTCATATTCTCATTTTCACTCAACGACTCCAAGAGATATTCTTGTTGTCCAAGTGTGCTTGTAATAAACGAACATTCTATTGAAGCTGTTCTTTCCCCAGTTCTTGACTGTCATTGTTTGTATGTGTGATCTTCATTTCTATCAGGAACATCATGCAGCTCACAGAAGTTTTGGATCTCCTCCCAAATATCAGTCCACTTAGCATCTGATCACATATTCTGCAACACATCAATGGTTCTCTGCAGTACACTAGAGGCTAGAGAAAGTGTATCTTCTGCCTTGTGTGTGCTTTGTGTGTGACAGGAATTGTACTAAGTACATGGTAAAAAATAGAATCAAGCACACATAAAATTCTAACTTGCGCAGTTTTCAACAAACCTGATGCTTCAATTAATCTATAGTATGGAGGCTCCGACAGTCCCAATAAAGTGCTGAGAAGTGTTCCCAGTGAGTTTTTAACAGCAGATACATTTTTCCATCGACAGGATCATCTTGTGTCATTCAAACTGGACAATTCTAATTTGACACCAAGCATCTTCTGGGCCTCTAGGTAAGCATGGTGTGTACCAGGCTGTGAAAAAATGTGAACAAGCTTTCCAGAGTGTAAAAAAAATCCTGTTGCTGCTCGGTTTACTTTGCAGGCCTCTACTAAAACCAAATTCAATTTATGGGCCATGCAGTGTATATATATAGCTGTGGAGTGATCTTGCAGTATTTTTTGCTGCACTGTGCTACAATTGGCAAATCTGCAATTCCTGATACTTGTAAGAATTGTTTAATGTGCTGATAGATGGCATTAGTATCTCTCGCTCAGAACAATCAATAAATCCCAAAAAGCGTTCTTTTATTTCTAGATTTTCTGTATATCTCACACACACTGTCATTACTTCTTGCTTGAAACTGCGTGCTTCATCAACAAGAAGAGTAAAGAACCCAATTTCCTGCACTTTCTGAATGATTTTAGCTTTTACAAAATCTGCTGCAATCTGTAGTAGCTCATTTTGCGTTCTGTGGTTCACTCGATTAAAAAAAAACCCTTCAATTTTCTTGCAAATGCTTCCTAAGTGCAATGGTTGTGCAATTGATTTTAAGGCAAATTAAAATGCCATTGAAGTAGTCAACTACTTTTGCAGTAGTTGTCTCATATAGTTAACAAGAAAAATATAGTTAGCCAGGTAGTTAAACTACTTTTTTTAGTAAAGTAACTATAGTTAAAGTTATACTACTTTATAAGTAGTTGGCGCCCAGCACTGGTATCACAAAACAGTTACATCTGACCAGGAGCATTCACGATCACGTTAGATACATCTAGTATACCATGTGCAAGGGGGGGGTGTCCCTGTTTCAGGGTAGTCCATCAACAGATTCACGCCCAAGGTCCCTACAGAAGCATGAGCATAAGTGTTTGCTTTTCCTTAGGAGACATTACCACTGTAAGGAACTTGCTTTCACAGTGTTCCTTCTTTCTGTGCCTTTAAGAGTATTGAGATTTTGGACCACTGAGGCAGGCATTGTTACGCCGAAACATGGCCCGTGTCAGGTCTTCCAGAATAAAAGGACTCGTTTGTCTCAGTCTTGAAGGCCCAGTTGTGCTTCTTTCTTTGGAGCTCCCCTCAAGGTCCTGCTAAAGAGGTCACTCAGAAATAGAAACAGTGTGCTCCAACTCACTTTATCGAAGACAAGTGCAACCCAAACACTGCTTTGAGGTATTCCTTCTGTCCAGAGGTTGTACAGCATTAATTAAATACTATAGAGCTGTACATACATCATTTATCTGTTTCTGTGATCCCTTTCAAAATTTGCTAGTCCTTTGGGCCAAGGGTTTCCCAGGTGCAAGGCAGACCTAACAGTCTTAGTCTATCTTCTCAGGGATCCCTCTCCACAGATCTTTCCAGACAAGAATTATCTTACAAACTATACCTCCTCTAGTAGTTCAGATCCTGACTAGGGCTTCTCTCTCCTTGTCTCTTTGCATTTGAGGATTAAGCCAGGACCGGTGCTAGAGTCTCTGACGTCCCCCCTGCAAAGAAGAGCAAAGCGGAGATGGAGTAGCGACATAGGGCAGGAATGTGGGATTCTTTCCTGCCCCCATAGCTGCAGAGGCCACCACACCACCAGGGCAGCCTTCAAGGATCAAGGTAGGTCTTGGGAGGGCTATAGTGTGTGGCAGCAGTGGCCAGTGGTGTGTAGCGCACGGGTAAGCATGGCAGTTTCTGGTGCCCCTCGAATGTTGGCACCTCCCTGCCATGCATAACCTGCTTACCACTTTCTGCCAGCCCTGAGTTAAGCTTCTTCTCTACTCCTTAATTCAATAATAAGCAGAGGGGTGGGTAAAACCTCCATCTTTTACATTTAGTTCACACTAGAAACAAACTCAAAAAACCCAAGGAAGGCTTCACACTGGACATAAACTAAATAGGCCCAAAGCCTGAGTTCTAAGCACACACAGTCCACCAGCAAAAATACTCGACACCAAACCCGTACACTCTAGGGTTCTCGGACTTAAATATGGGTGAGATGGAACCATTGTAGCCATCCCATAAGGAGGTTGTATTAATAATGGTTCACACCTTCCCTCTTTACTGAGTTGGTATGGTCCTCAATGCAGGAGCATATTTTATTTATTTATTTATTTATTTATTTATTTATTTATTTATTTATTTATTTATTTGCTGCATTTGTAGCCCACATTTTCCCACCTATTTGCAGGCTCAATGTGTCTTATATTGTTCCGTCATGGCGATCGCCATTCCGGAGTGAGAGATACAAGTGGTATTACATAAAGATCATGAGTGACATAGTAGATTAAGCAATCAAGTATAAAGAGTTAATATTCGTAATAAGAGATAAAGTGGTATTGCGTTAAAGTTCATAGGATGGATCGTTGCAGTAAGCCTTGTCGAAGAGGCAGGTCTTCAGTGATTTCCGAAAGTTGGTTAGGTCGCGCATTTTTTTCACGTCGAGTGGTATTTGGCTAGTGAGGGTCCTGAAAGCATCTTTACAACCTCCCCCACCCCCAACTTTTTTCCAAATTGGGTACACAGTCACAAAGTTACAAACAAAAACATCAGCAAACTTACATTGTATAAATTACATAAAAACATTTCTTGGACAGCATTATCCACCCATTTCTATTCATGGGCAAAGCCTTATCACAAACAGGACTGGCACCAGGTACTGAAACTAACTTGCATAGGTGACACCCGATCCTTTAACATATTACATTAAATAGATTACTTGAACTCACTTACTATCACTCCATTTATCAAATAATTGATAATATACTTTAGCTATAATCTATAAGAAACAAACCATGGTTACCTCATTAACTGCTTGCATATGTGAAAAACAGCTGTTTTCTATAATTAAATATCTGTACGTAAATGCTCGGTTGAGCAAATAAGATAATGGAAGAATATTACACCTGATAATGCAAGGACATTAAACAATAAATACTGCTTCTCTGATCTTTCTGCCAGTACCATATTGCTACCTTCTAATATGGCCCCTGCATCTCATGAACATACCATCTTTCATGTCAAAATGCAGAATCGCCTCCATCACCTAAATGATTAATAACATTTTAAGAAAGGACTTTTCTATGGCACCAGAACTCTCAGTGCTGAGTGATGGGGTATCCTCCTGCCGTTCCTTGGATACCAAAAATTCATGAACTGTTTATATCTTCACTTTTTCTGTAGGAATTAAGGTTAGAATCTTGTACTTTAATTCTTCTCCTTCAACCTGCAACAAAAATGCAATTAATACACTCATGGAATGCATTTCATTCATTCTTTCTCTCTTTAAACAAGACAGAAACAGGTAGTGAAAGGCATTCATTACACACTTCACTGCTCTGGCCAGTAACAGGGCACTGCATCATCTCACCTTCAGAAATCAACACACACTAGCTTGGTAATATAACATGTACTGGATTCTGACTTAAATGAAGGGGAATGGGGGGGTGGGGTAAGGGTGGGATATTGGAGGGGAGGGTTGGGGGGAGTTGATGGGGAGGGAGGGGAAGGTTACAGTAAAACATTCTTTGTTCTCGTAGATATTGTTGATATCTGTAAAGAACTCGTTTTGTATTTTCCCATGATAACACTGTCTAGTGGTTCATGTACAGGTTATTTGGTCTTTAATAAAAAAGATAAACCATAACATGTACTGGAGGGGACTGCAAATTAGCATGCCTCTGTTTTCCCGCTCTAGACACCAGGTGTTTTTCTCCTCAACCCATGCCCTGTGATTTGCCATGATCTATTGACAGTATCATTCAAACCAGGAGACATCCACACTCCAGCTGAATGAACCTCAAGAGTCATGTACCATTAATACATTAATACAGTGCATTAACAGTCTTCCTTTTCACAGCACTCTCTCTTGGAATATGCCCTGGGCTAGGAACATTTCACTCCCCTGGCAGATCACATAATCTGTGAAAGCCAAAAATATTAAAAGAATCCCATCTGGGGAATCATAGACACTTCAGTTTCTAGAACTGAAACACCAATTAAGTTCTCAGGCAAAAATGCTATCCTGAGTTAGGCAGCTAGCAGCAACCTGCAAGTTAAAATATATTATGTTGGCAGTTACATAATCCAAATAGTTGGGCCACTACATTTTGTGTGTGTTTTTTTAAATATATATTTTAAACTAGGTCCCACAGGTAAATTTACTAGTGAGAGGACAGCCCAAGGGTAGCCGCCACCCTGGAGCAGCCAAAGCCAGACATGAGCGAAATGTGGACCCAGATCCGTGCTGTGAAGTAGGAGCAGTTCCCAGTACCAGCAAAGAGGAGCCAGAAAGGATGAAAGTGGCGGAACCAAGCAGCCCAAAAGGGAATTGGGGAGCTGGAGAGCTGAGATCGGCCCTTACATCACCTGTGGACTGAGGGAAAGAATGGCAGAGCACCTCGAATATCAGCACACCTTTGACCCCGCCGAACTAGGGCGACAGCTCGGAGTGTCTATTGAGTCCACTCCAAGGGGAAGGACGGGAATAAGTAGAGTCCCCGTGACAGACCAGGAGAGTCCTGATGGGGGCTGCCAGAAGCCAGCAGAACTGCTGGAGCTGTACCGGGAGAAGTTACGCCACAGGGGCCAAGAACTTCCTGAACCTCATAGAGACTGAGTTGGACAACCGTGGAGAGTCCTGAGGGTCATGGTGACAGGCCTTCCATGGCTGGACATTTTGCTTCACTACCTCTGCCTGGCCATGGGGGTGGTGGTTGCATCTGTTCCTGTGGAGATGTCTTCCAATTGGATTGTGCAGTGTGTGGAGGTAGATCATCTGCTACATGTTGCCCACATGGTTCAGGAGCAGCCGAGAGCAGGGCCGGTCAAACCCAGTAAGCGGGGTAAGCACTGCAGGGGGGCGCCTGCCTTCAAGGGCACCGCTGCGGTGCTGTACCACCATACCACGCCGCCCTTGGGGGTTTAAATCTTTTATTTACCTCTGTCCCAGCATCCGCGTCATTTCAAAGCCCTGCCCGTCTCTAGCCTTCCCTCCCTTCGTGGGGCAGGGTGGGAGAAGAGAGAAAGGATATGGGGGGGCGCCAACTGATAGTCTGGAGGGGGGCGCCAGAGACCCTAGAACCGGCCCTGGCCGAGAGAAACAGAGGGACCCTCTTGGGTCAAAGACGAAGATGAAGCAGAGGAGTGGCTGAATACCCCTTTGCCTCCCAAATACCTGACCAGCCCCTGGATTAAGCCATGGGAAGCATCATCTAAGTTGCCCAAGCTGAGCTGGGAGGACAAATACTTGAAAAAACTGATACAAGACATGTGGAAGCTGTGGTATCTCTATGTTCCTCTGCCATTGATGAACCTGAGGGAAGTTTGAAGGGAGGCCTAAGTCAGGGAGAAGATTTTTAATCGAATGTGCCCAGACCCTACATATCCATGGTCCGAGAGTTGGTGACTGCCCAGTACCAAGACTGGCAGGTGGGGTGGCCTATTCACCTGCACTGGATGGAGGTCATGGATTGCAACTATTTAAGGAAGTATTATAGTGTCACCTGACCCTTGTCTGGGGGAGCATTGACCTGTAAGCCTGACCCTAAATGGTACTGGTGAGACTGAGTGATTGAGAGGACTCTGTGTCTGATGCTGGTTTGAATTGCAGTAGCACAAAAGGGCTTGTGCAGGGAAAGTAGTATAGTCAATAAATAAATGGGGGGGCGTTTCAAAATGGCGGCACGCCAAGTTCACGGATGAAACCTCTCGACAACGACGGTAGCGAATAAACACGATATACCTTTAGCATTATGCCGCATACAAAGCGTAAAGGAGCGGTAAAGACCGGACCTCATCGGTCAGGACCTCTTCTCCTTCACAGCCATCAATCGAGAGGTTCACCGTGCGAATGCCAGAAATATTAGCCGGGAGCTGTCCTGCTGTCTCACTGTCGGGAGAACTAAGATAATTGGGACTCAATGTTACTCTCTCGCCCCGGCAACCCCACGTACCGTCTCCACCCGAAGGTCTTCTCTCTCCTGTTGGGATGCCTGAACCGGAAGTGCTCGAGGTAGTATCCCAAGTTAGAGGTCAGGACGGGAGTCGAATCGACGGAGGTTTGAAACCGCTGGGTCTTCAAACCCATAGAGTTTCTTTGGTAAAACCTGAGACTGTTACCCTTGAGAGCATATGGGACGCTCTCCAACAACTAGATACGGAGATTTCTAACGCAACTGATGGTATGGCAACACTCGTGAGTACTGTGGACAATCTTTCTAAATCTATAGATACCATAAAAATTGACTCTAAAAACCAAATGGATCAATTTTAAAAAGAAGTGGAAAGATTCCAAGGAACTTCTAATGCGATTATAAAAGATAATACAGCAATTCATAGGAAGCTTGAACAATTGGAAAATTATAACCGCAGATTGAATTTGCGTTTTTTAAATTTTCCACAAACTGTTGGAATTTCACCTTTAGATGCATTTAAAAGATACTTAACAGAGGTCTTGAAATATTCCCCAGAACTTATTCCTCCGATAAATAAAATCTACTATCTTCCACAAAAAAAGAAAAGTGAACCAAGAATGGATATGGAGTCACAAAAAGAAAAGAAAGGACAAAATTTGAATGTAACTGAAATCTTAGAGTCCTCTTTAAATGAGGACTCTGAAAGAACTACCTTAATCGTTTCTTTTATTTTTGAACAGGATTTGGAAGCAGTTAGATGATTATTCTTTAGAAATGCACAGTCCCTATTTTGTGGGGCCTGAAAATATGGATGTACTCAGATGTTGCCAGACAGACCCAGGAACGAAGAAGGGCATTTTTAGCAATAAGAAAGGAGGTCTTAGAAATAGGTGCCTCCTTTTACCTGAACTACCCTTGCAAATGTGTGATAAAGTATTTGGGGCTTAAATATATCTTCTTCAATCCTGAGCATTTAAAAACATTTGTGAATTCCAAGAAATTGTTGGCAACCTAGTATCTAAGTGGGGTTAATTGAATTTGATTTCTGGATTGGTGTGTAAAGCTATAAGCTGGTTTAATTTTTACTTTAAAGCTTTCTTTCTCCTGGAATAATATGAAACTCCCCCCCGACAATAATTGTGTTAAGTAGTAAAGAAGATTGTTAAAATATGCCTTGAAAAATTTATCTGTTAAATTATATGCTTATCTGTATTTCTTGACAAGTGTTTTCACTTGAATTGTAAATTTAAAAATTATAATAAAAAATAAATAAATAAAAGGGCTTGTGCATTGCTTCTGGATTAGAATTTGGTGAAAATGATGATATATGGGATGTAAAAAAATGGTGGGTGATTGGCAGCGAAGAAGATTGTGTTTCAATGGTGGGGAAAAAATAATAATGATGTTGAGTTGTTTGCAAATGCTAAAACAAAAGTTATTGTGTTTAGATGAAAGGAGTACGTTGAATAAAACTGGTTACTACCATTGTACATTTGGATTACTCCAATGACCAAGCCCAGATTCACCCTAATGTGACTTCGACATCAGTGTATTTGAAGTCTTTTACCAAAACCTAACCTAACCTACCATCCTTTTGTGTTTTAGTTGGTTAGTTTACTTCCAGCCTAATTCTCTATCCCTGCAAAAAGCTTTCTGCAGGGTATCGGTTATGGCCGAAACTGGCCTCTTGTTTACAGTGGTTGCCAAAATCCTGCCCCACCCCCTGGCCCCAGAAGAGAAGCTCACCTCCAGCAGCAAAAGGAGCAGCAGTAGCTTAACTTCAGTAGCAAAAGAAGCTCACCTCCAGCAGCAACAAAAGTATGTTCTAACTAGAGAATGAAATGGGGATCAAATTTGTTCCTGTCCCCGCCCCGTCCCTGCAGGTTCTGTCTCTGTCCCCGCCCCACCCCCATGGGCTCTGTTCTCATCTGCAAAAGCCTCGAACACTTATGATTTTACATTTAAATTTTTTATTAAAGTATAAAAAGGAACAATATGCTGTGCAACTGTTATGTATAAATTACAAATAGAAAACAATAATAACAATGAGCAGCTCTAATAACCCTCCTCACCACCACCCTCTACCCTTCCAATCCCAACAATAGCTGACTTCTACTACCCCAAGGAATCCTAATCCTCCCTGTTAAAAGTGCCCAGGGATACAAAATACAACCTGTTCTGTATGCCCTAGATGGGAGAAATATGCCCTATGAAACACTGTTGTGATTTTTTTGATCTGTGAATGAATAAGAAGTCATCAACAATATCAGGATTCAGTCTAACTCTTCCGTCTTCCACAGTCCCTCCTGGAATAGAAAATGTGTTATTAGACGATGTGCTGGTAGCAGGATGTACAGGATCCCCAATGCAAATTTTGCTAGCTGAGGCCAGCATGTTTGCTTGTTTTTCCAAAAAATAAAAATATTGTCGTCTGCATCAATCCAACATAAATAACAGTCCAGTTGATTAACAGGCTTCAAAGTAGAAAGTGACATGGGGACAAAGTTTGTCCCCGTCCTCACGGGATCTGTCCCCATCTTCGCCCCATCCCCATGGGATCTGTCCCCGTCCCCATCCCCACGGTTACTGCGGGTCCCCGTCCCCGTGTCATTCTCTAGTTCTAACTGCTGCTGCTGCTATGGACAAGACTCTAACATTCCATAAATGGCCCTGAAAGTGCATACCAAACTGAACCCAGATCCAAAGAGATTCAGATTCAATACATTTACTCCAAAACAGTTTGAAAATGTGAACAACAAGGCTCAGAGTCTTAACTGAAATAACATGCAAATAACTTCCCTTCAAGCAACCTGTTTACCTTAGCGCAATCTCTCCTACTCATTTCAGCTTCAAGCAGTCTATTTATCTTAGTACAATCTCTCTTATGCATTTCAGCTTCAAGCAGTCTATTTACCTTACCACAGTCTCTCATATGCATTCCAGCTTCAAGCAGTCTATTTACCTTAGTGCAGTCTCTCCTACGCATTCCAGCTTCAAGCAGTCTATTTGCCTTAGTAGAGTTTCTCCTACGCACTCCAGCTTCAAGCAGTCTATTGTGCTCTAACTGCTGCTGCCTATGGGCAAGACTGTAGTATTAATAAATTTGTTCACATCCACACAACCAGACTCTAACTTTTTTCTATTGTTTCAGTTTCATTTTGGGTTCCAGGCAAAATCAAGGTGCATAGATTTGACTACATTTCGGTTTCAGATGAAAAACAATTTCTGTGTCAGTTACAGTTCCAACCAAAACGGAACAACAAAAAGGTTTGGTCAAGTTCTAGAAATAATTTCACTACAAAGCCAGGGGTGTAACTGAAACTCCACTTTACAGAACAACTCGGATCAAATGGTTGGTATATACTAGATTCTTCAAAGTAAATTCAAATCAATATTTACTATTCTTTCAAGATGGTTAGTAGGTGGTTTTCTTCGTTCGCCTAGAAAATGTCCCATATGATCTCTGGCACATTTGCCCTCTTATCACATACTTGGAACATCTCTCTTTCTTGGCAACTAGAGGTTTGTTTATGTTTATTACATGTGGAGGGGCATAATCAAACGCGAACGCCCATCTCCATGGGCATCTATTTCCGAAAACGGGTATGTGAAGAGGCGGGACAGACCGTATTATCGAAAAAGATGGGCGTCCATCTTTCGTTTCGAAAATACAATTTGGACGAACCAAATGCCATGGATTTGGTCCCTTCTGAGATGGGCGTTTGTTTGTTTTTTGCGATAATGGAAACTAAAAACGCCCAGCTCAGAAACGTCCCAATCCAAGCCATTTGGTCGTGGGAGGGACAAATGTACAACACTACCATAGCTCTTAGGGGTGAAGGGGGCAACTACATGTGGGTACAGTGGATTTTAGAGGCCACCCATTTACCACCACAAGTGTTACGGGTGGGGGGGGATGGGCCTGGGTCTGCCTGCCTGAAGTGCACTGCAGTGCCCACTAAAAGTGCTCCAGGGACAGGACTTGTTGCTGGTGTATAACCTTGGCACAGCAGTTCACACCTGAAGACTAATCTCGCTGAAAACGTCCTTTATTTGAATAAGCACCTTTACTCACAGTTAACTGCAGATCAGAGGTTGTGCCCCACTGGCAACGAGTCTCACTGGTACTGAGATTAGCATTAGGTCCGAGCTGGCAAAATGGTGTACAATGCCCTCTTTTAGCAACATTCAAGGTAAGAACTAAGTGCTGTAACGTGGCTAACACATGAAAGGGATCTAAAAGTGTCTTACACAAATGGCCATTACCTCATGGACTACCGGAAACAAAACAGGGCACACTCTGACCCAGTAAGCAGAGGGAAAAGCACCATGGGAGTAGAGCCTACCAACTACCAACATCGTGAGCATTTAACACAAGCTAGTGGAATCACAGAGCCCAATACCCTACACCCACCAAAATGCATTGCTGATGTGACTCTGCAGTGCCCTTAACAGAAAAGGTGTCACACTCACCCGAGACCCACATCAGAACCAGGGAAAGGCTCTCAGAGGATAGAACACATTCTGCTGTCATGGAGGTGGGTATGGCATTTGAGGCTGGCATACAGGCTGGCAAAAAAAGTTTGTAAAGTGGGTTTTTTTGATGGGAGGGGGTTAGTGACCACTGGGGGAGTCAGGGGAGGTCTTCCCCGATTCCCTCCGGTGGTCATCTGGTCAGTTGGGGCACTTTTTTGGGACTTGGACCTGAAAAAAAGTGTCCAAATAAAGCAGACCAAATTCTCATCAAAAACGCCCTTCTTGTTTTGATTATCAGCTAAAGACGCCCATCCCTCCTCAGCCGATAACCACGCCCCAGTCCCGCCTTTGCCATGCCTCCGACACGCCCCCGTGATCTTTGTTCGTCTCCGTGACAGACTGCAGTTGAGGACGCCCAAAATTGGGTTTCGATTATACCAATTTGGGCGCCCACGGGAAATGGATGCCCATCTCCCGATTTGGGTCGAAATATAGGCGTCTTTCTCTTTCGAAAATAAGCTGGTTAATATACTGTTTCACAATATAGTACCAAGCCCATCCATCTCCTCAGGATGTAGTCCTTGAATTCTGTAGCCCTTTGTCTCCAATATCTCCTGTGCACAGGGTTCTCTAGAACAGCTGAAGGGTTGCCTCTTCTGCTTAACATTCCCTCAGACACTGCTTATACTTGATAAAGCCCCTTGTGTGCATAAATGCCCATCTGGGTAATGTATCCTGTTTGGCCATCCTTGTGCTGATCTGTCACCTCATTTAGATTCAGTTGCTCTGTCCCGGACATTAATGTACTAAAGTAAAAATGAATCCAATTCTTTTTTTTTCCAGGTTGAAACTTCACATAACATAATTAGATTTAGTTCACACCTTTTTCAGTAGTAGCTCAAGGTGAGCTACATTCAGGTCCCCCAAGAATTTTTCCTGTATCTGCAGGGTTTACAGTCTGAGTTTGTATTTGAGGCAATAGAGGTTTGTGTGGCTTGCCCAAGATCACAAGGAGCAGCAGCAGGATTTGAACACTCACATCCCCAAGTCTCAGCCTGCTGCTCTATACATTAGGCTGCTTCTCCACTGGTTTAAAATATAGGGGTCGATATTCTAAGTGATTTAACCAGGCAGTAGAGGCTCCTGTGTGGGGCTATCCACTGATATTCAGTAGTACTTAACCAAATGGTGCTGAATATCTCTTCAAACTGCCTAAGCTGAAACTGGCTATATTGTGGGTGGTCTGGGGGCAAAATAGGGGCAGAGTTGGCACGTATGTGGTTAAGTGCCGTTATTCAGCACTTAACTACATAAGGCAATGGGAGTGGAGGAGTGGCCTAATAGTGCAGCAGGTTGCAGACCATTATTGCCTAACAGTTAGCAGTGGGCTGAGAGTCTGGGGAACCAGGTTCAGTTCTCTCTGCAGCTGCATGTGACCCTGGGCCAGTCACCTAGCCCTCCATTGCACCAGGTACAATATATTACTTAGATTGTGAGCCCATTAGGGACAGTCCTTTACCTGCAATGAAAATTGTAAATTGATTAGGTCTAGGCAGTATATAAATACACAAAATAAATAAATCAGACTCTATAAAGCATAGTCCTATATTTGTCCAGCTTCATTCGGCAGTGAGGTCAGAAAGCAGAGAGAGTTGCTGCTCTGGAAGGGAGGAGGGCAAGAGTGAGAGTATGTCAGGAGGGAGAGAAAGTAAAAAGGAATACGAGAGCACCCATAGGAGGAATGGAGACAATGTAAGAACAAAAAGCTGGAGGAAGAAGATGAGAAGTCATGAAGTCCCCCCGTTTTCTATTTCTGTTGATGGCTCTCTCATTCTCCCTGTCTCCTCGGCTCGAAACCTTGGGGTCATCTTTGACTCTTCTCTCTCCTTCTCTGCTCACATCCAGCAGACCGCCAAGACCTGTCGTTTCTTTCTTTACAACATCCGTAAAATCCGCCCCTTTCTTTCCAAGCACTCTACCAAAACCCTCATCCACACCCTTGTCACCTCTCGTTTAGACTACTGCAATCTGCTTCTTGCTGGCCTCCCACTTAGTCACCTCTCCCCTCTCCAATCGGTTCAAAATTCTGCTGCCCGTCTCGTCTTCCACCAGGGTCGCGTTACTCATACTACCCCTCTCCTCAAGTCGCTTCACTGGCTCCCTATCCGTTTTCACATCCTGTTCAAACTTCTTCTACTAACCTATAAATGTACTCACTCTGCTGCTCCCCAGTATCTCTCCACACTCGTCCTTCCCTACACCCCTTCCCGTGCACTCCGCTCCATGGATAAATCCTTCTTATCTGTTCCCTTCTCCACTACTGCCAACTCCAGACTTTGCGCCTTCTGTCTCGCTGCACCCTACACCTGGAATAAACTTCCTGAGCCCCTACATCTTGCCCCTTCCTTGGCCACCTTTAAATCTAGACTGAAAGCCCACCTCTTTAACATTGCTTTTGACTCGTAACCACTTGTAACCACCTGCCTCCACCTACCCTCCTCCTTCCTGTACACAATAATTGAATTGATTTGATTTGCTTACTTTATTTTTTTTGTCTATTAGATTGTAAGCTCTTTGAGCAGGGACTGTCTTTCTTCTATGTTTGTGCAGCACTGCGTATGCCTTGTAGCGCTATAGAAATGCTAAATAGTAGTAGTAGTAGTAGTAGAAGAGAGAGCGAGAAAGAATGGGAGAAAGAACAGGAAGGGTAGGAAAAGGGGAAAGCATTGAGGGAAAGGAGGTAGAAACCTGCATAAAGAAGAAAAGCATTCAAATATCCACTGGTGAAGAAGAGGCAAAGAAGGAAGAGAGAGAGGATGAAACTGAAAAAAAAAGGAGGAAGACACCAGAGAGAAAAACAAAAATGAACAGATGAGACCAAAGTACAAAAAAGAGAGAGAGAGAAATGCTGTAAAATTAAATCAAACCAAGACACTGAAGGTTGGATTTTTTTTTTTTATTTGGTTGATAGATAACTCATTAATATAAAATGTCTTGGGAGCTAGTTTAAAGTTTTAGAACCCAAACATATGTCCCAAATAGAAGGCAATTCTACAACTGGGCAATTCCATTTAGGTGCCCTGAGGAAGTGTGGTAGGAACCAAGACTATAAAGCACCTGGGTGCCTAGATACTAGTGCAACCTCATATCGACGCGACTACAATTTACCCACCAACAGTTATACCAGTCATAGAGCTGACATAAGTGCAGGGGTGTGCAGAATTTACAGTAAGTGCTTTTTAACATATTTATAAATGATCTAGTTATGGGAATAACTAGTGAGGTAATTAAATTTGCTGAGACACAAAGAGGGGCATAATCGAACACGAACGCCTATCTCCATGGGCGTCTATGTCCGAAAACGGGTACGTGAAGAGGCGGGACAGCCCGTATTTTCGAAAAAATGGATGTCCATCTTTTTTTCAATAATATGGTTTGTACGGACCAAATGCCATGGATTTGTTCGTTTCTGAGCTGGGCGTTTGTTTTTTTTAGCGATAATGGAAACTAAAAACGCCCAGCTCAAAAACGTCCTAATCTGAGCCATTTGGTCATGGGAGGGGCGAGGATTCGTAGTACACTGGCCCCCCTGATATGCCAGGACACCAACTGGGCACCCTAGAGGTCAATGCGGTGGACTTCAGAAAAAGCTCCCACATGCATAGCTCCCTTACCACGGGTGCTGAGCACCCAATCCCCCTCCCCCAAAACCCACTACCCACAAATGTACAACACTACCATAGCTCTTAGGGGTGAAGGGGGCACCTACATGTGGGTACAGTGGGTTTTGAAGACCTCCCATTTACCAGCACAAGTGTTACAGTTGGGGGGGGATGGGCCTGGGTCCACATGCCTGAAGTGCACTGCGGTAACCACTAAAAGTGCTCCAGGGACCTGCATACACGCAGGCCTCTAGGACTTGTTGCTGCTGTATAACTTTGGCACAACAGGTTGACACCTGAAGAGTAATCTCTCCGAAAACGTCCTTTATTGGAATAAGCACGTTTACTCACAGTTAACTGCAAATCAGAGGTTGTGCCCCACTGGCAACGAGTCTCGCTGGTACTGAGATTAGCAGTAGGTCAGAGCTGGCAGAATGCTGTACAATGCCCTCTTTCAGCAACATTCAAGGTAAGAACTAGGTTCTGTAATGTGGCTAACACATGAAAGGGATCTAAAACTGGCTTACAAAAATGGCCACTACCTCATGGACTACCGGAAAGAAAACAGGGCACACTCTGACCCAGTAAGCAGGGGGGAAAGCACCATGGGAGTACAGCCTACCAACTACCAACATCCTGAGCATTTACCACAAGCTAGTGGAATCACGGAGCCCAATACCCTACACCCACCACAATGCATTGCTGATGTGACTCTGCAGTGCGCATAACAGAAAAGGTGTCACACTCACCCGAGAGCCACATCAGAACCAGGGAAAGGCTGTCAGAGGATAGAACACATTCTGCTGTTATGGAGGTGGGTACGGCATTTGAGGCTGGCATAGAGGCTGGAAAAAAAGTTTATAAAGTGGGTTTCTTTTGGTGGGAGGGGGTTAGTGACCACTGGGGGAGTCAGGGGAGGTCATCCCTGATTCCCTCCAGTGGTCATCTGGGCAGTTGGGGCACTTTTTTGGGACTTGTTCGTGAAAAAAAGGGTCCAAAAAAAGTGACCCAAAATCGCGCTAAAAACGCCTTTTTTTTTATTATCAGCTAAAGACGCCCATCTCTCCTCGGCCGATAATCACACCCCAGTCCCGCCTTCACCACGCCTCCAAAACGCCCCCATCAACTTTACCTGTTTCCGCGACAGATTGCAGTTGGAAACGCCCAAAATCGGCTTTCAATTATACCGATTTGGGCGCCCACGGGAGAAAGATGCCCATCTCCCAATTTGGGTCGAAATATAGGCGTCTTTCACTTTCGATTATGAGGCGGAAAGTTATTCAAAGTTGTTAAATCGCAAGAGGATTGTGAAAAATTGCAAGACGACGTTATGAAACTGGGAGACTGGGCATCCAATTGCCAGATGATGTTTAATGTGAGCAAGTGCAAAGTGATGCATGTGGGAAAGAGGAATCCAAACTATAGCTACGTCATGCAATGTTCCATGTTAGGAGTCACCGACCAGGAAAAAGATCTAGGAGTCATCTTTGATGATAATTTGCAGCGGCAGCAAAGAAAGCAAATAGAATATTAAGTATTATTAGGAAAGGAATGAAAAAGAAAATTGAGGATGTTATAATACCTTTGTATCGATCCATGGTGCAACCTCACCTTGAATACTGTGTGCAATTCTGGTTGCCGCATCTCAAAAAAGATATAGTGGAATTAGAAAAGGTACAGAGAAAGGCGATGAAAATGATAAAGGGGATGGGACGCCTTCCCTATGAGGAAAGGTTGAAATGGCTTGGGATCTTCAGCTTGGAAAAAAGACGGCTGAGGAGAGATATGATAGAGGTATATAAAATAGTGAGTGAAGTGGAACAGGTAGACGTGAATTGCTTGTTTACTCTTTCCAAAAATACTAGGACTATGGGGCGTGCAATGAAGCTACAAAATAATACATTTAAAACTAATCAGAGAAAATATTTCTTCACTCAACGTGTAATTAAACTCTGGAATTCACTGCTAGAGAATGTGGTAAAAGTAGTTAGCTTAGCGGGGTTTTTAAAAGTTTTGGATAGCTTCCTAAAAGAAAAGTCTATAAGCCATTATTAAAATGGACTTGGGAAAATCCACTGCTTATTTCTGGGGTCAGCAGCATAAAATGTATTGTACTGCTTTGGGATCTTGCCAGGTACTTGTGGCCTGGATTGGCCACTGTTGGAAACAGGATGATGGGCTTGATGGACCTTATGTCTGTCTCATTATGGCAACACTTATGTACTTATGTATTAGCCAATAAAGGAGAGAGAGGAAAGAGTGAGGACCACCCATCCAACCTCATTGGTTCAGGCCTTATGATACAGTATTCAACTGCTGTGCCACACAGCAATTGGACATCATGAACCAGGGAGCCAATGAGGTTGGATGGACTGCTCAAGCGGCATTAAGACTTTACAAGCCCCGGAGCTAAGGAGGAAAACGGCAATTAAAAGGAGTGAAGTTGTTGTTCAGTAAGGGTGAAATTTAGAGGGGAGGGGGATATGGAAATCTTATTTGTATAAGGATTATCTGCATTAAGCTTTGTTACTAATTATTCTGTAAAATGGTTTCCCTAACTGTATTTTGCAACTTTAAAATAAAAGTTAAAAAAAAAAAAAGGAGTGAAGTTGTAAGAAATGTGGTTCAATGTATTGCACTTAAGCGGAGTGTCCACTTATCGCTGATGTGCCAAACCAAAGTAAGTTAACATTGGAATGAATGAGAAAAATTTGGGACTGTAAGTTTCTGTTGCAGATAAGCGGAGTGTGCGCTTATGTGACATGCACTTAAGTGGAGTGCACTGTATTCTGTAAGTTATGTGCATCTGGAAGCCCCGCCTATGTCCCACCCATGCTCCACCCACATGTACACCCCTCTTAAATTTACACAATCCACCAGATTCTATATATGGTGCCGAAAATTGGGCACAGATCCAAGATATGCACCCAACTAAATTGGCTAATGAGCCAATAAATGCCAATAATTGGGTGCTAATTGGAACAAATTTGAATTTCTGTGCACATCTTGCTATGCGCTATTCTATAACTTGCACCTAAATCCCATAGTGCACAACTCGAAAGAGGGAGTGGCCATGGGAGGTGCATGGGCGAGTCAGGGGCATTCCTAAAACTTGCACGCAATGTTATAGAATACTAGGGAAGTGCACCCAAATTGAGTGTCAGAAATTACACCTGGTTTCAGCAGGCATAAGCCCTGGCACCCCAATCTGGGCACTGAAAAGGGCACTCGATACTATTCTACAGTGGGCGCTCCACTTTTTTGGTGCCGATTTTTGAGCACCAGTTACTGAATCTAGCCCTATAGAGGATAGGTGTGCTTTTACAAAAGAGCATTTAGACGCCCTGTTGGCACTTTCATGGGTAGGGGTACACTTGCTAAAGTGCTAGTAATGTAGATATTTACATGTGTAAGAAGCGTGTAATTGCAAGCACCCAGATTGTAGAATTGCCCATATAAGGGTGAATTCTATATATGGCGCAGAAAAAAAACACACTTAGCGCTATTCTACAAATCTCACCTAAAGGTAGGTGTGGTTTATAGTGACCATCCCTACTACTAAAACCTGGAGTAAATGCTCATACCTAATTTAGGTGCAGATCGGTCGTATTCTGTAACAGTGCATGTAATTTGCAGGAACACCCACCCTCATATGGCCATGCCTCCTTTTGAGATACACGTATTAGAATTTAAACGCACCACTTTACAGAATATGCTGTAGTAACATAGTAGATGACGGCAGAGAAAGACCTGTACGGTCCATCCAATCTGCCCAACAAAATAAACTCATATGTGCTACTTTATGTGTATACCTGACTTTGATTTGTATCTGCCATTTTCAGGGCACAGACCATAGAAGTCTGTCCAGCACTAGCCCCGCCTCCACCCACTAGCCCCGCCTCCTGCAACTGGCTCTGCCACCCAATCTCCGCTAAGCTTCTGAGGAACCATTCCTTCTGAACAGGATTCCTTTATGTTTATCCCATGCATTTTTCAATTCCGTTACCGTTTTCATCTCCACCACCTCCCGCGGGAGGGCATTCCAAGTATCCACCACTCTCTCCGTGAAAAAATACTTCCTGACATTTTTCTTGAGTCTGCCCCCCTTCAATCTCATTTCATGTCCCCTAGTTCTACTGCCTTCCCATCTACGGAAAAGGTTCGTTTGTGGATTAATACCTTTCAAATATTTGAACGTCTGTATCATATCACCCCTGTTTCTCCTTTTCTCCAGGGTTTACATGTTCAGGTCAGCAAGTCTCTCCTCATACGTCTTGTAACGCAAATCCCATACCATTCTCGTAGCTTTTCTTTGCACTGCTTCAATTATTTTTACATTCTTAGCAAGATACGGCCTCCAAAACTGAACACAATACTCCAGGCGGGGCCTCACCAATGACTTATACAGGGGCATCAACACCTCTCTCTATACAGCCTAGCAACCTTCTAGCTACGGCCACCACCTTGTCGCACTGTTTTGTCGCCTTCAGATCCTTTGATACTATCACCCCAAGATCCCTCTCCTCGTCCATACATATCAGACTCTCACCGCCTAGCACAACACAAATGTTAAACTATTAATCATAGGATAATAAGTACATAAGTACATAAGTAATGCCATACTGGGAAAAGACCAAGGGTCCATCGAGCCCAGCATCCTGTCCACGACAGCGGCCAATCCAGGCCAAGGGCACCTGGCAAGCTTCCCAAACGTACAAACATTCTATACATGTTATTCCTGGAATTTTGGAGTTTTCCAAGTCCGTTTAGTAGCGGTTTATGGACTTGTCCTTTAGGTAACCGTCCAACCCCTTTTTAAACTCTGCTAAGCTAACCGCCTTCACCACTTTCTCCGGCAACGAATTCCAGAGTTTAATTACACGTTGGGTGAAGAAACATTTTCTCCGATTTGTTTTAAATTTACTACACTGTAGTTTCATCGCATGCCCCCTAGTCCTAGTATTTTTGGAAAGCTTGAACAGACGCTTCACATCCACCTGTTCCACTCCACTCATTATTTTATATACCTCTATCATGTCTCCCCTCAGCCATCTCTTCTCCAAGCTGTATAGCCCTAGCCTCCTTAGTCTTTCTTCATAGGGAAGTCGTCCCATCCCCGCTATCATTTTAGTCGCCCTTCGCTGCACCTTTTCCAATTCTACTATATCTTTCTTGAGATGCGGCGACCAGAATTGAACACAATACTCAAGGTGCGGTCGCACCATGGAGCGATACAACGGCATTATAACATCCTCCCACCTGTTTTCCATACCTTTCCTAATAATACCCAACATTCTATTCGCTTTCTTAGCCGCAGCAGCACACTGAGCAGAAGGTTTCAGAGTGTTATCGACGACGACACCCAGATCCCTTTCTTGGTCCGTAACTCCTAACGTGGAACCTTGCATGACGTAGCTATAATTCGGGTTCTTTTTTCCTACATGCATCACCTTGCACTTGCTCACATTAAACATCATCTGCCATTTAGCCGCCCAGTCTCCCAGTCTCGTAAGGTCCTCTTGTAATTTTTCACAATCCTGTCGCGATTTAACGATTTTGAATAACTTTGTGTCATCAGCAAATTTAATTACCTCGCTAGTTACTCCCATCTCTAAATCATTTATAAATATATTAAAAAGCAGTGGTCCTAGCACAGACCCCTCGGGAACCCCACTAACTACCCTTCTCCATTGTGAATACTGCCCATTTAACCCCACTTCTGTTTCCTATCCTTCAACCAGTTTTTAATCCACAATAGGACATTTCCTCCTATTCCATGACTCTCCAATTTCCTCTGTAGCCTTTCATGAGGTACCTTGTCAAACGCCTTTTGAAAATCCAGATACACAATATCAACCGACTCCCCTTTGTCCACATGTTTGTTCACTCCTTCAAAGAATTGAAGTAAATTGGTCAGGCAAGAGTTAGGGCCCATAGTACTTGTGCAAATGATCTGTCAGTCCATATCCCACAAGGCTTAGAAAGCTGCACACATAAATTCTTTTTTTTTTTTTTGTCAAATACATTTTATTGAAATATTATAAAAAGTACATAACTAGAAATACACGTATTTATTGTCTAAGGTGTAATGACATACAGTGTAGAGAAGTGAAAACATACAGATTCTATTGTTAGTGCCAATTAGTTCTGATTGTTGTTTGTTAGTGGCCAGTTATTGGCACTGATTAGCTTGTTAAACAATTAAGTTGAGTGCGCTAATCAGCTACGCATGCTGAATTCCTCACGCAATTTTAGTCACCGTTTATAGAATCCAGGGGATAATGTTTACATATTGAATAGCTGATCTGGCTTTCCCATTGCATAATTGATTCTTTTTTAAATGAGAAATGTCAACGAGCCTAAGACTTTGGTACAAGATCCTAAATAACTTATATAAAGCAACTTAAATAACGTACTTTTTGGAGCTAAAAGGGACATTATTTATTTACAGTAGATTATCATTTTTTATGGTGGAAGATTACCTGTCCTGCCCCTCCCCACCCTGCCTATATGTCCCAGATTTGCAAACCAAACATTTGGCAATCTTATGCTATGGTCTTGCAAATTTCCCTGCTCTTGGGGAAGCAGGATGTTGAGCTGGGCTCATAGGTCTGTGTAATATGCACAGCTCATGCCGAATCTAATGACTAGAGCTCCGGGAGGAGGATCCTGTGAGAAACAATGAGGATACTATATTAGCTTCCAACCTGCTGCCAAGCTTATGTACTGGTGATTAATATTATTGGGCACCACAGCAAGGGCCTTTCAGCGCCTTCTGGAAAAGAGTGCACCACCATCCTGCTCTCTTCCCAGGAGATCAGATGTAATTATCCAGGGTGAGAGGGAAAGAATGCTGCTTCTTTTGGTGCCTTGTGGTATTACTGACTTCACAGTGCAGATAATCAGTTACATGGTTACTGTCAGTACAAGTCTAACGTTTTAACATGTATTTGAAGTGCAATATTGTAAATATGGGGAACTTTCAGCTAAGCTGTGACTTTGGAGACCCTACTTCTCTCACCATCTCCATCATTTGTTGTGTGATCTGGGACAAGTCACATAATTTCTCAGGGTCCGATGCACAAAGCTTACCGTGCTGTCAACGTTTGCTTTAGACTGGTTGTAACCAGTCTAAAGCAAACGTTATTTAGCGAGTAATGAACAAAGGGGCTTTCCATGGCTTTAACGTGTGCCATTTGTACTGGCTGCGTTTATGCTATTCACTTTGTACCAAAATAAAGAAAAATATCATAGAATAAGTTTAAAGGGATCAGAGAGTTAGAAGTGGTTTTTATTCTTACCAGCACAGCTTCAGATATCAGTTTGAAAGTCTTGGGAAAATATCACATGTACAGAATCTCAGTTAGAAAAATATCATCACATGTACAGAATCTAATATCAATAGCTTAGGTAATAATCATAAGCAATCAGACTAATTTGATAAGGAACAATTGTAAGGAGAACAAGGAAAATGAGAGACATAGATCAGCACATGTTATCCAAGACCATGGAGAGATCAGCACATGTTATCTGGAAGTATATATAGAGAGAGAGAGAGAAACAGAGAGATCACAGGTGTTTCCTGAGACCAGGCTTTCTTAGAGAGGGAGAGAGAGAGAGAGAGATAGGTCACATGTTATCTGAAAACATGTAGAGATCAGCACAAGTTATCTGAAAGTATGGAGAGAGAGAGAGAGAGAAATAGCAGGAAATATATCAGGGGTTCAAGCAGGAAAGGTTCAAGCAGGAAATATATCAGTGGTTCTGAAGTGAGATAAAATATAAAGAAAGGAGAGGATAGTTCTGTTATAAAGAAATAGTTCTTACCAGAAGCAATGCAGAAATAAAGAAGGGAAAATATATTTCCTGGAGAATAGCCAATTAGCAAGGATGCCCTGAATCAGGACAGAGAAAAGTCTCGTGCAAAATATGGCTAATTCTGAAGATTTCTTTGTGTGCAGGTATTCTTATAGAAAAAGTGATGTCGTCACCTCTCCCCCCTCCTACACCAATGGAAGGTAGCATAGGTGTCCTGCCAACACCCTATTGGTACATTTGACCTTGACCATCTTGTAACTGAAGAAGAGATGTGTATTCCAGATACTGGGCTGCCATAGTAACAAAAGCCAGGGATGTCTGCATTCCTGTCTATGGCTACCAGCAGTGACTAGCAGCCAGGTACAGAAAAGACAGAGGGGGGATGGGAGGCAGTACAGTACAGGTAAAGTAGAACATCTTTTTACACATTAGCAGCCATCGAGAACCCATGCAAATATATTACAATGAGCTCATTAGTATTCTAATGAGCATTCCAAGCAATGCACAGCTTCAGAGCGCCTAACTTTAACAAGCTAATGCTGCTCTCAGGCAGATGATCAAAAGCAAACATGGGCGCTAGAGGTCAATAGCGCTGGACTAGCACCTATGTTTGCTTAAGATGAATAGCAACGTGCTTGCCAGCTCTGAACGCTAAAAGCATGCAAATGCATGCTAAACAGGAACATTAGCATTCCTCCCCAATGCTCAGCAGGCAGCGTGCCAAACTAGTGCACTGCTCCCGCTATAAACCCTATGCCAGCTCAGAACTTGCGTTAGGATTTACTAGAGCATTGGGGTGGAATGGGGAGCCCTGTCCAGCATGCATCTGCTAGCAGACCCCCCCCCCCCTATATCACTCCAACAGATAACCCGAACCTGATCACCCCCATCCCATGCTGGTGACACAGGGGCTGGAGGTCCAGCAGACCTTCAGTCCCCCAAAGCCAGGGCACCCCCAAAAAAGCTCTAGTGACACAGTGGGCTACCACCCCAAGCCCCCCCCCCCCCAACCTGGTGGTCTACCCGGTGTGGATATTGCATGAGCTCCTCATGAGTCAAAAAAACCTCCAAGGTCTAATAGTCTTTAACAAGTATGCATTATATTTATGGTTTCTCTTTGCTATGAAGAGGGAATATTTTATTTCTTATTGCTGAACCATAGTTTAACCGGCGGCACTTATCTGGGCTGTAGCGATGACTGCGGCTGGGAGCGCTCATATTATTTAATATGCAAATGTGATTTCAGTTTTATGGTTTGTTTGTTTGTTTGTTTTTTAAAGAAACATCACCACAGAGCTCTTGCTGCAGAATCTATCCCTCTGTTGCCACAAGAAAACTAGAGGCTGTGCTTAATATACTCACCCTTTTTTTGCTGATTCTTGCGTTGCTGAACACTGCCTGCCCCAGATTGGCAGTATTTATTTTGGGATTGTGCCTGAAAGGAAGCTTTGGGTTAAGAACTTCAGGGATCCTACTAATATCTGCCTGCAAGTCTGCCTTTATGCTTTCCTCACTCTGGTATCAGAGATCTGCAGACACTCACTAGAACAGCAATAACCTGCCTGTCACTTCTGTATTTCTAGGGTGACAGAAGGCATCACCTCTATGACACTTCCTTTCCCTCCCATCCCACTCCCCCCCAGCCAACAGGCAAGAATCTGAAAGTCATCACCCAGCTACAGTCATCTGGTGGTGCTGTTTCTGCTTCTTGCCAGGATGAAAACATCACATACTCATTTGTGATAACTAAAGGTTGTAGTTCCTCCACTTTCTGGAATGCCCTTTTTTTTTTTTTACTTAAACCATCAAAGTATTACTCTTGCAGCACCTGTAAAACTGTCATGCCAATAAAGTTATGTGAATCTGAAATGACCCTCACCACAGAGTGTGCCATGCCTGCCCTGACATTCAGGCAGTGCTGGAATCTCTGGAAGGCGTGGGGGCTGGATTTGCCATACCTCTCTTTGTTCCTGCTGTGTGGGAGGGGGCAGCAGCTGGTAGTCAGTAACTTCCAGCACAGACTCTTTCAGACCAGAATGCACTAATGAATTGCTCTAATAAAACTGAGCAAAGTACCAAGCCCAGAACTTTATCTATAAAAAATATTATTAATGATTAGCTTTCTCACAGTGTATGTCAAGAATATACATACAGAAATAAGCATTTCACCCACCATGGACAAATCTGGGGGGGGGAGCTGTGGCCAAATCCAGGGCTCTTTTGCAGGGTACTGAGTAACAGCACCTTTTCTGTTATCTGCCAAAATTGACTCGTGGTCCCTAGCTCTTAGTAAAAGAACCTAGACCCTGTGCGCCCTGAACACACCTCCCATCCCAGAACAAGGTAAAGAACTGCAGGAGAAAGTAAAGATTCTGCTTGGGAAAATATCCATGCAGACAGCTAGGCAAGGGACAAAGGAGTAAGGGGCGATATTATAAATAAAAATGCATCATGACTAGTGGACAACATAGCAAACAGTGAGTAATACAGTATTTTTAAACGAGTGGAAGCACAAACAATGTTTTTTGTTTTTTTTATTTCACATAAATGTAAGTTGTATCTCTGTTTTTTCCTCTTTTGCTTCTGAAATCTGCTAAAATCATAATGGACGCCATCTCAGGTAAAGCTCTTGCTACTGTCAAGGGTACATCACTGGAGAGGATCTATTTCTTATTCAGGCATTCATAGGGCACTCTAGGGCAACACATCCTCAGTGGTGGACTGGGGACCTAAAACATCTCTGGGTAATCAGCAGAAAATTAGCCCACCCAGTCAACTGAAATGACACCCTATCCCCAGCTCTATGAGAAACTTAACACTCAAAAATGTGCTTGGAATACCATCCTTCACTTTCATCCCTTGTGTTCCTCTTACTCCTGTCCTGTCCTTCATTCAGGGCCCAGCTTTGCATCCCAGAAATAACAATAGATGATAACCCTTCCAAGTTCATTGTCTCCTTTGCTCTTCTCTCTCTCTCTCTCTCTCTCTCTCTCTCCTCTTCTATCTCCCTTTCTGCCTCCCCTTGATTTCTCTGCTTCCTCCCCTGCCCTCCTCTCTGTGCTCTCATTCCTTCTCCTATCATCCCTTTACTCTCTCTCTCTCTACCCCCCCCCCCCCCCCACACACACACACACACACATTTCTTCCTGCAGTGGACCTTTCAGTGTGGCCAGCCAACATACGTGACTTCAGGGAAAGACCAGACTCTCCTGGTTCCTACCATGCAAGTCCAGCCTAAGTACTCACTGTCACACCCAATGGGCTGTCGAACAAAAAGGAAACAGTAAGTCTGGAAAGAAAAGTGCTTCATGCTTCCCCCTGCAGGCCTTGCCAACACTGCCAGCTTCTTTTTTCTGGGGATAGGGGCTAGGAAACGTTTTCTGCCCCACCGCCCCCTACGTGTGTGTGCGCGCACACACATACATATATGTACCTACTCTTTGTAGAGAAAATGCTCCAAGTTAAGGTGGAGGAAGGCCTTAGAGGTCTTGCTGCTATGTTGTTCTCACATTATCATCATCTTTGGCTATTACACTGGGATTTCTCTTACAGTCACAGTGGCCAAATTATACATAAATTACAGTGGTGCAAAGATAACAGAGGATAATTATATTGAAATTTTCATGGGTTATTGAATAGACACAGGTGCCAATTAGTGACAATTGTGATGATGGTTTGGGGATTTTAGTGATGTGAACACCTGTCCACTGGGAATTTCAGATAGATCATCTAACTGTTCTGAGATGATATTTTTGTGCAGCTACTTTATTTGAGGCAGCAACCCTTCTCTTTATTGCAGAGCTTTCAAAAAATATCTTGGCAAGATCACACAGTCAGTCCGATTTTCAGGATGTCCACAATAAATCAGTGTATACAAATGGAGCTCATGCATGTTCATTGTGGATACACTGAAAACCCAACTGATGGTTATGGAGAACCCAGGACAGGTTTTTTTTTTTTCACATTTGTACGCTGTGCTTTCCCACTCATGGCAGGCTCAATGTGGCTTACATGGGGCAATGGAGGGTTAAGTGACTTGCTCAGAGTCACAAGGAGCTGCCTGTGCCTGAAGTGGGAATTGAACTCAATTCCTCAGGACCAAAGTCCACCACCCTAACCACTAGGCCACTCCTATACCTTACTACCCTATTATAGATGTAAGGGAAAACATTTTTTGTTTGTTTATTGTTTCATCTCATTGGAGAGGAATCTATTTCTTCACCCCCGCCCCCATTTTAGCACACTCTAAAATCTATTAGTGAACACTAAAACCACTTAACATGCATAAAGAAGTTTTCTTCACACACATTAAAATGAGAAAAAGGAACAAAATTCTGTTTGTTGTTCTTTTCCTGTCATTTCATTTTGAAGTGACACAACAAATGTTGTTGTTTCTCATTTTAAAACAGAATTGCATCTGTGTAATCCATCAAACCCACACACATTTTCTATCTTTGCTAATGATCTTGTCTGCAACAGAGATTCTCAGTCCATGTGGGTATCTTGGAAAAACTGATTGGCTGGGTGTGTCCCGAAGCCTAGACTGAGAACTACTAGAATCCAAAGTAATCCAAGGTACAAGAATCCAAAGTTATTTGAGAATGAACCAGAAGAATGACATCATTTCAAGATAGAAAGTAAAAGCAATCACTCTTTTCATCAGTTGCAACAGAGGAATCTTGTCCAACCTGATAGGGAATTATCTACTAACCCGAGGAACACTTTCTCATTGGGCTGCCACACTTATCCATCCCTCCTCAATTATTGTACCTCATATAACTAATATCTTTAATGGCCTCCTTTTTTTCTCCACTCTTTCCCTGAATGACATTCAGACATGTCTATTGCATCTTACAGCCATCCATAACACCCTAAGGGAATCTGAGGCAACCCAACCCCTACCTCCATTTTATTGATCTTTAAGTTTTAATTGTTTGTTGGGCAAATTAAGAAATAGAACAATTCAAAATAACAGAAAATTGAAATGAAGGGGGAGGATTGTCAACATTATGCTTTTCAGTTTGTGAGACCTGTCCTGCCTCTTGTGCTCAAAAGACTGCTTATTGCTGGGGCTGGATTAAAGGGTCATGGATTTGATGTACTGCCTTTCTGTGGGTATAACCAAAGTGAACTGCATATATTATATGTAAGTACTTTCTCTGTTCCTATTTATTTATTTAGATTTTGCTCACACCTTTTTCCAGTAGTAGCTCAAGGTGAGTTACATTCAGGTACACTGGATATTTCCCTGTCCCAGGAGAGGCTCACAATTTAAGTTTGTACCTGAGGCAATGGAGGGTTAAGTGACTTGCCCAAGATCACAAGGAGCAGCAGTGGGATTTGAACCGGCCACCTCTAGATTGCAAAACCGGTGCTCTAGCCACTAGGCCACTCCTAGTGGGCTCACAATCTAAGGGGCCCTTTTACAAAGGCGCAGGAGGGCTAACGCATGGGCAGCACGCACCCAATCGGCACTACCACCAGGGTAGTGCGTGTGCCTGGCGGTAATTCTGATTCTGAAGTGCACCGAATCCCATGGTAGAATTTCTACAGCGGAAGCATTCCCAGCGTTAACCAGCAACACGCCCATGTTGGTGCATGCTGCATGGTTACCGCGTGGGTAGCGCATGGGCCCTTACCGCTAGGTCAGTGGGTGGTGGTAAGGACTCAGGCCATAAATAGGTGCACGCTAATTTTAGTATTAGTGCAGGCCCATTAAAAATAGTCTGTTTCCTAGCAGTGGTAAAAATTGGCCTAGCACACACCTAAAAGGCACGCCTATGCTACTGCAGGCCACTTTTTACCACGGTTTTGTAAAAGGACCCCTAAGTTTTGTACCCGGGCCAATGGAGGATTAGGTGACTTGCCCAAGGTCACAAGTAGCTATAGTGGGAATTGAACCCAGCTCTCCAGAGGTCTGCAACATGTGTTCTTATGTGTACCAATTTCTAAGGATAAATAAGTGATAAAGAAATTACCTTGAATATTTTTTTCAGATAGCAATATGGTAAATTGACATTATGTTTCTCGATTAACATTATAGTATGATACATGCTACCACCTTTATCATGGATAGTCAATGTTATATTGGATGAAAGAACTTAGAGGGTTTCCCTCCCAGAGCTGCCAAATGAGTTGGCCAAATATTACGGCATATAAAATGCTTTAACAGCTGATTTGATCACAGTACAGATTATAATGTTCTTAGAAAGTAAAAAGCTTTAAATTAGTGAAGACAATTTAAATACCATTGTGTTTTTTACACTGACATTATTGCATGCAGAAGAAATTATTGAAGCAATGACAATATCACAAGTAACAGAGCTGCTTAGCTGCTGTTTTAGGATAAATTAGAACAATATTGGAGTATGCTAACTCCATAGATGTGTGTTACGTACCACAGTTCCCATTTTGTGTAATGGAACCTCCAACAAATATTGCAGATTAAGAGCACTGGCAAATGAGCTCATAAGTGTCTATGCCCTTAGGATTATACTTAATTCTTGTATCCTTGCATTTTGCTTTTGGTATTGTCTTTTAAATTCCTGTTCAGTCTAGCTGTTCTGAGATTGTTATTGGCACAATATTTCTTATCAATAAAAACATAAGCAAAACTCTCTGCACAAGCGCCACAGGTAAACAAAACAAAGCAGAGACAGTCCAGAGCAGGGAAGAGCTCAAGTTCAGCCACAAACAAAGTTTATTGGAAAATGACCCAATAAACTTGAGCTCTTCTCTGCTCTGGATTCTCTGGGTTTTTTTTGTTTGTTTGTTTGTTTGTTTGTTTGTTTACACTATTTCTTATCTCCCACTTCCTGGAGGAATGCTGTACAAACAAATTCAAATTTCTGCACATAATGTTTTAAAATTTTCTGTGAAATTCTGCAGGTGTATGTGAAAACAACAAAACATAATTGTTTTTCAGTGACATAATTTAAAATAAAATATAGAAAAAAATGTACTACCAGAAAATTTAGAATTTTAAATATTTTATGCAAAATTCCTCTAGTACTACTGTAAGAACATAAGACTCCCCAAGTTATCTCATCATCCATTCCTCCCACAGCCTTAGTAACCCCATCAGGCTTATTTTCGAAAGAAAAGGGCGCCCATCTTCCGACACAAATCGGGAGATGGGCATCCTTCTCTCAGGGTCACCCAAATCAGCATAATCGAAAGCAGATTTTGGGCATTCTCAACTGCTTCCCGTCGAGGGGACGACCAAATCTCACGGGGGCGTGTTGGCACCGTAGCGAAGGCGGGGCTGGGGCGTGATTAAGAGATGAGCGTCCTCGGCCAATAATGGAAAAAAGAAAGGCATCCCTGACGAGCACTTGGCCGACTTTACTTGGTCCATTTTTTTCTTGAGTCCAAGCCAAAGGTGCCCAAACAGATCAGATGACCACTGGAGGGAATTGGGGATGACCTCCCCTTATCCCCCCCCCCCCCCCCACAGTGGTCACCAACCCCTTCCCACCCTAAAAAGAAAACTTAAAAAAATGTTTTGCCAGCCTCAAATGTCATACCCAGTGCACTTCAGCCAGGCGGACCCAGGCCCATCCCCCCCTACCTGTTACATTTGTGGTGGTAAATGTGAGCCCTCCAAAACCCACCTGAAACCCACTGTACCCACATGTAGGTGGTCCCCTTCACCCATAAGGGCTATGGTAGTGGTGTACACTTGTGGGAAGTGTGTTTTTTTTGGGGGGGGGTTGGGGGGCTCAGCATCCAAAGTAAGGGAGCTATGCACCTTGGAGCAATTTGTGAAGTCTACTGCACTGCCCCCTAGGGTGCCTGGTTGGCGTCCTGGCATGTCAGGGGGACCAGTGCACTACAAATTCTGGCTTCTCCCACAACCAAAGGGCTTGGATTTGGTCATTTTTGAGATTGGCATCCTCGGTTTCCATTATGGCCGAAAACCGGGGATGGCCATCTCTAAGGTCGACCTAAATGTTGAGATTTGGGCGTCCCGACCATATTATTGAAACGAAAGATGGACACCCATCTTGTTTCGATAATACGGGTTTCCACGCCCCTTCGCAGGGCCATCCTGCGAGGACGCCCTCATGAAAACTCGGGCGCCCCGTTCGATTATGCCCCTCCATCTGTTCCCATCATCCTCAACACTGATCTCTTAGGGGTCCTTTTACTAAGGTGCACCGAAAAATGGCCTGCGCTGGTGTAGGCGTATGTTTTGGACGTGCGTAGATCCATTTTCAGCGCACCTGTAAAAATTCCCTTTTTAAAATTTTGGCAGAAAATAGACATGCAGCAAAATGAAAACTGGTGCGCATCCATTTTGGGTCCGAGACCTTACTGCCACCCATTGACTTACCGGTAAGGTCTCATGCATTAACCAGGCGGTAATGGTCATAGAATGCCTTTGACCGCCCAGTTAGCTCCACACACCGGAAAATAAAGATTATTTTCTGCTGCATGTAGTGGACGCGCATAAAAAATAAAATTACCACCTGGACCATGTGGTAGTCGGGCGGCAGTTCCAAACTGATGTGCATTGGGCACACGTAGGAGTGTACGCAGCTTAGTAAAAGGGCCCCTTAGCTCTCTCCCCATACCATGAATTTAACCCACAGCATATTCTTCCTCTCTAGCTCCATGTTCTCTTCCCATCCTGAACTTCCTATCTCCCCTCCCCCATACTTATTCACTTTCAGGTCTCTCCCCCCAAATTTATTTTTGTTCCTGTTGTCTCCTCCCCAAGCTTCAGCTCCACTCCCACCCTATCGTACTCAAGTTCTGAAGCATATACTATGTTCTTGGTAGTCAAATCTCTCTTATACATATTCATTATGGATATCCTAAAAACCCGACTGGCTGGGGTTCCCCCAGGACAGGTTTGGGAACCCCTGCTCTAGTCACACCAACAGCAGCAAAAACACTTAAACTCTCATCACCTCCTGGCGCCGCAGGGTCCAGTCTCACGGTATGAGTTGAGATCTAGCAACTGTTACTGTAAAAGTGGGACCAACAACAACAGGAGGCGATGAATACTTAACTCTTCTGCTGGCATTCTTACCTCCTCCCATCTCTCTAGCCTCTATCTTTGCTACATATATGTAACCTTGGTCCTGTGGATAATGTGATTGACCCACACTGTGGAGGGCAATAGAGGAAAAATATGGGGGACACAACTGCTTCAACATTCTCTTTGCCTGATTAAACAAAATTCCTCCACAGTTCTCAAAAAAATTAAGTCCACAAGGCTGTCACTTTCTTAAATATTACCTTTACTGGTGCTTTCTCCCGAATACAAAAATGGCATAAAGCAATGAAAATGTTAATAGTAGAGAGGAAAATTCACAATTACAGTACCTTTATAACTGTGTGGGCTTTCTGGTCCTTAGTTGGGTAAGCCTGGGCATAAAATGGTCAGTGGGAGGGAGTGGATAGTATAATGAAGAGCACTCCCTCACAAATCATGCAGTTCAGCCTCCTTGCAGCAGGGGGCACTAGTGTCTGCCAAGGCAGAGATGAGGTTGAGGCAGTTGCTGTGTCGGAGGGGCGGGGCTCAGATCAGGATGGAACTAAAAGCCCTGAAGCTAAATAGGTCAGGGAGGCCCTGATACAGAGGCCCTAGGAGGAGAGAAGCTGGCCTGTAGTGTAAGGGTTCCCCTGCTGATGTGCAGTGATTGTGACCTGACTGAGATAAGCCACTTTTGCTATTTGACTGAGACTTGCAAGTTGTGTTTTAGGGACTTAGAGAAGAACCAAGAACTTACAGGCTGTGTTTGGGGTGTGGCAACCCCACCAGCCACAGACTATGTTTGGGCCTGTTGGACAGAGGCCTGCTTGAGACTGCATTTATTGAATGGAGGAAGGTTTTCCAACTTATGTTCCTGGTCCTTTTGCTTATATCCTGTTGTCCGGCTGAGTTCTTCCACTGGTCTACTCTCAACCCTCGCTCAGGGTATCACAGTCAATTATTACCAAAATATTCTCCTTATGTTGGGAGTCTATTTCCAATGTCAAAAAGTCTGTGCAGATTTGCCATGTACCACTGCAAAGGATGCTGTCCCAATTCAAAATGAATGTCTCCCAAATTAACTAGGGTGAAAACCAGATGAAGGTAAACTGTGCTTTAAAATTGCACAAATTGAAATTTGGTAAGAGAGGAAGCATCCTTGTGACATAGCCAAAATAAGGCTCCAGAAGGACACAAGCACAAAAATGCTCAAGTATAATGACAGGACATGTTACTAAAACATGGTACACATCATAATTTCACCCAAGCACTTTCCCCAATTGACCTGTCTTACAACATCGAATTCTCTGTAAAGCAGATCTTTCAGAAATGTGCACATCACGTAAAAAAACTGTAAAACCTTCAGACAATTTTGAAGATGTCACCAATTTGCCCACCCTTAAGGCAACAAAGAAAACTAATGAAATGGCAGTTTTATAATAAAAACAATAAATAACTTTGCTAGAAGACTCACAAACTTCAGACAGAGCCAAAAATATTTTGATTAATATGTTATGCAATGTAAGTTGCCAAGGAAGGTGCAAAAATTCTTGCTTTCTCAATCTAGTAAAAACCACATATTAACCTACAAATGACAAAGGCAGCAGTTGGATCCTGAAAACCATATAATTTAGAGAAAAATGCCACACTGGCTAAGGATGTCATCAAAGCTGAACAAGATAAATTCAAACTCACTGCCTGAGAAATAAATCGCAAAACCATATGCAAACCTATGGGTTTCCCAAGCAGAATACTCCCAAGCCTTTCAACAGATTCAAAATGCTGCCAACCAACCTCATAGGCTTTCCAAGTGTTCACTGCCAAGGAGGACATCATTCATCTTGCAAGTGATCCAAAAACAAAGTCCATGGATTTTCTGGAAATGGTGTTGGATACCCGTCTGCTCCAGGAGCTAGAGCACGAAATCAAGCCAGCTGCAAATGAGATAAAGAATCTGCTATAGCATTATCCACTCCTGGTGCATGTTTAGCAGACAGTGTAAACAACAAAAAAATTATTATCTCAACCCTGTAAGCAGAGTCTGCTGGGAACGATGATTGTAGAGATGACTGCACTATATCGTCATCTGTATTACCGAACTCAACCAGACCTCTGAATCCATCAATCAGTTGCTGAGATCTTACTTCTTCATCTATATCAAACCAAACAGCTATTCCATTTTCTTTCTTTTTTTTAACTTTTGTGACCACTCTTCTTACCCCAAACCCTGCTCCACTACCACCACGCTCAGGTAAATCAACATGTTTCACCACCTATCTGGTTTCTTTGGCACCCTCTTACCAGGCAGTCTAACCTGTAGGCTTCTAGAATATTTCCCTTTTTTATTAGGAGCCATTATAAACTCCACCATTGTTGTCCCAAATCTCAAAGCCCCACAAAACCCACCCAAATCTTAAACTCTTCCAGCCTCCCCAGAAAACTCCTGCTACATTATTAATTCCTTCAAAAACAAACCCACTTCAAATACTGCCTCCTGAAATTCCCTTTTAAAAACCACTCCAAATACACTGAACACGCTACAGCACTATAACACAGGCACTAGGACCACATGACCAGGTGAGAAACTCAGCACTGCTACAGCAAGGGCACGCCAGTCAACTCCCCAAATAATTACTACACAAGATCAAGCACAACTTACGCAATGCCACACCACAAACTCCAGCAGGAAAAATCAAGAAGCTGAAACTATCGCTGTTACCGTTGCTCCACAGCAAATAGGCCTCAGATGACTACCAACACATTGGTGCTGACCAACCCCATTTAATAGGGGAACAACAGCACAAACCAGCAACTGTTTGCCCACACCAATTACCACAAAAAAAGCTGAGCTCCTAAATTTATGCTCCTAAGTTAGGCTCCTAAATTTGTGCCCTATTTTCAGCCAAATTAGGAGCCTAAATTTTCAGCTGAAAATTCAGCTTAAACTAGGAGCATAAAAAGTTATTCTCATAAATTTAAGCCTGCCGTTTGTTTGCCTAGATTTATGAGCCTAGTACTGAAAATCAGTGCTAAGCTCCTAACTTCTTTTCCTTGCCCTGAATCGTCCCTAGTACCACCTACTTTTTATCCTCCTAAATTTAAGAATTTAGTGAAATTTTGAGTAAAGGTTTCTGTACTCAGTCCTAGTAAATTTTCAAGCAGGCCAATTTATGAGCATAACTCTCAAAGTTAGGAGCATAAATCCTTGGAATATCAGGCCCTATGTTTTTAACTACATCGCCAATGTGACTCAGTTTTTTCCTCACACATGATCCTACTGCTAAGCCGCTGCCCGCTTAACAACTCTCCCATGCAAATCCCTCTCCTCGCTCTTCCTGCCACTCCTTACCAACCCCTGTCTCATGCCACTTAAATATTGGTGGATAGTCTCAGCCAAGTGATGAGCCTCTTCACCAAGAACCTCATGGTGAGGGCTATTTAAAAGAGTCATACATTTTTTAGTTCTTCAAATCCCTTGTTTGTTTGGCTGCAAGCTCTAGCTGCAGGATCTTGTACTTGGAGGGGCTTGTAACACAACTGTACGATACAGAATCCAGCAGAGCACCTTCATGGTAGTCAGCTGATTTTCATGTAGGCTAGAATCTTTCTTTTTGCAGTCCATACTGTACGTGTCAGATGAAGATGTTTCCAAAAATAAGTGAGGAACAGGAAATAGAGTGCAGTTAATGAAAATCTAGATGCTCCAAAACAGTAAAGAACCTTTTCAACCCATGTGGACATGAAAGGAAAGAAAGGTTTAACAGGCACACCCAGCTAAGTAACAATGCTATTTGTAACCCCTGGCTTGCCCCTCAGTAGGGGCCACTGGCTTAGCTCCCCAAGTTGGGTACCAAGGACCAGGGGGTCATAAAACAGATGGGAGGACTTTAAGCAAGCTGGACGCAGGCCAGGGCCAGACTAAATACCAGTAGGACGAAGGGCACTCCTCCATGGGCACTCTTCAATTCATTTACACACAAAATAGGTAGTAGTATCTGTATTTGAGTTTCTGCCAGGTACTTGTGACCTGGCTTGGCCACTGTTTGGAAAACAGGATACTGGGCTAGATGGACCATTGGTCTGACCCAGTATGGCTACTCTTATGTTCTAACTTGCTTTACTAACAGTAATTTGAAAAAACAAGTCATAAACTCATCAACTTGGTCTGTACATTTCAGGGCTTTTTTTGAAATGGTCAGCATAACATCAAACATAATCTCCAAATGATATCAGGGCATTCAAAATCACAGTTCAGTTCTGCTCTATTTGCAAATGAGAACAGAGTACTGGGTAATCTCCATTTAAACTTCTAACAGTTTCCCAGTCATCTCCACATGATTATCTCAGTTTTCTCTCTCCCATTCCGGAACAGGAGTCATTCACACGTGCAAAAGTCCTGTTAGAAGTGAGGCACTCCCGTTCCCACTTCTCCTACCTAGGGTGTCTTCCCCAAGCACCCACTTTGTAGAATGCTCTCCCTATTTCTGCCAAGACAAATAACTTTAAGGGCCATCTTAAAGCTCACTCATTTTCGCAAGCTTTTCCGCAGTTCTGACCCTCTGTTTGAACCTCATAGGACTTCATTCAGGAGCCCTGAAGTTCAAAGAACAGTTTTCAGTTGTGAGTCCCTGCCAGTGTAGGATGGAAGGAACTGCTCTGCAGCTTGAGCTATAGATCTTAAAGACCAGCTTAGAGATGCTGGTTCTGGTTAAGGTGGCAAGGCAAATTTTGGGGGTGGCATTTGCCACCCTGTACCACCCTGTAACCACACCTATGATTCCAGGTTGAGACCAGTAATACTAGGAGGCCATTCACTCCAAATCCACTCTCGCTCCACCCCTTCACTTCCAATAACTCACTCCAAACCTGGGTTTGTTCTGAACCCAAATATTTACTTAAAGTCTTTAAAGATCACATCAATACTGAACTAATTGCAGAGATGCTTAGGGTGGCCCATCCCAAAGAGTGAGATTCACCAGCACAATAAGTGAGATTGAAGGACATGCATCCATGGTATAAACTTTGAAAGATCTACATGTTGATTTGCTTTGCAAATGCTGCTGAGGCTCTAGGGCAATGGTTTTCAACCTTTCAGTCAGGACACACAAGACAGATGATGAATATGTGACACACTGCACACATGACCCTCATGAACCTTTGGACTGCCATAGTATGATTTTCTTCTGAGTTAAATGTAAACCTGCTCTGCATTCACAAAAATCCAACTTCATCCAACAACAGGTGCAGATCAGAGCTAATACATTTCTCTGGAAAATATTTAGATTTTCATATCATCAGAAGAATAGCAAAACAAATCTCTTCACTACCAGGTACTTTCTGAAATAATTCTTTACAAGTTTTGCATTACAATTCAGCTTACATGTAGCACTCATCATACAACAGTATAACTTATCCTATGATTCAAACAGCAACAACCCTACCTATGAATAGGCAGCACTATCAATATTACATGGCCCTAAAACACAAATACACCTACTATATGTAAAATAGAACTAGTGAGCCTACACAGAAACTACAAGTAAACCGAATACCACACCTCTGTCACACACAAAACACAGAAAGACCCTCACCAAATAGAGAACAAGGGATCACAAATTAGAAACATAAATATGAAGACAAAAATTGAACCAGGAGCCCCAAGAAGTCAAACTTGGCATGTACTGCAATACCAGAGAAATAAAACAGGAATGCATTTCCTTTTACACTGAACACAATACAAAGACATCTGTGATATATGTTTCCAAAAGCTACCACATTTCAGTTAATAAATTCAAAATAAAACACTTTTTTCTACCTTTGTTGTTTGGACATTTTATTTTCCCATCATTTTGTTTCCAGTTTCATTTTTCAGTTTTCCTGTCTTCTGCTAACTCTATTTCCAGTGACTGCTGTCCATTTGTCATTTTTCCTCACTCCTCCTGTCTTGGTTCATTCCTTCACTTCACCTGTCACTGACATATTGCTGTTTCCCTTCTTGCTCTTCCCTCCCTTACATAAGTACATAAGTAGTGCCATACTGGGAAAGACCAAAGGTCCATCTAGCCCAGCATCCTGTCACCGACAGTGGCCAATCCAGGTCAAGGGCACCTGGCACGCTCCCCAAATGTAAAAACATTCCAGACAAGTTATACCTAAAAATGAGGAATTTTTCCAGTCCATTTAATAGCGGTCTATGGACTTGTCCTTTAGGAATCTATCTAACCCCTTTTTAAACTCCGTCAAGCTAACCGCCCGTACCACGTTCTCCGGCAACGAATTCCAGAGTCTAATTACACGTTGGGTGAAGAAAAATTTTCTCCGATTCGTTTTAAATTTACCACACTGTAGCTTCAACTCATGCCCTCTAGTCCTAGTATTTTTGGATAGCGTGAACAGTCGCTTCACATCCACCCGATCCATTCCACTCATTATTTTATACACTTCTATCATATCTCCCCTCAGCCGTCTCTTCTCCAAGCTGAAAAGCCCTAGCCTTCTCAGCCTCTCTTCATAGGAAAGTCGTCCCATCCCCACTATCATTTTCGTCGCCCTTCGCTGTACCTTTTCCAATTCTACTATATCTTTTTTGAGATACGGAGACCAGTACTGAACACAATACTCCAGGTGCGGTCGCACCATGGAGCGATACAACGGCATTATAACATCCGCACACCTGGACTCCATACCCTTCTTAATAACACCCAACATTCTATTCGCTTTCCTAGCCGCAGCAGCACACTGAGCAGAAGGTTTCAGCGTATCATCGACGACGACACCCAGATCCCTTTCTTGATCCGTAACTCCTAACGCGGAACCTTGCAAGACGTAGCTATAATTCGGGTTCCTCTTACCCACATGCATCACTTTGCACTTGTCAACATTGAACTTCATCTGCCACTTGCACGCCCATTCTCCCAGTCTCGCAAGGTCCTCCTGTAATCGTTCACATTCCTCCTGCGACTTGACGACCCTGAATAATTTTGTGTCATCGGCGAATTTAATTACCTCACTAGTTATTCCCATCTCTAGGTCATTTATAAATACATTAAAAAGCAACGGACCCAGCACAGACCCCTGCGGGACCCCACTAACTACCCTCCTCCACTGAGAATACTGGCCATGCAATCCTACTCTCTGCTTCCTATCTTTCAACCAGTTCTTAATCCATAATAATACCCTACCTCCGATTCCATGACTCTGCAATTTCTTCAGGAGTCTTTCGTGCGGCACTTTGTCAAACGCCTTCTGAAAATCCAGATATACAATATCAACCGGCTCCCCATTGTCCACATGTTTGCTTACCCCCTCAAAAAAATGCATTAGATTGGTGAGGCAAGACTTCCCTTCACTAAATCCGTGCTGACTTTGTCTCATCAGTCCATGTTTTTGTATATGCTCTGCAATTTTATTCTTAATAATAGCCTCCACCATCTTGCCCGGCACCGACGTCAGACTCACCGGTCTATAATTTCCCGGATCTCCTCTGGAACCTTTCTTATTTTCTGGCTCCCTGTCTACCTAAATTTCACCCTCTCTCACACTTCTACATCTTTTTATTTTTACATTACATTACAAATATTTATATTCCGCATATATCTAAAATTTCAATGTGGTTTGACAAATAAGAGAACTAGGAATATCTAGGAATTAACATCTAATACTGCATAAAATTTAAGACATTTAATACAAACTACTGAAATATCAGTTTTCCATCTCCTTCTTCCCCATTTCCTGTCTCATTCTGCCTCAGCCTCCCCTTCCATTTCCATGTACTCCTCATTACCATATTTCTATTCTTGTGTACTCATCCTCCTCCTCTCACTCATCTCGACAGCACCCAATGGCCTCTCCCACATGGTTTCACCACTCCCAGAATTTCCTCTCCCTCTCTCTCCCTCCACCCTTTAAGCCCAGCATATCCTCCCTCTCTCTACTTCTCTCTCCCCTTACGCTTGTAGCCTGACAGCTACCTTTCCTTTCTCCTCCACCCCAGCATCTCCCTGTCCCATCTCTCTTCCCTCCTGCCCCTTCCCCCTGGTTTTCCAGCATCTCTTCATCTCTCCCCCCCCCCCCTCCCGGTAAAGAATCTCTTTCCTGCTGTCCTCCCCCTCCAAGGTCCATCTCACCTTCCCTCTCTACCCCTGTGGTCTAACATCTCTCCCTCTTTCTTTCCTCCCTCCATCCCACTGTCCAACATCTTTGGACATCTTTCTCCCCTCCAACGCTGGGTCCCTCCCTCCCCCCTGTTTTTCAGCATCTTTCTGTCTCTTAGCCCCCAGATACAACATCTCTCCTTCTCTCTTTCCCTTGTCCCTCTTCCCCTCGGTCAAACATCTCTCCATCACTTTTCCTCCCTCTCTTCTCTCCCCTTCATCCCTGGTCTGTAATCTGTGCCTGCACTCCTCTCCTCCCTGCCCACTGTCTGGCATCTCCCTTTCTCTTTCAACCCTCCACCTAGTGTACCTTCAAACGTGTGTTTCACTGGCAGCAGCAGCAACTCACATACTCTGCCTGCAGCTGGCCCTGGAGCCTTCCCTCTGACCCATCCTGCCCACACAGAAACTGGAAGTTGCATCAGAGGGGGCAGGATGTAGTAGAGGGAAGAATCTAGGGCCAGCTGCAGGTAGCATATGTGAATCGTTACTGCTGATGATGAAAGACAAGTTTTAATGTAGACCAGGTGAACTGAGAAAGAGGGGGAGATGCCGGACCATGGGCAGGGGGAGGGGAATACAGGGAGAAATGCTGGACCACGGATGGAGGGGGAAGGAGAAAGGAAAAGAAACTGAGAGATCTAAGAAGCTGGATTGCAAGAGGAGTGCTCTGAATATGTGTGGAGAGGGGTGCTTTATGTGAGCATGTGAGGGCAGCCAAATGCATGCATTGCATGCCTAATATGTATGACTTGGCATCTCTGTAAATTCCACAGTCCAAAAATAGAACAAAGAGACATCTTCCTTCTGCTAGGACCTCCTTAAGTCAAAATAATCCTTCTCGTTTACCCTTAATACTTTTGGAGAAGGATGCTGGACTTGGATGAGGTCACAGGTGCAGCACTAGCATGGAACTTGGCCCTTTTTGTCTCAGACCTTAGGGATGTCACTGCGTCCTCCTTTTTTTCCAGGACTTAGTCTCCCCTCTCCTGATATCCAAAGGCGTCTCTCTTCTCCTCCTCAAGAATAAAGCATACTGGTAGAGCCCAATTGCAAAGGCCTAAGCAGTCCCGGTTTCTCTCAAAGAGAGGTCTGCTCTCACAATTACTTCACAGGTCAGCAGAGTCCTCCCCTGTTCTGGTAAACAGGTCACAATACAATATAAATAGTAGAGCCATTAGAGTCTCTGCCATCCAAACAAGAGAGGAGTTCCAAGGAGAATTAGAGAGGAAAAGTGTGCTGGAACTTATATGAAGAGATCCTAACAAGAAAGAGGGAACTGTTTAACTTAACATCTGGAAAGGAGTGTAAATGTCCAGCCCAGTTTCAGTTCCTTTGTCTGTTTCCATGGCCACTATATCATTACACTAAGAGAAGATGGTTTCTGGCTAGCCCAGCCACTGCACCTGGAGAGTGAAGGAGTGGTGAGCAGTATCAGAGCCACTTAAGCTGCTGGGCCAGCACCAGGTGAGAACTGGAACTTCAAACCAACCCACCACCATGTCCTTCCAAGGAGAAAGAGGGAGAATCACTGAAAGATCAAGGCTGGAGAAACAGGAAGGGACTAAGAGTCCTTGAAAATCTACAAGGATAAACAGACTCAGCAGCAGAGTTCCATTTGGAGAAGTACATACCAGTGGCGTAGCTATGTGGGGCCTCAGGGGCCCAGACGCCTCTTCCTCTCTCAGGCCCTCTCTATTGTGGTGGCCAGCCAGGTGCCTGATTTTAGGCAGCACTTACCTTCAGGTAAATGCAGTTTTCTGCAGCTGAGGACATGCTAGTCTGCTCAGGGAACTGCAGGTGTTTGTGGCTGAAGTAGAAATCCTGTTCCGGCCCGGGGACACTGTTGTTCCCTTCCCACTTCCCAACAAAGCTAGCGCCTGCCTGCCCCTGCAGCCATATGCACACACTGGCTCCTGCGCATGTGACTCAGAGCATCACAGCTGTGCTGAGCCCGCCACAGTGCGTGAGCCCATCATGCCGATCTCACTGCCCGCCACAGCATGAGCCGATCTGGACTGCTGCGGTGCTGGTCACAGTCCATCGATTTGAAGATCTGCGGCCACGAAGAGCCCATGAAATTGTCAGCTGCTGCACCGGACCATTTTAAAAAAAATTTAAAGTGCTGCTGCTGAGCTCAGGGAAGCCTCCTCCTTGGCCCCGCAGGCATTGCTCAACTTGGGCCTCCTCCACCACTGCTAGTGCCTGCCCCTGCCTGCTGCCTAGGTAAAAAAAAAAAAAAAATCTTATATTGGGGCTTTGGGGACAGGAGTTGATGCTGGGTTGTGGTGGTGTGGGAAGGGCACAATCAATGCCAGGTGTGGGGAGGGGGGTGGGAATTGATGTTGGATTGTGGTGATGGTGGAGTAGAGAAGGGAAGGGGGACTATGAGAGGGTGGGGTATAGAGAAGGGTAGGGATGATGCCGGTCTGTGAGGGGGAGGGGTATGGAAGGGCACAGTGATGCCGGTCTGTGAGGTGGAGGGGGTATGGAAGGACAAGGGTGATGCCGCTCTGTGAGGGGGAGGGGGTGGGGGCATGTCATTTAGGAATATATTTAAACCCTGTGGCTGGAGAGATTGTGTCCCACAAGTTTTTTGACATTTCATGGGTACCCAGATAATTTATGGGTTTTATTTTGGGTAGAAAGTGTTCTTGCATTTTACTTTCTATGGTAGATAATGCCTTATTATTTTCATTTCTCCTATGCTGTATTGCTTATAGAGAATGTGATTTCTCAGTGTTTCCTGTTCTAACTTTTGGTCCTTTATGCTGTAATTGGTGAGGGTTGGTCTGTGTTCTTTGAGTGACCAAAGTGAGAGATTCTGCTGGTACAATATTTATTTTTGAAGATACTGTGATATGTGTTGATAGGTTAAGTACATAGGTACATAAGTATTGCCACACTGGGACAGACCAAAGGTCCATCAAGCCCAGCATCCTGTTTCCAACAGTGGCCAATCTAAGTCACAAATACCTGGCAAGATCCCAAAAAAGTTCAGTGCATTTTATGCTGCTTATCCCAGAAATAAGCAGTGGATTTTCCCCAAGTCAATTTAATAAGGTCAATGGACTTTTCCTTTAGGAAACCGTCCAGACCTTTTTTAAACTCCGCTAATCTAACCACCTTTACCACATTCTCTGGCAACGAACTCCAGAGTTTAATTACATGTTGAGTGAAGAAACATTTTCCCCTATTCGTATTAAATTTACTACTTCATTGCATGCCCCCTAGTCCTAGTATTTTTGGAAAGAGTAAACAAACGATTCACATCTACCAGTTCCACTCCACTCATTATTTTATAGACCTCTATCATATCTCCCCTCAACCGTCTTTTCTCCAAGCTGAAGAGCCCTAGACGCTTCAGCCTTTCCTTATAGGGAAGTCATCCCATCCCCTTTATCATTTTCGTCACCCTGCTCTGTACCTTTTCTAATTCCACTATTTCTATTTTGAGATGCAGCGACAAGAATTGAACACAATATTTGAGGTGCAGTCACACCTTGGACTGTTACAAAAGCATTATAACGTCCTCACTTTTGTTTTCCATTCCTTTCCTAACAATACCTAACATTCTATTTGCTTTCTTAGCGGCCGCAACAAACTGAGCAGAATCAAGTCTACTATAATGGTTTAAGTTATGGGATGATGCAACTTTATTTTAAAATGTCCATGTTTCCAGTTTCCATAAAGTGTGTATGTGGTTTATATTGATGCAGACTGTTTACTTAGAAATTAATCATCAAGAACACTTTAAGGCATTATTTAGGAGTACACCAAGCACTACTCAACTTGTATGCCTAGTGCCCCCCCCCCCCATGTTAATACTGGTACCCCTCCCCCCCAAAAATTTCAAGTCTAGCTACGCCCCTGGTACATACCATATAAGGAATTTTTACTAAAGGCTCAGAAAGCCCTGAAGAAACTAATAGGAGACTGACAGAGAAGCTTCTCTCTGGGGACGGGGCCCCCAGAAACAGTTAAGCTGAAAAAGGATTTTTATCAAGAAAGAGTGTACATAAGAAAACCTACTAGAGGCTAACAGGCTCATTTTTGAAAGAGATGGACATCCAGAAAGCGACATAAATCGGCACTTGGACGTCCATCTCACAGAGACGTCCAAATCAGTATAATCGAAACTCGATTTTGGATATCTTTCTCAGAAGTCCATCACAAGGACGTCCAAATCTCAAGGGGGCGTATTGGAGGCATGTTCAAGGCAGGACTTAGGCGTTCCTAAGACTTGGACGTCTTTGAGCCATAATGGAACAAAGCAAAGACGTCCAGGACTAAAACTTGGATGTTTTCACCCAGACCTGTTTTTAGTACTAATAAGGCACAAAAAGGTGCCCGAAATGACCAGATGACAACTGAAGGGAATCGGGGATGACCTCCCGTTACTCCCCCAGTGGTCACTAACCCCCTCCCACCCTCAAAGAACATGATTAAAAATATTACTTGCCAGCCTCAGACATCATACTCAGGTCCATGAAAGAGCATGCAGGTCCCTGGAGTAGTTCAGTAGTAGGTGCAGTGCACTTCAGACAGGTGGACCCAGGCCCATACCACCCCCCCTACCTGTTACATTTGTGGAGGAAACAGCGAGCCCTCCAAAACCCACCAGAAACTCTCTGTACCCACATATAGGTGCCCCCCCATTCACCTGTAAGGGCTATGGTAGTGGTGTACAGTTGGGGGTAGTGGGTTTTGGGGGGCTCAACACACAAGGTAAGGGAGCTGTGTACCTGGGAACATTTTATGAAGTCCACTGCAGTGCCCCCTAGGGTGCCCAATTGCAGTCCTGGCATGTCAGGGGGGCCAGTGTACTAAAAATGCTGGCTCCTCCCATTTGTCAAGCCATTTGGACGTTTTAGATTTGGACGTCTTTGCGTTCAAAAATGGCCAAAAATCAAAGACGTCCAAATCTAACGACATCCATGATATTTTTGAACACAAAGATGGACGTCCATCTTTTTTCGAAAATGACCTTTTCCCCACCTCCGAATTTGAACATTTTACAAAGACGTCCAAATTCCAACTTAGACGTTTCTTTCGAAATTGCCCCTCTAAGTGTTGGAAATTATTTTTAACCTCTTGCTGTAAATATTGTTATTGCTTAGAAGTTAGATCTGTCTCTTTTTTGTCTAAAGAATTCAAATTTTAAGTAAACCCTTTTTGGTTCAGAACCCAAATGCTGGCCTGGACTGACTTATGAAATGCAAGGAGAGTGTGAAGGAAGTAGATTACCTGTGCCAATGGCCTCCTAGCAAAAGGTGGTCCCAGCCTTTACCTCCCTACAAAAACTGTACTGAAGTAACACTCCTGTAATATTTTACTACTAAAGTAACATGTCCTTTCAAGTATTGAACGATCCTGTAAGCAGCATAGGTATGAGAGCCCTAGGATTGTACTAACTCAGTTCCCAACTGGGGATGTGCCCAGACAGAGTTAGTTACTTTGAAAAAGGTACTGTATACTAGAAAGTTGTACGGTGACAGAAATTTCACTCGTCCCCGCCTGTCCCCACTGGAATCAAACCCATCCCCGCAAGTAATCTCTTCCATCCCCGGCCTCTCTTTGCCTGCTAAGCCATAGCCGGTTAAGTCTAAATATCCAGGCAGTAGATATCCGGGCTGAACACCGGCAGTGGGCAGTCAAAGCGCTGACCACCACCGGCTGAATATCAGGAGGATGGTGTCTGGTTTTGGTGGAATGCATGTGTTTAAATTGAATTTGAAATGCTGAAGCTTTGAAAAATTTCAGGAAACAAAAACTGTTTCCTAAACCAGAAAAGTACACCATCGGCCAGGTAAAAATTGAATTTTGGAGCTATTTTAGCCCTTCATTCAGGGATTTTCAGCAGTATTGGGTGGAATGACTAGTGTCCATAAATATCAAAGCTGAGCAGTGTGTATGTTTATACAGGACTTTCTATACGACCTCTCATTAAAACAATGAAGACTTCTCCCAAGTAGTATTCTGCATTCTGCTCTCTGGGCCTTTATCCTCTGCACACGCTGCTAGTCACAAATCACAAAACAGAACAGTGGGTTTCAGCAACCACAGCAATGTCAAGGGATCAGCAGAAAACTGACCCTTTAACACCGACTAACAGCTAGTCTCATCCTAAGCTGCTTATCTCTTGCTGCCTAGCCTAGCTAGGATACTCCCTGAAGTATCCCTGCATTGGGCAGTCACAGGCAGCACTTCTGCTTCTCCTTTTCTCTCTAACTGAACGCAATAGCTCAAGCAGATATGAAATATTTGCTCAGCTTCAGACTAGCCAGATCCCACTCTGCACTTGGCTGGCTCTTGGAGTCATGTGACTGGGGGCATGGTGCAATATTATGAGGAAATTACAGCCCAAGGAAGTCATGTAGAGAAGCACAAAGGTATGAGGTTACTGTACGAAAAGCAAGGTAGGAGGGTACTACTACAGAATGGATATGGATAAGAGAAAACCAGTAAGTATTTGATCTCTTCAAAAAGGCTTTTAATCCTAACGCATCTGGATCCCATAAGGTAGTTCATTCCAGGAGCAGTGCTATCCCATTAAAAAGCACTGAAAAGTACTGCTGCCCTTCACCTTATTCTTTTGAAATATAAAACACAAGTGAAAGAAACTATAATATCTGGGATAAAGAATTAACTGGCAGTAGGAGCAGTATTTGAAACGTGGAGCACACCTTACAGTCCTATAATGGATCATAAAAATCTGAAGTATTTGAAAATAGCCAGATGCTTGAATGTGAGACAGGTGAGGTGGCCCCTGTTCTCCCAATTTCAATTACAGGTAAACAAATGGAAAAGTGAACACTTAATCAAGGAGAAATAAGGAAAATGTCAAAAGGACAGAAGGAGCCAGCTTGTATATTAAAACCTAAAAATTTTGCAGTGTCTACCATCACAACTGTGCTTTGTTTGCAAGTTGACTGATTGTACCTCTGACTCTATCACAGGTTTCTCAGTGTCCCTGCATTCTTCAGTCTGCTCTCTCAGTACCCCAGTCAGATCCCTGGGTCACATGACTTGTGCACATCTCTGTGTCCCTGCATTCTTTGGCCTGTTCTCCTAGTACCCCGGTCAGATCCCTGAGTCACATGACCGGCGCACGTAAAAACCCTGGAAGTTCGCACATGAAAGTAATCTGTTGATGGCGTAGCGAGCCCAATGAGCAGATAGTGCTCTCTTCTGGTCTCTTTGGACCTTTCTTCTGCTTTTGATCTTGTGGATCACTCCTTCTTGTTTGCTTTGCCTCCATTGGACATTCTGTTTCTTTACTTTCCTGGTTTGCTTCTTCTCTCAGCACTTTCTTTTTCAGTCTCCTCAGTTGACACATCCCTGCTTTGTAGGGTTCCCCAAGGCTCCATTCTTTCACCCCTTCTTTTCAACATCTTCTTGAGAAGATATTTTTTTGATCTTCCCTACCTCTCCTTTTCAGCCAAATCTCAGTCGTTTTTAGTCATGTCTAGCCGCTGTTTCTCAGTGGCTAACAGATCACTGTCTTTATTGTCAGTGCCTCTAAATTTCTGGCCCTTTCTCTAAACCTTCTTTGGTTCCTCTTCTTTTTGATACTCCTGTTCGCACTGTGGAGTCGTTTCACTATCTTGGTGTGATTTTACATTCAAATCTTTCCTTTAACAGTCAAGTCTCTCTTGTTCTCCAACATGGGTTTCTTTCTCTTCGTCACCTCTATTTCAAAATTTCTGAATTTCTCACTACTGCACACATTAGTCCATGCATTTGTTATCTCGCGTTTGGATTACTGTAATGTAGCCTATCCTGGCTTATCAGCCCACCAATCTCACCGGCTACAAACCCTTCAAAATGCCGCTATCTGTTTTCTCTGTAAAGCTCAAAGAACTGATTCTGCCTTCCCGTTACTAGCCAGACTTGACTGGCTTCTTGTGAAGTTTCATGTTTGGTTCAAAATTCTTTGCATCACCCATAAGTCCCTTCACTCCAGTTCTCCTGCCTACCTTGCTTCTTTGGTGATCCTATACACTCCTTCTCGTTCGCTTCATTCACTTGATTCTCACTGCCTTGTTCTTCTCTCCCTAAAACAGGCTCACTACGAACCCACTAGACATGCAGCTTTTTTTCTTCTTAGCCCCAAAGCTCAGGAATGATCTCCCTTCTTTTTGGAGATCTGAGCTCTCCTTTCCATGTTTCAAGTCGCTTTTGAAAACTCACTTTTTTACTCTTGCTTTCAGTTTTTCACCTCAGGAGTCTTAGCAGTGGGCACTGGGTTGCTCTGATGGGAAGTAGAGATCTAACCTGTTGTTTTATGGTGTGATTGCTGCTCTCAGTTTGAATGGCTGCTTTCCTATTTTAACTTGGCATTCCTTTCTTATCTGAGGGTTTGTTTTTTTTAATTTTTATTTGTAAACTGCTGAAGGAGCAGCAACTAGCATGGAGACATGCTGAAGAGAATACAGCAATGAGACAGCATGCCAGAGAGACAGCCATTGCAAGTTATGAAGACCAGAGGGAGAGAGAGAAAAAAAAAACTGCTGAAGGAAGTGCCAGTCTTCAGTCAGCTAGGGCTGCAATTAAACGAGAATCACTAGTGACAGATTTTTAAAAAAACATTATTTTATTTCCAGTTTAGTAAAACACTACAAAGAGTCATGAGTACACAGAATAGGCATACTTTTCACATAAGGGGTATAGAAGTTTGTGTGGCCTGCCAGTCAAGATGAGAGGATTGGTTTTTTTTTTTAGTTTTCTTAGATAGTGTTATGTGTGTAAAGACACAGAAACCATTTTAGCTTACAGCGTTGGAGTGGAGCCATGCATCATGGCATCCTGATTAATCTTGCATTCCAAGACAGTATCTCTTCAGCTGCTGACCCTCATCAATATATCCACTGATGAGATCTCCCCATACATAAACTCACATACTGACAAGAACTTTTCACTTTAATAAGCTCAACTAGCAATTTGGTGAGGTGAAAATGTGGAGTGTATCAGGACTTCAGATACTTACTTTTCTTGCCTGGGTAGTTAAGCTTACAATACTTGATTCATTCAGATGCTTACTCCTCGATTCCTGGAATGAGTGCAAGGATAACAGAAAGGTCACAGGGATTTACCAGAAAGGATCTGGATCGTTCAGGAAAAGTTGACTGGTAACAGTAGTAAAGCTAAAACCACTTATCTGATGTTGCTAGCTAGTTATTCTTGCTAGAAGATGAAGCAACCATTTATGTAACAGAATGGAGATGATGACCTGTGAAGAATCAGCACAGGGTATGAGTGTTGGGATTTTGAAGGAACAAGGGAGAGAATAATTATTTTGGGACCAGTTTTCTTAATGCAATAATACACAGTATTTACAATCACATAAAAAAAATTGGTGATTTTGTTTAAGTGCTGTGAAGTGTTTTCCTATTTTATGTCATCATGTTATTATCTTAACCCAAGAGAGAAAATTAAAATGTGTTAAATTTATGTGGATATTTCCTACTTTTCCTACTATCTCAAGATAACCCATATGTTACTTTATTTATTTTAGTACCAGTCCTTCTCTCTTACTACTGGAAGCCTTATGTGGTCGTCTACAATTACATCATGAAGGGGTGGTGCCTCACTGTGTCGCCCCCTGCAGGAGGTTTGGTGTATAGAGTTTCAAGCTTGATACTGGCAACACAGGGGAGCCATGGTGATCAATCCTACATGAAAGTTACACATGTTAATATTGTACTTGTAATTTTGTTTGGTTATTATATTTTATCATAGGTGTTTTTTATTGTATTAAATGTTCTTCTAGTTTTATATTAAACTTACCCGATGTGGAAAATCTATTAAGAGCAGTGGTCTATAAATTCTTTTTAAATAAATAAATGTGGGTTGGAAACCAGGTATGACTTCCAGTGCAACACTTAAGATCATTGAAACCTTGGCCAGACTGGACCAAGTTCAGTAGTCTGTTTCCGTATTCCACCTTTCACTGTTGCAAGCCTTATTATTACAAGCTATTCCCGGACTACAGGTTAAGAAATCAGGAATGATAGGTAGTAGAGGAGAAACTGGATTCTAAAATCAATCAGGATGAAGTTTGCTAAATGATCAACTGGAAAGAATATGGACTAAGGAAGAAGAAAGAAATGTATGTGCTGCTAAATTGATTAGACAACTTCCCAAGGAACTCCAAAGAAAATAGAGGGGAACACTGCCAGGAACTATAGGACTTGAACCAGTGGATATTGATGTAAAGCTAGAGCCCACCCTTTTCACCCTTCAGCTGCTTATAATCTGCAGGAGACAGGCTCCACACACCTTCAAAATTTTGAAGTTTGTTTTGTTGGTATGAGCCCTCCCGTACCTGGAAGAAGGGCTCTGGGACTTATGCCTGCTGAAGTGTGGCTGGCTGGTATCACAAGACAGTTGCTTCCTGAGCTCTGTGACAACTCCCCTTGCTCCCCAGAATTTATCAGAGAAGAGACAGTGTTCTACAACATACAGCTTTACTGGCATATAATTATCAGGGGTCATTCTATAAAGAAGGTGCTAACATTAATGCGGCAAATATGCATATACATGACCAGAATGCTGACATATATGTATATGTGTGCACATATATATATATAGGGGTCAATATTTAACCAGCAGCACTAAGCGGTTCACTGACCACCATCGGCATTATGGCAATAAATTTAATGCTGGATCATGTCCGGACTCCGGAATTGAATTTCCAAGTATATGGAGCCAGAGACACCATAGCCGGTTACATGCAATATTCAGCCCTTAACTGGCTATGGAGCACTGCATACAGATAGGATTGACTTTTTTGCAGTCCTATTTATGCAGTGACCTTGACTGGTTAAGTGCTGGATATCAGTACTTAACCAGCCAAGTGCAGACTCCACCCCCAGAACGCTCCCAAAGTAGCCGAATTTGTGTTAGATGCTAACCGGTCATTTTCCGCGGCACTAACTGTTTAAGCAGGAGCCATTTCTGGCTGATTAAATCTCTTTGAATGTCAACCTCAAGTATTTCTGGAACTAGCTGCATATCTTTGATACTGCATATTTTATAAGTTCACATGGGTGGCGTGTGGGCAAAACATGGGTAATGTGCAACTTTTAGAATACAATGCATTATGGGCCAGATTCTGTAAATGGCGCTCCGGAGTTGGTGCCAAAAGAAAATCAACGCTGAATGCTATTCTTTTTTTTTTAATCATTTTACTTAATTACATTCACATTTATGACCACTGTACCTGCTGCAATTACCGAAATTGATATTAAAAAAAGAAAACATTTTCTCCCACCAATAAATGTTAAATAATCGTCCACAACTGGGAGATCCAAGATCAGGAAAACAATCTCAAAGAAAATAAGAAAAACTCAAAACGGTTAATCTTACAATTCACTTTTTCTGAGGGAGGAAGGTTAATCGGTAATTGCAGCCGGTACAGTGGTAACTAAAGGAAGTTGCTGCAGAGGGTTCTTCATCTGTTCTTTCAACTCCACAAACTCTTGTTATTTCTTAGGTTCAACAAATAAGTAATTATTAAAATTCAAAGAAATAGAACACTTAAAAGGGAATCGCACTAGGAAGGTCCCATTTAGGGCAATGATCTTTGGCTTAAAAGCCAAGAGTTCACACCTCCTAGTCTGCGATTCCCCTGATAAGTCAGGAAATATATTTATCTTTGAACCCAAAAAACTATCAACCATGTGTTGGAAATACAATTTCAAAACATTATTCCTATCTAAATCAAAGGCGAAAGTCACTAGTAATATAACTTTTCCAAAATATCAGTTAAGTTCACATCTCTTTTCTCTGATAAAAAAGATTATTTAGGGGAAATATAAATCGCTTTAGACACCGGAGGGTGGCTATCAGAAAATGTTTGCAAATTATCAGAGAAATATTTCTTCAACAGTTCAATAAAAGAAAAGATTCCATAGTCAAAGTCTCTATTTTTATATCTTGGACTTCTACTTTGTTAGATAAGTATTGATATAAATTCTTTAATTCACATGTTTATTTCTGAAAAATTTTAAACATCTGAAGAAGAAAGTTATTCACACTCTGCAGTGCTTCTCATAATGCGTCCATTGTGACATTTTTTGGCTTCACCAGGTCCAATTTCTCCACAGAAACCGCTCCAGATATCTTCGGGGGGGAGAACTCACTCTCCAATCCCCCAGTTGGTTTATTATCCGGAGTCAATGCTGCGCCAGGACCTCCTCGGGTCGCGTGAAAATCCTAACCCACTTCTGGCGTTTAATTAGCACCCAATGATTGGCACTAACCCCCAGATTCTATATAGCGTGCCTAGAGATCCACGCCAAAATCGGTGCACATTCTATTACAACGCGCATAACCTAACAAGCTAATGAACGTTGATAACAGCACTTAAGCAATAATGATCACTAATTGGCACTGATTTGAATTTAGGCGCACAAGTCGCTAAGCGTATTCTGTAATGAAGTGTGCCAAACTTTTAACACACACAGGCAAAAAGGGGCATGGTTATTCTAAAACTGATTATACAATGCGCTTAGTTGGCACTGTTTCAGTGCTGATTTTTTTAGGCACCATATATAGAATCTCCCCCTAAATGGCTCATTAGCCAGTTTAGTTAGAAACACATCTTAGATTGGTGCCCAAATAATTGGCACCCATATATAGAATCTGGGGATAGGCACATGAGAATTTACACCAGGTCAATAGCTGGAGTAGATACTAACATCTAAGCACATTGATGCGTATACACTCAGTTTTGCATTATTTGCATTTTGCTCACACCTTTTTCAGTAGTAGCTCAAGGTGAGTTACATTCAGGTACACTGGATATTTCTCTGTCCCAGGAGGGCTCACAATGTAAGTTTGTACAATGGAGGGTTAAGTGACTTGCCCAAGATCACAAGGAGCAGCAATGGGATTTGAACCAGCCATCTCTGGATTGCAAAACTGGTGCTCTAACCACTAGGCCACTCCTCCACTAAGGAAAGTGGGTGCCTACTTTCCTTTATAGAATAACTCCACTTGGGCACCTCTTTATTAAACTGCCCTCACTAAGGGGCAGTTTTACTAAGTCACGCTAAAAAGTGGCCCGCCCTATTTTTAGCGCATGGGTTTCTTGTGCGCTGAGGCCACTTTTAGCGTGGCTGTAAAATGGCTGCAGTTTCCTTTTTTCTATTAATGCTCATGCGCTAACTTCCCAATTAACGCATGGCAATTAGTGCGGGAGCCCTTACCGCTACCTATTTTGTAGATGGTAAAGGCTCCCATGTTAATCCTGCACTAATCAGTCAGCACGCACCAATGCCCCCATGCTAACCGATTAGCACATGGCAAGCCTAGTCTCCACCACCAAACACACACACACTACAAAATAAAATCTAAGTTTTAGTGCATGGGAGCATGTGCCAATTCAAAAACTACCGTGGAACACCTGAGCGTGTCCCACGGTAGTGCCTTTTTAACCTGCGGTAAACATGCACTAGTGCTTACCACAGCTTAGTAAAAGGACCTCGAAATGTACTGTACACTGTTCTTGTTATGGTATTCACAAGAAAATAAACAATCAGGTTGATCATTAAGTAATCATTAATATAAAGCATTCAAATTAGTTTCAAACATAAGGAAACCCTAGCCTTGTAGCGTTACTATAGGACTGCAAATCTATCCTAGGCCAAACCACCCAGGTACAAAATGTTTGAAGCCAAAAGGGACTGAAAAAAGTATCAGGAAAACAGGTAAAGCACTCTGCAGGACTGCACACTCCAGTAGGTGGCCACAGTGAAATTTGGAGAAATTTCAAAGTTCAGCTTTCCTGTGCTCTAATGGTGATAAATCTTTACTTGACATGTTATGATGGAAGCAACCTTTTCAGAACTCTGCAGGGACTGTATCCCTTCCTGAGCTGGGCCCAAGCTCAGTTCTTTCATTCTCCCAGTCACAGAGAGACATTTGTACCATTTACCTCTGGTTAACAAAGGGGATTTTTCCTTTAGAGGTCTTTCTGTATCCTCTCTGGCTTCAGAAAAGATGAAGGCATGGTTAGTGCAGTGGACTAAGGAAACAAGGGAACCAGGCTCAATTCCCAGTTCAGCTCCTTGTGATCCTGGGCAAGCCACCCAAACTCCCGTTGCTCCAGGCACAAAAACTTAGATTGTGAGACCACTATGGACAGTTAAAAGTACCTTTATATAACATATACAAACCACTTTAATTGTATCACAGAAAGGCAGTATATCAATTGCATTTTTTTAAACTCTGGACCCAGAGAAACATTTGTCTGCAAGGCAGGCAAATATCTTTCCTCTTTTTTCAGCTTTCTGTTGTGGAAAACCTCATGCTTGTTGGAGTCCCTGTGAATCAGGGGCTAAACCCTATGAATTGCTGTAGCCAGGGGCAGACTGACCATTGGAACAATAGGGCAATGCCCGAGGGCCCACAACTGTGGTGGGGGGGGGGGACACTCTCCCTTAGCTTCCATATAATTTAATCACTTTTGATAGTGGTTAAGGGTCCATAGCCCTTATTGCCTGAGATCCCAGAACACCATTAGTCCACCCCTGGCTGTAGCCCAGCTTCACCACCTCTAGTCTCTGCCTTGGTAACAGTTCCCTGTCAGCTCCCAACTGACTCACTCCAGTTGCATCTGCAACATCCCAGAGTTCAAAACAGCCCAAAGGTGAAGGGGCAGCGTGAGTCCAGCAAGTTCCTGTGAGTTCCACTGGTTTAAAGAAGCCATTACAAGTTTTGATTTTAGCTACCTGCTGTTTGTGCTGAATCCCATAGCAAGCAGCACTGCTTCTTTTTCTACTTTTACTCTAAACAGAGAAGGAACTTGATAAGATTAATACTGTTCTTAGAAGCTCAAGGGGACTGGAACCTCCTTTTAGTGAATCCCTCACATCAACTTCAAAGGAAGAGACAAAATAGTAGAGCCACAGAGAGTCAATGAAAGCAGAAATCCCAATGTACAGGGTGAGGCAAAAAAAAAAAAAAAAGTAACCCCCCTGGAGTTTTTTGGCTGTTTTCTCAGCAACCGTGTGGAATTTCAATATGACATTTTACAGCTTTATTTGTTGTTACTATATATACATTTATGTACTAAGTGGAATGAGATTATATTTAAACACAGCGAAGTTATAGACTTTTTAGCATGACCACCCAGCAATTTACACGCATTCAAAAATGTTTGCACTTTAAAACTAGCATTATTTGAAATAAAAGGGGTACCAGCTTACTGTTAATAATTTCACAGTGATGTAGACTTTTGTAAACAAATTTGCCAGACCTAAACCCCTTGGACTACCATATGTGAGGAGCAATGTTGCAGGCCTATCACAAGCTTCACCCAAAGCCGCAAACAATTACCGAACTCAAGGAAGCACTGCAGATGATCATGGACCAATCAACAAGGCTGTTAAGAACTTCCCAAAGTGACTGAAAGCCTGTGTTAAAGCTGGGGGTGAAGTGAACACTTTGAGCAATCATAGTGACTACAAAATACTGACACATTATTAATTGTATTGTTTGAATGACGTTATTTTACTGTTTATTAGCTCGGACATTTTTTAATGCGCAAAAATCTCTAGGTAGTAACACTAAAATGTTAATAACATCAGCATTGCTTAAGATAATTAAATGTTTAATAGTAATACATAAGTATGTTGGCCTTCTGCTCAGTGTGCTGCTGTGGCTAAGAAAGCAACTAGAATGTTAGGTATTATTAGGAAAGGAATGGAAAACAAAAATGAGGACATTATAATGCCTTTGTATCGCTCCATGGTACAACCGCACCTGAAATATTGTGTTCAATTCTGGTCTCCGCATCTCAAAAAAGATATAGTGGAATTGGAAAAGGTGCAGAGAAGGGCGACGAAAATTATAAAAGGGATAGGACAACTTCCCTATGAGGGTAGGCTAAAGCGGCTAAGGCTCTTCAGCTTGGAGAAAAGGCGGCTGAGGGGAGATATGATAGAGGTCTATAAAATAATGAATGGAGTTGAAAAGGTAGAAGTGAAGCCTCTGTTTACACTTTCCAAAAATACTAGGACTAGGGGGCATGTGATGAAGCTACAATGTAATAAATTTAAAATGAATCGGAGAAAATGTTTCTTCACTCAACATGTAATTAAACTCTGGAATTCGTTGCCAGAGAATGTGGTAAAGGCGGTTAGCTTAGCAGAGTTTTAAAACGGTTTGGATGGCTTCCTAAAGGAAACGTCCATAGACCATTATTAAATGGACTTGGGGAAAATCCACTATTTCTGGGATAAGCAGTATAAAATGTTTTGTACTTTTGGGGGATCTTGCCAGGTATTTGTGACCTGGATTGGCCACTGTTGGAAACAGGATGCTGGGCTTGATGAACCTTTGATCTGGCCCAGTATGTACTTGTGTAAGTATGTAAAATTTCCCATTGAAATTTAAAGCAGTTGCTGAGAAAACTGCAAAAAAACTGCCTTCTCGGTATGCAAATCTATCTCATGCATATTCATTGTGGATATCTTGGCTGGGGTTCCCCCAGGAAAGATTTGGGAACCACAGATATAGATATGTATAGCTTCTGATTTTAGGTTTTAACTAATTTTAAGAAAGTGGAATAAGTGTTTGGATAAACATTAGAAAACCTTGGATAAACACAGGAAAACCTACACTTCCCTTAACATTTTCTTACCTCTTCCCTTCTTTGCCTTGCAATCTCCACTCTTTTCGTGCTATTTCTGCATCAACAAGTCTCAACTGCACAGACATATGTATTTGATTCCACCATAAAAGGTGCCCGGAAATAGTATCTGTGATAGAAAAACATCAATAAATGCAGATTTTAATGCTACCCCCCTCTCCCTTACCACTGTGAAAGACTTATGTGGTTGTCTACAATGACACCATGAAGGGATGGTGCCTGACTGTGCCTCACACTGCAAGAGGGCTGGTGCCCAGAGGTTCAAACTCCTCACTGGAAACATAGGACAGCCAGGGTGATCAAACCCATTAATTAGCTGGAAAATAAACACTTAGTTTATAAACACCTAAGAAATATGGAGGTATATTTTCAAAGCACTTAGACTTACAAAGTTACATGGACATTTTGCGCTAAATGTCCCAAATCTGAATAGAAAATGTAGCCATTTTCAAAAAATGAAAAACGTCAATCTTTTTTTTTTTAATACCATTTCGAACAAGGTTTTGTGCTTTGTGCATTTATCTTTCTAGGCCATTTTCGAAAAAAAACCTGCACAAGTTAAAAACGCACAAAATCAAGCCAATGGGATGTAGGAGGGGCCAGCATTTTTAGCAGACTGATCTCCCAGACATTTAAGGAGAGCAATGGGGCACCCTAGGGAGCAGTGCTATGGACTTCATATAAATGCTCCCAGGTACACATCTCACTGTTGCTCCCTTATCTTGTCTGCTGAGCCCTCTAAAACCTACTACCCTGATCTGTACACCGCTACAATAGCTCTTATGGGTGAAGGGCGTACCTATATGTGGGTACAGTGGGTTTTTAGTGAGCTTCGGAAGACTCACAGTTTCCACCACAAGTGTAACATACAGGTAGGGGGAAGTAGTGGCCTGGATCCACCTGTCTACAGTGCACTGCACCCACCACTACACTACTCCAGGGACCTGGCTATAACATCTGAGGCTGTCAAACAGGCTGGTGAGAACTATTTTTATTCACATATTTTGGGGTGGGAGGGGATCAGTGACCACTGGGAAAGTAACAGGGGTCATCACTGAATCCCTCCAGTGGTTATCTGGTCATTTAGAGTACCTTTTGTGTCTTATTGGTTATAAAAACAGGTCTAGACCAAAACGAAGTTTTCACTCTAGATGTTTTGTTCCATTATGGCTGTAAAATGTCCAAGTGTTAGGCATGCCCTAATCCCGCCGTCAAAACACCCCTGACACACTGTCTTGTGATTTGGATGCATTGCAGACAAATTGCATAGATAAATGTCTGCAAAATAGGTTTCAAAAATACCGATTTGGACGTTTTGAGAAGAAATTTGTCCAAATGCTGCTTTATGACACATTTTGGACTTTTTCTCATTTGAAAATGAGCACCATAGTAACCTATGGAACTTTGTAAGTCTAAGTGCTTTGAAAATCAGCCTCATGGTCTCTCTGGGAGAGTTATAGGGCACACCACCAAGAATTTGTGATTGGAGGAACAGCAGGTGGAGTCCTAATGAGGAGGAGAATACAAATTTAAGAGGAGGAAGAGCTAGGCCTTTGCCGGGGCCTGGCTCACTTATCTGAACTATCTTCTAGATTGCCCCTCCATGATTTTGGTACCAGGAGTTCCATGCCTAGATGCAACAGTGCAAAACCAGATCTAGCTCCACTTGTCCCTTTTATGCCAGGACCTTTGTTAACCCTGCCCTTGTGCCATCTGCTGTCCTGAACAGGAATTACAGGGTTGCATGGGAAAATCATATGCACCGGTAACTGTTGTAGCAGGCTTCAGTCAAGGAAATTCCCTTTTCTACAGGAACTATCTTTGAAAGATTCACTGTCTCCCGAACATCTTCCAAAAAAAGAGTTTTACCAAGCTGTTCTCTCTTTAGCCCTTCTATATTAACTTTGTAATTCTAACTGAAATGATGCTTTTTGTAGAAATTAGAAATATATGTGTTTTTTTTTTTGTAATTCACTTTCAGTGAAGGCTACTAATGTTCTTCACAGCAGCTGCCCCCATCATCCATGTCATCTGACTCCAGCAGTTCCTGCAGTGCCAAATGATTCAGTTCTCCATCACTGCAGCTGCCTTTAAAAGCTTCAGACTCACACTCCCATGATCAGCCCTAATCAGAGGATTCAGCTTTAATGTTTCTCTTCTCTGCTTACCTCTCCCTCTTTTCCTACATTTTGGTGCTGTAAGCAAGACCCCCACCAGAGGAAAATGTGTGCTAGTTTCTTTGAGTTCTGGATATCAGAAGGTATCACATGCTGCTTCCTTGCTGACCTTTATGTCTACGTGTCTAATAAAAAGTTATTTCTCAGTGTCTTTTTGGCTAAGATCCAAGCCCAAGTCAGAGTTCTGAGTTCAGGTCGCTCCTTTCTTGGCGTTTTGGCTAAGCTTGAGAACCTTCCAATATCGAAATAGGGGGGAGGGTGCAATGCCCTGCCACTTAACTCCATTGGGGATTCAGTAAGGTGACTATTGCCAAAGTAGGAGGCTTAAACCTCCTGTTTAAAAAAAAATTGGGGAACCTAATATAAAGCCAGGTTCTGCTGTTCCCTCCCCCACCCTGCAAAGGCAACACAAGCTAAAATATATTTGTCATGGTATGTGTCAGTGACAAGCTAAAAAGGGGGTATTTTGTCCCACACCAATTCATCATGGAGCCCTGAGACAGAGCAAAACAGGTGTTCATCTCATGTGACTATGAAAGGAGGGAGAAAGTAAGAGAGGGGAAGGCAGAGGGATAAAGAGATGCCTTCATGACTAACTGCTCGCATGTGTTGGGTCTACATTAGAAACACAAGGGCTGTAACCTTGCCACGTACCAGAAAAGTTTACTGTAAGTGTTTGTGTGTGTCTCAGGCGGCTGTAAGCGTTCTCCCTTCCTTCCTCCTATTCTGTGGTGGAAGTAGTGTTTGTGGTGCTGAGATCCCGCTCAGAGGAGGAGGAGGAGAGAGGGGAAGTGAGCACAGATCAGGAATGTAACAAGACTCTGGTCCCCTGTTGCAGCCACAGGGGCTACACAGCCTTTGGCCATAGAGAGAAGGCGGCAGGGATTTAGTGTTGATGTTGCCCGGCACACCAGTGTCTGGTTACCAAGGGATCCAGAGGGATGTCTCAGCCTCTGAGAAGAAAACTGAGTTGCCTTAGTAACCAAGTTTAGCATGGATGCAATGATGCAGCAGAGTTCATAAATGAACCTAAGGGTTAACAGAGGAGGGAGAAGCAGCTAAAAGTCGATTCCATTTTAATTACTAAACAGGGCAGTTTTTAACACATAAGTGAAAGGCTGGCCATGTGTTCAATGCTTCCTAAACCTGTAGTTTGAAGTCCCGTAGCTTTATTTATTTCATTTGTATCCCACATTTTCCCACCTCTTTGCAGGCTCAGGGTGCCCAGCAGTTTCCTCCTGCATTTTGGGCTTCCAGTTCAATTGAAGCCAGTTTCTACTGGGCTACACCCTCCCACCCTGTCAGACTGTCAAAGTAATGCTTGGATGCTTCACTTATATATACTATCTGCTACCACATTTGCTTATTTCCGATCTGACGAAGAAGGGCAACCTTCGAAAGCTAATCAAGAAATGTGTTAAGTTATGTCCAATAAAAAAGGTATCATCTTATTTTCTTTTCCATGTTTTATTTTGTTTGATTTCTATTGATAACCTTAAGAGTGGACTAACACGGCTACCACATCTCTCTACTGGGCTACAGAAACAAGAGCATTCATTCACAATTACCTGGAAACTATTTCCCTGTTTTTATAGCCCCCTTCTAAACCCATTAGTCCAGTTATCATAGAAACAATCCTTGGCTAGGAGCCGTTCATCAGGCTCCCACTGCAGTCCTGAGTCCAATCACTGGATTTCACCACCGCATTCTCTTTCCCCCACTCATGGCTTCTGAATATTTAGGGCTCAATGTTCGACATGATTTAAATGTGCAGGAAAGACTCCTACGTGTGTAAAACCATGCCAAGCAAACTGGGAGCCAATATTCAGTGGCATTTAACCAGACTGTGCCCCTAAATATCGACTCTGACTGGGAGTTAGATGGGCACTGATGATATTCATTGCTGATATCTGTATAGCTAACCGGGACAGTCCTAGTTTTGCCTGGCTAGCTATGCAGACACGGCACTGAATATCGGGCATATCTGCATAACTTACCGGGTGCCACCTAGAATTCAGGTCTAATTTATCCTGCAGTGGGCAGCATTTAAAGAAACACTAACCTCCAACCAGCTGAATATTAGCCCATTATTCATCATCTCCAGTCCCTGGCCAATCCTTAATGACAGAAACTTTTTAATAAAGCTAGGGCTCAATATTCAGCCCACGGAAGTAAGCAATTTCTTTTTTTTTTAATTTTTTATTTATAAATTTTCCTTTTTTACATTCATGCTATAACATAAACATACAGTAATTTGGAAATATTTTTTCTTACAATAAGAAAAAGAAAAAGAAGAAAAATTTTTTTTTGTATTTAGTCAATTAACTATATATTTTTTGAGCCTGGAAAATTGTTAGAATTTATTACCAATAAAGAGTAGGATGAGAAATCCTGTTAGTATACTATGCATCGGCTGTGCGCGCTGAGGGAACCTTCCGTTTCTAATGTTGTTTAAATATGAAGTATAAGTTTCTTTGTTCTTGGATCACAATGAGGGGCATAATTGAACGAAAACGCCTATCTCCATGGGCGTTTATCTCCGAGAACGGGTCCGTGAAGGGGCGGACCGAACCGTATTTTGGGAAAAAATAGACGCCCATGTTTTATTCAACAATGTGTGAGCTGGGCATTTTTGTTATTCAGCGATAATAGAAAATGAAAGCGCCCAGCTCAAAAACGAATAAATCCAAGACATTTATTCGTGGGAGGGGCCAGGATTCGTAGTGCTCAGGTCCCCCTCACATGCCAGGACATCAACCGGGCACCCTAGGGGGCACTTTTACAAAACCAAAAAAACAGGTAAAAGAGCTCCCAGGTGCATAGCACCCTTCCCTTGTGTGTTGAGCCCCCCAAATCCCCCTCAAAACCCACTGCCCACAAGTCTACACCATTACTATAGCCCTAAGGGGTGAAGGGGGGCACCTACATGTGGGTACAGTGGGTTTGTGGGGGTTGGACGACTAATAAGCATTAAGCAGCACAATTGTAACAGGTAGGGGGGATGGGCCTGGGTCCACCTGCCTGAAGTCCACTGCACCCCCTAACAACTCCTCCAGTGACCTGCATACTGCTGCCAGGGAGCTGGGTATGACATTTGAGGGTGAAAATAAAAATGTGTGAAACATCATTTTTTTGTGGTGGGAGGGGGTTAGTGACCACTGGGGGAGTCAGGGGAGGTCATCCCCGATTCCCTCCAGTGGTCATCTGGTCATTTAGGGCACTTTTTGGGGCCTTATTCGTGAAAAAACAGGGTCCAGGAAAAGTGTCCTAAATTCTAGCTAAAAACGCATACTTTTTTCCCATTATCAGTGAAATGCGCCCATCTTTGTTCGGCAGATAACCACGCCCCAGTTCCGCCTTCGCCACACCTCTGACACGCCCCCATAAACTTTGTCCGCATCCGCGACGGAATGCAGTTGAAAACGTCCAAAAATCGGCTTTCGATTATACCGCTTTATTCGTTTTTGTGAGATAAACGTCCATCTCCCGATTTAGGTCGGAACTTGGGCGTTTTTCTCGTTCGATTATAAGCAGGAATGTGGACTAAAGGAAGTAAGCAATTTCTACGCTGCTCACAGCTGCAGACTGAATTAACTCCAGATATTCAATGCCAAGGCATGTTTGGCTTTTGGCATTGAATATTCAGGTTTCTGCGGTCACCTGGAAGTTAACCGGGCACCAGCCAATATTCAGACCAGTGTCCAGTTAGCTCAGCAGATAAAGTTAGGACAGTTTCTTTTCCCGCACACTTACGGGCTCATTTTTGAAAGAGAAGGACGTCCATTTTTCGACATAAATCGGAAGATGGACGTCCTTCTCCCAGGGACGTCCAAATCAGTATAATCGAAGCTCGATTTAGGACGTCTTCAGTTGCACTCCGTTGCAAGGATGGCAAAAGTTCAAGGGGGCATATCGGAGGCAGGACTTGGGCATGCCTAACACGCGGACGTCCTTGACCCATAATCGAAAAAAAAACTTGGACGTTCTCACCCGGACCTGTTTTTCTTACGACTAAGGCACAAAAAGGTGCCCGAAATGACCAGATGACCTCCCCTTACTCCCCCAGTGGTCACCAACCCCCTCCCACCCTCAAAAAACATCTTTAAAAATATTTTGTGCCAGCCTCAGATGTCATACTCAGGTCCATGACAGCGTATGCAGGTCCCAGGAGCAGTTTTAGTGGGTACTGCAGTGCACTTCAGACAGGTGGCCCCAGGCCCATACCCTCCCCCCTACCTGTTACATTTGTGGAGGAAACAGCGAGCTCTCCAAAACCCACCACAAACCCACTGTACCCACATCTAGGTGCCCCCTTCACCCGTAAGGGCTATGGTAGTGGTGTACAGTTGGGGCTAGTGGGTTTGGGGAGGGGGGGTTGGGGAGGCTTAGCACACAAGGTAAGGGAGCTATCTTCCTGGGAGCAATTTATGAAGTCCACTGCAGTGCCCCCTAGGATGGCCAGTTGGTGTCCTAGCATGTCAGGGGGACCAGTGCACTACAAATGCTGGTTCCTCCCATGACCAAATGGCTTGCATTTGGTCATTTTTGACATGGACGTCTTTGGTTTTGAAAATTGGTGAAAATCAGAAACGTCCATGTCTAGGGATGGCGAAATTTAAGGATTTGGACATCCCTGACGGTATTTTCAAAATGAAAGATGGACATCCATCTTGTTTCGAAAATACGGGTTTCCCCGCCCCTGAGTTGGACATTTTGCAAGGACATCCAAATCACAACTTGGACGTCCCTTTCGAAAATGCCCCTCTTAACGGACTCAATATTGTCTCTAACCAACTAAGTTGTGGTTCTGCCCAAACTGTGCTCCCCTCCCGGACCATCCCTATCCTAACCAGTTAGGAAATGGCTGGTTAAAGCCAATATGTAGTGGCATTATCAGTAGCCAGCCAACTCAGAGGGGTTTAACCAGGCAGGAGCCTTTCCTACTGGTTAAACATCCTTGACCATCAAAAGCCCAACTCCACTGGGTATATCATGTTCCTCAATTACTTTACTTGTTTTTCAGATCTCAATGCTCATGCAATGATCTAATTCCAGTTTTCAGCAGCAGTACACATATGACATCCTATGGACCTGCCAGGCTTAAAACCCAGATGTTTTACAAGATTGTTGTCAAACATCTGGGTTTTAAGATTGTTGAATTTGTCAGGCCTAGGGAAGACAAGAAATCAACAGGAGGAAACAATGCTGCTGCCTTTCTACCTTTCCTTATCGCCATTATGTTTCTCCCTGCTTGTTATGACTGGACAAATGTGAGCCCTTGTGCCCCGACTGAGCATGGCTAGGATGGAGTGACACCGCACTTGGTCAGGCAGCCAGACAACCCCTAGCTTCACCTGGGGAGTGACCACCATTCCCTGGGAGTTGAGCCCCCAGGTTCGGGCAACCACCAGGACTTCTGGAACAGGCGGGGTTGCACGACCACTGACCAGAGAGGCAGGCAAACAGACACAGTCCAAAAGCCAGGTAAAACCGTAGGGCAAAGAGTAGTCAAAAACAGTCCGAGGTCAAGGCAGGCAGCAAAACAAGCGAGGTCCAGGAAAACAAGCCGCAGTCTGGAACTGAAAGCAAGGCACACCGGCATGGACCTCAAACACAATTGAGGCCAAAGCAACAAAGGACTGAAGGCAGGGCCTTAAGTAGTGGAGGAATTAGGCTCAAGCATGTGCAGCTGATTCAAGATGGCTGCCCCCATCAGCAGAGGTGCCTACGTCCAAATATGGGCTTCCTTCCTGACCTCGTTACTCCAAGATGGCTGCCCCCTCCTGAGCTAGCCAAGATGGCTGCTGTCCTTGATCCACCCAAGATGACGGCTGCCAGAAACAGGAAACAGAAACAGACCCATCCTGGAGAAACCACATCCAAAATAGCCAGCTATCTCAGCCGGACCGCACCTCGCCGGCGAATTGGCCGCACAGGCCTGGAACCAGGTGAGGAACGTAACACTGCTTTTTCACTATTACTTATCATCTAGCTTTTTTTTCCCAAAAACATACATAGAAACATAGATAGAAACAGAGAAACATGATGGCAGATAAAGGCCAAATGACCCATCCAGTCTGCCCATCCTCTGTAACCCCTAATTCTTCCTATTCCTAAGCGATCCCACATGTTTATCCCATGCCTTTTAAAATTCTGGAACAGTCCTAGACTCCACCACCTTCACCGGGAGGCCATTCCACTCCTCCACCACACTTTCTGTGAAATAATACTTCCTTAGGTTACTCCTAAGCCTATTCCCTCTTAACTTTGTCATATGCCCCCTCATTCCATAGCTCTCCTTCATTTGAAAAAGGCTCTCTTCCTGTACATAAATGCCCTTGAGATATTTAAACGTTTCTATCATGTCTCCTCTCTCCCTCCTTTATCAATAACTCCTTATGTGAGCCAAGCTGTATTATTTGATATGACGTTCTTTTTCATGAAACCTATTTATGTGTATGTGTCCTATCCATCTCAATCCACAGACTGTTCCTGATGCATATTCCGTCCTGGGAAGTCTTCCAGGTGATGACCAATGCCACCTTTCCTATTATCTGGAAATAAATAACCATGCAGACTGGTGGGAGGCGGTTTCTGCCTGAAGGTCATCTCATTACAGCACTGCAATAAAAAATAAACCCAGTGCGTACTTCCCAACATTTTGAAACTATGTAGCAGACCTCTCAGATAAGTGGGGCTGGGGGTGGCCCCAGAGACAGACACAGACTATTTTTAATAGTGTATCTGTGACTAAAACACACACAATTCCTCAAAATCTTTCTGCCAAGCTCACAGACTAGTCAGAAAGTCCCCTGGAGGTCTCTGGAAGGCACTATGACACACTAATAAGGAGGCTGCTTTACAGCATGTATAAAACTCCCAATGTATTTAACCCTTCCCAGGTGCCAAAATATGTATAATAACGACATGACAATGAGACACATAGTCCATAAAAAACATGGTAAAGTATTTACAGAAAGTATCAAAAATGCTCATAGCATTAACAATTCTTGGTCTCCTCTGAGAAGTGCTCTGTCCTAGGTTCTCAGACATCTCTGTCACTATTCTGCTGGACGGGCACTGCATCCCTATGCATCTTTTGTAAGTGCCTTCTTTCTCCATCAAGATGGTTAATAGCCACTCTCCTCTTTATCTAAGGCACCTTGCAATACTCAGGACCCTGTTTACAAAGCCATGTTGAGGGTGTGTTAGTGTTTTTAGTGTGCACTAAAAATTAGCATGTGCTAACGCTAGAGACACCCATTTGAGTGTCTCTAGTATTAGCGTGCGCTAATTTTTAGCACATGCTAAAAACGCTAGCGTACCTTAGTAAACAGGGCTCTCAGTCTTCGGAGATTATGTTTGTCCCTAGGGTTTTATTTCTGTTTCTCTGTGTTCCAGTTGTACCTCTTTCTACATTCTATGTCTTATGGCTCTGTGCTCTGCCAGTGCTTCCCTTCTCTTAAATTTAAGATCAAACACTCACCAGATCCACCACTCTCCAGCTCCCAGTGCTCTGCCATTTAAGTGTGTGGTCTAGCTGCAGCTTCACGTTTTTATTTTTAACGGTTTTTATTGATGACAAGTCAAGAAGGACAAATCCACTTCAATACAGTATCCTCAATACAACAGTGCAACAAGCGTGGTAAGTACATAACAAATAAACCTCTCTACTTGCTGTCATCAAACGTTTTACATTTTTATTTCCCCCACCCACCCTTGCATTAATGTTATTTATTTTCCCCCCCCCCACCAATTTTATTAATAACAATATTCTTAGTCTAACTACACCAAGATTCATCTAGAATTCTCTAAAGCATGTGAGTGTCTGCAATGGAATTCCTCAGGTATATTCCATCCCTAAGGTTTAAACAAGTTATTTCCCCCCCCCCCTCCCCCCCCCTCCCTGACCCTTTAATTTATCCTATCTTATCTATCATGGAAGACAGCTGTGTAGTTTTATGTGAGTGTGGTTGTGGTTCAAAGAATATTCCCTCTCTTCATATGCCAGAACCTAACGTGTTCACATCGAATTAAGTATATGGCTTCTACCTTTCTGAGTTAGAGTCTCCAAAAGGGGGCCCCAAATGCTAAGGAAGCGCTTTTTACGTTTGCAGGATCCTCTTGCTTCCCGCGCTTCCCAAGCCATCAACTGATGTGCTTGATTACGCCAGTGCCAATATTCTGGTGGGCTTTCTGACACCCAGACCTGTAATATACATTTCCTAGCAACTAAACTCAATTTACGGCATAATAATATCTTAGCCGCGGTCAAATTCCCATATGATCCTAAACAGTCTAATATTAACTGACATGGGGTACCTGTTATCTGCGTTGATAAGATATCAGATAAAAATTTCACTACTCCCCTCCAAAATCTCTGTGTTTTAACACATTCCCAAAATGCATGATATAATGTGTTTTCCTGTTGGCCACATTTCAAACACACTGGTGAGTGAATCCCTCCTGATCGGAACAGTTGTGTTTGTGTGAAGTACGCCCTATGGAGTGTCCTAAAAGCGCATTCCCTATACCGGGCCCCTGTAACTAATTTAGGTATCCTCTTAATGTGTTTGTCAATATCCCAATTGGTTAAATCTAGATTTAAATCTGCTTCCCATCGTTGCCGGAGTTGCTCCAGCCCTTTTCTCGGAATCAAGACCCACAGTTTTTTATGTATTCCCGAAATAGATGGAGTCTCAGGCGAGATTTCTTCGTAAAAGGATTGTACTTTTTCTCCCAGTTTGGCTGCAAGATTCTCTTTACCCAAGGAGTGAACATAATGTCGGATCTGATTATATGCAAAAATATCCCCCCATCTTTGTTCATCACTTGGAAATAATTGGCCTAAAGGTTTGATTTCTCCAGAGGCATCCAGAATATTTTTTAAATTGCAATATCCTCTGGTTGCCCATTGCTGAAAAACCGAATTATCCAGTCCTGGTAAGAATTCTGGGTTTCCCTGGATCGTGATTAATTCCGACACCTTCGGGTCTCCCCCCAAGCTTCTCCCCAAAAACTGCCATGCTTCCCATAGGGGCACTAATAAAATGCTGTGTCTATAAGCTTTTGGTATCATCTGTTTTCTGGTATGCAATAAAGCAATTAAGTCAAAGGGCTGAAAGAAGGCCCTTTCCAATTCACTCGGTACATGTATACTAGTCCCAAACAGCCAATCTCTCAATGATCTTAGCAGGCAGGCCATGTTATAATACCTGAGATGGGGTAGGCCAAATCCTCCCTGACTCCAATTTCCCATCAAAAACTGTAACTTAAGTTTTGCCTTCTTTTTTGCCCAGCAAAATCTCAACACTATTTTATAAAATTGCCTGATGTCCTTTTTAAGGAGTCGTAATGGCAATATTTGCAGCACATATAGCCACCTAGGCAGTATCACCATCCGGATGAGACTAACGCGACCTCCCAAAGGCATCATCACTACATTCCAAGCTTTTAATTGTTTCTCTGTCTGTTCTAAGAGTCTATTAATATTTAATTTATATATTTCTGCAGTATTTGCTGCCAGGAGAATCCCCAGATATCGGAATGCTTTTTCCGCCCATGTCAAAGGGAATCTCTCAGCCCACAGGCTACGAGCATCTGATGTTACAGCTACAGCCTCTGACTTATCCAGATTCAGCTTAAAGCCTGAATAATCCCCAAATTCATGGATAAGCTCCAGTAAATTTTCCAAGGATGACTTCGGTTTTGTTATTATGACCAACAGGTCATCAGCAAATGCCGCAAGTTTGAATTCCTGTCGGCCTATCTGCACTCCTTTTATAGCCTGACAGTCTTGGATGTCTCTGATCATGGGGTCTAAATAAAGGGCAAACAGCAGCGGAGACAATGGGCATCCCTGCCTTGTCCCTCTGTTAATCTCAAAGTCCTCAGATTTCCCTCCATTCACCATTATTCTGGCTCTAGGTGAAGAGTATAGCGCCTTAAGCGCTTGTATAAACCAGCCCTGAAATCCATAACTATCCAAGACATCGAACATAAATGCCCACTCCACCCGGTCAAAAGCCTTTTCGGCATCAAAACTAATCAAAATAGCTGGTTCCGGGTCATGTTTAAGCTTCTCCAAGGCCGTTAGTATGCTCCTTAAGTTCTTGGTAACTGACCGGTCTTGGACAAAACCTACTTGTGCTTCATTGACTAACCTTGGCAATACTTTGTTTAAACGATTAGCTAATATCTTTGCGAATAGCTTCACTTCATTATTTAACAACGAAATAGGCCTATAGGAAGATGCTAACAATGGGTCTCGATTAGGTTTGGGTAATATTATAATTTGAGCCAGATTTAAACGGTCAGGCAAACGCCCTTCCTCCACCCATTCATTAAAAGCCCCAGTTAGAGCGGAGGTTATATGCTCACCCAGTATTTTATAAAATTCGGCCTTAAAGCCATCAGGTCCAGGGGCTTTCCCCAACTTGCTTTGGCCAATGGCCCAATGCACTTCATCATTACTAATAGGCGAGTTCAGTTTTATACGTTCTCTCTGTGTTAATTTAGGAGTCACCATATTTTGCAGATATACCTCTCCCTGTAGGCCCTGCGAATCTCCTGCTTTGTAAAGATTTTGAAAAAAGTCACGAAAGACCTCTTGAATTTTTTTATCAGTACGCACCACTCTACCTTCTCTATCTTTGATACCTAGGATATGCTTTGATGTATACTGCGGTGCCACTAATCTTGCCAATAGTTTGCCCCCCTTATCCCCATGTTTATATAACTGATATTTATAGTATATTTGGGATTTTACTGCTCGCTCATGGAGTAATGAGTTCAATGCTATCTGTTCAGCTTCCAAATCTTTCCGAATTCCAACACTTGGGGCCCTCCCAAATTGTTGTCTTAATTTAGCCAAACGTTTCTCTAATCGTAATATCTCTCTATCTCGAGACTTTTTATAATGACTAGCAAAACTAATTATATGCCCTCTCAATACCACTTTTGCTGCTTCCCAATAGATCGAAGCACTTTGTACTGTTCCTTCATTAAATAGCTTGTATTCCTCCCACTTTTTACCTAAGAATTCACTGAATTTTTCATTGCCATAAAGATAACTGGGAAACGACCACCCCCTTATATCATTATCTGAGTTTTCTATCTGCCAGGTCATCCAAACTGCTGCATGGTCAGAGATTACACAAGGACCTATGACAGCTTCTCTAATATGGGTGAAAAATGTTCTCGAGACTAACAGATAGTCAATCCTAGAGTGTGTATGGTGTGCCCTTGATTGATGAGTATATTCCTTATCCCCAGGGTGTAATGTGCGCCATACATCTATAAGATCTAAGGTGTTGCACATGTCTGGTAATCCCCTTGTTCTGTTACGGTCTCCTGCCGCCGTTGGGTGTGATCTATCCATCTGCGGATCCCAGGCCACATTAAAGTCGCCACCTATCATCATAGGCAGCGCGCTATTCGCACTAAGGATCATAGTCAGTTTCTTATAGAATTTCATATCTAATGTGTTTGGCGCATAGATGTTTCCTAACCTAAGTTTTCTTCTTGCAATGGTTACGTTACAAAAAACAAACCGCCCCTCCGGGTCTTTCTGCAGCTGGTGAATCTGTGAGGCTATCCCTTTTCTAAATAAGATGGCTACTCCCCCTTTCCGCCCCGCTGCTGCGGAAGCTATGCAATCTCCCACCCACCATCTGGCCAATTTTTCATGTTCTAGGTCTGTTAGGTGCGTTTCTTGTAAGAGAGCCACGTCTGCCTTTATTCTTTGAAGGTATTGTAGGATTTTTGACCTTTTAATAGGCGAATGAATTCCCCCTACATTCCAAGTCACTACTTTAATCCCCCCCATTTCCTAATTCGTTGCTTAATGTCTTATGATCAATTGTAGTGATCAAGTGGGGCCATCCCAGCCTATAGCTCCACTCCGTCATATAATGCGTTTGTTGTTCTGGCTCTAAGTCTTTAATCCATTCATCCAACCACATCATATCCCAAATATGATCTGTCTTTCCAACCATTCTTGTATTTCTTCCTGTAAAATGAATGTTATTTTTCTGTTCTTTTATCTCTTTAAAATGTCCCCCTACATCCCCTTCCCCCCCCTTCCATCCCACTCCCAATTTGCCCCTCCTTCTGTGCTTCCCTAGAGGAAGCCGTCACGTTTAACGTTTACCCCACTACTCTATGACATTCCTAGTCCCTAACACCCTATTCCCCTTAAACCCTTTTGAACCCTTTGCTAAGCGTTACTTCTACTCCCCTTCTTCATATCAGTAACCGATTCACATCTACAACAACCATGGACCCCCCACCCCCAACAATACCCGAATAAGGTCTCTTTATTCTGTACCAATTCTGCTTATAGTTAAACAGTGATTAACCCATTTTGAACCTATTGCAACCTTCAATTTAACATTCTTGGTTATCTTTAGCTAAGGACCATTAAGACATTGTTTCAACAAAAGCCTCTTTCCTCCTATATCCTAGAGTTATTGCATTTTAACTTAAAGAAAGAGCCTTACAGCGAGTCCCTGTCCTGGCTCCAGTATTAAGTTCAATATTTGCTGCTGTTTCCCCTTTTTTCTCGTGAGGGATCAGGTCTTCGAGCATACGTACCGTCTGTATTGTCCAGTTGTAGGGGTTCAACCCGTTCGCATAGTTTAAAGCCCTCCCAACTGTGGGCCATCTCAATCAGAAAGGTTCACAATTTGTCCTTATATCCGTAGGTTCCTTCTGAGCCTGTATCCAACAGGGAGGCAAGCGCTGCTGTTCAAAGAACATAAAACGATAACCTTTAACACTTAAGTTTCAACTTTATTGCAGACGTGAATCAGCCGCTGCACTGTTATTCAGAAAATTCTCCAGCTTTAAATTCGGCACCAAATCCTTGTTGCTTATGCCATTTTACTGTATAATCCTTTAGGAGTGCTCTTCTCAGGTTTGCCCGTCAGCTGCCAGTGCTCGTCCCTCAGTTTTCGCCAGTTGTTCCACGTATTTTCTCGCTTCTTTATCCGATACGAATGATCTAGTAGTGCCTTTGTATATAATTTTCAGAGTGGCCGGATATTGAAGTGAGAATCGTATCTTCATGTTAAACAGCTGGGAGCACACTGCCGAAAAAGCGCGCCTCTTTGTCGCTATGGCGGCTGAGTAATCCTGGAAGCACAGGATCTTTACATCCTCAAAGTACAGAGCTTTATCAGATCGCGCTGCCTGTAGAATCAATTGCTTATGCGCAAAATTTAAAATTCTGCATATCACCACTCTTGGTTTGTTTTTCTCCTCCTGTCTCACTCCCAATCTATGGGCTCTCTCTATACGTAAAGGGCCCAGTTCAGCGGGAAACTCAATTGTTTTTATAAGCCATTGCTCAAGTACTCGCTCCAACGAGCGGCCCCCAAGAGCTTCCGGTAGTCCCACCAGACGAATATTGTTCCGCCTGGAACGATTTTCCAGGTCTTCTAATTTAGCTTCCATTATCTTACATTGGTTTGTTAAATCTGTTTGGCGGTTCTCTACTTCAGTTATTTTTTCCTCCACTTCGCTGGTTCTAGTTTGATATGCTCCGCATTCTTTTGTCAGCTCTTCCAGCTTCAAACTCAGTTGTTCAAGTTTATTGTCCAATTTTTTATCAAGCGGGGCAAGGCGTCGTTCCAATAATTCCTCCATTACCACCGTCATCTCCGTTGTTATTTCGCTTATCCACGCGGATGACACCGACGATCCTGCCTCTGGAGGTGAGGCCGCCATTTTGTATTCAGTTACCTTTCCTCGGAGCTTCTCTTTTTGTGCGGATTTCGCTGCCATTCTGTTCTTTTAAACTTACAAACTTGTAATAACTCATTCACTGCCGAATTTTAACTCGGGGAACATTCCGTTCCGGACTCCGACACTATTACTGAGTCTGATAAGAGCAGTCAGGCCACGGAGAAAAGCTCACACACGTCTTCTCTCCACCATAACGTCACGTGACCTCCAGCTTCACGTTTTATCTTTCTCTTATGAAGACAGGATCAGATCTCCTCACTGATCTATCCCTTTCTTTCTTTAGGGCACTCTGTGCTGCAGGAGACAGCTGTGTGCTAAACTGGTAACCCATGATTCTTCTTACTCCCATAAGGGAACAGGCCTCTTTATGTCTGTAGCCCCAGGGTACAGCTGTGGACCAGACTAGCAACCCTTGTGGTTTCTCATTCTCTCCTCAACCCCTAGAGCAGGAAGCCAAGGCTCCTGACGGGCCCCAACATGGGGAACCCAGCCTGTGCCTTTATTACATCTTCCTTGTGGACCTGTCCAGGGAGGGAAAATAACCCCCCACCACTTTCCTCTAGATTTTATAGAATATTTCTCTCTAAAAGCTCATTTAATTATTTTAGCCTGGGCACTGCAGAGACCATCTCCTCCCAAAAACCCACCAATATAAAAAATACTTTTTTTAACTTGGGCGTTGAGCCCACCCCCACCCAAAAACATAACATTAAAATTTATGGTTGGTGGGTTTCTGGGTGGGCTCTTCACTATCTAGGGGGGGAGGTATATTTAACGATTAAGTATACCTTTTTTTCCTCCAGGTAGTGAATAACCCACACCCACCAAGAAGCCCACCACCAGCATTCCAGTGTACATTTTTAAAAATATATTGTACCTGGGCAGCTGGGCCTGAGTTTTCAAAATTTGTGTGCATGTGGTGGCAGGTATCTCAGACAGCACTGCAGACTTGAGGGCTCAAATAAAGGCTGAGTGAGCTCAGTGAAGGCCCAATAACGTCTTTTCCAGCTCCTCTAACACCGCACCGCCACTGCTACCGCTGAAGCTGTTGAGTGCTCTGCTGCTTTCGCCCCAAAGCTGACGGTCAATCAGGATGCCTGCTTTGCCTTACCACCCCCCCCCCCCACCCCCCGTGCCCTGTAGGCCAGTGCCACCAGGAAATTTCTGCTGCCAGTGCTGCAGAACGGCCGGGTCTCCTCCAGATGAGCTGCAGCACTAACAAGAGAAATTTGCATTTGGCGCAAGCCTGTGTGCCGCGGGGCACTGGGGGGGGGGAAGCAAGGCAGGCATCCTGACTTGACAGTGTTGGGGCGAGAGAAGCAAAGCACTCAAACAGCTTCAACGGCAGCAGTGGCGGTGTGATGCTAGAGAGGCTGACTTCCCAGCCGCGACCCGCAAACAAAATTAAGCTGGTTACCAGCTACAGGTAGGAGAACTGCAGAGGAGAGCTCCTGTTTTTTTGACTGCCTACTGTATGTGTGGTTGTGAGCTGAACCAATGAGGTTGGAGCCGTGGCAATTTCCTGAAAGGCTGTGCACTCCCACTGCAGCCTGACTGCGTCAATTGGAGGATCAAGATAAACTGGGGGGGCCTGGGCAACCCAGGCCCACCCGTAGCTACGCCCCTGCTTTTTGCAGGGTTTTGTGTTATTTCATAAACTGGCTCTATTTGAAAGTAGGCTCTGGGGCAAGGGCTGCCTTTGGTGGCCCTTGTCACCAAAAATAAAAATGCTCAGGACTAATGGGCTCTACATCCTGTAGAGTCACCACACAAACAAAAGCCCATCTGATTTAAATAAAGTGTCTACTAGTTAGGGTTACCATATGTCCGGATTTACCTGGACATGTCCTTTTTTTGAGGGCATGTCCGGGCAACCAGACGGGTTTTGCCAATCTGCCCGTTTGTCCGGATTTCTGGACAAACGGGCAGGCTGGTGGGCGGGTCATCCTATAGGACAGCCCGCCCACCAGCCTGCCTGTTTGTCCAGAAATCCGGACAAACGGGCAGGTTGCTAGCCTCCCCTCCCCTTACTTACTAGTGCCCTGGTGGTCTAGTGACCTCTTCCGCCTTCGGGACAGGAAAGAGCCCCCTCTTTCCTGCCCGGAGCGCTGCCCTGCATGCATCCTTCCTGTTGCTGATCCTCGGAGCCGATTCAAAATGGCCACCGAGAGTTGAAGTGACCTCGCGAGATTTCAACTCTCAGCGACCATTTTGACTCGGCGCCAAGGATCAGCAACAGGAAGGATGCATGCAGGACAGCGCTCCAGGCAGGAAAGAGGGGGCTCTTTCCTGCCCCGAAGAGGTCACTAGACCACCAGGGCAGTAGTAAAGTAAGGGGAGGGGGGTGATGGGGAGGGGGAGGGGGCAACGGGGTATGTGACCGGGGGAGGGGAAAATGTGACAGGGGCGGAGTGAGGGTATGACAGGGGGCGGGGCATGTGTCCTCCTTTTTGGGGGGCAAAATATGGTAACCCTACTACTAGTGGAAGTATTCTGAGGTGATGGTAACAATTTGAATAATTTTACTTGCACTTAAGACAGGCTGCCTGCTCTTGCTGGTCCTACCTCTGCTACCTCCCACCTCCTGATGTAACTTTCAGTTTTCTTGTAGGTGGGATGCAGCAGAGGCAGCCTGTATTAATCATTGCCGGCCACAATCCCTGGTCCCGCCCTCATTTCCTGTTTCTGCAAGGGCGGGACCAAAGCTGAGAGAGAACGGAAGGCTGAAGTGCTGAGCCTACTCGCCTTTCACTGCTGCCGCCAGGACCCCGAGGTAAGATGACTTTTAAAATTCTGGGCGGCACGCAGGAAGGCGAGGGCAGAGGACTGTTGAGGGAGAAGAGCGCGGGCACCGGGCAGGTCGGGCTGGCTGGGAAGGAAACTTCCAACTTCCAGCAGGTGAAAATATTGGGGGTGCTCGAGCACCCACAGCACCCACAGAGTCTGCGCCTATGGACCAGGTGAAACATTTTCAACGTTATAGGCCATTATTTCCTTCTATGTACTGCAGCGTTTCCAACTGTGCAGTGCAAAGGAATACTTACTAGCCTCATTAATATCCATTTGTAAACTGGGTCTCACCCGTGCGCTTGCTCCAGCCATTGGTCACAAAGCAGAGTTCAGTTTCACATTCAGGGCCACTCTCACCTTACTCATCCATTCCAGTTCTCTTGCAGTCGAGCTTGGGAGTGGGTCTAGGGTCTGGAATAGTGACCTGGGGGTTTGGGAGGTCAGATTCTCTCACCAGTTCTGGGTTCCACTCAGCTCTTCAGTCCAGAAACCACACAGCACTGCAAAGATTTAATAATGAAACTTAACTTTTATTTGCAAACTGCTATAACTAGCAGACTTTAACTTCAACCTCACTTCCAGCATAGGCATTTGATAAACTCCAAATTTAACTTCCACCTTCTATTATTCGCCAGCAGGAATACCTTTGTCACTATCCTCCTTAGATGTAACTACAGGGAGGTTCTCATCAAGGGCTATTCACATATATACAGTTTCTCCTGTCTATGCCCATCCTATAGAGAGATTTTTTTCCCCCAAAGACTGTACTCCTCTTCTTAACACTGATTCACTTTTGTGGGCTAAAACCTCCCTTGATCTGACCTTCCTTAAGCGGTAGGCTTACCATATTTGCCCTAAGGAAAAAGAGGACACATGTCCCACCCCCTGTCACACCCTACCCGGCCCTGTCACACCCTGCCTGCCCTGTCACACCTCCGCCCCGCCACCCTCCTGCCACACCCCCGCCCCACCCCATGTCACTTTGACCCCCCCCCCCCAAAGAAGCCAGATTCCCTCTCTCTCCCCCCATATATATCCCCTTCCCAATTTTCAGCCTCCCTCCACCCACATGACTCCGTTCATTCACTACCCCTCCCCTCCTGTGCCTTATTGTAGTGCCCTGGTGGTCTAGTGGCCTCTTCGGGGCAGGAGAGAGCCCCCTCTTTCCTGCCCAGGCAGCTGTAGACCTGTCTTGCTCCCAGTGCTGATTCAAAATAGCTGCAAAGAGTTCAAGCAGTGGCCTTGCAAGACTTCTGTGGAAATCTCGCAAGGCCGCTGCTTGAACTCTCGGCAGCCATTTTGAAGCGGTGCCGGGAGCAAGACAGTCTGCGGCCATGCCAGGCAGAAAAGAGGGGGCTCTTTCCTGCCCCAAAGAGGTCACTAGACCACCAGGGCACTACAATAAGGTAAAAGAGGCGAGGCTAGGACACCCTGAGGCCTGCCTGCCCGTCCATCCGCCAGCCTGCCCATTCGTCCACAAATCAGGACTAACGGGCAGGCTGGCAAAACCTGCCCGGATGCCCGGCCGTGTCCTCAAAAAGAGGACATATCCGAGTAAAACTGGATGTATGGTATCCCTATCCAGCAGTGACCCCATCTTTAGTCCATCCTGGTTCTGTGATGAGCTCCCCCTGGCTCTGGTCCCCTGCCCCAGGACTGGGCTCTCTTCTACCCACCCATAGCACACTATCTCCCGGTTGCCACTTATTGGAGCTGCAACCTGCTTCTCACAGCCAGTGGATCTCTCCAATTTTAAGGACTCCCCTCTCTCTCCTCCTTGTCAATGGCAGAGGATATACAGGCAACTCCAGACCTGCAGGCAACCAAAGACCCCCTGAAAGGCATAACTTTAGCTTTATATCCTCCCCCACTCCTCCCTCCTCCCCCCCCCCCCCCCCCCCCCCCCCCCGTCACTCTTCAGTACCAGGGCACTATTTGTCTGCATTTTATTTCAAACTACTCCCCATGGTTAGGGCTTCCTCCCACCCAGGAACATCCTACCACTCCAGCCCTCTGGCAGGGTCCTCCCTCCCCCCAGGGCTCTGGAAAAAAATCTATCAATCTAGTAATACCCATTCCATGGGGTATTACACATTTAAATACAATTTGCGGCCATATGTACCATACACGTTAATACCCACACTCAAGCCCTCTGAGCATCTGAGTCTGAGTCTCTTAGTCTCATGACATCTAACATCTGAATTGTAAATGGAACCTCTAGTAAAATATACTGCACTGTTACCCACTGTTGTTGTTTACCCCTTGCTACCCTCCATAGTAGGACTAGAGGGATAAAGGAGATAAGGAGAGCTGGACTTTCTCTGAGAGGATGCTCGGAATGAATAGCCTCAGAGGGTTTGTAAATACTTATTGTTACCATGAGTTGCCTTCTACCTTTGCTACTGCCCCTCTGCCAATTAAGTGACTTTAATAAACAGTTGTGTCAGAACATCAGTTTTTGGAGACATCTGAGTTATTGAGTGAGTGGATTGAATCAGGGGCGTAGCCAGACCTCACGGTGGGAGGGGAGCCAGAGCCCGAGGTTGGGGGCACATTTTGAATGCCCCCCCCAACTGCCACGCCTCACCTCCTCACCTCCCCCCCCCCCCCACCGCCTCACATCCCCGCTTCCTTGCCGCTTCCCCTCACAAACAAATACCTTTGCTGACAGGGGTCCCTAATGCTGAGCGTCAGCGTGCACAGGAGGAGCAAGAAGAAAGAAGAGCAGGGGGCAGGCAGCGAATGCAGCTGCGCCGGAGACCGGCGCTGAAGAAGGCTTCGACTGGCGGGGGTTGGGGACCCCCGCCAGTCAAACCAGGAGGACAGATGAAATTTGCGGGGCCCCGGCCCCCGAGGCCCCCCATAGCTTCGCCCCTGGATTGAATAGAAGCCTGAGAACAGCTGCTTATCCACCTCCCAGATGATTCCATTCCCAGCCCTGGTTCCAGCCACAGTCCACAGTCTAAATACACACCTGGGTGATACACGACCCTAGCTTACAATGTGCTTTATATATACGTATATATATTATTACTACCACCACTACTACTAATTATAATTTCTACAGTATTACTAGATGTACATAACACTGCACTTAGACATGTTAAGAGATTGTAAGCTCTGCAGAGAAGGGACTGTCTATGCAAAAATGACAAACAGGACATTTTGGAGCCCTTTTACAAAGTCGTGCTAAAAAATGGCCTGCGGTAGTGCAGACTCTCCTCTGCCCTCTCCTTCATCCATATCAAGCAATTCTCCTCTCTCCCCTGCCCCCCTCCATCCATCCATGTCCAGAAATTTCTCCTCTCTCCCTGGGCCCTGCCCTGCCCTCCCCTCCATGTCCAGAGATTCTCCTTTGCCCCTATCATCCCCTCCCATCCATGTCCAGCAATTCTCCTCTACCTCTCCTCTAGAGAACTGCACGGGAACGGGGTTTGTGGGAATCCCGTGGAACCCATGCGATTCCCGCAGGGACAGAAGCAGTTCTGTGGGGTTCCCGCGGGGACGGAAGCAGTTCTGCGGGGTTCCCACGGGGATGAAAGCAGTTCTGCGGGGTTCCCGTGGAAGTGGAAGCTACACCTGCACCAGCCTCTCATCTACCGAGTACCAAGTTCTTTGAGTGCTGTCTCCTCCTCCTCTTCCTCCTTGCTTTAACAGCACAAATGTGGAAAATTTTCCATTAAGGAGGTGGTAGAGACACAAATGATGATGGAATTCAAAAAGGCGTGGGATGAACACAGAGGATGTCTAATTAGAAAATGGAAGTTATAAAAAACCTAACCTTAAATGGCTGCATGTGTGTGGATGTGTGAAGTAATGCTTAGATGGCGCCTCTGGCTGTGATTAACCAGGGCCAATACCGGGCAGACTTGTATGGTCTATGTCTAATATACGGAAGTCTGGTTTAGGATGGGCTGGAAAGGGCTTAGACAGCAACTTCAGTGGCTGGAACATAAGGACAGTTCTGGACAGATTTTTACAATCTGTGTCCCACAAATGAGAAGACACTTAGACTGGAGTGGGCTTCAACGACAACTCAAGCAGTTGAAACATAAGTATAGGGCCAGATAGACTTCTATGGTCTATGTTCCAGAACCACCAAAGAAAGACCATAATCAAGTATATAATATCACACTCATTGATTTAATCATTAATTGATAATGAGTGACTATTGGGAACGGGTGGGGATGGGTTAAATTCTTGTGGGGACGGGTTGGGATGGGTTACATTTTTGCGGGGATGGATGGGGATGGGTAAGATTCCAGTGGGGACGGGTGGGGACGGATAAGATTCCAGCAGGGACGGGTGGGGATGGGTAAGATTTCTGTCCCTGTGCAACTCTCTACTCTCCTCCCACTCCCATCCATGTCCAGTGATTCTCCTTTGCCCCCTATCCTCCCCTCCCATCCATGTTCAGTGACTTGCTCCAGCCCCTACCTGCCCCCTTTTCAGCCGCCGAGTTCCAGTTCCAACCCCAACCCCACCTGCCCTCTTCTCCCCCCCCCCCCCCCAACATCCTCCTTTTCATTCCTGCCGCACTACGGGGTTGAAAAATATTTTATTTTACCTCAGTCGCAGCGGCCGCGTCAGTGAAAGCAGCAGGCAGGCTCGTCATCTCACTCTCTAGCCTTCCCTTCCCTCTCAGTCAGAAGAAGGCAGGACACTGAGAGGGAAGAGAAGGCTAGAGAGTGAGACGACAAGCCTGCCTGCTGCTTTCACTGACACGGCCACTGCGACTGAGGTAAAATAAAATATTTAAACCCTCCAGGGCGGCAGGAACAAAAGGAGGGCTGTCGGGGAGCTGAGGGCGGGCAGGTGGGAACCTAGAGCTGCCTGTGAGTGCCCGGGCGATAGTAAGCATGGCTTGTGGCGCCCTCCAGAAGTCGGCACCCCTCTGCCATGCTTACCACGCCTACCGGGTTCCGCCAGCCCTGTCTCCCTCTCCTCCTTATTCATTCTCTGTCCTCTCCTCCATTGTACCTCCTATTTCCTTTTATCATTGCTTCCTCATGATCTCCCCTCCCTCCAAGTTTGCCAAGTTTTTAACCAGCAATCTCTAATACAATGCACCAGTTCTTCTGGGAAGTTTCTGACATGGCTAACTACAGTTAGGGACCACAGCACAGAAGAGTGTTAAAAGCAGGGGCGTAGCCAGACAAGAGATTTTGGGTGGGCCTAGGCAAGAAGTGGGTGGGCACCAAGTGTTCTCCCCTCCCCCCCCTCCCCCCCCCTCCCCCCCCCCCCCCACACCACCAAAAAAATATCTCCGCTGGTGGGAAAATGCTTCTTTCCACCTTGGCAGTCTGCAGCAGGCATGCACTGAAAACTGAGCATGTGCAGGTGCCGGTATTGTGGAAAGTAGCGTTTTCATTACTATCAGGGGGAAGTCTTCAGCTGGCGGAGCTTGGGATCCCCACCAGCTACCACTAAATGTGTACTACTGTTGGCTGGGCCTAAGCCCTAAGTGGGAGGGCCCCAGCCCACCCAGACCCACCTGTGGCTACGCCACTGGTTAAAAGAGAATAAGCTTAATAGGAGAAGAGCTCTAGTTAGTTTGTTAAACACTTCTTCTCCAGTGATTGTGGCTAAAAATTTCCATTCCACCCTCCCTCCTGACCTTGACTATATAATTAATTTCGGGACAATTAAAGAGGGTTTGGGCCTTACACTATCTGTACAGTTTTTCAAATTACACAGATAGTAAAGTTATACATTTACCATCCGCCACTAACCTTATTATCTTCCTTTAAATATTGAAGCCATAAAGTTTAAAATGGAAATTAAAGCCATGGTGAAAAAGCAGTACCTGATAAAGATGTTTATTTGAGTGCATAAAAGATGTGAAGACAAAGAGGGGCATAATCGACCGCGAACGCCCATTTGTAAAAACGTCCATCTCCGAGAACGGGTCCGTGAAGGGGCGGGCCGAACTGTATTTTCGAAAAAAATGGACGTCCATCTTTTTTTTCGAAAATACATTGGATTAGGGCATTTTTTGAGCTGGGCGTTTTTGTTTTGTGTCAGCTAAACGGCGGTGATTGGCTGACAGAAACTTGGAGGGACTTAATGGAAAAGGAAGGACATCTAAGCACCTGAATAATGTGGTTCACTGGCTAGAGCACTGAGCTTGTAATCAGAAGGTTGCTGGTTTGATTCCCCCTTTTACTATCCTGGTAATTTAGACGTCCCTGACTGCATTTGCTTGGTTTTTTTTTTTTTTCTTTCTTCCGATTTTTCCTCTCTGCATGGGTCCCGCACAGCACTAACTAAACTAAAATTACTTCGGGGACCTGCATACTGCTGTCATGGAGCTGGGGATGACATTTGAGGCTGGCTTACAAGTTGGGAAAAAAGTGTTTAACATTCCGTTTTTTTTGGTGGGAGGGGGTTAGTGACCACTGGGGGAGTCACGGGAGATCATCCCCGGTTCCCTCCAGTGGTCATCTGGTCATTTAGGGCACTTTTTTGGGACCTGTTCATGAAAAAAACAGGTCCAACAAAAGTGACCTAAATTCTCTCTGAAAACGCCTTTCTTTTTTCCATTATCGGCCGAGCACGCACATCTCTGCTCAGCCGATAACCACGCCTCAGTCCCGCCTTCACCATGCCTCCGACACGCCCCCGTCAACTTTATGCGTTCCTGCGACGGAGTGCAGTTGGAAACGCCCAAAATCGGCTTTCGATTATACCGATTTGGGCACCCACAAGAGAAAGACGTCCATCTCCCGATTTAGGTCGGAATTTGGGCGTTTTTCTCTTTCGAAAATAAGCCTCAAAGTGGTTTAAAATGTTGACATTTTTTTTTAGTTTACATAGAGGGGCATAATCGAACAGGGGCGCCCATCTATAAGGGCGCCCATCTCCGGGGACGGTCCCGGGAAGGGACGGAGCCAATCGTATTATCGAAAAAGATGGGCGTCCATCTTTCGTTTCGATAATACGGTCGGGGCCGGCCAAATCTCAACATTTAGGTCAACCTTAGAGATGGTCAACCTAAATGTTGAGATCACTGGACTTAGAGATGGCCGGCCTCGGTTTTCGCTGATAATGGAAACCGAGGCCAGCCCTCTCAAAACTGGCCAAATCCAAGCCATTTGGTCATGGAAGAAGCCAGCATTTGTAGTGCACTGGTCCCCCTCATTCACATATTTTGGGGGTGGAAGGGGGTCATCCCTGAATCCCTCCAGTGGTCATCTGGTCATTTAGGGCATATTTTTGTGACTTATTCATTATAAAAACAGGTCTAGATCAAAGCATTGAATTTTCGCCCTATAGGTTTTGGTTTTGTTCAATTATGGCTGTAAAGCGTCCCAATGTTAGCCACACCCTAATGCTGTGAACCTCTATGTGTCATCTATTGTGTCCTGAAGTAAAGCTTTGGGGTACACTTCATCTGTAGATGAGAAAGTGAAGGTGATGCAGCATTGGCTGGCTCCTAAGAACACCAGGGGCATTCACAAGCTCATCAGCTTTGCCAGCTACTGCAGGTACTTTGTTCTAAAGTTACCAAAGTAGATAAGCACCTACAGTGTTAATGGAGAAAGAGAGTCAGATCTGACCTTTTCCAGTTAGACTCAGATGTCAGCAGGTATTTGCCTGCAGGAAAGGCTGATGTGTTTTTCTAGTGTTAGCCTACCCTATCTTTGATGTGCCTTTCATTGTCACTGCAGATTCAAGCACGACTAGGCTTGGTACTATGTTGAGTCAGGAACATGAAGGCCAGGAGTGCATTATAGCCTATACCAGCCTTGGTTTCAGAAAGACCAAAACAATTGACAGTCGTTATAGCACATTCAAACTGGAGCTTTTTTCTCTTAAATGCGCAGTCATGGAGAAATGTTTAGATTATAAGAATATGCACTATATGTCATACAAACCCATTATAACCCATTAACAATACTGTGAATGTACCAGCAGTGGTCAGCCCAGCTAAGTATGACTTCTAAGTGTAAATGAAACAAGGCTGTAATGCAAATATTCTATCCTATTTGCTGACTGAGGAAGAGCCTGAATTAAAGGACACCACTTGAAGACTTTCTTCAGATGGATAAATTTCCTGCAGGGGCGATCAAGGAAGACAAAGACGTAGCGGAGAGACTGAATGAATTCTTTGCTTCGGTCTTCACCGAGGAAGATTTGGGTGGGATACCGGTGTCGGAAATGGTATTTCAAGCGGACGAGTCAAAGAAACTTACTGACTTCACGGTAAACCTGGAGGACGTAATGGGGCAGTTCGGCAAACTGAAGAGTAGCAAATCTCCTGGACCGGATGGTATTCATCCTAGAGTACTGATAGAACTGAAAATGAGCTTGCGGAGCTACTGCTAGTGATATGCAACTTATCCTTAAAATTGAGCGTGGTACCGGAAGATTGGAGGGTGGCCAATGTAACGCCCATTTTTTAAAAAGGCTCCAGGGGAGATCCGGGAAATTATAGACTGGTGAGTCTGACGTCGGTGCCGGGGAAAATGGTAGAGGCTATTATTAAAAACAAAATTCCAAGCACATCTGAGGACATGGATTACTGAGACCGAGTCAGCACGGCTTTTGTGTGGGGAAATCTTGCCTGACCAATTTACTTCAATTCTTTGAAGGAGTAAACAAACATGTGGACAAAGGGGAGCCGGTTGATATTGTGTACCTGGATTTTCAAAAGGCGTTTGACAAGGTACCTCATGAAAGGCTACAGAGGAAATTGGAGGATCATGGGATAGGAGGAAATGTCCTATTGTGGATTAAAAACTGGTTGAAGGATAGGAAACAGAGAGTGGGGTTAAATGGGCAGTATTCACAATGGAGAAGGGTAGTTAGTGGGGTTCCTCAGGGGTCTGTGCTAGGACCGCTGCTTTTTAATATATTTATAAATGATTTAGAGATGGGAGTAACTAGCGAGGTAATTAAATTTGCTGATGACACAAAGTTATTCAAAGTCGTTAACTCGCGACAGGATTGTGAAAAATTACAAGAAGACCTTACGAGACTGGGAGACTGGGCGGCTAAATGGCAGATGACGTTTATGTGAGCAAGTGCAAGGTGATGCATGTGGGAAAAAAGAACCCGAATTATAGCTACGTCATGCAAGGTTCCACGTTAGGAGTTACGGACCAAGAAAGGGATCTGGGTGTCGTCGTCGATAACACGCTGAAACCTTCTGCTCAGTGTGCTGCTGCGGCTAGGAAAGTGAATAGAATGTTGGGTAGTATTAGGAAAGGTATGGAAAACAGGTGTGAGGATGTTATAATGCCGTTGTATCGCTCCATGGTGCGACCGCACCTTGAGTATTGTGTTCAATTCTGGTTGCCGCATCTCAAGAAAGATATAGTAGAATTGGAAAAGGTGCAGCGAAGGGCGACTAAAATGATAGCGGGGATGGGACGACTTCCCTATGAAGAAAGACTAAGGAGGCTAGGGCTATTCAGCTTGGAGAAGAGACGGCTGAGGGGAGACATGATAGAGGTATATAAAATAATGAGTGGAGTGGAATAGGTGGATGTGAAGCGTCTGTTCACGCTTTCCAAATATACTAGGACTAGGGTGCATGCGATTAAACTACAGTGTAGTAAATTTAAAACAAATCGGAGAAAATGTTTCTTCACCCAACGTGTAATTAAACTCTGGAATTCATTGCCGGAAAATGTGGTGAAGGCGGTTAGCTTAGCAGAGTTTAAAAAGGGGTTGGACGGTTTCCTAAAGGAGAAGTCCATAAACCGCTACTAAACAGACTTGGAAAAATCCAAAATCCCAGGAATAACATGTATAGAATGTTTGTACGTTTGGGAAGCTTGCCAGGTGCCCTTGGCCTGGATTGGCCGCTGTCGTGGACAAGATGCTGGGCTCGATGGACCCTTGGTCTTTTCCCAGTATGGCATTACTTATGTACTTATGTACTGGGATATTGGTAGGGATATAGTGTGCCATCTCTATACATGAGGTTAAATGTATTTATTTATTGATATTCAGCAGCTGGTAATCTCACAGTAGAGGAGTCTGCTTAGATTTCCATTGACACTACGTAACCCAATAGAATTTTACTTCTTGTCTGATCTCAGTGGTGGGCAGGCAGATCAAAATATGAGCAGCTGGATTTTCTGGCCTCTACTGGAAAACTGGGAGAAGCTGGAGGTGACATATTGTAATCAGAAGGAAGACTAGTTTATAGAAGGAAACGCCTCTTGACTATAAAACCCAAACTCACTGTTGAAACCCTGTCTTTGGGGTTTTTTTCTGTTCCTTCCCAGACTCTAACCCTAATCACAAGGGGAGAGCCTCCATTCCTATGGCTTAGCCTTATAGCCCAGATAATATAAATACTTATGCTGTGCTAACCAAGCTAGTACAGAAAAGTCAAAGGAATGCAAAGAAGTAATTGGGTGGTAGAGAGGGGCATTTTTGATATGACGTCTAAGTCAGACTTTAGATGTTTTACGGTAAATGTCCCAAATCTGAATAAAAAACATAACCGTTTTTGAAACTGCAAAACGTCTATCTTTTTTTCCCCGAAAATACAGTTTGTAACAAGCTTTTCTGCTCTGTGTATTTATCTTTTCAGGCCATTTTTGAAAACAAAATGTACAAGTGAAACATGTAGAAAATCAAGCCATTGGGATGTAGGAGGGGGGCCAGCATTTTTAGCAGACTGGTCCCCAAGACATTTCAGAAAAACAATGGAGCATCCTAGGGGGGCACTGCTGGGGATTTCATATAAATGCTCCAAGGTACACATCTCACTGTTGCTCCCTTATCTTGTCTGCTGAGTCATACAAAACCCACCCAAAACCCACTACTCCCAAATGTACGCCACTACAATAGCCCTTATGGCTGAAGGGGGCACCTATATTTATTTATTTATGACATATTTATCCAGCATTATCCCAAACAAGTTTGCATTCAATGTGGCTAACAATTAACATTTACAAAACAATACAATTAGTAATAGCATACATAGTAATAATACAGTACACTAACTTCACTACTATTGAATAACAAAAGAAGGATTCCAAGCATGCTCAAGAGCTAACAATTACAAGTGTAAGTAAGGGATTTA